>NC_139021.1:13323475-13923475 GCF_964662115.1 Mustela nivalis | reverse complement strand
TCAATAAGAGAAGAGAGAAGAAACACATAGTCCTCTCAATTGATGCAGAAAAAGCATTTGACAAAATATAGCATCTGTTCCTGATTAAAGCTCTTCAAAGTATAGGGGTAGAGGGAATATTCCTCAATTTCATAAAATCTCTCTATGAAAAACCCCTAGTGAATATCATCCTCAATGGGGGAAAACTCACAGCTTTCCCTTTGACATCAGGAACACGATAAGGATGCCCAGTCTTGCCACTGTTGTTCAGTGTTGTTCACTGTTGTTTATCTTATCACACGACATGATACTTTATATAGAAAACCCAAAGACTGCACACCCAAACTACTAGAACTCATACAGCAATTCAGCAATGTGGCAGGATACAAAATCAATGCATAGAAATCAGTTGCTTTCTTATACATTAGCAAAGAAAATATAGAAAAGAAAATTAGAGAATTTATTCCATTTACTATAGCGCCAAGAAACATAAGATACCTTGGAGTATACCTAACCAGAGAGATAAAGCATCTGTACTCGAGGAACTATAGGACACTCATGAAAGAAATTGAAGAAGACATAAGAAGATGGAAAGGCATTCCAAGCTCACAGATCAGAAGAATAAACATTGTTAAAATGTCTATACTGTCCAGACTAATCTATACTTTCAATGCCATCCTGATCAAAATTCCACCAGCATTCTTCAAAGTGCTGGAACAAACAATCCTAAAATTCGTATGGAACCAGAAAAGGCCCCAAATTGCTAAGGAAATGTTGAAAAAGAAAAACAAGTTGGGGCATCACGTTGCCTAATTTTAAGCTTTACTGCAAAGCTGTGATCACCAGGACAGCATGGTACTGGCACAGAAACAGACACATAGACCAATGGAACAGAGTAGAGAGTCCAGATATGGACCCTCAACTCCTTGGTCAACTAATCTTTGACAAAGCAGGAAAAAAAATATCCAGTGGAAAAAAAGACAGTTTCTTCAATAAATGGTGCTGGGGAAATTCGACAGCTATATATAAAAGAATAAAATCATTGAGCTTTTTCAAGGATTAGTTGTGATGCCGGTGTGGCAAATTCAAAAGTCTAGAGAGGCCAAGAAGATTGTGTATGTGAGCCAAATGAGCAGAGTGCCATGCAGCAGGGTCGGATATGGCCTAAAACAAACTGGTGGGGGGTGGGGGACAGTGTTCCTGTCTCCCCTAAAGTAGGTGCTATTCAGCATTACCATTTTTTAAAGAGAAGACATAAATGGGGAGAACATATTGAAATTTTACTAGTTTTAAATGATGACAACTAATTAACAAACATTGAAACATCTAGTAGGTAAAACAAAGACAAATACACACACACACGCACACGCACACACACATGCACACACACACGCACACACACGCACAAAGTCATGGACTGCTGGAGGCCTGAGACGCCCTGAGTAAGCTTTCATAAATGTTAGCTCTTTGCTTCATTTGGTGAGAGACTGAGTGGTTTGTACTTTTGCTTACTTACTGAAGGATGTATCTAAGACTCAAAGATCCGAACTGGGATGTGAAAGTAACTGACCTAAGTCTTTCTTATCTCAAGCCTCAGCTGCCTATCCAGTAATGGGTGATTAGGAATGTTCATTCACAGTTTGTGCTTTTTTAATGCTGACCTGATTGTCATGATTTTTTTTTTTTTTAGCAAAACATTATTCTTGCTGCTTGCACTACTCTCATATTGCATGTTTGTCTTAAATTCAAGGGATTATTAAGCAGAAGCTTCATGTGATCTTTCTCTCTCTCTCTCTTTCTCCCTTCCTCTTTCTTCTTTTTTTCTTTCTTTCTTTCATTTTTTTGGAAGAGGTCTCATGCATAAAATTCTCCTTTAAAATACATAACAATAATAATACCCAGAGAGATATTCTAGATTTATTGCTTCTAGGCTCAATTTTTTTTTTTGTATTGTAATAGCCTCAAGGTCTGAATCCATAGTGGTAATATCCCTTTGTTATCTTCAGAGAGAATGAGTTTCACAATGAATGAGTTTCCACCCATTCCTAGCTGTATCACCATGGACAGTCTTTGTGAACCTCAGTTTCTTCATCTGGCAAATGGAACAACAATAGTATCTGCCTTTTATGGATGGCATGAAGATTGAAAAACCCATTTCCTATAAACTACTTAGCAAAGAACTTCATTTCTTTGCCTCTCACATAAACAATAGTGATGGTCACAAGACCCTCTGTGGCGTCAGCCTGAGTGCTGTGTTCCATAGTGCTTGGTCACTCTTAGGATAGAGATTTCAAACATACAAAGTTCTTTTCCATTCTGGGTATTTCTTACAAAGTAAGAACTATGGAGGTAATCAGTTATGTTCTTGCTTCTTTATTTTCTATGTCCAAACATGTTTACATTCTAAGAAGGAGAACCAAGAAGCAAATCAAGGTCCGTTAAGAGATATGAGCTAATGACCTGGGATGAAGAATGAGGTCAGCAAGTGGAAAGCTGAGAGATTTTGTTGAACTAGAGATTTTGTAGAACTAGACCAATAAATCAAAGGGGTACTCATGTCCCAGGAAGTAGAAGGTGGTCAGAGTGTGCAAATGTGAGCTTATGACTGGGAAAGTAGAATAAGGTAGGAAGATAAAGGGAAGTGATGTAGATAGAAAGTGGGTCTTGGCAACCAGAGATGATGTTTTCTTTCTTTTTCTGTCTTCATGCCAACCATGGGCCAGCAGCACCAGGGCTTTGTCTGAAGAAGAAAGGCTGATTCTTTTCGAATTAGACTTTATAGGTTTTCTGCCTTTGCATCTAGGAGGTTTCAGAAATTTACCTAAATTCTTTCTGCCTCAGTGTCTTCATCTGCAGAATTGAGTTAACACTGCTGTGTACCTCACAGTTTGCTGGGAGAATGAAATGATATATGGAAGTGCTTATTATGGTACCAGAACTACTCGATAAATATGTTATCTTAATTTTTATTTTCATTTTAAATGTTTCACATGACCTGTTTTTCTTATTTTACCTTCTGGCATTGTCTGTCACCTACTGGCTTCTTTATTGCACAGAAACATCGACTAGTTATTAATGAAGAGTCAACAAAGGGGTCCTTGGTGAGACAGACTCTCTTGTGCTATTAAATGCTATCAAAATCACATCTGCTGATTCAGTAGGACAGAGTCTCACAGTCCCAGGACACTCTCAGAGTGAATCTATGAAAACTAAATTGATAACAAATGAGTTGCTTATTTCCTAGTAAAGGGGTCATGATGGAGTAAGATACATTGGTTTTCTTTTGTAAAACATATTCTCATGCAAAAGACAGCTTTAAATTAGAAGGTCTGAGTTTGGTACACAGAACACCTGGGGATGCAAAGAGAAATCCCTGCTTCCTTTCCTTGGCATCACTTGTCAGTTGAATGAAATTTCTTCTTTACTGAATGGATATTAGTATGATGGAAATCAGGTCTACCTGGCTTGAGGTTCTTACAAAGATGAGTTTGGATAAGCGTTACATAAGTATTAATAAAAAACACACTGCATAAACAATGAATTCTGGAACACTGAAAGGAAATTAAAAAAATAAAAATAAAAAAGCACATTGAATTTCTTCCATCCATCCCCATGAAGGTATGTTTTCTGTCTAATATCTCTTTCTATTATTGTCTCTTTGCTTTTCGTTGCTCATCAATATGCATTTTATTAACATACTGAAAAATACACATTGCTTTTATAAGGTGTGATTATAGGTCCCTGGCAAAGAAAAAGTCCATTTCTATATATTACATGTGTTTGGTGTTAACAGCCTGATTTCCACTGGTTTGATGGTTACTTAAACCAGGAGCTGTTGTCAAAGCAGAACCACACAGTGTATACCTAGGTCCTGCCCCAGGTTAACACATTTCACATAAAATGGCTTGGGGAATGTCATTTCTGCAAAGTAACCACTCTCCCTGAGTGCTGAGTGCCCTACAATTTCAAAAGCTCTTTCCTATGCGTGTTGTCATAACAAACCTGTGAGTCCAGCAGGACATCATTAGTTCTATTTTATATATAAGGAAAATAAGCCTGAAAGAACATAATCAATTCATAAGAGGACAGAGTAGGGATTTGAAACCAAGAATATATGACTCCTGAGTCCTTGCTTTATTTTTTATTCACAGGAAGAGAGAGGTGTTTTCTCAAAAACCTCCCTATTAGATAGAGTGCCTCTTCTTCTAAAAGGATCTGTATAGCAAAAGGATGCTTAAAGGCACAATCAGAGCAATCAAATGCAGTCATTTTTATCCAAGGTGCCTCTGCTCCTACTGTGCTTCTTCACGTCTTCAAAACTGTCATAAGAAAGTCACAAAGCAGTGCGGATTCTCTCTGAGTTAGAGGTTCATTGGGACAAAAAAAAAAAAAAATCATCCGCAGGCCACTGATGTCACTTGGTGCTGGTGGGGTGTCATTAAGAATTGAGGGGGAGTGAGACCTGGGTGCGGATCCTGGATCCACCCATTCCTAGCTGTATCACCATGGACAGTCTTTGTGAACCTCAGTTTCTTCATCTGGCAAATGGAACAACAATAGTATCTGCCTTTTATGGATGGCATGAAGATTGAAAAACCCATTTCCTATAAACTACTTAGCAAAGAACTTTCATTTCTCACATAAACAATAGTGATGGTCACTATTTGAGTAATTTTGCTATTTGAATGTTATAGTTTAGGAAATCAATGCATTAGAAGTTCCTCAAACATATTCTACCTTAGAGATCCTACAGATCTTTGGTTCTTCACACCCCAAAATGATGAGTACAGGAAACCATGAATGATCAAAGTTCTGTGCTCATGCCTTCTATGGTTTCTATATTGCAAAGGTTGATTTTAACACCATGTCATTTCAAAAATTTCAATTCAGTTTAACAAACATTATCTGAGGGTCAAGTATGTGTTAGGCACTGGGATGAGAGGTAGATAAGAAGGATATTCAGCTTCAAGAAGCTGTTGTATGCGTGGGGATGGTGGAAACCCACGTTTTAAAGCCAGGCAGCGAGTGCTGTGAAGACTCTATGCCCAAATCGGCACAAAACCTGTAACAGGGCCACTTAGAAAGCCTATGGCTCAGGAGTCAGTCAGAGGATTCTTGGGAAGCATCTTGGAATTATAGAAAGAGCAAGACTAAAATCAAGAAGTGGAAGATAGATTTGAAGTGGATTTCTGGGCCGAGGTCGTGGGATGCTATTGACAAAGCAGTGGGCTTTATTTTGTAAGTTAAAAAACAATATATCATGAGCGATATACAGCCTGTAGAGCCGATACAGGTTGTCGGTTCTCCTGGATGTTTAAAAAGATGAATTGACATAGGTATGAGATATGGCTTCACTTACAAACCCCACCTTCTGGGGAAACCACTCAGCCCACGTTTTGGTATAGTATCAGTTAGCTGAAGTAGAAATATAGCTGCCTATATAAGACCAGGTATGTGCTCTCAGATTTCCCAGCCCCTACCCATACATTTTGGCTACCTTTTGCCTACTGCACTCACTTGTACTCTGTTGGATGCCTATCAGCATTTGAGACTGCTTCCTGTTTCTCCCATTGTCCAGTCCTCAGCCAATATATGAAACTGCTCCTACCAGGAAACTGGTATAAAGGTCTTCATTGCACTGGTACTGCCTTTCAAAGAGCCCACAGACTGGTCCATCCCCCAGACTCCAACCATCTCTGCAAGTCACCTCTAGTGAAATCCATCACGTTAGGGTCAGAGTGGGAAGCAGGTGGCAGCAAATTAATAGCCATACTACTACTGGTACTACTGCTTACTTCTACTAACAGTAACGGTAGCTAACATTTACTTAATTCTAAGTACTAGCAACTGTGCTGTTAAGTTGACATAAGTCATCTTGATTAATAATCTTAAAAGAGCAATTCTGTTATTATCCCCATTTTACAAACAAAGAATATGACATTTAGAAACGCTCCTACAATAAAATCTACTAAAAATTGGCCTAAAAACTGTCCACATCAGGTTGTCATCCAGGTATATATGGGTCACAGTCTGAAACCTGACCAGACCTGCAGCTGACAGAAAGCAGAATAGTAGTGATCTGCAAACTCTGTTAATTAGTCTAGAAAGATCTTCTCCTTAAAGAACAAATATATGAAAGAGCAATTTTAATAACTTTTTGGGGGGAAATTTCCAGATAAAACAAAGGAACATTGTCCTGAAGTCTCAGAAGAGTAAAAGACTTGGGAAAATTTTAGAGACTAGTTTGATATTTTCAGGAGAATGTAAGGAAACATTGCTTCTCTGAAACAGAAGCAGATCACCCTACTAAAGACAGGAAGATAAAAAATAACCAGAAAGAGATGAAAATTCAAATGACTGATGTAAAAGACGGCCAGAAAACTAAAAAAAAAAAAAATAAATAAAAAGAAGAGGAGCACAATTCAAATAATTTCCTTTTTTTAAATGTTCAGTTAGCTACTGTATAGTACATATTTAGTTTTTGGTGTGGTGTTCCATGATTCATTAGTTACAATTCAAATAATTTCTAAAAATGGAAAAAAAAAAGAGGGAAGAATCAGAAATTCTACTTCCTGAATTATAAACTGTGTGATTCCCACTAACCTCCTGCTGAGAAAACCTAGAAAAAACTGGAAAAAATATTTATGAAACTAAAAAAAAAAAAAAAAAAACAACACACACACATTGATGCACATGCAAGAGAATATGATACAAAATCAATAGGGTCAACAAATAAGAAAAATGGATCCAGAGGCCATCCACATAATAAATCTATAAAGCACAGATCAAAACA
Source organism: Mustela nivalis (assembly GCF_964662115.1). NCBI lineage: Eukaryota > Metazoa > Chordata > Mammalia > Carnivora > Mustelidae > Mustela > Mustela nivalis. The sequence continues at coordinate 13,916,703 of NC_139021.1, read as the reverse complement.
AACAACTGTGCAATATATCTTCACATTAATAACAGGCATGATTGATAATTTGAGAGGAACTTGGAAAGTATAAAAAGAATCAAATTGAAATTCTAGATATGAAACAAATTTTTAACTAAGAATGATAATTTAATGTATTATGTGTTAAAGAGCAGATTAGACAAAGCCAAAAGTAGAATTAGTTAACTCAAAGAAGATATCGAGAATAAAAATCATAAAGATGAATGAATAAATATACAGAAAAATGTGTAACATACTTAGGCAATCCAATAACAAAGTCTTATAATAGATTACTGGAGATCTGGAAGGGAAGCGAAGCAAGGGAAAATAGCAAAAAGCAATATGAATCCCTCAAAAATGTCAAGAGAAATTAAGTCACAAATTTCAGAAGCCCTAGAAATCCCAAGTAGGATGAATATGAAAAAAAGCCACACCTAGGAACATTGGAACAAAACTGCTAAAACCAAAAGCAACGATTTTAAAACCCAAAACGCAATGGTTACTAGCAGAGGGAAAGTGGGGAAGATATATTAACCTTCAATGAGCAGCAATAACGTGGATAATTTATCACAGAATCTGTAGAAACCAGAAGACAAAGGAATGCTTTCTTGAAGGTGTTGAAAGAAAATGATAGACAATAGAAAATGTTATGCTTAGATAAATAAATCCTTCAAAAATTAATGTGAATTTAAGATATTTTTCAAACAAACAGAAACTCATGGAATTCATCACCAGCAGACCTGCTCTAGTAAAAACACTAAAAGGTTGTGTTCATTCAATGCACAAGAAACATATGCCATATAGAAGCTGAGAAATGTAAGAATGAATAAAGAACATCAAAATGTAAATACTTGGGTAAATGTCATTGCAACCTACAAGCAGAATTTATAGTGAACTCTACAAAATAATGAGAAAAAAGTTAGCCCAGTAGGAATATATGCACAGTCCTTTAACTAGCGCCATAGGAAAAGAGGATGTCTGTGACCAAAAAAACCATATGAAAGTGTTCATCTTCATTAGCAAGCCCGTGGTACAAATTGAAATCAAAATGTAATACCACTAAACACTCACCGGAACACTGAAACGAAAAGACTGACAATAGTGAGTTTGTAGTCACGTGCGGAACGAAGGGAACTCTCCAGTGCAGATGGCGGAAGTTAAATTATTAGAGTCACTTTGAAAAAACAGTGTAACATCATCAAAATTGATAATTACCATGCCTATGACCCAACAATTCCATTTCTTTTTATATATCAAATAGAAATATAAGCACTTGGGCACGACATGCCTCGGGAGGGTTCTTTGTTTGCAATAGCTTCAAGAAGAAACAGTCCAAATGACCATCAGCCGTAACATAGATAAACAAATTGTGGTATACTCACTCAACAGGATACTGTAGATGAGAGGGTCAGCAAATTACAACCCATGGACCAAATCTGGCCCATTGCCCATTTTTGCAAATGCATTTTATTGGAACACAGCCAAGCTCATTCTTTTATATAATGGCAATGGCTCCTTTCATGCTATGACACAGTTGAGTTGTTGCAGTAAAGACCATCTGGTCTGTAAAACCAGGAATTTTTACTATCTTCTCTTTACAGAAAAAGTTTGCCAACCCCTGGTATAGGTCAATGAAAATAAATTCACTACATCCACTTTTGTTAACATGTATGAATCTTACAAATAAAATCTTGAGCAAAAATAAGCCATACCCCTCTGAAATCACATAAATAACATGCTTTATAATATGTTTCTCATCTCCTTTCCCTATTTCTGGGATTTTCTCCTTGTTGAAATTTAACTCTGACCTTCCAGTTTGCCCAGTACAAAAAAATCTATCTATGGTTTTGTACCCAATCCATCAGAAAGTCTTACTAGCTCATCCTTTGACGTATTTTGTGTCCAACTACATCTCATCACCTCCTCCCCTATGATTCTGGTTCAAGTTACCATCACCTCTCATTAAGACAATGACAGTAAACTTCACTGGTATCTCTCCTTGTGCCCTTGACCCTAGTTACAGCATATAGAGTAATTCTATGAAAAAGAGAATGAATCCTGTTACTTCTTGGCTCAAAACTCTTCCCTGGTTTTCCTTTTTAGAGAAAATGCCATAGTTCTTAATGTGACCCAGTTGGCCTCCCCTGCTCTGGGTTTAGATGACCACACTGGCCTCATTTCTACTTCTCCCCATCATACTGCAGATGAAGAACACTAATATCTGCTTCTCCTTGAACACACACATGTCGGCGTCACTGCCTGTCTACTTGCTCTGCCCGGGGTCCTCCTTGCACACGCCCACCTGGCTCACTCTCACACCTACTTCAGGTCTTTCCTCCAGTATTTCTTTTTTTTTTTTTTTTTTTTTTTTTTTTTTTTTAGTGAATTGAGATTTTTATTATGTTATTTGTACACTGTATTCTTTGCAGAAAACACATCCTCAAGTACATATTTTGATTATACATCAAATGAAAAATTAAAATATAACCATATTGTAACCATCTTTCTTTTGTATAGTTAGTTGTAAAATTTTGCATTTTAAAATTAGCCAATTTGAGTTCTTCACAGATACAATTTTTTTTTTTTTTAAGATTTTATTTATTTGTCAGAGAGAGAGCGAGCGAGAGCGAGCACAGGCAGTCAGAGTGGAAGGCAGAGTCAGAGGCCAGGACGCTGGGATCATGACCTGAGCCGAAGGCAGCTGCTTAACCAACTGAGCCACCCAGGCGTCCCTTCACAGATACAATGATAAGAAGTTAATTATGTTTGTGTTTTTAGAAAAAGGAAATTATATATAACTATGCTTATTTTTCTTCAAGGAAATGTCTTTTTTAGGGGATTTATCTTCCAATGATGAAGATAATTAACAAATATTTGTTAACTAAATCAGTTTAGGACTTTACGTCTTCACTAAAAAGTTAGGTCACTAGACTTTTATGAGATTCTTTGAATTCCTACTTCTTGGTTTTGTAATTTTGGTGATTATAAGCACCATAGACTATAGAATATGGACTTTAGGAAATAGCCTCCAGTATTTCTTAATAAGATCTTAACTTTGGGGTTCCAAGACTAAGGGCAGATCGCTCAATTCAAACCGAAAGAATGGGGTTTTAGAAAGGGTCATGGGGGTCTTATTTCAAGGGGACACTAGAAGAAGGGCCAGAGAGACTGGGCAGCTGGTTCAACATGGGCTGTTGAAGAAGTCCTATCAGGAACTTACACTTGCTTGTGACTCTGCAGGGCTCTATTTAAAACATATACTTGCATGAGGGGCTATTGACAGATCCTAATGAAGGAGTGCATAGGTCCTAATGCTCTGTCTTTACTCTGTCTTGACCTTCCTGTGTGTCCCCTCAAGGTATGCCGTGTCCTTTCTCCAGAATCTGTGAATAATAAGCTTCTTCATTAAAAAATAATAATAATAAGATCTTGACTTCTCGTGTATTAAACATTTAGCTTCCCCACTCCTGGCACTCACTTGCCTGCTCACTTATCTCCAAATTATTTAGCACTATTTAAAACACTCTCCTTTAGTTTTTCTTAGAAGTCACACAAAGAAGGATTTTTGTTCCTTTTGTTCATTCTTGTATACCAAAGATTTAGAACAACGAGTGACACAGAGTAACACTTGATAAATGTTTGTCTAACAAAGAAATAAACTGAGAACTTCTGGAATTCTGAGAAAAAAATAAAATGTGATAAAAATAACAGCAGAAATGATAGATATGGAGGGCGGAGAACGGAGATCTCACCTAAACATAGCAAGTGTTCATAAGGAAAAAAAAAATCAAAGTACCTGGGATGTAGATATCAAAGATAATTTTTTAAAAAATCTCAATAAGTAATTAGATTAGAAAGTAAAGACAAAAGGGTTTTTGCTTCCCTGATGAAATGAGTGAAAAAGGACTGACAGAAACATATGCTGGCAAATTTATGATATAGCAGGATAAAGGAAATTTTGACAGGTACTCAGTTAAGGGGGGGAAAGAAACAGGTTACCAAGAAAAGAACACAAATCAGTCTGGCTCAGACTTCGCCACAACAGAATTTAGAAAGTAAGGAGTGACAGCTGATGGGTTTTAAGGGAAGAAGGTTGTGACCCCAAATCTTTGCACCTATTCCATTTACCTTTCATGTTTCCGACTAAGGAAACATATTCTCCAATATGCAACAGCATGTTTTGTTTTTTTAAAAGCAAATTCACTGAAGAGATCCTCCAACTAACTATAAAGTAAATCCACATTTAAAAAATCAAGAATAAACAAGTTAACAAATCAAACATACTAATCTCCTTTGTCTTTATCATAAGAGTGTCTAATACTAAGGAAGGAATATGGTGCAGCAGAACAAACATAAGATGACACATCTGGGTATAAATTTGAGCTCATCCACTGATTAACACTGTGACTTTGAACAAATTGTTCAAGCTCTTTGAGTCTCACTTTCTTTACTTATAATATCAAGATAATGATATCTAACTCTCACAGATGGATTGACTAGATGAAATTAGATAATACATTTGAGTAGTTTTTATATTTTTATAAATATATAAAGTTTTATATATGACATATGAGTAGGGTTTATAAATTACACAGAAACTGTTGGTGCATTTATTACTCGTATAAGGGTTTTTGCAGCTTCAAATTAAATTACTGGAGTGACTGTTATTGACTGAGTGTCGTGTCCCCCACCTCCGAAATTCTTATGTTGAAATCCTAACTGTCAGTGTAATGATAGTAGGAGAAAGGGTAGGGGGCTATGGATGATCATGAGGTCATGGGGCTGGAGCCCATCATGAATGGAATTAGTGCCTTTAGAAGAAGAGACCCAGGAGCTTATCCTTGCTCTCTGTTTTCTGTTGTCTGCAGGTGAGGACTCAGGGAGAAGAGAGCCCTCTGTGCATCAGGAATGGGGTCCTTGCCCCACACGGGGTCTACAGGTGTCCTGATCTTGGACTTCTAGAAAGTCAGTTACTCAAGCCCCCTGGTCTATGGTGTGCTGTTATAGCAGCCTGAACTGACTCCAGATAGGTCTTCAGTTTTCTTTTCAGTGGATAGCCATTTCCATGAACAAGGGATTTGTTGTGGATCAGAGAAACAACACACTGTATTTAGAAACATAATTCTTTTTTATTATAGGTCTCAGTTACCACAACCCAGATCTAGCTGCATAATAATAAGTATTGCTTCCTTTTGCAAAATTCTGTAGAATTGGATCTCACCCTAAAGCTGTATTTCTGATTTTTACATAAACCAGTCAGGTATTTTGCTTAAGAGAGGCTATATTCCCTGTCTTGAGCATGCTCATTTCTTATCAGGATATTCTACCTTCTCTAATCCTGGCCAGAGCTGCCTTGATCCTGTGTCCCCAAATTCCTTGCTCAAAGGGACTCCTGGGGGGCGCCTGGGTGGGTCAGTGGGTTAAGCCGCTGCCTTCGGCTCAGGTCATGATCTCAGGGTCCTGGGATCGAGTCCCGCATCAGGCTCTCTGCTCAGCAGGGAGCCTGCTTCCCTATCTCTCTCTCTCTCTCTGCCTGCCTCTCCATCTACTTGTGATTTCTCTCTGTCAAATTAATAAATAAAATCTTTTTTTTTTTTTAAAGGGCCTCCTGGATGGCTCAGTCAGTTAAGCATCTGTGGGTAAGCATTTGCCTTCAGCTTGGGTCATGACCCTGGGGTCCTGGGATCCAGCCTGTATCCCAGGGTCCTGGGGCTCCCCAAGGTCCTCAGATGAAGACCTGTGTCAGGCTCAGGGAGCCCACTTTCCTTCTCCCTGATCCCCTCCCCTGTTGGTACTTTCATTGTTCCTCAAATAAACAAATAAAATCTTTAAAAATTAATTCCTCTCCACATGAAGACTTCTCTCACATCTCCAGAATGTCTAGCATCTCTGCTCAGTCCCTTTAAAACTTTTCGAGAGAACCATACAAATACCCAATTTATAGGTTAATCATATTCTTTACTATCCTCCATTACTAATTTAGGATTATGTTGGTTACATTTTCACAAACATTTATGTTGGAATCCTAACTAAACTATAGCTAATGATGTCCATAAAAATCTCTCCAGTGATAAAGCGACATCTATGACATAGCATTACAGAGAAAACGGATGTAAAATTATGTGTACCATATGTTCTACACTATGTAAAAAATGCTAAGAAGAAGATGAGAAAGAATTGAACCTTGTGTTGAGATTAGTTATGTCTGGGGACTTGGATTAGCACTTATTTCAGAAAATTGGTTTTACGGAGTGATAGTTCCCTCTGATATTCTAAGTTGTCAAAATGTTTAAGAAATTCTATGAGTGAAACCCTCATCTTGGAAATTCACATCACAAGTAAAATTATTAAACAATATGATAAATAATTTAGTAAAAAAAAATTACCTTAAGCTTTTTTTAAATTCCATATTTCCAAACTTATTTGGTAAGAGAATTCTTTAAATTTATTATCAAATATAATTTCCTGAAACACACTTTGGAAACTTTCCAAAATGCCCCCAGTGGAGATGAATTATTAAAATTTTTAAATTTTTTTCTTTATTTTTTATATTATCAAAGTAACATACTCTCTTTTGAACCAGTGAAACAATGTGAGGTTGTATTTAAAAATTAATAATTTCATGCCAGCTCATTTTCATTTCTAGTTCTCAAGGTCACAAAGTTTAGCAGATTGATATGCATTAATCTACTTCTTTCCCCATAGACAAGTTTATACATTCATATGCACAAATGCTTAGGGCTAATGTTATCATTTTACAAATCCATTATTTACAAAAGTAGGATCATTTTACATTGCAGTATTCTGCCATCTTTTACTTTCATCTAACTAAATATAACTATCTCTCAAAGTCCTATTCAGTTTTTTGAATAGCTAGATAACTTTGCCCAGTATGGATATACTACAGTTTATTCAGCCACTCCCCTGCTGATGGACATTTTGGTTACTTTCTGCTTGTTGCTAACACAAACAAGGATGACTCCTTGCACAGATATATTTAGAGACATTTTTAAGGGGATCAATTCTGATCAACATAATTTCTTTATCAGAGTATATATTTTTATTTTAATAGATATTGCATTACTTTTCAATAATATTGTTGCAATCCTATTCCCTCCTAGTAAATATGCCCATTTCTCTATATTCACCAGCATTTGATACAATGATTGTTTTTATTTTTATGGTATAATGAATGAAAAAAGGAATTCTTCTAATTCCTTGATTTTCTTAATAAAATGACCACATCCTTATATATAGATAAAATATGTAATTCTTTTGTCTTTGTTTTTGAATTTGATAAGATTATGTAAAGCTATGGTTATTCTTGTACAACTTGCTTTATTCTACTCCACGATTTTTTTTTTAAGATTTTATTTATTTATTTGACAGGCAGAGATCACAAGTAGGCAGAGAGGCAGGCAGAGAGAGAGGTGGAAGCAGGCTCCCTGCTGAGCAGAGAGCCTGATGCAGGGCTCGATCCCAGGACCCTGGGATCACGACCTGAGCCAAAGGCAGAAGCTTGAACCCACTGAGCCACCCAGGTACCCCTCCATGATGTATTTTTAAAATTCATCCACGTTGGGGTGCCCAGGTGACTCAGTTGGTTGAGTGATTGACTCATGATTTCAGGTCCAGTTGTGAATTCATGGGTCATGGAATCAGCCCTCATCGGGCTCTGCATTCAGCTGGGAGTCTGCTCAGGAATCTCTCTCTCTCTGTCCTCTCCCTACTTGTGCTCTCTCTCTCTCTCTCTCTCTCTCAAATAAATAATTGGATAAATCTTTTTTAAGAAATCACTCATGTTGAAAAATGTAGCTATCATTCTTTTTTCAGAACTGAATAGTATTCTGCTATGTGAGTGTATTTAATTAATGGATCCATTCTCCTTTCAATGTACATTTAGACTATACATTGAAAGATTCTTCAATAGCAACTGGATTCTCTAGTTTCAGGTGGAGACTCATACATATTCCAAGTTCCATATACTTCCATATCTAAAATTGAGATTACTAGGTTATAGGATATAAAAAATGTTCCACTTCATAACTTTATTTAACAAATAGTTTTCTAGTGATTGGTTACAAATTTGTGAACTAGAGGGGTGCCTGGGTGGCTCAGTGGATTAAGCCTCTGCCTTTGGCTCAGGTTATGATCTCAGGGTCCTGGGATCAAGCCCCACATCGGGCTCTCTGCTCAGCGGGGAGCCTGCTTCCCCCTCTCTCTGCCTGCCTCTCTGCCTACTTGTCATCTTTCTCTCTGCCAAATAAATGAATACATTCTTTAAAAAAAAAAAAAAGCCTGTAGACTAAAGTTTTATATGAGTCCTTATTTCTCCAAATTCTTGCTTACACTTGGTGCTGGCAGGTTTTTAAATTTTCTGACAAATTTCTTGATTTCTAATGATCTATCATTAGGGCATCTCCTTTTAGTTTTGATTTCCCAGATTAAAAGTGAGATCAAAGAGATTATCTACTGATATTTATTTGGATTTCAAATTTCTCTCTCTGTAAAATAAGTAAATAAATCTTTAAAAAAAAAGAGAGAGAGAGAATTGGAAAATGGTTAGAACTGAGAGAGAATTGGATTTATGCCCTGTGTCCTAACTGGATTATCTAAGGAGGGCATATCACCCCTGTAAGCTCTCATTTTCCTTCTTCAAATCCTGTAATTTATTTTTATTGCTGATTTTAAATAATAATTAAAGCTATTAAAATGTTCTACATCCAGGGATGGGTAATGGCTGATTCTCACCAAGACTTAGGAAAAAACTGCTGTCACTTTGGTAATGACAAGTAGGCCCATTCAGGAAAGAAGTGACATTATTTCCTGAATTCAGTCTCTTGTGCCTAGTATTTAGTAGATTACTATTACTTTTATTGGTTTCCCACAATGCTGTCCTTAATATTCTCAGTTGCACCTGTTCTTTTATAAAAGCTTTACTCTTACAGAAGAACATCACTAAGCTTAAAAGCGGGGATGGCAGAGAAATGGGGCAGTTGTCCAGCCACCGTGAAGGCATCTGCGGATTGACCAACATTGACCATCTATCTCTATCTGGTCGCACCTGCAGGTGTCTTTTCGGGTGGTAATATTTTGCTTGAGAGACAACTCAAATTTTGAAGATGATTTTAGCTGAAAAAAAAAAAAATGGTGAGGCACATGGAGATCATGTGTTACTGAGAAGTCAAGAATAGATTCTAGAAACCAAGAGGTGCAAAGGGGAAGAGAAAGAACTGGACGTGACATCAGACATCCCTGAATCCCGGCTCTACCACTTACTGCTGCTAGGAGCCACAATGTCCTCATCTAGAACATGTGGACACAAAATAACCGATTAATTTATTAACTCAGTAAGCATTTATTGAACAGTTACTATGTGCCAGTAATATAAGCTATTTAAAATATTAAATCAGGAGAAAATTGGCACATTTTAGGAAGTCAATAAATACCAATTTCCTTCCCATATATAAGAAGAAGGTGGTACAGAGTACATTGAATTATAAATTTCCAGTTCCCTGATGCTAACTTTAGACTGAAGTGAGCCCCATTATTGGTCCATTAACTTGGGTCTCTGTGGTGAAAAGCAGTATCTTATTACTTGGGAATTGACTTGTGAGTTTAATAAGTAATAACATTTACCACCCTGAAAATCTCAGGAGAGAAATGTTGCAGAATGTAATTGAGATATTCTCTTTCGATTTATTTAGAGGCAATTGAGGGGTGAGTGCAAAGTTCTGAATAGTCCTCTGTATTGTACCTTGCACATTTGGAAGAACTCAATACATGTTTCCCCCACTCTCAGAAAGAAACCCCCAATATCACCTCTCAGAATTTTTTGATAACTTAGGACACATTTTGAGCAAAATAAAATGAGGTCAAGCACAGATGTTCACAGGCATGGGTCAAAGCTCTGGCAACTTGATGCTGAAATGTGAGTGTAGGTCTGGGGACAGAGCTGGGAGTCTCCTCTCCCTGCTTGGGTGCAACTGCTTCTATAACGGCTGCTACAAAATAATCCAGAATGCTATTTTCACATTCAGCGCCCCCCCTCTTTTTTTTGGTAAAAGCAAAAACACTCTACAGGTTTCTTTCAGTTAGTGAATACAGCTGTTAATGTAGGTCTTTCATAAAGGCCACGTTGTGTAACATGGACTTTGGAAAAGCAGGGGATGCCTGTATTTACAATTCTGATCATCTTTCTTATTTTAAGAGTAATATTTTAATATGAGATCTGGAAATGATAGAAGAACCATATAATCTGTCTTTCTTCAACAATTCTGTATTGTGATGAACAATAGAAATCACACTCATGCACACAACACACACACACACACACACACACACACACACACACACACACACACACCTCTGGAAACATAGATAGGTTTCCCTTGGAGTTGAAAGGGAGTGAGGGGTGGCTAAGAACAAGCTCTGTTTATAGCCACTCTCTTTACCATAATCCAGCACCAATCAAGATACAGTTTGCTGTTTTAAAAATGACAGCTACTTTTTGTTTTCCCAAGTGTACAATTGTATCTGAATATTAATCCAGTGTTTTCTCTAGGCATGTACTCTGGAGACTCACTGATGTAGCTAATTTCCAGATTTTGTACATCCAGAAGTGGAGCCCCAGAGAGGAGACACGATGTGCCCAAGTATACACAGCCTGTTGTTGACAGAGACAGAACAAGACAAAGTTCTCTTTTGCTGGGGACCAGGGCTGCTCATTCTGTTTCTCACTCTGCCAGCCTCCAGATCAAGTAAAATGATAATGGGGACTAAAATAAAGCCTGTCTCAACTTCAGAAATTTTCCTCAAATAATTGAATCAGTACATTTGTGGCTTCTTGGGATTCATTATGTTAGACCCAGGATAGAAATAGCCTATCCCTTGGTTGAAAAGTGTTATATTTAAATTGATACTGCTTTTCCCCAATGTACAATTAGGAAAGACAAAGACCTACTTTTGTAAGCGTTGTTAAGGGAAAACGGAGCAGGAGTCTCCTTTCTCTCTAGGTCAGTTGTAGTCCTGAAGTCTTTCTTTGTCTAGGTGTCTATTGTTCTTAATTGCCAGGAACGTTTCTCAGGGTGGCAGGTGAAGATCTCTCTGGTTGAAGAGATAAATTCACAGAGCCAGGGAAAGGGGACACCTAGCATGGGTCAAATGCCCACTGAGCCTTTAGAACTACCCTGCAGGCCAGGCATCATCATTCCTTTGTGTATTCCTCTGTCCATTCATCTAGACATCATTATTTAGCACTGGCTTTGTGCCAGCAGTGTTGTAGTGATGCTGAATAAAAGAGACATTGTTCCTGTCTTTGTGGACCTTACTCTCCAGCACAGTAGTCAGATAGTAAGTGAATTATTAAATGCAATTGTCACTACCAATCCCATTTCAAAGATGAGGAGCCTAAGGCTTAGTGGATTAAAATGCCTCCCACAAAGCCATTCACCAATCAACCAGGAAACATCAAGGTCCCCAGCTTGCTGGGTTCCACCATGCTGAGTCTTAGCCTTCTGCTTCCAGAGAGAATGCATGCATGGGTATCTCAAGGGAAAACTTTCTTTCACCAAAAACAAGGAGGTCCAAGTCTTCATTAGTGAAAGCAGAAAAAGCAGAGGATCAATTTTTAAAATTTTCTTCTAGACATTTTATTTTATTTTATTTTTTGATAGATTTTAATTTTTAGATCAATTTTAGATTCATAGTAAAATTAAGCAGAAAGAACTGGGAGTTCCCATATACTTCCTGTCTCCACACCTGTGCACCCCCCCATTATCAATGCCCTCCACTCAAGTGGTGCATTAGTTACAATTAATGAGCCAACATAATGCATCATCACCCCAAATCCATAGTTTACATTAGGGTTCACTCTTGGTGGTGTACCCTCTAGGGGTTTGGGCAATCATATTGTGTAATCATATGTATCTGCCATTACAGTAGCATACAGAATAGTTTCACTGTCCTAAAAATCCTTTGTGCTCTGCTAATTCACCCCTTCCCCTAACTCTTGGCAATCATGTATCCTTTGTCTTCATAGTTATACTTTTTCCCAGAATGTCACATGGTCAGAGTTATGCAGTATCTAACCTTTCCAGACTAACTTCTTTCACTTAGTACTATGCATTTAAAGTTCTTGGTTGTTTCATGGTAGCTCATTTAATTTTAGTGCTGAATAGTATTCTGTTGTCTAGATGTATAACTGTATTGTGACAGGTGTTGGATTTTGTCAAACATTTTTTCTGCATCTATTGAGATTATCATAGTTTTTGTTTTAATTATGTTAATATGGTGTATTACATAAATTAAATTACAGGTGTGTAACTAATCTATCATCCCAGTTGGTCATAGTATGTAATTTTTTTGCCTGTGTGTTGCTGGATTTGGTTTGTGGGAGTCTTTTGAGGATTTTTGTATGTATATTCATAAGATACATTGTTCTATAGTTTTACTTCCCATAATATCTGTCTGGTTTGATATTAGGATATTACTGGCCCTATAGAATGACTTGGACTGTGTTTCTTTTCTCTCTCTTTTTTGGACGAGTTCATGAAGTATTTGTATTGTTTTCTTCTGTGTCATAGAACCCATCAGTGAATCCATCTGGACTTGAAGGTTTTGTTTGTTTTGTTTTGTTTTTTGGTTTTTTTTTGTTTTGTTTTTTTTTACTAGTTCTATCTCTTGACTTGTTATAGGTCTATTTAGGTTGTCAACTTCTTCCTGAGTCAGTTCCAGAATCCTCCATTTCATCTAACTTGTATCACTTGTTTCTCAGTTGTTCATACTATTCTTTTATGGACACTTTATTTCTGTAAGGTTGATAGCAAATTCCCCTTCCATTTCCAATTTTAGTAATTTCAATCTTTTCTCTTTTTCTCTTGGTCAATCTTGCTAAATATTTACCAATTTTGTTTATCTTTAAAAGACCACTTGGTTTTGTTAATTTTTTTATTACTCCTATGTTCTTTTATAGTTTCTATTTTATAAATTTATTCCCTAATGTTTATTATTTCCTTCTTTGCTTTTGCTTTACATTTAGTTTTCTGTTATTTATCCAGTGTCTTAGGAGGAAAGTTAGTTTATTATTTGGAGGTCTTTTTCCTTCTCTTCCTTCTTTCTCTCCCTCCCCCTCCTTCTCCTTTATTCTTCTTTAATACAGATATTCACATACTTACAGCTCTAAATTTTCCTCTTAGGGACTTCTATTGCTGTATTTTATACATAGCATGTCTTAATTTATATTCATTTTAAAGTATATTCTAATTTACTTTGTGATTTCTTCTTTGATTCATTAGTTACGTAGGAGTGTTTTGTTTAGTTTTCACATATTTACCAGTTTCCCATATTACTTGTTATTGATTTATAATTTGTTTCCATTGTTTTTAGAATGAAATTTCAATTTAATTCTTTTTAATTTTATTGGTTTTTTTTTTTTTAATGGCCTAGGATATGATCTTTTCTGGAGAATGTTTCATGTGCACTTGAGAAGAATGTACAGTTGACTTTTGAAGAATGTAAGAGGTAGGACAACGACCCTCTGTATAGTCAAAAGCTGCTTGCAACCTTTGACTCCCCAAAACTTCTACTGTAAGAGTGCCTGATCTCAGTCAGTTCAGCATCTGCCTTTGGCTCAGGTCATGATCCCAGGGTCCTGGGATTGAATCCCACATTAGGATCTCTGCTCAGCAGGGAGCCTGCTTCTCCCTCTGGCTACTGCTCTGCCTGTTTGTGCTCTCTCTCTCTCTCTCTCTGTCAGATAAATAAATAAAATCTTAAAAAAACAAAACAAAACAAAAACACTTCTACTGTTGACACATATTTTGTGTGTTAAATATATTACATACTGTATTCTTACAATAAGTAAATTAGAGAAAAGGAAGTGTTATGAAGAAAATCATAAAGGGAGATATATTATAGTATATATATTATAAGACATAGTATAGTATCTATATATTATAGAAAATCATAAGGAAGATATGTTATAGTACTATACTGTTTTTATTTAAAAAAAAAAAAATGGGTATAAGTGGACCTGCACAGTTCAAACCCATGTTGTTCAAGGACCAACTGTATATTCTAATGCTGGGTGACATGTTCCAAAAATGTCTGTTAAAGCTAGTTGATTTATTGTGTTGTACACATCTATTTCCTTGTCAGTCTTCTGCCTGGTTGTTCAACCCGTTGTTTAAAGTGGGGTTTTGAGGTCTCCACGTGTTACTATTTGAATTTCTTATTTCTCCCTTCATTTCTGCCCATTTTGCTACAGGTATTTTGGTTCTTTGTTGTGAGTTGCAACGAAAAATTTTCAAGTAAAATAGAAAATATAAGAATGTGTTTCTGCGGTAAGGTTAACAATGTTGGGATAAGCCTTTTTGAGTTATGTGTGTGTTTGGATCTGTATGTGTGCTGTGATGTAAAATACATTTGTTGTGGAAAAAAAGCATTTGAAAGCCATAAATTCACCAAACTCTGGCCTTATTGCCTTTGGGCTTTCACAGGCAGGATTAAAGCCCCACCCCATTTCTCTGCTTTATTTGACTAACCACTGCTATTTTTATCAGTCTCGCTTTAGATAATACTTCCTTGAGGGTGACTTCTTAAATCTATATGATAAGTTAATTTTGCTGCATGCTCCCCTAGCACCTTGTACTGCCTCTACTGCAGAGTTTACTGGAATGATTTCTCTTTCTCCCTTCCTTGCTCTAAGGCTGGTAAGAATACAGATTACATAGAGCAGCAAGCAGATACTTGACATGTTGCTGATGGTCAAGAAATAATTGCAGAGATTATGAATGAAGCACAAGATAGTAACAAATGATACCTCCTACACTGACAAAGGCTGGTTACTAAATATATCTGTAAGGGTTTACCGTGTGTCGGACACTGGGCTAATTGTTGCGATGTTTTTGTGAAAACATTCTTGAAAATGTAATATGGCGGTTTCCATTATAGAGAGAAGCAAATTGAGCCTCAAGGAGGTAAACTAGATTCCCCATTGTTATACTACACTATCTAAGTAAGGGACAAAGCAAAAGTCCTGTAAGAATTTGGGGGGGGGGGAGGGTACCTGGGTGGCTCAGTGGGTTAAGCTTCTGCCTTTGGATCAGGTCATGATCTCAGGGTCCTGGGATAGAGTCCCGCATCGAGCCCCAAATCCAGCTCTCTGCTAAACAGAAAGCCTGCTCCACACCCCGCCCCCATCTGCCTCTCTGCCTACTTGTGATCTCTCTCTGTCAAATAAATAAATAAAATCTTAAAAAAAAAAAAAAAAGAAATGAATTTAAGGGGGAAAAAAAAGAGATAGTAGTTAACTGGAAAGGTCTGTGAAGACTTATAGGAGAGGAATCAACCCTAGGCCTTGAGGAATGCTGGAATCTGGGGCCAAGCACGTGGGTAAGGCAAGCAGCCTATGTGCAGAGGTGGAGGTAGCAGAATCAGAATTCATCTCAGGATTTACATTTGAAAATACTCAAACTCGCAACACAGCAGCAACATAAAAAAAAATTAAATAGGTCCCTTTCAAGTTAAGCAAAGCAAAATGTATTACACTCGCTCCCTTCTCACAGGATCATCAGTAAGTAAGGCAGGCCTTGGAATGACAAATTAGGGCAGCAATCTGCTAGGCATCCCTTGTTGAAGACTAAAAAGTCCTTTCTTGGTCTAGTGTTAATGAAATGTGAAGATACTGCACCATCTAGTGGTCTTACTGGATGCATGTCTATATTGATTTTTGCTTTCTTGATTAATGTGACCTGACACAATGGAGATTCCAGTTTGCTGAAGATCAGGGTAAATTTTTGTCCCTCAAGATTTCTCGAGGACTGAGGTGTGTTGATGAAACAAAGAAATGGGTCAGGACTTTCAGGCACTATCATGAATGGAGATGTCTTGAGAGAGCTGTTTCCTGGTCTAAACGCATGAGAAATCTTAGGTAGGTTTTACAAGAAAATTATTGGCAATATTATCGTTCTCGAATTCTAGGAAGAGAAAATTTTCAAGTGTAATAAATAAAAAGATATCTCCAAGCCAGTGTTCTGAGCCGTAGCTCAAGGTAGAACCTCCCAGGTTATAAGAACAAGTTCTATTGTCTGTCATTTCTGAGTCAGTTTTGCTTTATTGATTTGTATCCTCATTGTGGTTTTGTATTATGATGCTTTTGGATGCCTGTGCATTTTTTATTGGATGTCAAGCATTGTCAATCTTACTTTGCAGGGTCCTGATATTTTTGTACTCCTGCAAATATTCTTGAGTGTTATTGTAGGGCCCAGTTAAGTTACTTAGAAATAGTTTCATCCTTTTGAGTTTCCGTTTTTGTTTTTTTTTAATATTTCATTTATTTATTTGAGAGAGAGAAAGCATGACAGAGGGAGAGATCACAGGCAGCAGGGAGGAATAGAGGAGGAAGAAGCAGACTTCCCACTGAGCAATGAGTAATCAGGAAACCGATGTGGAACTCCATCCCAGGACTCTGAGATCATGTCCTGAGCCGAAGGCAGAGGTTTAACGGACTGAGCCACCCAGGAACCCCTGAGTTTTCTTTTTAAGCTTAGAAAGTACCAATAGCACCAAAACAGTGTTTGATTTAGGGTAGGGGCTTTCTCTTCACTACCTACAAACCGAGAGTGGTTTTTACATTTTTAAGTTGTAAAAGGAAAAATAATAAAAAAACCAGAAACTGAATGTGGCCTGCAAAGCTTAGAATATTTACCACCAAGTGCTTCAGAGAAGTTTGCGATGGTTAGTTTTTTAATAGGATTGAGGCAAGACCATTCTTAGTGTTCTGATTGATGCCATATCTATTACGAGATTTTTTCACTCTGGTTCTTGATGACTATTAGAGTTTCTGCTTGGATGTGTTATATGTCATATTCATTGGTCTGACATTAGCCAAACCAGATCATATGATCATGTGTAACAATGTGATGAAATGTAAGCTCCACCCTAAGGAGTCATGTCACATTGTGTCAACAGGTGGGATCACACAATCATAAATCAAATCTAACGTACACAGCCAGGCTAAATAAGATAAAGAGGTTCCTTTCATGCAATATCAACTCGGAGCCTTTGTATGGGATTGTAGAGTTTCTTGGAATGCCAGTGAGTTCTCAAAAAGAATTTTTGCTTTGATCTTGTGTTTACATCCTGGTATCATGATCATTTATATGAGCTTATTTGAAAATTACATTATTATGGAAGTGTTGGCAAATTATTATTAATTAGGTATTAATGAAAGTCTTGAATTTAACTCTTAGGAGATTTCAGAGCCCACATTCCCATTCAGGTTTCCACACTATTGATGAGAAGGGAGGGAAGCAAGAAACAAACCAACATATAAATGTATTGGGTGCCTGACCTTGCAAGAACCTGACCTTGCCTGACCTTGTAGAACCTGTATCCTTAGTGCTTCTTTTCAGCCTCACCAAAACTCTCCATGGTAGGTGTTAGTGACCCTGTTTGATGGACAAGGAATTTGAGTTTTACAATAACTAAGCTGGTCATAGTTCGGATTGTCAGCAAATGTTGGAGTGGGGATGAAAGTGCAGGTCTGTCTGACCACAAAGTTGTCATCTTATGGCCATGACATATTGCTCCCCACAGTAATGAGGGAGGGAAGTAGTTAGCCGCTGTGCAGTCAGCAACTTATTCCCCCGAAGCTCCTTCCTACTCATTCATGCGTGGTGGCCATAAAGAAAATGAGATCACTTTTATTGAAAAAAAGTCTGACTACTGGTTTATCAGAATTCATAATTTTCCTTTGTAGAGGAATCCAAACTTGAGACTTACACTTCCTGATTTACTAGTACTGAAAGCAGTGATCTGGTCAAAGCAAAGTTTGGTGATGGTCCCTTAATTACAATGATGTTGTAATTAGTTAAATGTTATGAATAGTTCCATATCTGAAGATTCTCACAGGAACTACTTTGACATTGGTTGAGTAACTTCTTTATAGATATGTCTCCTGAGGCAAGTGAAGTCAAAGCAAAAGTATATTACTGAGACTATATCAAAATAGAGAGCTTCTGCTCAGTGAAGGAAATAATCAACAAAACGAAAAGACAGCTTGTGGGAAGGGAGGAGACACTTGCAAATATGTATCTGATAAAGTGTTAGTATCCAAAAATATATGAAGAACTGATATAGCTCAACACCCAAGGAACAAATAATCTAATTAAAGATGGGCAGAAGTCATGAACAGATATTTCTTCAAAGAAGACATACAAATGGCCAACAGACACAGGAAAAGATGCTCAATATCACTTATCATCAGGGAAATGCAAATCAAAACTGCAATGAGATATCATCTCACACTTGTCAGAATGGTTAAAATCAACAACACAAGAAACAACAGGTGTTGGTCAGGATGTGGAGAAAGGGCAACACTCTTGCACAGTTGGTGGGAATGCAAACTGGTATAGTCCATCTGGAAAATAGTATGGAGCATCCTCAAAGTTAAAAATAGAACTACAGGGGTGCCTGGGTGGCTCAGTGGGTTAAGTCTCTGCCTTCAGCTCAGGTCATGATCTCAGGCTCCTGGGATCAAGCCCCTTATCGGGCTCTCTGCTCGGCAGGCAGCCTGCTTCCTCCTCTCTCTCTCTCTCTCTCTCTCTGCCTGCCTCTCTGCCTACTTGTGGTCTCTTTCTGTCAAATAAATTAAAAAAAAAATAGAACTACACTATGATCCAGCAATTACACTGCTAGGTATCTCCCTAAAGAATACAAAAATGGGGGTGCCTGGATGGCTCAGCCAGTTAAGCCTCTGCCTTCGGCTCAGGCTGTGTTCCCGGGGTCCTGGAATGGAGCCCCACATTGGGGCCCCTGCTCGGTGGGAAGTCCATTTTTCCCTCTCTCTCTGTACCCCCAACCCCAGCTCATGTTCTTTCTCTCTCGCTCACTCTCTCTCTCAAATAAAAATAAATAAAATCTTTTTAAAAAGAACACAAAAATACTTATCCAAGAGGCTACATGCACCTGATGTTTATAGCAGCATTATCACAATAGTTAAATTATAGAAATAGCCCAAGTGTCCATCAACTGATGAATGGACCAAGATGTGATGTGTTGTGTGTGTGTGTAATGGAATATTAGCCCTAGTATGAAATCTTGCCATTTGCAACAAAATGGGTGGAACTAGAGAGTATAATACTAAGCAAAATAAGTCAGTCAGAGAAAGACAAATACCATATGATTTCACTCATTTGTGGAATTTGAGAAACTAAGCAGAGTGAATAAAAGGATCGAGAGAGAGAAGAGAGAGAGAAACCAAGAAACAGACTCTTAACTATGGAGAACAAACTATGGGTTACCAGCGGGGAGGTGGGGTGGGGGGATGGGTTAAAACAGGTGATGGGGATTAAGGAGTGCACTTGTGATGAGCCCTGGCGGCATGTTCGGAAATGTTGAGCCACTATATTGTACACCTAAACCAATATTACTCTGCATGTTAACTAAATGGAATTCACATAAAAGCTTCAGAAAAATATCTGAAGATTCTCAAGAAAAATAGTTGCTTATAATTATTTTAAATTGATGTGGTTAAATGGCAATTGCTCTTGCTGTTAAAAACAAAAACAAAAAACAAAAACAAAACAAAAAAAAACAAAAAAACTTAAGCATAAAGCATAACAATGCTTTGTGTAGTTCGCCCATGGTCTACTCAATCAGCCCCTGATTGATGGACATTTGGGTGATTTCCAGGTATTTGCTTTTACAAACAATGCCTCCTTTGTATCAGCTTTTGCTACAAAGTGAAATGCAGCAAATAACCACAAAAATTCAATTGACTATAAAAGTAATCATTTATTGTTTACATCTCTTAAAGCCCAGCTATGGGTCTGGCACACTGTCCCTTCCATTTACATAGTATCTTTGAAAGCTCTTCACCCTCATCATTTACATAGTATCATTTAAGTAAGTCTCACGGTCAAGCCGAAAGTCCAGGATGGAGAAATGGTCCACCCATGATGAGGTCATGTCAAGGTTGTGGATACAAGGCAGGCGGAATCGTTGGGGGTGAATGACACAGTATACTGCAGACTTACGTGAAATTTTGTTCGTGTATCTCTGAAATATATTCCTAGCAGTGGGACAGCTGGGACAAAGATGAAGTGCACATGTGATTTTTCTAGATTTTACCAAATTCTCCTTCACAGTAGTTTAACTATTTATTTCTATAAGCATTATTTGTGATTGTTTTTCCATGGCTTGTTTTGTCCATCAATATAGTTTTAACTTTTATTTCTAGCATTATGAACAAGGTTAATGATCTTTTCATGAATTTAAAAGCCATTTACTTTTGTGTATATGTGAACAGCAGGTCTTTGCTCCCACCACTTACCCCCTCCGTGGAAGATACAGTCTGCTCCCATTCCACAGTGGGAACCCATGTCCAAGGACATAACTGTGAGAGAGAGAGGTGTTGAGACCCTCTGGATGGTACATGTGACTGAACCCTGTTAAGGTCTCCGTGTAAATGAACAGGGCAGATGCAGAGATCCACCTGTCTCGTGGCACCCAAGACGAGGTTTGCTGTAAGTTCAATTGCCTGTTAAATTGGTGACCTACCAATCTGGGGTGACCTGCCTCTTCTTCCTTTCTTCCATCTCTCCTTGCCATCCATGCCCCAGGACCAGTTCAGGGTTCATCCCGTGAGGTCCCAAGTCTGCAAACCAACAGTAAGGGTCTCATCTTTTACTTCTCTATCTCTAGAGAAGCTGTTTACACCATAGGGAAATAACCAGTTTGTGAATATGTTTTTCCAGTGTGTTACTTAGCTAATAGTGCTTTGGCAAACAAATGTATCAAATCTTGATTGAATCAAATTTACCAATACTCTTCCTTTTTTCTTCTGGATTTGGAGACATCCTTAGGATATTTTTCTCCATTGATGAAAATCCACTCATGCTTTCTTCTTACATGGTTTTGTTTTATTTTATTTATTTTTTTTAAAGATTTTATTTATTTATTTGACAGAGAGAAATCACAAGTAGATGGAGAGGCAGGCAGAGAGAGAGAGAGAGGGAAGCAGGCTCCCCGCTGAGCAGAGAGCCCGATGCGGGACTCGATCCCAGGACCCTGAGATCATGACCTGAGCCGAAGGCAGCAGCCCAACCCACTGAGCCACCCAGGCGCCCCCATGGTTTTGTTTTAATACTTAAATCCTTTATGCATTTATTATTTATCTTATTGTAAGCAATGAGTCAAATTTCAACTTTTAAAGCAGAACCATACAGTTATCACGATACTACCAGTTTGAGATGATGCCTGTTGAGGTACTGAAAGTCGTATGTACTTGATCTATTTCTGGATTTCCTATTCTGTTCCATTTATATATCTGTCTGATGAGGCACCTGATGAACTTCTAATTATCGAGGTCTTAAATGATGTTTAAATATCCAATGGGCTAGCCTACCGATACTTAACAATGCTTACTTATCTTGTTCAGAATTTATGATATATTTGCATTAGTTATCTCTTATTGTTTTGTGAAAATTACAACAAACTGAGCAACCTAATCTCTGTTTCTGTGAATTGGGAATTTGGACACAGCTGGATATAGCTGGGCCTTTTGGCAATGGTCTCAGGAGGCTACAGTCAAGGTGGCAGCTGGGCCACATTCTTACTTGAAGTAATGGATTTCTTAAAATTAAATCACCTTTGAATTACTAGAGTAAATTATCTTTGGTCATGATGGACATTTGCTCATGTTCTATTGGAAAATCAACACTTGAAATTGAGATTTCTCTCTAGATTTATTTTTGTTGTTGTTCTACAATGTTTATCATATTTATGGATCAATATTATTTTACTTTGTTAAACTGATCAGGAATTTTTGTTTGTTTGTTCTTTAACTAGCATTGGGTTATCTAAACTTCAAAGATTTGAGAGAATTTCCCTGCTGAAACTATCTGGACCTATTATTTTTTATGGAACAACAGGAACTTTTTAAACTGTTTTATCTATTTTTCATGAGTATTACTGATTTTAGACTCTATCTTTCCTGGGGTCAATTTCACTTAGTTGTGTTTTTAAAAAATTACTGATTCCACTTAGATTTTTGTGAAGTTATCTCTCAGGATTTTAAATTTTTTTCTTTATTTTGCATCTTTGCAAATTTTGTGTATGTGCTTTTTTCTATCTTTTTCTTCTTTGCATTAGTGATTTATCTATTTCTTCATTGATTTTTCAAAGCGGAGTCAGCTTTTAGATTTATCAGGTTTACTATTTTTCTCTTCTCTAACTTATGACAGTATAAATTAGTCTTATTATACATGTCTTTCTTCTTTGATGGCTTTTTAATCTTTCTAACTTTTAGAGTTGACATTATATTATTTTCATTGTTTTGTTTTTTATTGATATAGCTATGTAATGGTATAACATATTCTCTGATAACCACTTTAACTGAATCTTATAGAGATGGATATGCTGTGGTCATTATCATTATTTCTGTGAAGTTTTGAAATACTATCTTCTCCTTTCTGCTAAAACTTGTATAATAGCATATCTAAAAAAAAAAAATACAGGTAGAAAAGCCTTTTTTTTGCAATTGTTACTAATTTATAGTTTTATCCCACTATTGTCAGAGAATTCTCTTGCTGCTATTCTCTATTCTTTATGATTTACAGAGGTTTTCTTTGGAACATAAGACCTCTTTCATTTTTGTCAGTGTTTCATGTGTACTTGTAAAGAAAGTGTATTCTGACAGATCATAGTTCAAAAATAGAATATATTACATATATGTTATACATTGTAAACTAGACTGCATAGATGTCCACTTTGGAATATATATATATGTGTGTGTATATATATATATATATATATATTTTTTTTTTAATATATATATATACTCACACACATTTATATTTTATCTAGATACGTATACTACTGGATATAGAGTGTGTGTGTGTGTGTGTGTGTGTGTGTGTGTGTGTGTGTGTTTGTTTCATTTCACTGATTATATAGTTACCTTGGATCCCCCAGAGAAGACCCTAAGACAAGGACTGTACGGGCAGGTTGCCTCTGTCACAGGTCCTCTCTGAGAGCAGAGTAAAGGACTGAAGAGACAGTCCATGTTAAGAGTGTTACTAAGGATGTCCCTTGGCCATACTGGAGTCTGGAGCTCGCCTGGTCTCCCCGAGCGTTTGTAAGTACGGCTTCTCACTCTCGTCCATTCTGATTGAACGAGGAATAACGGTCTCCGGTGTTGAGGGTTATCCTCAGAGGCTTTCACTCCTTGGGCCTTGGGCCTGTGCTGTGTGCTTGTCAGGTGGGCCCCCGCCAGGGTCACCATGCAGGATTTCTGCATCAGGAGGTGAAAGGTGTGTTGGGACCCGAGCCTGAGGCAAGAGCCTGTCAGCGAAAGTGATAAATATCTCCCCCTGAAACTGCGCCCCCCACGTGGCAGACGTCCCAGGGCTCTGCTTTGAGAAACTCGTGGCCAGGGGATGGGGGGGCGGGTGTGTGGCAGCTGTTGTAAGGCTGAGACCTGCTGGTTAGTTTCTGATCCATGTGGTGTCTCTGGGATTGAGATACTGCGTCCCAGTGTCCAGTGAGTAGTCTCTCCGTTTTCTCTCTCGTCTGATTTATGAAAACTGATGCCATAATATTAGGCAAACAAATATTAATACCTATAATTGCTTTATTGTACATTGTTGTCTTTAGCATTATAAAGTAGTGCTTAATACATTGAAATCTAAATTCAATCTTGGTGATCATAAAGGTCATGACCCCTGTTTTCTTTTAACTTAGGCCTGGTGTTTTACTATGCATCTGTTTTACACTCTATCTGTATTTCTCAGCAGACTACTTTTTAGAACAGTTTTAGATCCACAGCAAAATTGAGAGGTGAGTGCAGAGATCCCCTGTATACCGCCTACCTCCACACACGCACAGCCTCCTCCGTTACCAACATCCCCCACCACGTTTGTTATAATCTGTGAACTTCATGCATCATTAGAACCCAAATCCATAGTTCACATTGGGCTTCACTTTTGATATTGTACATTCTGTGGGTTTTGACAAATATCTCATGATAACAATCGTTCATTGTTCTAAGGAATAGTTTAGCTGCCCTAAAAATGGTCTGTGCTCTGCTGATTGACCCCTCTCTCCCCACAACTCCTGGCCACCACTGATTCATTTACTATCTCCAGAGTTTTGCTTTTCCAGAATGTCCTTGAGTTGGAATCATACAGTATGCCATTTTTTCAGACCGGCTTCTTTAACTTAGTAGTATGTATTTAAGGTTCTTCCTTGTCTTCTCAAGGTTTTATAGCTAATTTCCTTTGAGCACCGAAAAATATTCCATTGTCTGAATAAATTAACCTTTTATTTGTAATCTTTCCCAATCTTTTTGTGATATGTCTCTTATATATAGCTTGATATTGTATTTTGCTTTCTTAACCATTTTGAAAACATTTTCTTTTTAATAGAAGTAAATCCATTTGTATTTACTGATACAATGATATGATTTGGTTGGTCTTTGTTCTGACATATATATGCATATATTACATCTGGTGTATGTATCTCCATATATTTAAATATGTAACATTGCATATGTAACAAATGTTATACATTTGTATATGTTACATATAAAACATTTATTACAAAATTACAATTTTTGGTTATTTGAATATGTATGATGTGTAATTACATCTAATTATATATATATATATATATATATATATATATGAGTCCTTTAATATTTTATTTATTTCATTTTTTCTCTTTTTTATAAAGCTTTTGTTAATTTGGGAGATTTTTTGTGTGCATGTAGTAATGATTACTTTTGTATTCATATCATTCTGTAAAGCCCTTAATATCTTTTCTTAGCTATTGTCTATTGATTTTATCCTAAGACATTATTTAAAGATTTATTTATTTGACAGACAGAGATCACAAGTAGGCAGAGAGACAGATAGAGGAGGAAGCAGGCTCCCTGCTGAGCAGAGAGCCCGATGCAGGGCTCAATCCCAGGACCCTGGGATCATGACCTGAGCTGAAGGCAGAGGCTTTAACCCACTGAGCCACCCAGGCGCCCCTAAGACACTATTTAAATTGGCTTTTAAATTAACTTTTCTCCACATCTGGATTAAAGTAATACTCTTTAACTCCAAATATTGGAGTTTTCTTGCGCTTTCTCATTAACTCCATGGTACTATACTGATGTTGACTTTGGCAGGGAAATCTGTGAAGTTTTTTTTGTTTTCAGAAATCTCTTCTCTGTATCATCTTGCCAACTAAATCTAAGGGAATTCCTTCTAATCAATTGGGTAAGACCTCTTCTCTTGTCTTTCTCCTGACTTAAGAGCTGAAATCCTCTGTCACTTTATTTAAAAAACAAAAAACAAAACAAAACCCAACCAGAAAGTCCTTTGTTTCCTCAACTTTGTTGTTCAAGGTATCCTACTTCTTAGACTGTTGTCTGTAAAGCTGTTGTCTGCAAAGCTGTAAAGTTTTTGGGTTACACTGGGATATCAAACTTTTACACAATTACTGGTTATATTTAGTCATGGCCATTATAATTGCTAACCGTTAAACCAATCATGAGTGTGGCATCTGGAAACAATAAAGATTATGGGAAAGAATTAAGTAATCTAGAAAAGAATGAGCAAATGAGGAAACAGTAGAATGTTTCAGAGGGAATGATAATTAATCTGGATATGAATGGAAATGCACAATTCATATTTTGGGCTTTCTTTTGAAAGAAGCTCCTCTTGGGAGACTTGCTATCTTCTTTTTGGTAGAACTTTTTTGTTTGGAGGAACAAGTTCAAATATTCAAATGTGGAAAGTATCTTCAACATACCCCCACTGAACAGATTTGAATGCCAGGGCTTATCATGTTTAACTACATGATCTCAAAGCTCCATCTTTAGGGCATGGAATTTACAGCTTTATTTTTTAATTACAAAACCATTAACATGGGGAGCATTATTTTTGTGCATGTCTGCCGAGTGATACGGTAATGTAAGAGGATATTACGACACCCAAACCGTTACCTGTCCAGTTCCGCACTTCTCAAATGGAGAAGCAAAGAGACAGTTCTGAAATAAAAGTAATTACTCTGGATTTTAGTACTCACTTGATCGAATGTTTAGCACTTCACCACTGTTGAGAAATGTATGCATATTTTAACCAGTAATATAATTTATTTGAGAGTCTCATTTCCAATGATGGGATGACATTATTTTAATTTGCAACAAAGGGGATTTTCACATTTATGTCTAGTAAAGAGCTTCTGGACCAGATGAGTTTGACTTCACTCAGGTGTGAGAACATGTTACAGAATGGACTGGCTCCACTTTTCAGCACTTAAAACCTGGCAGAGTCTACAGAACAATTAGCTTATTAGAAGCTGAAACTTTCTCTTTTGCTCTCATTGAATCCAGGGTATCTGAAAACCTGGGTTTCTAGCTAATCTAAACTCTTAGACATCTTTCCATTTGCCAGGCAGTGGGCAGATCTTTCAAGGTGTACATGGAGGTGTTTCTTGCAAACTCATATGGGGCTTCTCTGCTCCGGCACATCCCACAACATAATTTTAATCCTTACTCTCAAGAGTAATGCCTTTATCTGATATGTCGTTTGCAACTATCTTCTCCCATTCTGTCAGTTGTCTTTTGATTTTGTTAACTGTTTCCTTTGCTGGACTAGTGTCCAGAATCTATAAAGAACTTAGCAAACTCAACACCCAAAGAACAAATAATCCAATCAAGAAATGGGCAGAGGACATGAACAGACATTTCTGCAAAGAAGACATCCAGATGGCCAACAGACACATGAAAAAGTGCTCCATATCACTCGGCATCAGGGAAATACAAATCAAAACCACAATGAGATATCACCTCACACCAGTCAGAATGGCTAAAATCAACAAGACAGGAAATGACAGATGCTGGAGAGGATGCGGAGAAAGGGGAACCCTCCTACACTGTTGGTGGGAATGCAAGCTGGTGCAGCCACTCTGGAAAACAGCATGGAGGTTCCTCAGAATGTTGAAAATAGAACTGCCCTATGACCCAGCAATTGCACTATTGGGTATTTACCCTAAAGATACAAATGTAGTGATCCAAAGGGGCACATGCACCCGAATGTTTATAGCAGCAATGTCCACAATAGCCAAACTATGGAAAGAACCTAGATGTCCATCCACAGATGAATGGATCAAGAAGATGTGGTATATATACACAATGGAATACTATGCAGCCATCAAAAGAAATGAAATCTTGCCATTTGCGACAACATGGATGGAACTAGAGCGTATCATGCTTAGCGAAATAAGTCAAGCAGAGAAAGACAACTATCATGATCTCCCTGATATGAGGAAGTGGTGATGCAACATGGAGGCTTAAGTGGGTAGGAGAAGAATAAATGAAACAAGATGGGATTGGGAGGGAGACAAACCATAAGTGACTCTTAATTTCACAAAACAAACTGAGGATTGCTGGGGGGAGGGGGTTTGGGAGAAGGGGGTGGGATTATGGACATTGGGGAGGGTATGTGCTTTGGTGAGTGCTGTGAAGTGTGTAAACCTGGTGATTCACATACCTGTACCCCTGGGGATAAAAATATATGTTTATAAAAAAAAAAAAAAAAAAAAGAAAGGACCAATACCCAACTTTTGTAGCAACATGGACGGGACTGGAAGAGATTATTATGCTGAGTGAAATAAGTCAAGCAGAGAGAGTCAATTATCATATGGTTTCACTTATTTGTGGAGCATAACAAATAGCATGGAGGACATGGGGAGTTAGAGAGGAGAAGGGAGTTGGGGGAAATTGGAAGGGGAGGTGAACCATTAGAGACTATGGACTCTGAAAAACAATCTGAGGGTTTTGAAGGGGTGGGGGGTGGGAGGTTGGGGTACTAGGTGGTGGGTATTATAAAGGGCACGAATTGCATGGAGCACTGGGTGTGGTGAAAAATAATGAATACTGTTATGCTGAAAATAAAAAATAAATTAAAAAAAAAAAAAAAAAAGAGTAATGCCTTGCTTTGTCCAAAGACTTACTGAAAGTTGAGGGAGTAAAGATTTATATATGTTTCAAAAGGCTTCAGCTTTATGTGGAATCTGATCTTGGAAATAGCACTTACTGGCTGTGTGTACTTGGTCAAGCCACTTGGCTGTTTATATTTTTATTTTTATTTTATTTTCTTAAAGATTTATTAATTTGACAGAGTAATGCAGAGAGCACAAGTAGTCAGAGCAGCAGGCAGAGGGAGTGGGAGAAGCAGGCTCTCCAATGAGCAGGGAGCCCGAGGGGAGGCTCAATCCCAGGACCCTGGGATCCTGACCTGCGCTAAAGGCAGAGGCTTAATTGACGGAGCCACCCAGGTGCCCCCACTTGGATGTTTTTAGTTTCAATTTCTGTGTGCCCTGGGAACCTCTGCTTTCATATCCCAGGTGTTCAGCTATATATTTTACATGTATCACCTACTTATCATCACAATTATTGCGTGATGAAATTACTAGTATTAATGTCGTTTTACTGATGAGATGAGGACTACCGAGAGGTTAAGTGAGCTGAGATTTGAGCCCAGACAGTCTGCTTTCTTTGGTCTTAACCACAATTCTGAACTGCCATGGGAAATCGTCATGCAGAGGGCCTAGCATACAGAAGATATCCCATAAACTTGGGCACCTCCCCAAATAATAGCTTAAAAAGAATTACTGAATTGGTGGAAAAGAAATCTGCATCCAGTAACACATTCTTCTTAAAGAGTCAGTTATTTATTTTAGAGAGAGCACGCACAAGCAGGGGGAGTGGCAGAGGGAGACAGGGAGAGAATCTCAAGCAGACTGTCTCCAAACACAAAGCCCAACATGGGGCTTGATCTCACAACCCTGAGGTCCTGACTTGAGCCTAAACCGAAAGTCAGACACTTAATTTATTGTGCCACCCAGGTGCCCCAGGAGCACAATATTTTTTTAAAGGGTTGTCTGCGGGCCAGGTAGGTCAGATTCTTGGACATGACCTGACATCTACTGAATCAGAAATGCAGAGAGTGAAGCATGGGCATGCTCATGGGCATGGGCAATCTTCTAGCAAATGTTTTGAACTCCCAAGCTTATAGGCTATCAATGTGTTTAAAAGATTATGAACTGGGAGTCAGAGTAACTGGGACACTAATATAATATCTGAAACATATTATGTGACTATCTGGGCAAGCCTTCTGTAGTTTGCAACTTGCTTTTGTGTGTATTCAAATAATTTAAACATGCATGTGTGCCTAGTCAAAATAATTTCAAAGCAAAATTCCAAGAAATGGTTTATAGTCAGCTTTTAAATACAGCCTTTGTGATCAGTAGAATGATTTATGGTAGCAAAGAGGAAATAATCAAATGATACTTGATTGACAACCATCCTTCCTACTAGACTAAAGTCTTTGTGGGGTTGTCACTAGTCTCTATTGCTACTTGTGTATCCTATATTAAGAACAATATCTCATGCCTACATACAGCTGCTATTTAATGAATATCTGTATAATATTGCACTTTTCCTGCCTAAAGCCAGGAAGGTCTATAAAATGCTTTTTACCAAGGCCAACATATTCATAGTGGCTTCCATAGGCACTTGTCAAAACACGTTCCCTCTGGAAGAGTGTCATGCTTTTTAAAGTTTCTGAATTCAGCTAGATTTTGCTTTATCAAATTAATACGAAGTAAAACGCAAAGGCACAATTACATAAAAAGATTCCAAGGACTTCCTGCAATTAGCATGTTAACTCGATGAGAACGTGGCAGAGCTGATGTGAAGTTGGTTGTGATGATGCCAAATTAGGCAAAGACAGAGAAGAGAGGGCATTCGGTCACTGCGTTCCATGGGAAGAAGGTGGTGTCCCAGGAAGTTAGTAAGGAGAACTGGTAAACACCCCATCTGTACTTTAGTCAGACCTAAAGGGATATGGATTGTGACTTGCTGTGAATACGAGCACAGACCATATGTGTGCAGGACCACAGGTTTTTATATAACTTTAACCAAACAACTGTCACCTACTGTCCACCTTCTCACTAGCCAAACTCACAGAACAATAATTAGGGAGGGCAACCCATCAGACTGGGTGATGCGATTATCAAAGCAACTTGAAGGTACCAAAGCCAACAATTACCAGATTAATTATTTTTCAAAGAATGGTACCTTTTCAATGCTTTTAAAGCCATTTGATCTTTATTGTCTTTTTTTAGAAGCAGGAAATTGACTTGAGGAGAGCCAATACTCTGTCAAGAACATGGGGGGGAAAATACATGGTATCGAAGAAGGGGTTTCCTACCATGGGAGGGCTCCTAGGACCACCGTACAATTCCTATTAACACGCTAAAAGCCTCTATTAAGTGAAATTCTTTGACCCCGCTTTCTTTATTTTTCAGGAAAAAAAGCGGAATAGAGAACAGGAACATTTAGTCACAAGTGATCCTTCTCTGTGTCACCGATCTCTGCACTAGTCGCCAGCAGGGGGCACCAGAGCCCCACTGAAAGTTGATTTTTGTCTGTCTTGAAATTACACCACCTACCTAAATCAAATTATTGTTGGGGGCAGGGGTAGGTGTCATGGAGTTATCTGACTTCCCCTTTCACTTTCTTTCTTTTTTCTTTTTTTTTTTTTTTTGTGTTTTATAAACATATATTTTTATCCCCAGGGGTACAGGTCTGTGAATCTCCAGGTTTACACACTTCACAGCACTCACCAAAGCACATACCCTCCCCAATGTCCATAACCCTACCCCCCTTCTACCAAACCCCTTCCCCCCAGCAACCCTCAGTTTGTTTTGTGAGATTAAGAGTCACTTATGGTTTGTCTCCCTCCCAATCCCATCTTGTTTCATTGATTCTTCTCCTACCCACTTAAGCCTCCATGTAAAAACCTAACTTTTCATTAAATTGTAAGCGATATACTGTTACATCATTACTCATTAATCAAAACAGGCTTCTCCAATCCAAATGCAATTAAAACTGAGTTTTCAGACATTTATCTCCTTCTTCCTGGGTGCGTGGCCCCCTCTGGGAACTCCTGCTGGGAATATTGCTTTGATAACACGAATATGTGTAGCAGGCCCTGGGAATGGCACCAGGGAGAGGGAAGGAGCCAAGCTGGCCTTTCCGTTGAAGAAAGGGGTTCTGGAGGATGAGGACAGGTAGAGTGGCCGTCTGTGGTCACAGGAATCCCTGCAAGACCCGCCCCGGAGACTAGGAACAGAATCCTTCACTCTGTGGCTTTAGACTAAAGAATTGCCTGCCAAGGTTCATGTACCAAATGCATGGCAGAGACAGCAGTACGATTTAAGGCTTTTCCCTAATTGTGACACTTCCAAGTGAGGTAAAATTACCTCTTTGTAGAGCGATTACACTTGTACCATGTTCGACCACCTTGTTAGATGTTTCTGACTCAGATGAGTATTTTTGAGAATTGCTCAAGGAAATTAAAATGTCAAGCTCTTCAATCTTTGACAGTTTGTGAATATTTTATTTTATTTTTTTCTTTTATTAGGCTGACTTGGGGATAAAGACCTCAAAATGAGTGCATTCTGTTTGTTCTGCTCACCACCAAGTGAGAGATAATTTTACATTTGCATTATTATAGCTTCTCTTTCAAAGCTTGGTTTTCAAGGGGACTATGGGAACAGGAAAGAATGCCGCTTGCCCCACCTTGGGAAAGGCTGTGGGTTAATGGAAGTGTTATCCAATTTCAGATTGGAAACACGAGTCAGTTCCAGCCAGGTGTGGAGGGATTTGGAGTGTGTGTTTTGGGCAAGACGAAGCCTCACAAGGGAGACCATGCTCCAGGGCCATGTTGCCCACTTTTCCAGAAAGGCAACAGAATGGAAAATGGTCATTGTGCATGACACTTTTGTGACTCAAAACAACAATTAAATCAATTCATCAACGATATCAAATAGGAGCAATGGAATTTAGCCAGATAGAGTTTGTTCATCCTAAGGAAAGAGTTAGATGTTGGATAAAATCTAGAAAGGAGATGGAACTAGAGTGTATTATGCTTAGCGAAATAAGTCAAGAGGAGAAAGACAACTATCATATGATCTCTCTATATGAGGAAGTGGTGATGCAACATGGGGGCTTAAGTGGGTAGGAGAAGAATCAATGAAACAAGATGGGATTGGGAGGGAGACAAACCATAAGTGACTCTTAGTCTCACAAAACAAACTGAGGGTTGCTGGGGGGAGGGGGGTCAGGAGAGGGAGGTGGGGTTATGGACCCTGGGGAGGGTATGTGCTATGGTGAGTGCTGTGAAGTGTGTAAACCTGGCGATTCACAGACCTGTACCCCTGGGGATAAAAATATATTATATGTTTATAAAAATTTTTTTTAACAATCTAGAAAGGATTTTCTATTGTGCTGAAATCTTGTGGGGACAAGATACTTTGATCTGATCTGAAAACTCAGAGCACTGTGTACTTCCACATACATTTCTGTGAAATCTGGTTTCTGTAGAGTGAGGAGGACACAAGAGCACTGACCCGACTTCAACAGGTTTAATGGGGATCATTTAACTTAACTGCCCACAGTGACAGCCCGTTTCCAGCTTACTATGTTTAGCTTGAGGTGTTCCAGATCTACGTTTTATGTGTGGGTGACTATCAGATGCTTTTCTGCAAGCCTACGGACATGTGCCATGTTGATGTGGAAACATGACCCTTCTTGTCGCCTCCATTTCCGAGCAACACCTAGGGAAGTTGTCAGTAGAATATAACCCAAATATGAAATCCCTGGTTTTTTTTTTTTCTATTTTAATTATGTAGTTAAAGAACAGTCTACAAGCTGCTGAAAGATCACCATCGCCGAAGGGATGCGGTACTGAGAGAGACTTGATGAAAAGTATCAGGAAAATGGAACCACATGCCTTCTCATGATTACTGCTTTTGTGTTTAGGGTCTGAAGAATTGTTGTGGCGATGTGGAGAGAATATGGGCCAACCTCTAGGGGGAATCTGGAGGAAAGGAACTATGATCATGTGAATTCCCTGGCTCTAGAGTAGAATCTTTGAGTTTTAAAGGAAATGTGGGTGTCCTACAGTTCAAATCCTACATTGTGATAAAAAGGAAAGTGAAATCCCAAACAGGTTAAGTGAGAGGATAAAAGATTTTCCAGGATATCTTTATGGTTCAACCATTATTATCAAACCCAATTCTGAATGTTATCCTTCTCTGTCTCCACTAGGTTCACAGCACAGAGGCTTTGGAGACACAGAGATGTTTAAGATGTCTTAAACGTCTGTCTTCGCTGTCTTCAAGGAGACAACACACAAAATATTCATGAGACTGGAAATCATTTGATGGCAGGAATTCTGTCTTAGTCTGTTCGTCCCCGATTTGCCATTGCAAAAATGCTTCTTGAGCGAAGGTACTGGGTAGGAGGAAAGGACACAAGGAGGAAATATCTGTATCAGTGACTTAAACGGGCATCCCAGAAGCGGTTTTAGCAGAGCTGTCAGGGAAAAGAGAAAGTCTCCAGACAGACAAGGCAGGGCAGGACATTTCAGAACGAGAAATTAATATGTACATAGTACTTGGAGAACTGTCAAGGAGCTTCATGAAAGAAGATGTGGATGGCCATGCTGGCAGCAAGGTGGAGAAATGTTTCCACGTAGAGACAGAGTCAAGACGATGGTTCAGGAAACTGGCGCATTAGTCCAGGTAAGAGTTGGTGAGGATCAGAACTGAGGTCATGAGTGTCCTAAGGGGGAAAAGATCATGCACTTAAGAACCATTTCAGAAACAAAGATGCCAGGACTTGGTGATTGTAGAATATGTGAGGAGACAGAGGGAGGGTTAGAGATTCTGATAACCTAAGGGTGCTGGGATGTGGTTAACAGAGGTTTGAGATGAAAACCTTGGAAGGGGATCCTGAAGACCATAAGGAAGGGAACAATTTCCCTATATGAGGGAAGCATTTTCCTTAGGACAGAATGAAGATAACACTCAAATTTTAAGGGTCAGAACCACCTCCAAACAGCCAAATTGGCTTAAACATGTGTGTCTGTGTGTGTATATACAAGTGTGTGAGTGTGTGTGTGTGTGTGTGTGTATGATAGGTAGAGAGAGGCGCAGACAGACACACATGTATTTTATTTTTTAATTGGTTAATTAATTTTTAATTTTTAAAAATTTTTTTATGTTGTCACCATACAGTACATCATTAGTGTTTGATGCAGTGCTCCATGATTCATTGTTTGCCCATATTAAATACATATGTGTGTCTACATATTGCATGGAGCACTTAGTGTTACACTAGACACACATATATTTTAAATTTGATTGTAGCAATGCACTTTAATAACAGAACATTCCTTTGCCCTAAAGTCATGAGCAAAATTACAGATTTGTCAGTGTAACCTTATCCTACCTTCCTGTTTGAGAGCTTCCTATCTTTCCACAGACTCGAAACAAGCCCCAGCAGGTCTGATAGAATTAAACTTGCTCTTTAGGGGTAAAGAGCCACGGGCTCTGCTGTGCTGCACGGAAGGTAGTTTTGCTGCTGTGACTCAAAGGACTGTGTGGTGGGGGACGTGGGGGTGGGGATGTCTACTTGGGACACTGGCTTCCTGTCTCCTATTGCTCAGCTAACGCAGGAGAGAAATGGCTCTTAAGGTTTCCCAGCTTTCTGGCATTCACTCAGACCTACCACCGCTCCATGCCTCTATACTCCCAGCAACTCAGAGGCTCTACCCACTTGTCATTTTCCGTATGCATATGTATCTCTTTCCTGAGGCGGTGGTTCCCCAAACCTACTTGGCCAGCACGGGGCCCGAGTTAGCCGGTCACAATGAATGAGGGCTGACCTGAACTTCAGGGCTGTGCTGAGTCAGAAGGGTGAGAATGGGGATCTTTGCCTTGTTTCTGATCTTGGTGAGAAAGCATCGAGTCCTTCACCGACGAGTGTGATGTCAGCAGCAGGCTTTTTCGTTCGTTCTCTTTGTCGAATGCAAGTCATTTCCCTCTGTTCCTAATTCGCTGTCATGGATGGTCAGAATGCTTTTTGTCAGAATGCTTTTTCAGTTGATCATACGCTTTTTCCTCTTTAGCTTGTGGAAATGGTGGATTACATTGATTGAGTTTTGAATAACAAACCAGGTCTTAATGCCTGGAATACATTGCACTTGGTCATGGCATGGAATTCTTCTTCTAGGTTGCTGGATTCAATTTGTGAATATTCCGTTGAGGATTTTTACATCTAAGTTCGTGAGAGATATTAGTGTATAGCTTTTCTTCTTCTTTCTTTCTTTCTTTTTTTTTTTTTTTTTTTTTTGTACAGCTCTTTTATGACTTAGTATAGGATATCTAATAAAATGAGTTGGGAAGGGTTCTTTCTTATTCTATTTTCTGGAAGGGCTTGTGTGTACAATTGGTGCTAATTCTTTTTTCAATATTTGGTAAATTTCTTTGATGAAACCTCCTGGTCCTGGAGACTTCTTTTGGGGGAGCAGTAAATAACAAAATAAAATTTCTTTAGTGGTTCTAGAACTGTTTAGGAACCTGTTTTGTCTTCGTTGAGTGACAGTAGGTTGCATTTTTTTAAGGAATTGGTCCATTTCTTCAGTGTTGTCAAATTTATAAGCAGAAAGTTATTTGTATTACTCCCTTAATATCCTTTTAGTGGCTGCAGGATCTACAGTAATATCCCCCATTTATGCCTGATACTGGTGATTTGCGTCTTTCATCTGGTAACTTTGTCAGACTTATGAGAGTTTTATTAACTTTATTGAAGAAACCAGCTTTTTGCTTCATTTATTTTCTCTAATATTTTCTCAATTTCAAGTGCATTTATATCTGTCCTATCTTTATTATTTTTCCCTACTCCTGCTTGCTTTATTTTTATTTTGCTCTTCTTTTTCTATTTTCTTGAGGTAAGAATTATATTTCTTGAGGTAAGAATTCTATTTCTTGAGGTAAGAATTTAGATTATTGATTTTGGAGGTTTTTTTTTTCTACTGTCTTAAGTGCTGTCAAGTACTCTTTTGGCACAGCGTAAGATGCACCCCACATATTTTGATATATTACATCTTTATTCAGTTCTTTTTTATTTTAATTTCCTTTGAGATGTCCTCTTTGATCCGTGGATTATTTTGAAGTGCGTCATTTAATTTCTAAACACTTTGAGATTTTTCCTGTGTTTTTTCTGTTATTGAGCCCAAGTTTGATTCCATTATGGTCAGAGAACATAACTCTGTATGGTTTCAGTTCTTTTAAATTTGTGGAGGCTTGTTTTATGGCCTAGGACACAGCCATCTTGGTGAATCCTCCGCTGGTGTTTGAGAAATGTGTGTACTCTGTTGGGTGGCTTCTTTTGTTTGTATCAGTTAGATCCTGCTGGTTGGTTGTATTGTTAATTCTGTATTCTTACTGAGTTTTTGGCTAGTAGTTCTGTTATTTGCCATAAGTGGGCTGTTAAGGTCTTTAGCTATAATGTGTGTTTCTTTTTGCTTTCAGCTCTTGCTTTGTTTTGTTTATATATTTTGAGGTTTCCCTGTTTGCTGCATATATATTCAGAATGGTTATGTCTCCCTGGTGGTTGAGCCTTTTATCATCATGCAATGCCCTGACCATATTTTTTTTTTCTGTATAATCTATTATCTTTCCATTTTTCTTCTCTAAATCCATTTCATTTGAGATCATTATCATCAATATATCATGTGATATACGTCTATATATCTGGATGTAAAAATTACTTTTAGTTGCAACAGGCACAAACTCCATGGCAGCTAAGTTAAGCAATAAAAAGTCAGAGTGGGTAGATTTCCATGACTGGGAAGTTCTAGAATGGCCATTCTCATTTTGGAAACTACTGAAGTCAAGAGAGAAAATCATTCTCTCTCTTGTTCTTTTTCCCCAACCCCCCTATGTTTTCTGTGTTAGCTTTATTCTCATTTATGTTTTTTGGACACAGTGTCCAAGATTACCATCTATAGTTCTTCCCATGCCATTAGCCAATTCAGATCATCTAGATGGTCAGTTTTGCCCATGGCTTCTGGGAAACATCTTAGGATGGCTTTGATTGGTCTGGGGCCTGTATTTTGTTCTCATGTCTAAACCATTAGACATTGGATTGTTGTAGCCAGGAGAACAGGCTATTCTGATTGAGTAGTTTGGATCATGGTCCCAACTCTATATAATTGGACCAACTAAAAAAGAATAGGAAATGATGGGGTGGGGATGAGTTTCTAAAAGGAAGATATGGGAGATCTCTAACATTCAGAAGTCAAAAAGACACTATCATTCAAAATACAACTCCCCTATTATATAATTCATGTGGAAATTATTTGAGTATCCATTGAGGCAGTAACAATGAAAAGCCAAGTTGTTTCAAAGGCCTAGATAAGCCGCTTTCCTGGAAATGTTTATGAAAAAAAGTATGAACCCTCTATTATTTTATTTTATTATTATTTTTTAAAGATTTTATTTATTTATTTGACAGAGAGAAATCACAAGTGGGCAGAGAGGCAGAGAGAGAGAGAGGAGGAAGCAGGCTCCCTGCTGAGCAGAGAGAGCCCGATGCGGGACTCGATCCCAGGACCCCGAGATCATGACCTGAGCCAAAGGCAGTGGCTTAACCCACTGAGCCACCCAGGCGCCCCATGAACCCTCTTTTATACCAACATCTGTAACAACCACATTTCTTCTCTTGCCTGTTGTTAATGAGAACTTAGTGGAAGCAAAAACACTGTCCCATTTGTTCAAAGATAAGTTTAAAGATAAGGAGTCTTATATGCAACTGATAAATTATTGAACATGATATCTGAAACTGAGTGTGTACTATATATTGGCTAATTGAATTTAAGTAAAATAAATAAATAAAAATAAAAATAAAAATAAATATAAGGAGTCTTAGAGCCTGGATAGCTTAGTTGGTTAAGCATTTGACTCTTGATTTCAGCTCAGATCATGATCTCAGGGTTGTAAGATGGCGCCCAGTGTCTGTCTCTCTCAAAAAGGAAAGGAGGTTGGGGTACCAGGTGGTGGGTATTATAGAGGGCACGGATTGCACGGAGCACTGGGTGTGGTAAAAAAATAATGAATACTGTTATGCCGAAAATAAATAAAAAATAAATTAAAAAAAAAGGAAAGGCAAGGCAGGAAAGGAAAGGAAAAGAAGGAAGGAAATGAAAGGAAATGAAAGGAAAAAGAGAAAGAAAACGGAGTCAGAGGAAGATAGGATTTGAATGATGGGCAGATTAAAATACTGAGAACACTAAGGAGGGCATTCCACCTACCAGTAAGGAGATAGGCACAGAGTTTAATGGGCAGCCAGCGTATGGTAAGGCTAAGTGAAATAGGCATGTATTAAGTAGAGGAAAAATGAGAAAAGGTTAGGAAAACTACATGAAGAGAGCAGTTTCAGCTAACGAGTGAAAGGAGCAGAAGAGGACACACGAGTTCAAATGCAAACTGTGGCAGAGGGACTGCTTTGTATCTGTGCCCTCCGTCCTGTCCTTCTTCGTGACCCACAAGGTTAAGGTCCATCTTGCCCACCCTCTCTGCAGGGTCAGTGAGCCTCCAGAGCAGCCCACAAGCTACTGCATCATGATGGCCTGTTTAGGGGCTCTTCATACCTTGTTACTGCTGACCTTCTGAAGGTCAGCGACTACACCCTGTTTATCTCTGTGAATGTGGCGATCAATACATTATTGCAGGAGAGTTTCTCTTTCAATTGTAATCACAGAGCTGGTCACTTCTCCTGGTCAGTTATTCCTTTTGGTTAACAAAGGCCCCATTTTCAGGGAAAGCTAAGCCTTCCCTTTGAAGGGTAGTTTCTTTTAATTGACTGACATACAAAAATATGATCATTGTGTAGACCTCTCCATCCAGCAGGAAGGATGTGAGCATTAGGGACCTCCACAGCCTCCTTTCTTTTGCTTTGCCCTTGGGAAGAAGTTCTGCTATGTGATCCTGTGCCCGTGGGGCCAAGAGCAGGTGAGACCTGCTGACCTCGTTCAAGTGCCACCTTTCCTGGAATCCCTGCTGACATACTCATGGGTATACAGCATGTCTGCCTGCTCCCCTCCAAGCTCTGATGACTGTTTTGGGGGTTTCCTGGCCTGTTGGTTGTCCCTGTCTTCTTATTCATCTCCCATGAGTGATGCTGGTCTAGGCATTCCAGATCAGAAAGTGTCCCAGTCCCAGACTCCCTGGGTTTGTCTGCAGGGAGCTGGAAATCTTCTAGTTTCTCATTGTGCCAAGGAAGGGATATTCTTCCAGGAGCACTGGTCCTGGCAACCCTGGGTGCTGATAGCAAGCTTCACTGTCATCCAAGGGCTGAGGTCCCTCCTGCCTTCTTTCTTAGCTTTGGGTATTGGCACCAACTGCCCTAACCCATATGATTTCTTCTGTTGCCCCTGTTCTCTTTCTTAAAGAAAATATACATAGATACATCTATTTATATATTTATATATATGCATTTATTTTATACATGAGACTTTACCTTTCCCAAACTGTTTTGCCAATGTGAGGCTGGGAGATTAAATTGTCTCGGGGTAACTCAGACCCACCAGCTGTTGCCTCTGGCTTCCTGTGATTGTCAGTGACTTCATTGAAAATGTATGTGTGATCTTTCAACATGTCCACAAGTGGAAGGAAAACAAACAAAAAGAAAAAACCCTGCTGCTGGAAAAAAGTTCCCTGATGTGTCACGGAGTTCATCCACATGATGAAACGGGATCCCAGAACCGTCCTTTCAAATGACTCC
The DNA here is from genome assembly GCF_964662115.1 of Mustela nivalis. Lineage (NCBI taxonomy): Eukaryota > Metazoa > Chordata > Mammalia > Carnivora > Mustelidae > Mustela > Mustela nivalis. The sequence goes on along the minus strand of NC_139021.1, from coordinate 13,877,009 downwards.
CGGGCCCTCTGCTTCTCCTTCATCTGATTTTAGCAGCCAGATCTCAAAGCTTTGACACACAGAGAGTAGAGTCTTCAAAATGTGCAAGCATGGGGTTCTGGAGGAAGGCAGGAAGTGAGGACAAGGCCGGGCTACCCACTCCAGGCCCATGCCAGAGCTTTCCTCCAGGCTGTTCCTGGATTCCTAGCCGCTCCATTTCCGGGTGGGATTTCAACCATGTTCCTGCATTCTCTCAGCAAGCGACACTGAAATATGGCCTGTGGATGGAGTGGCTTCTCTCAGGGAGCTTACAGTCTGGGGGGTACCAGGATATCTATTGCCCAGGTAACTGTGACTTTGAAATGTTGAAGCGTCAGATGCTGCGGAGAATAAAGCAGGCGGAGGAGAGCCAGAAATGCCTCCTTGAGAAGAAGCTGACTCAGCGGTCAAATTTGGTACAATCTTTTATTTCACTTAACATGACTGAGCTTTTGCAAGCCAGTGCCTGTGTTACGTGTTGTGAATACAAATGCAGATAAGACGTAAGTCCTACCCTCTCTGCCTCTCCACGGTGGATAGTCAGGTAAATCTGCAATAAAATGTGTTGTCACAGTCTGTGGAAGAGATAAACTGAATTCACATAAGAAGGGCTGACTTCTCTAATCTCCACAGTCCTGTCAGAGTTCCATGAACTGCTCTTCTTACGTGTGTTCTAGCTCCTGGTTTATCCCGACCGCAGGACTGGGACCACAATGCCAGCAGCCAATAGTTACTGAGGTCTGGCAGTGGTGCATTTACTTCCTATGTATTATTTCATTTAAGCATGGCAACACCTCTGTGATGTAGCTACTATTGTTAGCCACATTGTATGGGTGATGAAACTGTGACTTTCAAACATTAAACAATCTGTCCGGGTCATGCTACAGGTGAAGAAAGGTGGATCCAGGATTCCAATCCGGACTCTAATTCTTCCGTTCAGTTGTCTTTCTGGAGCTAGCCAGGAAAAGGAGGGAGAAGTGTGTTCCCCAGACTTGAGTCATCTCAGCAGTAAAGGTACAGAGATATGAGAAGTCATAACCATCCCAGGAGTTACAAGAGTTTGGTGTTTCTGAAACCCATGGGATACCTGAGGAATGAGGAATGAGGAATGGGATGAGGCTGAGGAGAGGGAGGTCATGCATGACAGATTTTGATAAACCCCTTTTTCTGAGGTTTTATGCATAGTCATGGTTGATATTCTGAAAGGCAATTTTCGTCAGATAAAAAGGAAATGAAGAAAAGAAATGCCATGCATTAAAAAAAATTTAAAAAATAGGGAAAAACAAAACTGAATGGATCAGAGAAAGAGAATAATATACTTTAAATGGAATATAGTGTAGTGTGGGGGATAAATCCATACAGAAACAGGAGCTCCCTAAGGGCAGGGATATTAATAATAAGACTGATGATAATAACAATCAAGTACTATCTATTTTATTCAGCAATGCGTAGAATAGTGCCTGACTCATGGTAAGTACTCAATAATTACTTATTGAAAGGCTGACTGACTGAATGAATGAATAAAGCTAATAAGATGTTTGGACCCAAATCACACAGAGGTGTCTGAGTACTATAGTAGTAAAGATTTTAAATTTCTTTTTTTCTCTGTGGAAGGATCTTGATCAATGGTTTTTGAATGGGACTATGATATATGTGAGTCTAAAAAGAATATCTTGGATTGCAATGGACACTCTGGATTATGACCTATCTTTGGCAAGCCTACAAAAATGGACAATTTAAGGGCCCTTTACAGAAGTAGAGCAAAGCATGAAGGCCATTCATTCCTTTTGAGATATGTTTGAGTGGCCCACTATTATGGAGATGTCCAGTAACCATTGGAAAGGTAAAGCCTGGTACTTGGTGGAAAAGTCATCATAGAGAAAGATGTGTGAGCTCAGCATTCATACAGCAATGAAACACATTGAGGAGGAGGAATGTGAAGAAGAAGACAGAACAGACTTTGGGGAACTGCTTCCCCAGGTGGTGGAAAACTTGGATCCAAGGAGGGACAGTGAGAAGAAACAATAATTTTGCAGAGATACACTCAGAATAAAATGAAGGAAGAGACATTGATAGGTCAAGCATGGGGGGGGGGGTGACCAGACTATGTGCTATAGAAAGGACAAAGAAGTGATATGAAGATCCCTAGACCTTGGCACAGAGATAGCAAGTAGTGACCTTGGAAAAAGCTGTTTGTCTGAGGGATACACCGCATTCTTATGAGTCATGCAGTGAAGGGGAGAGGGCCCTGAGAGTATTATACATGCTTAGGATGTTTGAAAAGGAGAGGGAAAAAGAGTGAGTAAGAACAAAAATAAAAGATAGTAATGCTTGCTTTGTTTTCTGAATGGAAACTCTCCAAACAATTGAGGAATAAGGAATCAGCCACAGGGGAGAAATGAAGAATGTGAAAATAGGTATCAGAGGAAACAGCTGAGAATAGAGAGGAACACAGATGGAGCAACTGGACCATGAGAAGCCGCGTTTCTTCTGTTGACATTAGAAGAGTGTTGCTTAACTTTGAGAAAACCGTATGAAAGATCTCGGCATTCTTGCTACAGTAGTAAGATCATTTTGAATGAATGAATGAATGAGCCTCACTCAGACTGATCTTCGTGGGAGTTGTCTTATAAACCACTAATCCAGCTTGTGGAAGAGATTGAGTAAATATTTTATTGGTTGAGTGAATTAGGACATGTATGAAGAAGAAAATTCATTCATGCTGAAAAGGTAGAGTTGGGATCACAGTTCTGTGTGTGGACAGTGGGAGCCTCACTGTGGGAAGTAGGAAGTAGGCATGACTAACAGGCGCCCCTCAGCATTCTGTGCCCAACCACGACTCCATGTGAATGGAGTGCTTCTAACCCATCATTCTCCTACCATGACTTAGCTGACCTGGAAGTACAGGGTGTACACCAGAAAGGCAGACAACATGGAAGGTTAATTTGGGAGAGTAGACGCTTGTAAGACTGATGTTGAAACAGCTCCCCCATGATATCCAGTCATCAGGGACTCAAGAATGATACCTCTGGCAAGTGGGGTGTCGAAGTAAGATCAACAAGAGATTTTAGTGGAAATTAACAATTGGACTGCAGAAGAATAAAATTTTGCTTGCGTTTTTTTAAAGTAACATTTATCAAGTGCTTTCATTCCAGGATATCTTGTACTTACTACTCCCATAAAGAGATAAATATCAGTATCACTCTCAGTATTAAAAGGGAGAAGGAACTGGGTTGTACAGAGTTAAGTAATTTGCTCAATGTCACACAGCTAGCTTCCCAGGACATCCAGTTCCTGAGTGTGATTTCTTAGTCCCAACAGTCCAGCATCTTAGGTTGTATAAAAAACATGAACTTCAGAATCTGAGATACTAGAATTGGATTAGTTGTTGGTGGTGATATTTAAGAAAGCAGCCTTGTGTGTTAGGTGGTTGAGAGGCTATGAAGGTAAAGGTCAAAGATATTTTTATGTCTAGATAGGTCAACATTGAAATTTCCCTGAATAATTACCAGAAAAACCCAGGCATGTGGATTTCTCTTGGACATGCTCCTCTCTGCTTATAATCACATGTGTGCAGGTTGATTTAAGTTTCCAGAAGCTGAGTTAGCATCTGTGTTTGGGAAAGCTTCACAAGATGCCCTGAAGGTCTTTTGGCTTCCCTTATTGGTCCTCAGTGGGTTCCCCAGGTTGGTTGGGACATCAATTGCACTTCAACAGCACGAAGAGTCCTTCATGCTCATGGTTGAACACATTTTTGGAAAAAAAAATAAGGACTAATGCAATCCTAACTGTTTTTTAAGTCAACTGCTTAATTAGGAGTTTACCACTTATAGGCAATTAAAATGGAGTTTAATGGACCTTGTTCTTCCTTGTCATTAGCTTGACCACACTCTGATAGTTTTGTCTTCTTATTGAATGTAGCATGTCCTGGACAGACACCTGTTAGCAAAAGATACCCAGGTTTTGTAGATAGTTGATAAGACTCTTAGTGCCAAGGAATTGAGAACATTTTCTACATAATCTACCTAATTCAAATAGGTTTCAAAAAATGAGAGGGGTCCTACCTGAGTGATCATATGCCCTCATTTTACAAGTGAAGAAACTGGCTCAGCAAGGGAGAAGTTTTCTTTCCCAAGGACCTTGGATAGTTAATACCATAGCTGGCTTATGATACTTCTTTTTCCGGCAATTTGATGACCATGGTAGAGATTTTTTTTTGTTGAGCTCTTAATCCATTCTCCCTTTCCATTTAGTAACAGGCCATAATGTTTGCTGGGGCACATTGCTGCTCTGCCAAATCTCCCACCTTTCCTTGCAACAAGGTGTGGTCATGTGACTACATTTTGGCCAATGTTATATAACACTTAGCATCACTGGGATCTTCCAGGAGCTTTCTTTAAAAACTAAGAGGCATGCCTTTCTTTCTACACTCACCCATTTTGCTTCTGGAATATGCATGTAATGGTTGGCTTCAGAAGGAAATTTTGGACCTGAGGATGTAATGGGGTTAGAAACCATTTCTAGAGGACCAATTTATCAAAATGCCGGTTTTTGACATCAAGGAGGCAATCCACCAGTTCTGGAATACCCACCTCAAGAGTTATGAAATGTGAAAAAGAAACAATTTTTTTTTTAATTTAAGCAAAAATTTCTAGATCTCTTTTACTCACAGCAAAGTTTAATCCTAATGGACTGTTAGTGGACTCTTACATATATGATTTTCTACCTAGGAGATATTATTCCAATATCTGTTTGACCTCCTGTATTTGAGTTAATACCAAGATACTTAGCATTCCTACTTACTTTTCTATGGGAATCAGCAACCTCAGGGCCCTGACAGCATTGGGGATGTGACACATTCCTTCTTCCTAAATCACTTATTGTAATATTTGGGTCTCCCATAATCTTGAGGAAATAAAGAAAGATAGGATGCTTTGTGGTCAGGTAAATACTGAACCCCATTCTTCTATGGTTTAGGGTCTCCCATTCTGCTCCAGAGATATCAAAAATTAGAATTCCCCTAAGTCTACAGCTTTCTATGACTGCTTCTGACTTTGGTGGTCCCTCTGCAAACCCCAAGACTGGTTGTTGACCAGAATCAATCCAATCTTGACCAAAGGAAGTATTTTCCAGCGATGACCTATCCACACAAATGGAGCATGTACACACACAGCTCCAGACTGAACCACTTGCAAGAATGAGTGTGAGAAGCAATTTTGCAGCATTCAAGATTCTTTATCTGGAAATATCCCAATAACTATAAGCTATGTGGGAGAAGGGGCTGTGGCAGCCCCTTCTATTGTTGCCTCAGTGCTTAGCGCAGAGTAGGGCCTTTGATGACTGAGTTAAAAGAAAGAAAAAAAGAGAGAGAGAAAAGAAGATAAAGAGATAATTGTATTCACTAAATGGTGTGTGTGTGTTTAGGTCAGTTTTAGGTAAAATTTCTTTTTGATAACTAGACTCCTTTGTTTTTTATCCAAGGTTCTCTCACTTATTAGTGAGTTTTGCTAATGAGGACATTCTCTTGAATTCAGGGTGCCAATGCCTTGCACTCAATTAATCTCTCCCCTCAGTAAAGTCTGCTGCTGGTTTTAAAAGGCCCCAGGCCATTGACCAAACATATTCCTCAGAGTAATTAGCTTTAACCTCTTCAACCTTTGTTTTCTCTTTTGCAGCCCCCACATGTTGGGCATTTCTGCAGCTGCCTTGAACTCCGCTGTAGGGAGTCTTTTTGGAGGAAATGGTTTTCTTGAGAGGCCTTGGGGATTTGTCAGTTTCCATGAACACTTGGTAGGCCTCAAGGCATCTGGCCTGTGACTTGGAGATTGCTCTCAATAGACTAGCATTTCAAAGATCTTTGTTGAAGAAAGACTGGAAGGCTCAATCTAGATCCTTGGGCTCCTGTGAAAATGAAGATGATGGGTTCATGGAACCCAGGGAGACAGCAGGAAGTCTTCACCTGATAAACAGAGAGGAGCGAGGGTAATGGTAGGTTTATATCTCTCCAACTTAACTGCAACCTGTAGGCATAAATCTAACTCTTTTAGCTTTGCTGCAGCTAGCCCAAGAGGTTACTTTAAAAAAAAAAAAAAACACATTATTGAGGTATAAGTCCCATTTCATACAATTCACCCTTATAAAAATATATAATGCAGTGTATTTTAGTGTATAAGTACCAATTCCTTCAAAGAACCACTGGTCACCATCAGGGATTTCACTCAAGGAAGGCTGAGCACTTGTTCACATGGCGTTGTCACTGTTCAAAAGATGTTCGGATATTCTGAGAACAGCCTTCAGAGCTTACAGCACAATCCTTTGAGCCTTCCCTATGGTGATGAATCTTTATCCTTTGAGGGTGGAGTTGACTTTTTGGAAACAAAGTGTTATTGAGAACCAGTTATGTTGGATGAAGGCTGGGATAGAGCCATACAATAATGTTTGGGGTCAAAAACCAAAGGGTGAATTTAAAATTTTTATGTATTCTTTTGTGTGGCTTGGAAGCAAGTCCTAAATGGAGTGAAAAAAAAATCATTTGAATTTAATCTCTCAATTTTCTGTTAAAAGGAATAAAAAACCCCTTATTCCCCTATTGCACATGGTCTCCTCAATAGAAAGAGAGGGGTCGACAGAATGCTGGGTCAGGAAATCGAAGGGAGGAAAATCTAGGTTCCACTGCTTGGTTGCTGTTTGACTAGAAGTATGCCCCTTCACTCCACCATCTCTACACTTCTGCCCCTGTAATTGAGGATAATACCATCTACCTTGGATATTAGGTGAAATCAAATGTGCAAGTCTGATTTGTAAACAGTAAGTTGAAAAATACTGTGCACATGAAAACAGAGAGTATCTAGTCCTAAAATACTTAGTCTACTTAGTCTTCAAAAAAAAATATATATATAATATATATATAATACATGTTATATTTATTATATATAATAGATATATCTCTATATCTATATATACACATACTTGGGAAGATAGACATATCTTCCAGAATTGAAGCCATGACTATTAGGGATTGGTTGGAAGATTTTGCTGGAGGCATCAGTTTCTAATAGGGTCACATTTGGGAAAGAGTAAATCAATGAGTCTATTACTCTGGCTCAATAATCTTGATCAACTTGTGCCTAAGGAGCCCTTGAAGTTCACTAAAGATACATTTTCTGTGTTTCTTTCTTCCTACTCTTCACCTAGCTAACTCCCAACCATCTTCCATATTTCAAATATCACTTCTTCATGTATTCTTTCTTTCATAGGTAATATATTTCTGATACATAGTGCCAGCAAATATATGCATCTTTCCTATGAAAATCTTTTTTCTGTTTATGATTGTGTATCATTATTTGCCAGAATCTCTGTTTAGATCAACTTTGTATTTCCAGAATCTAGCACTGACATGAATAAGTATATGGAAAATGTTGATTATCTCTATGACCAGACTCTTCTTTCTCTAAAATCCTTAAGCATGATGGGGTAGTTCACATACGAGTTCATGATGTATTTTTCTAAAACTTATTATGGGGTAGTAAATTTGGAGAAAAGAGAGATCTTAATTTAGTGGTCACATTCTACTGAAGGGGAAACTGAGGCTTAGAAAAGGAGGTACTTTATTGATTGTCAACCAGTAACAAGAATGTACACAACAAGAGTTTCTGTGTATGTTACCTAGAGCATGGCCACAAAGCAGACTTGTGTTCACAACCAGCATTTTGTTGCATTTCTTTGAGCACGTGCCAGGCACGTTGGTATACAGAATCACATTGAATTGCCACAATAGCCCTGTGAATAATGACTATACTGTTGGGGTAACTTGGGGCTTGAGTCCATCTGTTTCACATCCTCCAAACCAGGGCTCTCACTCAGACCTCCTCAAATAAGTAAATGCACTATGCTTGTGCCCGCTATCTTCTAGCCACAGGTTCTGGCCAAGCACCTCAGGCCACCTTCCAATAAGATCAATGATTTAGTCTTATCAGAATTCTAGACCCACCACTGCCTTTGATGATATACCATTTTGCCAGATTACAGAGAACATGACAGAGGCTCAAAGAGGTGGTATGGTTTCTTCCAGGCCACAAGTGTGTAAGTGACAAAGCCAGGCAATGAGAATGCTGCCACAGTTCCAATTCCGTTTTCCCCACAAAGACTGTTTAAGTACGTGAGCGAGCTCTCGAGAAAGAATGTGAGTATTCAAGTCACACCGTGGGGGCTCCCGTGAAGAGCTGTGTTCTTGTTTCTACAGAGCTGATGGCATTTGGAGCAGGGTGCTGGTTGCTGATACCTGTGCACAACCAAGTGTCTCTGGAACCAGGGAACATACCACTTAGAACTGTAGGCAGGATATTCTTTCAATAATTTTCAAGTCCAGGTCTTTGATTTTACAGTTGAGGAATGGAGGCCCAGAGAGGTACAATGAGTTTCCATGGTCATACCCTGAGGGCTGGGGACAAGAGTGAGATGATAGCCCAGGTCCACCCCCTGCTACCCAAGACCTCTTTATACCTCACTATGGGGAGAATGAATAAAGAAGGGTATGGGTTGTCAGGCACAAGGATGTGTAATCAGGCAGTGAAGGGATCCTCTGTTGGCTGCATTTAGTGCTTAATGTTTGAGAGCTATGGAAAGATTAAATTGGGGTTGACTGATGAATGATGGGGATAGGACAGCCACTTACATCACACCCCTCTTGGAGTGTGTCGATATGAATAAAGCCACCACTCCATTCCTACTGCATGTGGTGTATACCTTAGTTGTTATCAGTTACTTGCACCATAATGACCCTATCCTGTATCCATATAGGAAGGATTAGTTGATATTCTGCTGAGTAGAGGCAGGTGATAACAGGCGGACCGTGGGGCCTCCTTACAGCATACTTCATAACGCTTCCTTGGTGGTATTCACATCTCTCAAAAAAGTTCATTTGTGCCAACATCACATGGCAGAAAGGTCACTTTGATTAGAATCCTGGTGCTATCATGTGCTATATTCACCCCAGGACCTGGGGCAAGAGGTAAATCCCACTTGAGCTGCAGGAAACCGATCCTCACTGTAAGAAGCATCAGGATGGGGACTCTGTCAGTCTGTTCACTGTGGATTTTCAACATTGAGTGAACGTAAATACTTGGGAAGAATACTCAGCATTAAAGGTACGGGGAGCTGCAGTAGGGCTATTTAGAAGCAATTTTTACAATAAGGAGAGGAGGGAAGGAAAAGGCTCAGGGCCCCAGGCAGAAAACATGATGCTAACACATGACGGTGAGGAAACAGAGCTGTCTACATCTGATAAAACAGGTTTTCTTTGTCGAGAGGGAGGGAGAATATTCCAGCTGAAAAGCACGGAACATGGAAAGGGAAATACAGGATGAGGAAATGCTAGGGAAGGACAGAGGTCAGGGTGCAGAAACAAAGTCAGTAGATGCCCTTAGGGCAGGGTCAGCCATTTACAAAGGACATATCAGTGACGGTGGTAGTCGTGCTTTTGACATCCTTTCTCATATCAACTATGGAAAACACATAGTATATCCATCTTCCAGACAAGGAACCTATGGTGTAAGGAAAATAAGCCATGAGTGCAGAGCCTAGTGTGGGGCTTAAACTCTCAACCCATGAGACCTGATCTGACTGGATACCAACTGTCGGACGCTTAACCAACTGAGCCACCCAGGGGCCCCAGTAGAGACAGGATCTGAACTCACATCTCAGTCTCACACTTTTTCCACTAAGACCTTAAGAATACAATGGTAACTCTAATTTCTGAGAAACCGCAGAGGACAATTCCAGAGGACTGAGGATGGACAAATCACTCAGTGTTAAGTACGAAGGGAAGGTGGATATTAGAATTTACATCTGAGTTTTGTATCTAACGCCAAGAAAACTCTACATTTGAGAAAGAGCATTTAGAAAAGGAAGCAGTGATCACCAGGAACTGGTATGGATTAGCTGAGAATAAGAAAGGTGATGATAAATGTGCATCCCTTTCTGATGGGGTTGCTAGACTAGCAAAGCACTGGGTCCAATTGTGATGCTGTGTGTCAGTTTCAGCAAGAGACTGGGAATTTTCCTTCATGATATTTTAGAAGAAGAGCTTGAGGAATGAAGGCTGGACGATAGTAAGTTTCAGTAGCCACACAGTTGTTGAAGAACGGGGTCATCGTACCTAGCCCCTAAGTCTGTTCTTGGCCTTTCTCGTAATCATTTAATCAATTGCTTGAAATGAAGACTGAGATTTTGAAATTTCTGATGTGATGGGGTCTGGCAAAATTATTGAATATGGACCTGGGGCCAAGACTTTGGTCCAGAAAGGGTGGTTTTAAGATGGGGACACACTCAGGAAACAGCAGCAAGTCCCGTGATGACCCGAGCTGCAAAAGAGTTTTAAAGAAGAGCAGAACCTTCTGATTGGTGTCTGCGTGTGTCTGGGGAGGGTTCAGGTGACACTAGATGTGGGGATTGGAGCCAGGCAGAAGGGATATTCAGACTGGAAGGAGAAGAGACACATTAAAGGAATTTTTTAGTCATCGTCAAATAATCAATGGGCTTTTGATGTGGAGAAGAATTGTCCCTTTATTTTACTTATATACATTGGCTTTTCATGTCTTTCTTCCAAAAAGGTTTTGAAGTCAGTAAAAAGTATTTAAAATAAACTCTGAGTAGCTTCAGAAGTCAGACACAGGGCAAGTGGTGAATAATAGTAAGGTGCCACCCAAACTATTTGAGTTACAAAACAAAAGGAATGACTTGCCTGAGCAAGTAGTGACCTTCCATTTCTGGAAGTATGCAAATGCAAGGTGACCAGAGTGACATGTGAACACACACACACACACACACACACTTATACTGAGTTGACTTCTAGTGCACTTTCTGTACGTTTTTATTTAGGTTTCATCTTTCTCTTGTTTTATTGTTTTATTTTCAATATTTAAAAAATAACAAGCACACTGTAGTTTCAACAAACTTTAGCCTCTGGCTCCAGTCACTAATGCCCTCTTTAGCTAAACCCCAGTCTCTGAGGGTTAAGATTGTCTTTTTGGGATATAGCTAATTAGACTTATCTTTCAGAAACACATAGTAACCATGAGTTTATTGTTAAATAATTTCCAGTAATTTTGGAAAGCAGACTAGAGACTGTGGCAGATCTGGGAATAAAATCTAAAACAAGACTTTTTCTCCAATGTCCCAGGGCTTGCACTCTAGGAAATACTTTTCTGTGTGGATGGGCACTTCCTCCCCTCTCTCCTCTGCCCATTTACAGACTTGCCTTGCCCTTGACAGCTCTTTAGCTCTTGGGGGAGGGGGACCATAAGAGGCTGTTGACATGGCCAAAAGAGGGATTTCACATTTCATCTAGGGACTTTATGTTCAAAGAAAGGGAAAGAGAAATAGAACACGACTCCCTGCTCCCCGTCCAAGCAAGGACAAATCAAGCAGGTATGAAATTACAACCATCAGACTCTCTCTGCCTCCAAGAGTCAGGTTTGCAAATGCAAGAGAGCAGACAGCATTTTTCTTGAGGAAGCTTTCTCTGGCCTCCCCCAGAACATTACCCTTTCCCTTCTCTGACCTCTGTGCATACATCTGCATTGTCACTTATTTCCAGGCTTGTCTGTCTTTAAGTGACAAAACACTTGGAGTGTGCGTCCTGGAACACACCTGCCTGGGTCCAAATCCCAGGTTTGCCACTTACTGACTCTGTGGCCCTGGGTAGTTCCCTCACTGGCACAGTGAGAATAGCAGAATCTACCTCACGGGTTTGTTGGAAAACATCCCGAGATCATGATGCCTTCAAAACCCTCAATAAAATTTAGCTGCTATGATGACAGTGGTTTATAAGATAGGCTTTGTGATATGACCTGCCTGGGTTCAAGTTCTTGAGTTGTGTTATGGTGCTCTGTAGATAACCTGTCTTCACCTCAGCCTTCCCGCTGTAACCACAGTCTCTTTCTCAGAGGGATTGTTGCGTGGCTGATACAGGGAACATGCCTTGCCCGTAACCCTCAGGGAAGACTCCTCACTGGAATGGGGGTTTTCAGGGCAGGGGCTTGTGCTGAGTCCTCATTCCAAGCTCTTAGCTTGGGGCTGGCCCATAGTAGGAGCTGTTGAGTCTGTGGACTCTAGCTTTCTTGATTAACTATCTCCGTGCCCTCTCCCAACACACACACCCACACAGACACCCACACACACTATATACACCATACAGGCCCACAAATATATACAACATACATATACCATATACACAAATACCACACTCATATGTGAACCCCATGTATACCTCATACACAAACTACAATACACACACACACACACACACACACACATTTCCCCTCTCCCAAAACTGCTCTACTGAGCAGAAGGGAGCTCTGTCATTTTCAAGGATATGATTCAGCTTCTAGGGCCTGTTGCTACAAGCATGAGGTCCTTCATCAGCTGTGCCACCTCCCTGGAAAGGCATGCAGAGTGAGTTCCAAATTTGCATTTTGGCCTGAGGAAAAGGGTGTGGAGGTATTTTTCTCCCCTCTGGATTGTTAAATAACACATCTCACCCAGGCCAAGAGACCATTTCTCCAAACAGAGGTATAGGTGAGGCTGGTTATTCTTTCTGAAATTCCACACAGCTCTAATGAATGCCACATGTGTCACGGTTAACAGGCTTCTCCCTGAGTTGTCAGCACCGCAGAAGATGATAGACCTTCATGCCACATTTCAAAGAGGCACAGAACACCAGGGCTGGAAGGCATCCTGGAGAGTATCTTTCTTATCCAGTGGTTCTCAGACTTTACTGGGTTTTAAGATCCTTTGGAGCTCATGCTGTTCATATGTATTACCGAGCTTCAACCCTCAGGGTTTATGATTCAGTAGGTCTAATGGGTAGAGAAGGGTCTGGAAGTTAAAATAAATAAACTAAGTGATTCTGATACAGATGGGTGCACAGATGATACTCTGAGAAAGATTGGAATCTCTTTCCACAGGTGGAGAAAACTTGGTCCCGGTCATCAAACAAATCACCCAAGCAGTTAGTGGCAAGTCTGGGAATGGACCTCAGGTCTATTTGCATCTAGTGCTTTTCAGTATTTGACTTGAGTCCTTTGGTCCTGTATTTATATCTTCAAGCACTTTAAGATAAGTCTGTGTGGAGAAAAGCATTGACTTTGTCTCAGAGGGAAACAAGGCTCTTCTGTGGCCTTAGTCTTATTCTCTCTAGGAGACCCGCTTTTCCCAGGGGAGTCCCTTTCCTGGCTATCAAGTCCACTGGTTAATTACATAACTCTTAACCAAGTTTGTCCAGACTCCCACTGCAGAGCATCACAAGGAGGGGGAAGTTAAGTCTTAGTTAAATTTGCCTGTGCTTCTTCTGTTCAGAAGCCAAACTTACTCTCCAGAGAAATACTCTCCAAATCTTCAGAGACTTCTTGACTGTTTATGTCAGTTGTCAAAAAGTTACATCCCACAGACCAACTCTGGCCCACCATCTGGTTTTGTAAATAAAGTTTTATAGGAAAACAGCTATGGACATTTGTTTACATATCATCTCTGGCTGCTTTTGTTCAGAATGGCAGAGTTGCAACAGAGACCATATGGACTAAAAAACCTCACGTATTTTCCATCTGACTTTTTACAGAAAGACTTTATTGATTTTTGGTTACATTGTTACTTGGGGCACTCCTGGGGGCCATGAGATGCATAATGCCAATTAAACGTGAACATGCAAAACAACCTCCAGTAAGTGCAATGATATATTCTATAACATCCCTCTCCACCTCATAGTGTAGCTAGTACTCATGATGAAATCACAGCAACCTAGACTATCTTGCTGAACAGTCCTGGTCATTTTGGAAGGTAATTCAATAGATGAATAAAATTTTTGTTAGGTGATGTGATTTTTTAAAAAATGTTTATATAAAAAAACTTTTTTTTTCACTTCATATAATGTACTGAAGAGTCTGTCGTATCAAAGTGTATCCTAGGTTAGGTTTGATAAGACATGATGTTGACTTTTATTTTTTATTAAGTGCTAGGCATCTCTTCCTTGCTTATCTTTTTCATCCTCATCCACCATTCAGTGAGTAGGTTTGCTTCATGTTTGCATGGGTATGTCATTACCTTCTTTGATCCAGCATCTTTGTGAAAGCAGGTCCAGAAGGGCTGGATCCAGAGCAAAGGGCTGCTCCTAGAAGCAGATTCTTTTTCCTTCCAATTTTTGTTGTTGCCTAGTGATAATTTGGAAGTGTCGAGAGAGATTCCAGAGACCTGAGAATTTGACACAAAATGTTTTGTGAGCCATTTTTGAGAAATGATCCTAGAGTTATATTTTTCATTGCACCTCTCAATTTCACATACGCTTGTGTATTATACACACACCCTTTGGCCATTCAGATGATTTCTACTGTAAGGAGAGACTTATGTATAAACCCCTCATCAAAGAATTTTTATTGGGAGACAAGAACAAAGTAAAATAAAATACCATTATCATGATAGGAGTTCCTATAAGAGAGAGAATTTCAAACCTGCTTTTACAGAAAAGCTGGACTCCTACTTAAGCCCATAGGGACTGAAGTTAGAACACCTGACTTGAAATAATAATAATATCTATTTTATAGGATGTCTGTATGGATTAAATAAAAACATTTATTTATAGTGTATGCATGGCAGTTGGTGCTCCATGAAGACTAATTGTTGTTATTATTATTATTGATGATGATGATGATGATGATGATGTTATCCCCAGCAGGGATTAAATTGGATAGGGCATTAAAGCCATACTCATACTCAGTACACATGGCAGAAGGAGAGTTTGGAAAGTAATGTTGGTTGCAGATGATGGGCCCTCCTTAATGACATCTCCTTACTGATATTCTTTATCCTGTAACTTGAAATCCTTCTCCTCTGACTTTGGAATAAGAGTGACCTCCACTTTGGTTATTAGTATACCATTAAACTGCCACAGGTAGAGGCTTGGAAAGTCCTTGAGTGTCTCCTCTCTTCTTGCATGATTGAGTTTGCTTGAATATAGAATCCTACCAATTCCATGGAGCTGAGCCTAGATCAGCCTGCTGGAGGATGAAACATCAGGCAGGACTAAGTTGCCACAACTAAATTCACTTTGGACCAGCCCACCCCCAAGCATGACACAGAAGCTCAGTCAAGATGAGCAAAGTTGCCTACCTACCTCTCAGCTGACTACAAATGCATGAATAAGACCATCAAGGTCAACCCAGATTAGCAAAACTTCCCAGATAACCTCTAAGTTCATAAGAAGTAATACATGGCTATCCTTTAAAGCTACTAAATTATGGACTTGCTTGTTACACAGCAATAAGTAACTGGTAGAGAATATAGAATGTCCATTCAGTACTAGCAGATGATTAGTTCATGAAACCTTCTGGGGTCATCAGATTTTTTTCTTCCCTATACAAATGGAGGTGTTCTAGAAGCCCCAGAATGAAAGTCATGCAAATTAGCACATGTTTCCTTTGTCAAAATACCAACCCAAACCATAGGGATGGCTAATTAATAAATAATGTGATTGTTAATATGTTAGAATTGAGGATATATTCTGAAGTATTTATCACTGCTTACAGAAAAGAAGTCTCCTGGAAAGAGACACACCTAATTCAGGCTAAAAATAGCACAGCTGAATTTCTGGGAAAGAAGACAAGAGTTTGGAGGAAAAAAATATTCAGCCAGGGGAAAAAAAAAAAAAAAGTGGTTTTCTTTATCTGTAGACATCTTGGGCTTCCTGAATGCCTGTGTCAGCTTGTTAGTGATAAGGAAGGCTGCATGAGGTACTATTATGGTTTAATGTAAAGCAAGAGACAGATTGATTTCTAAAGGGAGAGCAGAAAAGCAGAAAGAGAAACCATGAGTGAGGGGGATGGAATCACCCAGCTTTGATGCTGTGCTTTGTAGGTGATTCAGTGCTTGCTTGCTGATAGGGTTGAAGAGCTCTGCACCCCAGCCAAATTTAAGCATTGGAAAATCAAAGCAATGAGGAATTGCTTCAAGGGTTCTTCACCTTCAGGCCTACAGCAGAATTGTGAGGTGCAGATTGTTCAAGTCGGTGAGCATCATGTGACAAAGAATCAGAGTTCGTTACCGAGAGCGTGCAAGTATATGCCATTCTTACAGTTACTCATACAATTCTGTTATTCATTATGAGCCCATAAGTGTGGTATAAAATTTTCATTCATACCTCCACTCATTGAAGATATTTATTAGGATAGATAATGTGCTATACTCTGGAAGTACAAAAATGAAAAAGAACATGGTCTATGTCTTATACAAATTCATAGGCTATGGGGAAAAGACAGAAAAAAAAAAGTGGCAATGACCATATTGAAAACCATCATGAAATGGATGCAAAGTACTGCTTTTTCCTCCATCAAGTTCTGAGTCTTTTGAGAGACACAGAGAGAAGCACATGGATAAGCAACATGTCATCTCTGATAGTGATACAGACTGGATTGAAGGAGATGATAGCAGATCCATCACCCAGAGGTCTCACTAATAATGTTTGAGGCCAGAATTAAACTTGGATTGATATGCACTCAGTTTTATGCCTACCTTCCTTCATTTTGTCTTTTCTTATCTGTATAATGGGAAGAGAAATTGCTGCTAGTTGATGATTGAGAGAATCTGGATATTCAAGGGTAAAAATAATGTTACTTTTAGATATGTCTTAACTGATTTTACTCTAGTAACTCTACCTCCCCACATCGTGTTTGCTAGTATAGCACAGGGAATGGGCAGGAAGAGTTGGGTTCTCTTAGAAAGGAAGAGGATCCTATGTAGGGAAGTATTCCCTCTCTTTGAGCCCAGAGGACTGAAAGGAAGTCAGAGATGAGAGAGGAAGACAGCCAGGTATAAAACTCTGCCTTCTACTCTGGAGGTGGAAGGAGATGTGCTGGGTAGATCTCAGGGACTATGTAGGGTAGAAGGCCCTGGTCCATGCCTCTGATGAGGACTCAAAGAGGACACCAAAATGCAGAGCCACCACAAGCCAATAACTTGGATGTGGTTTGAAAGAATAGTCTGGGGGCACCTGGATGGCTCAGTTGGTTAAGCATCTGACTCTTGATTTCAGCTCAGGTCATGATCTCATGGGTTGTGAGATTGAACCCACACTGAGCTCCATGCTGAGTGAGGAAACTGCTTGAGGATTCTCTCCCTCTGTCCCTCCCTGCACTTGTGCTCTCTCTCTTTATCTCTCTATCTCAAATAAATAAATAAATAAATCTTATTTAAAAAGAGAGAGAGAGAGAGAGATCTGGCATAAACAGGGTTTTATCAATTGCCTGAGATTCACTGGGTTCCAGGATAGCAGAAAGAATACTAATTTTAGAGGCATTGGGTCTGTAATGAGGCCAACAGAGGAGACCCTTGAACAGAAGCCAAGGAATGGCTTCCTGGGCTAGGGCTGGAGAGAGGGAGTGTTTTAGACTCAAGATTCTGTAGTGTCATTGAGAAAAGACACTGTAATGGGGCACATGGAATGAAGGCATCTGACTCAACTGAGCTGAGAAAACTCTACAGAAGCTATCACTGAATTATTCATGGATATTAGTTATTGTCAACATCCCTCATATCCAAGAATGAAGCAAAACCAAGGAAACCTGATAAAACACTGCCCACCACACACTCAAATATCAAACTGGGCATTACCTTCCACACAGTTCCATGGGGTCATGTCAGTCATTCTCCCATAAAACCAGGAATGAGCAGGGGTGGGGGTGGAGACCAGGGAAAAGGATGATTATTTCAAGGAGATGGCCTTAAATACAACTGAATAATTTAACAACTGATTAGATTCATTTTTCAATATGCATGGACTGCATTTAAAGATATTTGGCAAAATGGAAAAAAAAATAAAATATTTGGCAAATTGGGGTTCATGTGAAGAAGAGTCAAGTTAACAGTAGAGAAATAAAAGAGACACACAATCTTTGTTCATTGAAGTTTATTTCCATTATAGAACTTCAGTCTCTCTGGTGGTTCATAATTCATCTCTTATTTGCCTACGTCTCTACAATCTTGTGACTAGGATGGTAAGTCCCGTTAAAAGTGAGTACATTGCGTATTATTTGCTATGTAACTTGATGTCTGGTGAATAGTAGGTATTTGACAAATGTTATAAGAAATGAATATTTCCTTCTACTATTTAGTATATCCAAATTGTAATTGAGGTCCTAGCAAAGGTGTGAAAAGGTTGACATTTGGTTCAGGTTCATTTCACTCCTCTTCCATCCCTATCTCTCAGAATCTGTTAACCTTTCTTCAACCAACTTTAAATTAGAAGAAATGATCAGAATCTAATTTAGACAAACAAGTGGCAGATAACAATGCATTATGTCCTGTCTCCTACAGACATTGGTCTATTAACTGATTCTAGTCCTTGGTCTTGGGATGGGCCAGTTTTCACCATGGGGGTGGGACTTAGTGGGACAGATGGAAGAGAGATGTTAGGTTGGGAGACTCTTCAAATTACCATCAATGACACTTGGTTGTTCCACTTAAGTGAATGTCCTTTCTTCAATAGTAAGCTTTGCCCATAAAACTAACTGGTAATACAGAGATTTTCATGGTACACAGACAACACTCTGCCTTAATCCCCAAAAAGAGAAAGAAAATCTAGTCTTGGATTTTTAAATTTCCACCCCAAATGAGCTTTCTAGTATTTTTCTTTTCTTTTCTTTTTTTAAGTCCAATTTCTTAACTTCCTCCTTGTGAATGAAATATCACACAGGCATGGGTTTCTGAAGGTTATCTATAGCTTTGGCTAAAATGGCTATAATTGGAGAAATGAAATAGTGCTAACTGCAAAGCCTGAATAACATTATAACATTATGCAAAATGAAGGCACTTTAGAAGAATAAAGGAAAGATGACAATGCAAATCAGAGCCAGTGAAGGTCAGACGTTTTGCATAAAGTGCCTCACAATGTAATTCATGTGAACTTCGCCCGGGGAGAGAAAAGTGACTTATTAAAGCACAATGCTTTTTCAAAGAGCATTACTGTGAGGCTCTGGATCTGCTTACAAGTCCCACAGGCGGCCATGAGGATTGGGTGAGGAGCTGGGTATAGGCATAGCCAAGCTGAAATTATAGAACCTTTGTTCAGAAATAAAATATCTCAACCCTGTGATTGCACTCAAGCTGGCTTTCTTAACCCTCCAATGGCTGAACTAATGGGTGGTTACTTTGGAAACAGGACTAGGAAGGTATTTACAGTTATTTACAGGGTAACATGTTTATCATCATCTTTTATTATCAGAACCATGTGAAGCAGGAGGTTTTAGTTTATTCTCTTTTCAATTCAGGCTACTGAGGCTCAGAAAGTTGAAGGCATTTTCTTGTAAGACTTGTAAATATTGGAGCAGACACATAAATTCTGTTAGACTCTGAGGTCTAAGGTGAATCCTTGTGTCATACAGCCTAGAAATACCTGTTGTCTGTGCCTATGAGAAGATGGGTCCTTGCACTTAGAGTGAGGTCTTAAACATGGTAGCAGGATTCTTCAGCTTGACTTGATAGCATCTTTAGTCCTCTCACATCTAATGCCTGTCTTTGTTTCACCTTCCATACTAGGTTCCCTTGCTCTAAGATAGAGGTCCAGACTAATTCTGGGCTTTAACTTGCCGTCCTCTTTTCTGGCTCAGTAGAGAGGGTAGTACTTACACAGAGTGCCACTGAGAGGCTCCAGTGTGACACAGAGCAGGAAGCGCTGTATAGAGCTAAAACCATAGACCAAGAGTCAGGCTTCCTGGATGGGACCTCCAGTTCCACCATTTACTAACTATGTGACCTGGGGCAATTTTCCTTATCTCTAAAAATGGGGTAATATAAATATCTAGCTCAAAAAGTAGTATAAGGAAGAAAACCAATCAGCTATTTAAAGTTATTATAGTGACTTGCATTGTAGTAGAGGTTCTACAGATGTCAACTCATATTTTACAAAAACTCTTAATACCCCACCAGCCCACTCAAGCCTAGGATAAATTTTCCACCATGACCCTACCTTTCTCTCAAAAAGGTTATATATGTGGTCAGTCTCACACAGACTAGCCTGATCATTAGAATCACCCAAAGTGCTGGGTAAATGTGCAGAGTCCCAGTGTCTTCTTAGACCAGCAATCTGAGCTGCACAGGAAAACTTAAGGATGTTTTCAAAAATACACTTGTCAGGCTCTACCTAGGACCCACCCCAGAGCATCTAAACATCCAGGCTGGTGAGCTGTAGCAGGGCAGGGGTACCAAAGGCAAGTCCTCATAAACCAGGACCATTAGCTCCTAGAAAGTGGAACTCTTTTTGTATAATTTACACAGATCAATAATTCATAGTATACTATAGGAGAGGGCACTGGCTTTGGCAACACTGTAAGTGCTGGAAGAATTCGATAGAAGGGGAAAAAGAAGGCACATATGTTACAGGGGAAAGAGAGAAACTCTTGGGCTCCCGATAGACTTGAGCTCAAATCAGTGACTCTAATGAAGTTACTCTAGGGTGCCTGGGTGGCTCAGTCAGTGAAGCATCTGCCTTCAGCCCAGGTCATGATCCCAGGCTCCTGGGATCCAGTCCTGCATCAGGCTCCCTGCCTAGTGGGGGGTCTTTTTCTGCATCTCCCTCTCCCTCTGCCCCTCCCTCTGCTCATGCTCTCTCTCTCATGCTTTCTCTCAAATAAATAAATAAAAACCTTTTAAAAAAAGTAACTAAGATAGTTACTCTATTATGTGATATGTTAACTATTTGTTAAGGTCGTTGTGAGAATTATCTATGGTATTAATGGCTGGCTTCTAGTGAACATTCAGTCAATGGTAGCTATCATCTCTGTGGGTTAACATCTTCAGAAATAGCTTTCTGGAGACCATTCAGAAGACTTAAGTCAAGCTGTAGAGAAAGAGAAGTTTTTATATTATAAAATATATATTTATAAGAGACCAATATTCTCTTATTTGCAAACCCAAATTTTCCTAACTAATACATATGGCTATTGCTTTCTTTTCCTTCTCTAAAAAAATGTGGCCTTCTTGATCCTCCTCATTTAATTATACTCATGGATCTCAGAGAAGAAAGACCCAGAAGGAGCCCTTTGTTTGTTATAGAGATGGGTAAGACAAGAAGACCTTGGTCCACCAGCGCGTTTCTTCCAGGAAATATTTCTCAAATGTTCCTATTAATAACATGCACTTCTTCTGAAGCTTTTAGGAAATGTCACCTAGAGCCCAGCCAAGTGGAAATGACAATTACCTGGTTGAGACTAATGATTCATCCAATTTCTGGAAACTGCACCAATGCCCCCCAGAAGAGAGCCAGTCTATTGTTTCAGTACAATGTGAAGCATTTCCAACAGTTTGTTCAGTGTCTCCGACCAGACTGTAATAGTCAAATTCCTGAAACCCAAATAAGCGTGGGCATTCTGAGGGGATTGGGGGTTAGGGATTGCGGCAGAAGATTCCTTTGCCACTTTAGATACAGGGGGATTGCTGCACATGGCTATTAGTGAAAATCTTACTTTTATCAAGTTTCAGGGACTATAAGGGTATGAATCATACCGAAATTGTATAGTCTCTTGAAACCACTGTGTGTGGTGTAATGCACTTCCCATTGTTGCTACTCTAATATCAGAGGGTATTTTCTTGGATCCAGGGTCAGCAAGAACAACGCATGCTAATGGATGGAAGATGTGGGTATCCACCCAGCATGGTCTACAGGGCCCATAAAAATTGCTGTCCTAGAAGTTTTCTCCCATCCTGATGTTTCAGTGCTAGAAATTTCTGCATTTCGTGGCTTTTCATTCTCTCTTAAAAATATGTTGCTAAGAGAGGATGACACAGGACAGCTTAATAAGTTAGGTATAGGTCAAATTAATGTGACCTCTCCCAACTAGAGGACGCAGACAAACAAGGCAGGAAGTTCTAGCCATGTTGTTTCTTTACTTGTTTCATACACTTGCTCTGTATTTTTTTTGCCCCGATCCCCTTGATCACTTGTTCTGGATCTGCCTATATGATATTGACCATCAGTATTTAGCTCAAGAGGTGGCGCAAAAGTCCTTTCCTCCGGGAAGCTTCCAGCTTACTTGCTTAGAATAATGCTTCTCTCACCGCCTTTGTGCTCTGTGACTCATGCAGTGCTCCCTTTGCTCCTACCTCATTCTTTTTTCACCATCCCTGCCCTTGTGGAGTTTAGAAAGGGAAATAGAGGTTAATCCATGTATCACACTATTCAATATAAAATTACCACTCTGTAAAGCATTATAATGAAGAGGTGCTTGGCTACAAGAGAATATTCTAAGGGAATTTGAGCTGGTCAGGTCAATGAGGGCTTCCCTGTAGAAGGAAGGAAGAAGGAATCAATCCCTTCTGATTGAGCTGTGATCAGAAGGGAGAACAGGGCTGAGCTAGGCATCTGCAGTTGACTCTGGGCACTCATGGGATTGTAGATTGTTAGAAGGATTACATGAGGCAATGAATGTCCTACGGGGGTTTCGAGCACTTGGTACGTGCTCAGTGAATGGTGCCCATTATAATTACTGGTACTGTGGATTTATTATTATGACTGTAAAGTGCTATCATATTCTCTAGTATGGCCTTTTAGCCTTTGGCAAAGTAGGTTAAAGTCACCTAGATATAAGGTCTGTCTGTGACCTAATTATTTTGGGGGATCAGTTTTTATGCTGTGGTATGTAGGATGGAAAAACAAAAACAAAAACAAAAAACAACTGTACTGATAAACCGCATGCCTGATGTTGGTATTATTTCTTTACCCTCCCTCCTAAGTCATGAATTTTTGGTTTCTGGTCACTATTATAAGTTGAAAAGTAGAAATCTTATTTCAATGTTTATCAAAATTTTAAATGTGCATTATCATTTGACCCTGCAATTTTCCTTCTAGAATCCAATCTATGGAAATACATGTGTGCCTCAAAATATAAGTCCAAGATGGTTCATTGCAGAATTATTTATGACAAAAAATACTAGAAATAATGTAAATGTACAACAGTTAGAAAGTGGTTCTATACATCCATGTGCTATCAATGAAAGATAGTGTTTAAAAAAATGAGGCATATCTTTATGGACTGACATATCAAGAAGTCCAAGGCATATCTGGAAGTGAAAATGAAATAAATCACATCCAGTATGATCTCTTTCATGAAAAACAAAGGTAAAAGCAAAAATGGTTTGTGATTCACAGAGATAATGAATACTGTGATGGTCAAGAGTGCCTGTCCTGAAGTCAGAAGACATGGGTTGAAATCCCACTGCTACTGCTTTCTAACTGGGTGAGTTTGGGTGAGTTACTTAACCACCCTTGCATCAGCTTTTCCATTTGTAAAATGGGGGTAAAGATAGTATATACCTTACAAATGGCTAACAGACACATGAAAAAATATTCATCATCATTAACCATCAGGGAGATTCAAATCAAAACCACACTTAGATACAACTTACACCACTTAGAATGGCCAAAATTAACAAGACAAGAAACAAAAAGTGTTGGAGAGGATGTGGAGAAAGGGGAACTCTCTTACACTGTTGGTGGGAATGCAAGTTGGTACAGCCACTTTGGAAAACAGTGCGGAGATTCCTCAAGAAATTAAAAACAGAGCTTCCTTATGACCCTGCAATTGCACTACTGGGTATTTACCCCAAAGATACAGATGTAGTGAAAAGAAGGGCCATCTGTACCCTAATGTTCATAGGAGCAATGGCGACAGTTGCCAAACTGTGGAAAGAACCAAGATGCTCTTCAACGGACGAATGGTTAAAGAAGATATGGTCCATATATACAATGGAGTATTATGCCTCCATCAGAAAGCATGAATACCCAACTTTTGTATTAATAGGGATGGTACTGGAAGAGATTATGCTGAGTGAAATAAGTCAAGCAGAGAGAGTCAATTATCTTATGGTTTCACTTACTTGTGGAGCATAAGAAAAAACAGAGGACATTGGGTGAAGGAAAGGAGAAGGTAGTTGGGGGAAGTTGGAGGGGGAGATGAACCATGAGAGACTGTGGACTCAGAAACAAACTGAGGGCTTTGGAGGGGAGAAGGGTGGGGGGTTGGGTGAGCCTGGTGGTAGGTATTAAGGAGGGCATGTATTGCATGGGGCACTGGGTGTTGTGCATAAACAATGAATCTTGGAACACTGAAAAGAAATAAAAAATCTAGTATATACCTTAGAGGAATATTTTGAGGAGTAAATAATTTAATATGTACAAAGTGCTTAGAATATTGAATACTCCAAGGGCTTATATGTGATTACTATTACTATTATTAAACCTATATGTAAACACACAGAAAAAGGACCATAGAGAAATTGCAGATCTTTCAATAGTAAAAACGGGTAACAGTATACATTTATCCTAAGTTCCTGCTTCATTTAACCAAGGATATGCAATGTAAGGGAGGCAAGCATGACCCCATGTAGCTCACGTTGCCATGACTTTCATGTCACTCTGGAGCCTTGGATCCTCATTGGATCTAAAGCCGAAGGTCACACATTTCTTCCAGGCAGGACTCCACTGTGTTGAGAAAGCAGTGTAGAGAATGTTCACTGTTGGTGAAGGACATACCTTACCAACCTGGGCATTTTGATGTAAGGAAGAGTTTGCAAACCTCAGGCTGTCCTGGATGACATGACCTGAACTCAGTTTTAGGGATGCCGCGTGTTCCTACTGGGGAGAAAGCACAATGAGCACCTGGGTGTCTTTCCAAAAATAATGTACCTGCACCTCCATTTCCAAAATTAATGTACCTGCGCCTCCATTCTAACGAATCAGAAAGCATTTCCTCTTGTTCTGCACCTGTCCTCTCCCCTGTCCATGGCTGTACTTTTGTCATTTTTGTCCTAGATGATTTTGCCATTGAGTTTGCCCCAAGAACACAAGTCCATTTTCCTACTTACTTCCACTAAACTGCTGATGATGGGGCGATGACAGGGAGAAGGCAATCCACAGAGAGGGGCTTTCACTTGTTAGTCCTTATATTTCTTGATGGTCGGATGTTTTTGCAATGATGTTTTTGCAATGAGTGCTTTTTACATAAAAGAAAGAAGTTCTTGCTTTCTTCCTCATAGCATTTATCTATGTGGTTGATATTTGGGGGGTCAAACAGTATAACCAGAGGTCAATTTCCATAGCTCTTTTTCTAATTCTAAGGGAATAACTTTATTTAGTTATTTTTTTAATTTTAGTATTCAAATGTTTACGTACAGAAAAGTAAAGATTTCATTATAATGGATGCTTATACCTTGATTTAACACTTCCTGATATTTTGCTGCATTTAGTTTATCCCTTTTTTCTTAACATTTGCTTAGTGTTTTAAAGAAGTTTATATTTTAAAACAAATTACAGACATCATGGCATTTTATTTCCAAATATTTCAGAATGCAACTGCAAAAAAAGAAATTAGGCTATCATCTTACATAATAAGAATACAATTATCATACACCTAAAAGTAACAGTAATTTCCTAGTGGCATATAATGCCCAGCCCAAATTCTAAATGTCTTCAATTATCTTTCATAGCTGATTTGTTCAGACCACACACTGCATTAGTACACTGGGGACTCTTTTGTGGCTTTCTGAAAGGCATCTGAAGGACATCAGAATTAGGAGGAAACATGGCAAGGGGCTTTGCTTTCCTTGGGTGATGAATTTGCCTGGCAGAGGCCAAGGCACGCAGCATTCTTGCTTAATGACCAAGAACCAGAACAGGAACAGGCCTGTGATTGCCTATCGATGTGAGTTTGGAATTGAGTGACCAGTATGGAAATCGCATGCAAATCTAAGCAAACCATACAGACTTCCCACAAAGGGGTTAGTGAGAATTACTACACTCATGAGGGAAGAGAATATGTTCTAAAATTTGTTGAGTTGAGGCTTTGCTGGTTTATATAAGTTTTAATTCCATTTTCCCTCTCCAGAGAAGGGTAAGTTCCTTGAGTTGTCACCTATCCACAGCATTCTGCATAAACACTGAGACTTGAATGATTTGTGTTGTGTTATTGGCACTAGGTATACTGCCTTTGATTGCTCCAGGGGCTCCAAGGATGTTCAAGTCCTAATTCTGCCAATAATCCCAAGTGACCTTTACTTCAGCTTTAAAAATCACTCATGTTCGCTGGGAAATGGGGGGGGCTTGACTAATGCTCTTTAAGTTGATTTCCAGTTCTGAAGTTCCAGGTAACCCTAAATTCTTCCTTTTTGACCCCAAATTTCTCTCTCAGTCATACAAATTTCTTTCCTGTGTACTTCTAGGTAAAAGAAAATCTTGTTAATTGTATTAGCTGCCCTCTTATAATTTGATTGTCCATTTCATTTTTTGTTAGTTTATTTGTAAGGGAGAATATCAAGGGGGCATTTGGATGTCTTCTTCAAAATTGGAGATTTGCTTTCTCTGCAGGATCTTAAACAAATGAATATTTTTAAAAACACAGTCTTAGGAGGGCTCTGTAACAGAACTTGCTACTCTGTGTTGGTAAAAGCATCAGAAAAACCAAAGACCCTCCAAGAGAGAGGATGTACAAGGGAGCCAGCTGCTAGGGATCACGTCTGAATTCCCTGCACAGCTTCCAGGTTCCAACAGTGCGAAGGGAAGGGAACAGTGAGAAGGGAATCAAGAAAACATTTCTCGAACACCTACCACGTCTCAGGCACCACACATGCACATCTTACCTAAACAGTCCACCACGGGATCCGAAGTATGTATCAACCTTATTTCCTATAAGTAAGGACATTTTCCACTTTCCAGATGAGGAAATGGAAGTTTAGAATGTTCTTTCAAATCATCTTCTCAAGGTGGAGCAGGAAGAAGTCAGGAGCTCCATGGCCAGACTCCAGGCCAAAGCCCTCAGTCTTTCTCCTTCTCCTTGCCAGTTCATCTTTCCTTCCTTTTTCATCTCTTAAAATGCCTCGCTGTAGACGCTGGCCGAGACTGAGCACTGGGAATGCCTCTATGGCAGAGTAGTGCTCAAGAGACTGATTTGCAAGAGTATCTGTGGGTTTACTTGTTTGTTCTGAGCTGCAGTCTTCCTTGGGAATCAAGCCCTGTGTCATCTACTCTTAAAGTAACCAGTCTCTGAATTCAGTCCAGGTCGTCTGCCCTAGTTTTGCCCCGCTGGATGATTTTTCCCTCTTTTACCTGGGTTCCCCTCCCTTCCTTTTCCTTATCCTTATCATCTCCTGAGAGATCCGTCTCTGACTCTTCAGCCTAGGTTAAATCTCCCGGGAACACTCCCCGTGTTCTCTGGCCATTTGCTTTTTCAGCATGTATTTATATATATTTAGTTGCTATTTTGTGGTGAAGCAGATTAACACAGAGCTTAAGTAAATGGGCTCTAGAACTGACCTGTCTGGGTCTATAACCTAGGATCGCCTACTTACTAGCTGTATATATGTTGGCCAGGCTGCCTAACCACAGTGTGCCTCGGTGTCCTCATCTATAGAATGGGCTAATAATAGCACCCAGTATTCACTGGATAGCAGTGCTGGTTAAATCAGTTGCTCTATGTGAAGTTCTCAGAACAGTGCCTTGCACAGAGCAAGCACTCAGTCATTATGAGCTATATCCTTTTCTGTCTTACTTCCTCAATGGACAGTGGTTCTGTTGGGGGCAGATCCTATATCTGTCTCATTTGCTATTGTATTCAGTATCTCCCCACATTGTGGATACTCATGAAATATTCATTGCCCGCTCCAGTTACCTCCTTTCCTCATCACACACCTCGGCATCCTACGGAATGCTTGCCGTGGACTGGAAACTTTCACGTAGATAATGTCTCATGCCTCTCGTCCATTAGTTACTATTGGCATAACAGTTCTACTGACAAGGAAAGTAAGGTTCAGGGAGTAAACTGCTCTGCCTTGGGAAACACAGCTATTGAATAATTGAGGTAGTATTGAAACACAGCTCTGGGGACCCTCGGCCCTGTGCTCTTGCTCTTTTTTTGTCTCCGGGCTGCCTCTTTTTGCCATGGAGTGAACAATGAACCTTATGTAAACCCTATGTAAATAGGAGGTCTGGTTTCATGTAACCAAAGCCAAAGCCAAGTAAGCAGAAGTTGACCAAAGTGTCACAGTCACCTGATATTTTAATAATAATAATAAAAAGGTATCTCCTTTTTTCCTAGATACCAAAATGAATGTTGATTCCCAAGTGGAGATGGAAAGTCATTTAAGACCTCTCCCACAGAGGTCATAGCTTTCTGTAGAAAGAACTAAAGATCCACTTGCTAATGCTGATTTATAGGTAACCATGATGGTCATCTTGGGCCACTCTGAACTATAATAACTCCCAGTGTGGGATGGCTCAGCTAGAGGACCGGTGAACTGTGATGTTTGTCCTGAATTAAGGGCAATTTATGTGCTTCTCAAACTTTAATGTGCTTCTCAAACTTTAACCTGGGGGCCTTATCACAAGGCTGGATTCTAATTGAGTGGGTCTGAGGAGGGGCCTGAGATTCTGCATTTGTAACAGGTTTCTAGCTGATGTCGATGTTGCTGGATCACAGATGATCCTTTGGAAAGTAGTGGTTTATGGGATTTCCCTGAGCTGCATTCTAGCCAAACACAGTGTTTCCAGTAAAGAATGGTCTTTGCAGAGGGGCATCTGGATGGCCCAGTCGATTAAGCATCTGCCTTCGGCTCAGGTCATGATTTCAGTGAAGGTCCTAGAATCTAGCTCCATGTAGGGCTTTCCTGCTCAGCAGGAAGTCTGCTTCTCCTTCTCCCTCTGCCCCTCCTCCCTGCTCATGTGCTCTCTCTCAAACAAATAAATAAAACCTTTAAAAAATAGTTTTTGCAGGAACAGAAAGAGCAGGAGCCTTCTGGGGGAGCTAAGTGCATTCAAGTCCAGTTCTGTCACTTAATGGGAATGGGGTCATGGGCCAGATTCTTCTCTTGAGATGTGGGTGTCCTCGTGCATAAGTGAGTGTGGTGCATATTGGGGAGAAGCAGCGGTTCGATGTAAATTACCTGTAAGGTTCTGGCAGTTATAAGACTGCATGACGGCCTGACTCCTTCTCGTGCCTAAACTGAGGTTGAATTATTTTTTTAAGAAGGGAGTTGCGGGGGGTACCTGGGTGGCTCAGTTAGGTCCAGCGTCCAACTCTTTTTTTTTTTTTTTAAAGATTTTATTTATTTATTTGACAGACAGAGATCACAAGTAGGCAGAGAGGCAGGCAGAGAGAGAGAGAGAGAGAGAGAGAGAGAGAGGGAAGCAGGCTCCCTGCAGAGCAGAGAGCCCGATGCGGGGCTCGATCCCAGGACCCTGAGCTCATGACCCGAGCCGAAGGCAGCAGCCCAACCCACTGAGCCACCCAGGCGCCCCCCAGCGTCCAACTCTTGATTTTTGGCTCAGGTCATGATCTCAGGGTGGTGAGATCAAGTCTGGTGTTGGGCTCGGCTCTCAGAGTGCAGTCAGCTTGTTTCTTTCCCTCTCGTTCTCCCCCGGCTCCCTTTCTCTCTCTCTCCTTCTCTCCCAAATAAATAAATGCAGTAAATAAAAGAAGGTGGTGGGGAAGGGCTCAGAATCTGGTGAAAGAGATCAGCAGGAGCCATGGGAGCTAGTAAGTATCCCCAGAGCCTGCTGTTCATGATACAACTCCTTAGCCCTTTTCTGCTTCTCTGTGCTCTGCGTCCATCCCACCAGATGGCCAAGAACATTTTGTCACCATAATACACAGGCTTTGGTCCTAAAATTTCCTGGTCATGAAGGATGCATGACCCTGACTTTTAGCTAGAGCAAAATAGCTAATTTTGGATGCCACAGAGCCAAAAGACCTTATTTCAGAGAGGGAAGAGACTTCTCTAAGAACACCCAGTCAATTGGAAAGTAGTTTGAGCTCAGAGCTCCTGTGGGCTCACTGCCAGCCCCATATTTTCTCTGCAGTATAAATGAATGCAATGTGCAGGTTTTAGTAATATGCTTGGATGTCCTTAGGCAGCTGTCATAAAATAGCATTCCCATATGAGGTACACCACCTGTGTTTCCAAGTTGTTCCTGACATTCTTATTTTAATTTACTTAGCCCATCCTGTTTAAAAATAAGATTCCTAATACCTTTCTCTGGTATTCAGCAGTAGGTATTGTTGGCAGTAATTGAAAACACCGCACTGGAAAGTGGTCTTTCTCCTCCAATCATACATGGTGAGAATTATGCCTATTTCCCGGGGCCTGATGCTACCATTTTGCCCCAAGTACGCTGCACACTGATAAGTGCTTTCCGTTTGAGGGCCAGGAGAGATCAAGTAAAGTCAGAAAAGAAGACAAGAAACACAGGGGAGAAGACTGTGATGTTGTTCTTGGAAAACTGAAATATGCCCTCACCACCTTCCATGTTTCCTGTCTCCCACGCCTTCTGTGGAATATGCCTTCTCTACTGTGTTCAGGGCTTTTAAAATGTGGCTCTCAACAGAAATGAAGGAAGGGATAAAGGAAGGAGGAAAAGCTTATCATCTCTCTGTTGGTTAATGTAAAACTTTGAGAACGCTCTGTATCATAGAGTATGATTGGTGTTCATTTCCTCCCAGGAAGTGATGTATTAAGAATACTATGAAAAGAGATGTACTTTCACAGGTAGACTCCACATCTCACATGTGGAATCATCACACTGACCACTGTCATTGTCTTCAGGCACATGATTCATCAACATATATTCAGAGATGATTTGGTATCAGGCACCATGGAGGTCGACGTATGAGCTACAGATACACATCATACATGGAACCATGGTTCCCATCATGGTGAATTGTCAGGTCCCTTCCTATGAGAAAGCTGCCAGAACTATAAAATGGCAGGTGTATCCTTGCCCTTGTCTTAAAATAGCCAACCATTTCTGCCTCCCATCCCTCCCACTGTTCTCAGTGCCAAGTCTTGAACATTATACTCCTTGTTCCCTGCATCCTGTCCCACACTGCTGTTCATCTTCCTACCTCCTTACTTTATAATTTTTTCTTCTGTTGGTTTCATCCTGTCATTCTGTCTTAGTCCTCAGGACCACTGTTCCAGCTCTGCTCATTTTCCTCTTCCTGGACTCACCAGGTCATATTCCCTCTCTGGCTATACTATTCCAGGTCATCTGGATAGGCTCTATAGTGAACATTGTCCCAAGAGCTCCAACATTATATAACTTCAAGGGTCTCTGCATTAGTTTACCTGTTTCTTCTGGGACAAATTACCACAGTCAGTAGCTTAAAACACAAGTCAAGTATCTTATAGTTTACAGATCAGAAGTCCAGACAAGATCAGGCATGTTTAGGGTGGTATGGCCATAGAGAGGAGATCAGAAGTCCAAAATGGACCTTACTGAGTTAAAATCCTGCTATCAACAGGACTATATTCTTTTTGTAGGCTTTAGGGGAGATCCTGGTTTTTTTGTATTTTCTAGCTTCTAGAGGCTGCCTAGAATCCTGGGCTCATGGCTCATGGCTCCTTCCTCCACCTTTCAAGCTGAACATGTCCAGTGGGTCTTTTTGATGCTATCCTACTGGTTCTGATCCTTCTTCCTTTTCTCCATTTAAGGACCTTACGATTACACAGGGCCACCCAGATATTACAGCATATTGTCCTAGTCATAAAATCAGCTGGTTTTAGCAAACTTTGTTTCGTCTGAAAAAATTAATTTCCCCTTGCCAAATAATATTCCATATTCACGGGATTCAATTCATTCCCTGGACTTGGGAGAAGACTTTACTGAGGGATGGGCAAGAAAAATCTTGGGGTGGCTTTGGTCAGAGAAGATAAAAGAGGCCTTAGAAATATTCTCGCCACTGTCCCTTCATGCCTTGCTGTCACTACTTCACAATTTTTCCAAGACTTACCCTATCTTGCTAAAAAACACATTAATCACTCAAGACTACAACACAAATCCAATATGTAGTTATTGCCGTCAAAAAAAATAAAGCAAACATGCATTAAATATTTAAATTACAACCTAAGGAGCATCTATTATTCAATGCAAGTTATCAATGCAATAAATAATACTCATAAATAGTTTTAGATGTTTTAAAGACAACACTGTCAAACAATGAACTGAGTACTTTCAATGCAGACTATCTTTTAATTTCTAAAATAGCTTGAGTGTTATTGATACTCACATTTTTCAGTAAGTCAATATAGACTCAAAGAGGGTTGGTATATTGCAAAATGTCACATAGCTAGTATATGGAGAGGTGGGATTTGAAGCTGGGTTGGATTCCATGGCCCAGATAGGACCACTAGGCAACACTGCCACCTTAGGAGTTCAGAGGACAGACCCATCAGGGGAGGAGTGTAGTAGCTAAGAAATGCTTCTTGAAGGTGATGATATGTGAACACACATTTAAAAGGTTGCTCAATGAGAATCCCCTTAAAATTCCTTTAAGACTATAGGGGAAATCAGAACTTATTTACACTCCAATTACCAAAACAGGTTCACCCCCAGGGCTTGCCTGTGCTATTAAGACAGTGTGCATTCACGACCCATGCTCCGTTTACTTCAACTTCCAATTCCCATCTTGGGGAGACAATTAAAAAAGTAATACTTGTTTTCTTTAGGCCTTAGATTAGCTCTTCCCTGTAGCCCCAGAGGGGACATTCCTCAGCACAGCCAGATGAGGGAGCTTGGGTGTGGCGAAAGGATGATTGGGAAACTGAGTGTGGGGGTGCTCCCAATGTGCTCTAGGGGCCATTTTAGGGAGCACAAGCCAACAGATGGAAATTACTCGTATCCCTTTAGAGACTGCAGAGCGCACAAGTCATTCATTCATGAATGCATGCATCATCAAGCAAGTCATGACTCCTAAAAATCTAAGAATCCATAGGAGACAATACATAAAAATTATCCTTTATCAACAATTATCCTCTATCAACAATACAGACTCAGACATAGCAAATAAGTATTAAGTACAAAGTGTCAAGAGTCTGTCATCTATACATAACACAAGCATGTATGTGTCGTACTATATTCTAATGTGTTTGTGTACATTTTCTAACTTCTACGAGGGCGAGATCTCTTCAGATACAAGACTGTTAGAGCCACTTTTGCTTCTTCAGAGAGCAGCACATGCATTTCTACCCATAGGAAAGCCTAATGATGATAGTGTTGAGGCAGATGTAATGAATTATAATTTACCAAGGAAACTCTGAGGAGTTGGCCAAGCATAGTTGTTTTGTTTTGCACCAAGTCACTAATTCTGAGTCAGGAAAAGACATGTTTTTGCTCCTTAGATTGTTTTTTGGAAAGAACCTAGAACTCGGGGGTAGATTGGTTTTCAGACATCACAACTGTGCATGCGAAGCATGTGAACAACCTAAAACTTAAGACCCTCAGAGGCAGAGAGATCTAGTTCAGAAATTTGCTTCTGCCCCTTGTCCTTTCTGGGATATCATGGTTCATATGCTCAAATATATCCATGATGTTGATAATTAAGTTCATGTTCGTTGAATCTATAGAATGGCCAGACACTAGTTTAAGAGGATACATGTAGGAGATCATTTCTTTCTCACACCAACTCTCCAAGGTAGGAAATGATATTATTCTCATTTGTTAAGTGGACAGCATGAGGCACAGAGAGGTTAAGTAATTTTCTCAGAGTAACCTAGCTAGGTATTGACAGATTAGGACTCAATGAGATACACTAGCTACAGAGCCCATGCTTTATTATTATTAAAATTCCTGTGATATTTGTGACTTCTCCAGGGGGAAGTTACATGAAGAATTATGGTTTCAATAGAACTTGGTTTCTCAAACCTGAGTTTGGAACCAAAGGTGGCTCTCTCCCACTCTCTAAAATTATGAGCATTATTAAAGTAGAATACACATCATCTGCTTTAGAAGATTTTTTATTTTTTATTTTTTAAAACCCATTGAGCAGGGCGCCTGGGTGGCTCAGTGGGTTAAGCCGCTGCCTTCGGCTCAGGTCATGATCTCAGGGTGCTGGGATCGAGTCCCGCATCGGGCTCTCTGCTCGGCAGGGAGCCTGCTTCCCTCTCTCTCTCTCTCTCTGCCTGCCTCTCCATCTACTTGTGATTTCTCTCTGTCAAATAAATAAATAAAATCTTAAAAAAAAAAAAAAAACATTGAGCAAGTGGCTGGTATTCTTGGAGACTGGACTCCCTGACTACACCTCTCTAAGCTTCTGTAAGTGGAGAAGTCTCCCTCTCTCCCTCTGCATGGTGTGAGATTGTTTGTGCTACAGTGGTTGGGACCAAGAGGAACAGTTGTTTGTTCAAAGGAGAACGAGAAGGTTTAGGCAATGGTTATACCCAGGTGGTCAGTCTACAGAAGATAAGACTCAGGGCCCATGGAGGTGGTCCTGAACCATGTGACAGATGGCGGTTTCAGCGAAGAACATCAAGCATCATGGTCAAGACCGTGAGGCATAATGTTGCTATGGAGGTAGGGTGACCTGTGTCTCACACCTGACTTCATACTTCTGAACTACCTGTATCAGGGAAAATACTTGCAAAGCTTCACTTTCTTTGTTTGCACAATGGAAGCAGTAATACAAATCCAAAATGCCTCATTTGTGTTTCTGAAATGCAAAAATATCTGAAAACAGGAAATATTTTCATAAGCCCAAGGCAACTCACTTGACAGCTAAACTTGACCTGAACTGGCAGGAGCTTCTTATGGCTGTCTTTCTAATGTGTTTGACTAAAGCACAATATCCCGGGCCCTGCTGATGGTCAGATTAAATACAGCATATATACTCTATTACCATTCTAAAAATAATTAAGAGAGCGATGAATTTAAAAATGCATCTTGCCCCAAAAGTTGTGGATAGAGGGTAGTGTTGGCGTACCATCCACCTCATCAGGTTTCCATGTGGATTAAGAGGAAAAGGTTTATCAGTTACTAACATACCCCAAACCACCAAATTAGTCTGTTTCCTAAATAGTCATTGCATTCTATGTATAAGGTACTTCAGTGAAGCAATTCTGTTGTTCTGTGCCATCAGTTTTATTCTCCTTATAAGAACGTCATAATGCAGTGTTTAACATGCTTCAGTATTTTAGGGCACCTGGGTGGCTCAGTTGGTTAAGCATCCAAGTCTTGGTTTTGGCTCAGGTCATGATGTCAGGGTCCTGGGATGGAGCCTCATGGCAGCCTCCCTGCTGCAAAGTCTGCCTGTCCCTCTCCCCCTGTCCCTCCCCCAACTCCTGAGCACGGGCTTTCTCTCTCAAATAAATAAATAAATAAAATCCTTAAAGTGCTTCTGTATCGCCTCCAGGATTTTTTTCAGGATGCCTTCCAAATGTTTTTGTTTTTTGTTTTCCTTGCTTTTGTGATTTTCAGGAGGTTTCAACTGCTAGGTTTTTTTAGTTTGTGAAGCGAACTTGTGTTCCTTACTCCAAAGACCCCTGAATGGTTTGCTGACTGAAGGACGGGCCCAGCTCCAAGGTGTACAAAGCAACAAGGAATCATGTCACTACCTGCCAAGCCCTGTCCTGAACCGCCTTCAGCTGCTAAGGGGAACTCCAGGTTCAGAGATAAAATGCAAAAAATAGGTTTCTTAGACTTTAAGAGGTGCAACCTTGCCTTACAAAGAGTGGAATTGATTCATTTTTTTAATTAATTATTTTTTTATTGTGTTATGTTAGTCACCATAAAATACATCATTAGTTTCTGATGCAGTGTTCCAAGATTCATTGTTTATGTCAACACCCTGTGCTCCATGCAATCCGTGCCCTCCTTAATACCCCCACTAGGCTCACTCATTCCCCCACTCCCTTCGCCTCTAAAGCCCTCAGACTGTGTCGTGGAGTCCACAGTCTGTCATGGTGGAATTAGATGGAGTTCAGGAAGGCCACTTTCAGAATGCCGTGAGAAAAACAAGCAAACTTCCTTACAGATGGATTCCCTGAAAGACGGAACGGGCTACCTATGGTTTTATGAACCTCCGGCTCTCTGGCAGTGGGAAGGCGAGCCTGGACACAGAGTTGTCAGGAGTACTGGGGCAGGGTTTCACATTCCTCAAAGTGGTTTGCATGCTGTGACCTCTGAGAATCCCCTGAGATTCTGTGAGCCTCAAGGAAGACAGAGAAAGCAGCAATGCAAGGCTCGGTGGAGAAGCCCAGGAGCTCCCCCAGACCTCCTGGTTCTGCTTGGCTCCTGCATTGTTGTCCTGAGTGGCCAGATTGGAAGGCTGAGCTAAGTGCTCAGCAGTGATACATTTGGCTCTGCTTCTGTCCAAAGAGCAAAGTGGAGAAAAAAAAGAGTATGGAGTTCTGGAACCTCTTTCAAGGGTGATGAAGAAAATCATTTACATTTCACATGAAATTGTGGACCCACTTGACATTTGCAGAAACCATGAGGAAGCTTCTCTGTCTTTAAATTATCCACTGCTAATGCACAGTGACATTCTTTGGGGGAGGGGCTAAGCACAGCATGGCCCCTTTCCCTGTCCAAGCTGTGAATCAAAAAGAGACACAAGGGGGTTGATGGACA
The DNA here is from genome assembly GCF_964662115.1 of Mustela nivalis. Lineage (NCBI taxonomy): Eukaryota > Metazoa > Chordata > Mammalia > Carnivora > Mustelidae > Mustela > Mustela nivalis. The sequence goes on along the minus strand of NC_139021.1, from coordinate 13,840,567 downwards.
GAGAACAGAATGCCAGTTTTCTTACTGACAAAGATGATGCTAGAGATTCAGGCAATATTGGGCTTTCTAAAGTTATTTCCTAGAATTAGGCTGGCTTTCCCACGGGCCACTGATGTGCTAGATAAGTTGAGTTCTCTTTGGTATAGGAGAACATGGTTATTCTTCATGGTAGAGCGCACAACTTCCCTCAGCCAGCAGTTATGGGATGTCAAAGGGGAGAGAAAGATGAGCTCTGGACACCCCATGTTTTGTCCAGGACTTTCCAATTCAGTTGTTAGGGGGTCACCATGGAGAGTAATAGGCAGGGGGGCAATTTTTTTTTTCAGGGAGACCTGTGGAATGGGGAACACGTATTCCCCATCTAATGAGCCTTTCCTTGTTTGAAGCCTTTTTTGAGAGAAAAGAATGTATATCCTTTACAGTTTTGGCAGCATTCCACACTCCTGCCTGGAATTTCATAGTTGCAAGTGTTCACATAAAAAAAAAAAAAAAAAAAAAGTAGCTAACCCTGACCTGATGTTCGGGAAAAAAGAAGTGAAGTATTCTCTCAAAAGGAGAGCTCCATATAGTCCAATGCTGATGGGACGAGAAGCATCCCTCCAACCGTTTTCTTTAGATGCCTCTGTGCAGAGCGAACCAGCTGCGTGAACTTGGCCAAGTCATGTCACCTCTGTGGGTCTCTTTTCCCTCAGGGGTTAACCTGGTGGGGAGTTGCATGGCTGCCTTAATCCTTTCCATCCCTCTCGCTCTCTCAAGCTCTGCTCTCCTATTTCCAAGAACAATAATTACCGCAGAAAATATCATCTTGCCTTAGATTGTGATCTTCATGACTTCATCTGTGTGAACAAACATCAAGAAACAGCTGAAGCATAACACAGGATCTACGGCGATGTCAAGGGCCCTTCCTGAAAACTTCCAGTGGAGATAAACTTTCAAACAAGCAGCATTTGTGCGTCAGGAGGGAGGCGGGAGAAGGTGGCAGAGTATGAAGCAGGGTCTTTATTCAGGGTGTAAGCTCCCGTTTCCTGGGACAGTGAGAACTTTGTCTTTTGGGAAAGGCTGTATGAAGTGTTTGCCTGTGTTGTCACTGGAGGACAGAGAAGAAGAATGACATGTGTGTGAGCTGCTTCCTTCCTAAATCCTTCAATCCATCTCTTCAACCCAAGCTGGCAGGCTCTGTGGCTTCTCGCTGGGCTGCTGTGCTGGGCCAGGCCGGTGTGCAGGCGTGTGCACACACGCACCCTAGTGTGTCTACACACAGGGATAGTCACGCAGTTTCCTACCACTGAGCTGAGCAAGGACGGGGTCCCCTGAAGGAAGGGTCAGTGTGTGACTTAACCCTCACAATGTACACTTCTCCTGAGTCACATTCTTGAGTCACCTGGGGGGACTGAATTGCTCCTGCCTTAAAGCTACCTGGACACTGCACACCTGTCTCCATTAGACTATTTTTCTAGTGGGGCACTTATTTTGTCTCCTGTTGGCCCATCCCCACTAGACCGTGAGTTCTTTGAATGCAAGGACTGTAACAAAATTAGAGTTTGTTCCCTAGTTGCAAGCCTTACCATATAAGCAGCAGTCAGTGAATGCTTTTTTAAATGAACTTAGGGTGAAGGAACATAGGAAGCACCATTGGGACTTTTGCTTCTCTTACAGCCACCCCCCTTTTACTAAGAACAACCACTGCTCACTAGTCGGGGTGGGCCCCCGGCAGCATGTTTCTACTACCTGGGACTCCTCGCCAGCGCAACAGTAGAAGAGACCTTGGCCAGTCAGATTCCCTCCGGCAGGCTGAGAGGTAGGAGCGGCAGTTCTCAGGGTAGGAACCAAGCTGTAAGGCAGCTTGCTTCTGCCAGGTATCCAAAGACACAATGTAAGCTCTGCAAAAGATATAGAAATGAAGCCTATTTTCATGAACAAAAGTAATGCTTGTTTACTGTACAAATTCAAGCAATGTATATGATTAGGATGTAGAAGTTCATCTTTAAGAATGGCTAAGAATTGGGGCTCCTGGGTGGCTCAGTCTTTTAAGCATCTGCCTCTTGATCTCAGTTTAGGTCATGATCTCAGGGTCGTGGGATTGAGTCCTATGTCTGGCACCGTGCTCAGCATGGAGTCTGCTTGAGATTCTCTCTCTCCCTCTGCCCCTCCCCCATGCAAGTGCTCTCTCTCAGAAAAAAAAAAAAAAAAAAAAGGCTAAGAATATTTTGCCAAAGAAAAATAGTAAGGGGTGGCTGGTGCTACCAGATAAAAACAGTATTATTGGTAAACCAGTAGGAACTATCTATCTAGAGGCACTTATTCTAGGATTAAATGTACCATTTCAGCTCCATGCAGAAAAAAATACATATATTTATTTAACGGTGCAGGGACAGTTGATTTTGCATTTGGATGACAATGAAGTTAGCCTATCTTAAAAGGAGCATAAAAATAAATTCACATAATTATAAACATAAAAATAAAATAACAAAATCATTGTTAGAAACTAATATTGAAGACTTTCTTCATTCTTTGAGGTGGAAGAGGCCAAGGAAACCCAAAGAGAGTTTATAAAGAAACAAAACAAAACAAAACAAAACTAGTAGCTTTGGTTATGTTTTAAACTAATATTACTAATTTCAAAAAAAAACTGTTAAGAGACTCCGTAAAGAAAGAAGGTAAATAACTGACTATAAGAAAGTATTTGCAACTCATATAAAACACAAAAGAATATCTCCAGGATACAAAGACCTTTTACAAACTAAGAATTAGAACACAAACGATCTAACAGAACAATAGATAAGAACACATTTTAAGACCTTTTATGGAGGTAAAATAGTTTTTGTTGTTGTTGTTGTGCAAAGCAATAACTAAACAAAAGCTTAACTTTTTCTGTGCCCCCAGATTACAGTTTATGATGTTCTGTTCTGCGGGGGATCAGCTCTTCTTAAATATAAGTGGTGTGATTTTTAATATTGATTCACCTAACTCATTTTACGAGAAGGTGCGGAACGACCGCTTACATTCATTTGACAACTCTTTGTCGATAACACGGCTACTACACCTGGCACTTGTGTTAATACACGGGAAGTCCCAGGAGCCCAGGAAAGGGGGCAGTTAAGCATAACTTAAGTCAAAATTTCCCTTTGCCCTTTCCTCTTCTCTTTCACTCGGCTACTTGAAAGCAGGAGCTGTGTCAGATGCATTTTTGTATCCCAGTATTTGTCACAGTGTAAGAAAGAAGGAAGGAAAGAAGGAAGAGACAGGAGGAAGAATGGAGGAAAGGAAAGTGGGGGAGGGAGGAAGGGAAGGCAGGCAGGAAGGAAGGAAGTAGGGAAGGAAGAAGGAAAGAAAGGCAGGAAAGGAACACAAATCATATCAAATTTGGCAGATTCCATCCCCGGTGCAGTTCCTCCTCCAGCCACATGATGGCGGCATGAGCCTTGCGACGCTCCGGGCGCTCCAGAGTCTGGCACATTAATTCTCCATATGTTAAAGCCCGGGGCGCCTGGGTGTGTTTGTGTTTGTGCCTTCGGAGTCAAAGCTACACCCAGCATCAGCACTCTCAGCTGAGCTGTAGTGAAGGTCGACAGGAAAATCATCAAGGATTTCACGGGTTTTCTTTCGAGAAAAATCCCAGAAGGAGTTTGAGAGGCAAAAGGACTTTGTAGTCGTTTTCAAATGGGGAGAATCTCCTTAAACACACAGCATCTGCTCGACTGGGTTTGCAATCTGTGTGCAGGCACTGCAGTTAATGAGCCACCGGCTTGCTGCTCCCAGGGCCAGGCTGGAGCCGTCAGCGGGTGGAATGATGGGAACTGCAATCGCCAGTTCTGCACCAACATGCCCCAGGATGGAAAGTGTGATTTGTGACACAGCATCTAGGGAATCATAATAAACGTAATTGCTCCGGGCGGTTTGCTCTTTCAGTTGCAAAGATGCTTCGCATCCTATGAGAATTGGGGTTCTTAGCTTCTGTTTCCCTGGGACAACCAGAGGCACACCCAGCAACTGTACTTCTGCCCCCAGTTACTGAGCTGTTTCTTTGAACCCTGGAGAAAGGTTGTCCCCAAACCAGGAAGAACCTGCTTCAGCTCCCATTTGAGGCAGCCTCCTGCCTGTTCAAGCAGGGCCACCCGTCCTGGATGTGGCTTTGAAACCTATTCGTCCCAGCCTCTGCTACTGGGACTGTGCTATGATGTTTGTTTGTCTGTTTCTTGCCTTTTGAATAAAAATAAATAAAAAAAAGTCCTCATATGTGTCTTTGTAGTTTACACACATTTGTCATTTTGTCTGCATTACAGCCCAGAAACGAGGCAGAGGTCACTGACATGATCTTACAGTAAAGGACCCCAAGAATCAGGAAGATGACAATGACGTGTGTCCAGAATCCCCATCTCCCCAGCTCAATGATGACGAGCAAGGACTCTGAGGTGGGTAGCCCAGGTCTGAGAGCCTGTTTGGCTCCTTTAGGTCACCTGATGTCTCTGAGGTCCGGCTTTCTCCACTGTAAGTTGAATAGAAAGATGCCAGCCTCCTGGGGCTTGGCGAGACCTGAATGAGGTCACGCATATCCACGTGCATACAGTACTGACTCCTACAGTAAGTACCTAGCTGAGGCTTGCATCATCTGTGGATGGCACTAAGCGGGCAAGCTGTATATCAGGCCCCTTTTTATACCGCTTCCCCTCCTTCCAGCCCCATCTTCTGTGCACACAGTTCCATGCAGTTTCTATGGCTTTTATGGGGGGGGGTAGTCCTTTGGCTTGGAGTTTCTCTGACTCACTGTAGATCTTGCTCAGCTTTAAAGGGCTATAGGAGAGGTTCACACTTGAGGGAGCACTCCTGACCAAAGGGAGGATGGAACCGTTGGAGAAATCATCCTTTTTTCATCCCTTCTGGCCAAGTCGATGGCTCAGAGATGTAGTTCAAGTGGGGGAGAGACTAAGCCACAATCACTTCCAGTGCTGACCAAACTGATAGCGTATTTTTGCATTCATGTTCTGGTTTCACTCACTGGTGCTTCCCTCATGTTCCCTGGGGTCCCCTCCCAGATAAACTACCTCACTGCAAACTCTGACTCAGGCTCTTCATTTGGGAACCCAAGCTAGGACGAGATGGGATAGAAGCCAGACCTCTGATCTCTCACTCCAACATCAGGACGCCTTCGATTAACACACGCATGCACACAGACACAGGTGCACACACACGTACACACGGACACTTGCTCCATTTCCATAGCAAGCAGGGGGAGCAAGGGGTACATTTGATGAGCTATGGAGTGTTATCGGAGCATCTCATAGGTTATCAGGGCCCCCCCAAAGGGCAGAAAGTGTTCCTGTGTGTTAATGAGCAGTAGTGTCCAACCCCAGATAGACTGACGATAGCAATCACCTTCCACCCGAGGCTGGCATCAGGTGGAGTCAGAAACTGTCTCCAAGCTGTGATTTAAAGGCACCATTAGGCTCTGCGATGCAAATATATTAGGTGGGTGGGGTGACATGTTCACCTCCGGCTCTCTGCCACACCAGGGTAAGCTGCAGCTTGCAGGAGAATGGCGGTTTTAGGTGAGGGCTACTGGCCCGCAACCACCTAAACTACCACTTATGGGTGGCCAGTTCTGAGTCAGCACCGTGCTAACATTTCCATGCACATCAGTGTTTTCTTAAATTCACCTGGAGTGACTTAAAGGGCCAGTGGGAGCCTATACTCTCCCTTCCGTCTTCGTTGGTCTGAAGGTGGGGCTTGGGCATCCAGAAATTTCAGCCCCTGAGGCAGCGGGGGAAGCAGTGAGTGTCGCAGAGCAGGTGGGACATATGGCCGGTTAGAAGCGGAATGACCAGGCACACACAAGCCTACCTGGCTCTGAAATGTACTTGCCAAACGTCTCTTCTACAAATCTTGACAGGAGGCTATGCCTGTTCCTCCGGGGGAGAATACCAGGGGGCCGAGAGCAGAACTAGAAAATCTGGTGCCGTTCATGCTGCCTCTTTAAAAACTCCTGAATTTTTTTTTTAATAAAAAGATAAGATTTTGCATAATTTTCTATAAATTGATGCTCCAAGGAGACAGGCTGTTGTACCCTGCCCAGGTCATTCGCACTGTAACCATTGCAGGGAGATCGGATACTCTGGTTTGAACAACTCAGTCCGGATCTGTTTACCAGCCTCCTACATGGAAAAGAGAAAACTATCCGATAAGGGGATGGACACAGATGGGGAGAAGGAAGAATGGGGAGGAAGAGGGAGTAAAGCCTGAGACTCCTTCAAGATCACCTCTGTTACTATTTCCCGTCATAGTGGGAAAGAAGAGTTCTTAGTTTTGAGGATGGAGTCATTAAAGAGCTCACAGAATGTCCCTTACCTTCCGTTTCCGAGGCCAACAAACATTTTCTGGAAAGGGTCTGACAGTAAATATTTTAGGCTTGTGGCCCATCTGGTCTCTGTCACAACTACTCAGCTCTGTGGTTGTAACATAAAAGCAGCCTTAGACACTGACAGAAGTGAATGGGCGTGGCTGACATCCAATAAAACATCATTTACAAAAACAGGCGGGTGGACGGATTTAGCCTGTAGGCAGTAGCCGACCTCTGCTCTATTTGCTTACTTACAAACACGAGCGAGACAATTAGCTTAACCCCTCCTATCCTCACTGGACTTATCTGTGAAATCTCAAAGTAAGGGCTGGGCTGGATGCTTCGAACAGCCACCTGCGCCTGCCCACACATGTGCGCATGCGCGCACCATGCCAGCCTTCGAAACCTGGATTGGCTTCCTGGGTGAAACCAGGAGGCTTAGGGCAGTTGGGTCTAATGCTGCCCATGTAATCAGTGTAAGGCCACAGTTTGCTCCCAGGCCTTCTGGTAACTGAAACTGATGCTCTTCCAGGCTATGGCAATATTTCTAAGCGATTCTTTGCAAATACTGCTAGCCCAGAGATCTATGAAACTATGATTTCATTTACTTTCTCTAGGTGGCTCTTTGCCCAACATGCCTACAGTCCAGGAACGTACCAAACACGCCATTTTTTTTTTTTTTTAAACAATGTACCTAAGGTTGAAATCTATTCAACTGAGCAAGTTGACTTGGCACCCTATAAGCAAATGTCAGGAGACCCATTTCTAGGAGACTAGCCTCCCACCTCAAGAATATATTTGGAAATGCATCTGAAGAACCTCCTTATTCTGATCGTGCAGCTGTCTTTATTCTCACAGGGTCACATAAGCTCTCAGAGAGTCCAATCCCAATGACACCAGCATGCTGAAGTCAGTAAATGCACTCTCTGTGTGTCATTGCTCTAAATGGCCTCTCTGGAAATATCCAAGAGGCCGGAAATCACTGTGGTCCAGATGCCTGCTCATGCCGTCACTCATTTTTCCCTCTATTTAAAATGTCACCCTAGCACATTTTTATGTGTCCAATGATCCTAGGTGCCCAAATGAAGAATAAAAAGAGTGGTCTTTGCATTTGCCCTCTAGGAGCTATGGTGCCAGGACTTATGTTAGATACTTAGCTCTGTTACATATATGATGCCACTAAATTCTTCCAGAGGCCTTGTGATGTAGACATAATTGTCTTCATTGTGGACAAAATGTGTGCCGGAGCGGCCCCTCTTCCCCTTGGAAAACTGCGGGAGTTGGCTCAAATCTTCCCCCTTGCAGATGAGGAGAACTTTCAGCCCCCTCAAGATCACTGTGAAGTTATCAATGAGTGCAGCTTTCATGCTTACTCTATGATGACTGAAAAATATTAGCAAGTGAATGAAAAGAAAAGGGTCAAGCCTCAGGTCATCTCCATGATGACCATAAACCAGTAGTCCTTAACTCTCTGGGATCATAGATTTGTTTTTAAATAGAGGGTTAAAATTTAGCATCTTTTTCCTTAAAAATGTGCAATTATCCATAGTTTGCACATTTCAGCGGCTCCATGAACAAAAACAAGTATCTGCTAAATGTAGGTTACTACGGTCGATGCTGGGCCATTGCTGGTGAACCGTGGTCACTGGGAGCAGATGCTCTTAGAAACGTCTCTCTGCACCTCTCTGTGTCCCATCACCCTATGATTGCAGCCCCGCTGCAGCTCCTGTATTTCTCTGCCTGAGAGCTTTCTTTTACAGATAAATTTGCCATTCTCATGGCACCTGGGGCATTAGGAGATGAATGTTCTGGAAGAACAGCTCTCTAACAAAGATGGACAGGTGTATAAGTATCCCAGCTCCCCTCCCCTTCAGTGGGATCAACCCGAGGCACATGCTCTGCATTGTATCCTGGTTTGCTCGGTGGGACTAAGCTCGGTTGCCCACACTGATGGGTGTCTTCTCTTTCCCTGTTCTTCCACCAGTGCCTCCTTCCTTGTCAAATAAATCAGCTGCACTGGTATCCTTGTTTCAGGGGCTGTTTCTGGGAACTCTAACGAAGGCATCCTATAACAGTTTTAAGTAAAATGATTTAGCCCTTATGCTATATAAGGTGGGTTTTAATGGGTATTTGTTTTACAGATGGGGAAATCTGACACATGAACAGGCTTAATAACGAGCTCAAAGGTCTACAAAAGATTGATCTAAGCTCATCCTGGACCCAGGTCTCTTTATGCAGAGATTTGCCCTCTTTTTTTATGTATTTAGACAATAAAACTGCTATATGCTAGGCATTAAGTAAGACATTGGGGATACAGAGGACCGTCAGATAAGGTCTCTTATGTGGAGTTCACATTTTAAGAAGTGGAGAGAGACGGGAAGCCCACATAATAATGAAATAATTATAAGTTTGGTGAGGAATATCAAGGAAATACATAGCATGGCATAATATTAAAAAAAGAGGTAGAAATTGGAGGAAAGGCCAACTTTCGAAAGAACTCAAGAGAAATCCTCACACTCCTAGGTTCTCCCTTAGTTCATTGTACTTCTGCTCTTACTTCCAGCAAATGCCAAATGCATGTAGGTATCAGCAAGGAAAAGGACATAGTCTTTACTCTAAGGGGTTTACAGTCAGGTAGAAAAGACAGGGAATAAACAAGAAGCAAATGAGGAAAGATACCACTTAGTGATCACCACTTGTAAAAGACACAAGTGATAAGAGGGCACGTGTTGGTTTTTTTCAATAAGGATTCCCTTAAAGAATTAAGTCCAACTGCCCTAAGGCGTACTTTGGATGTAGGTAACTCACTTCTCTTCTAGGACTCAAGAATGGTACTGGTAATATGCAGTTTTTGAGAAAGTCTGGGGGACAAAGTGAAAATCAGTTGCTGGATTCTATTGTTCTGATGAGGAACCCCAGTTGAGAAAGTTATCATTTAAGCAGAGCTCTGGATATCAAGGAGAAGCAAGCTATTGAGGATCAGAGCTTGCAGGGTGTAGAAGGGCCACTGCCAAGCCTGAGAAGGCTGGAGAGACTAGAGCAGGTTGGATGAGATGGGAGGGTGAGGGAAGTGGGATTAGTGAGGTGGGAGAGGACCATAATGTGGGCAGTCTTGTGCATCAAAGAGCATATACTGTATTCAGAGGATGGGGAATAATTCCTAGAAAGACAACAATCAAAGAAGGGAAACCAGATAAGATGTTATTGCAGTATCTGGCCAAGAGGGGGTAATGGCTTTAACCAAGATGGTGGTGGAGTCAACAGGACTTGCTAATGAATTAGATATTGGGAAAGGGATGAAAAATCATAGGGAATGTCTGGCTTTATGAATGGTTGATGAAAGATGGGCCATTTACTAGGATGGGGAAGATTAAGAAAGAACAGGTATCCAGGAATAAATTCAAGAATTCTATTTTGCCTATGTTACAATTGAGGTGCTTATTTAAATCCAAGTAGAAGTGTTAAGTTGATTACTGAGTATGTGCATCCTGAGTGTATAGAGAAAGATTTCAGAATCTTTGCCAGGTAGGATGTGGTCACCTAGAAATACACCTGTGGTCCTGTAGTACTTATTGCCTGGGTTGGAATTTTAGCTCTCTCAAGGTGATCCTGTGCTGGATGGTAAATCAGATCGGTGCCCTCTGTGGGGAGAGGATAGATGGAGAAGTTAAGGAAACTTAGGCAAGTTCCGGGATACTTCAATATTTGTAGGTTGAAGAAAGAGAAAGAGCCAACACAAGTGAGCACGAGAGAGTAATCACTGGAGTAGGAGTACCACCAGGAAATTGTGGTATCAGAAAGACAAAGGAAAATGCGTTTTATAGGAAGTAAGATGGTCAGCCATGTTAAATGTTGCTAGAAGGTAAAGCAAGCTATGGCCATCCAGAAGACTTCCTTGCTGGAAGTCATGATTCTAACAGATGAGATAGCCTCTCTCTAGGACACAAAACCACCTGCTCCTGGAGAGATCTAGTCTTTGGCATCACAAATGATTTAAGGACAATTGGCAGTGTGCTTGGAAAGACCACAGGATATTTTATCTAGCATGCTCAGAACAACTGAGACAAATTGAAATTTCTTGGGATGAAAGAACAATGTCTTGCCTATGACATTGTCTGTTACGAAGTTCAGCAAACATGGGAATTCATTTCAGAAAATTGGGATCCTCCAAGGGCTCTGGCTTACTTGTGACTGTTCTACTACTATTATTATTAATGTCTACTACCTACTGTTTGTATCACCTCATCTCTTCCAACTCCAAGCCAGTGCTATTTTCTAGCAGATCGTGCTGTTTCAGCAAAGCTCCCTGGCTGGTTACATAAAAAGCAATGTGGGAAAGAGTTAATTGGCAAACAGAGTGACTACATTTGCAACCCAAGAAGGCCTGCTGTGACTTGTTATCTGCTGAGCTAAGCAGCTCCCTGTACAAGTGATATTTGAGGCTCATTGCTGTTAATGCCAATGGGGGCACTTAACACCTCTCTGGAAATGATCTCAAGATTAATATCTTGCCATTTATTTCATGTTATTTTTTCCCTCCTTGGAATGGAAGCCTTTTTCATCCTTTGCCTTCAGGAGCCAGAGCTGAGAGAAGGTCAGATGTGGCATGAACCGGGGGGGGGGGGGGGGGGGGGATGAAAACTTGACGGCTCCTTCCAGACTTCTTGTGCAGCGTTGAGTCACAGAGTTGCAGCATTACTCAGCAAAATGGAGAGAGCATGGGTTTAAGAGAGCACCTGTTTTAAAATATTTAATAACTTAAAGATCTACTTACCTCAGTATTATTTTTTTCATATATTAAAGTAAAAGAAAAAAAATAATGAAATGTGTATTACAGGTTTATTATGAACAATCTTCTCAAATCTGACTTCTGACTTCTCCACTTACTGAACTGGTGTTGCGCTGCTACCGTTTCAGTCATATATTCATTACAAGTGACCCACCGCCTTCCCTGAAACACACTCTTCTTTTCCGGTCTGTGATCTCACACATTCCTGTTTTTGTTCTTGTTTTCATACTACCCCTCCGGCTGCACCTGCTCAGTCTTCTGTGCTGGTTTCTCCTCCTCACTCTGATGTCAGAACTTGAAGATAGGTTTTCTTCTCTCTTCCCTTTATAATCTCTCTCTGGATAATAGCCATTATCATCTCATTAAACACCACTTATATGTTGACGACTCTGATCTCTCCAGATTAGGCACATCTTGTGAGATATAGTCTCAGTCATCCACCTGCCTATGTGACAGCTCCACTGAGATGCCTCCTGAACACCTTACACTCAACATGCCTGTGAATCTTGAGCTCCTTAAGAATCCATTGTATCCCCAACCTACCCCATCTCAGTAACTAGCACCATAACAACCCTGTGACTCCAGATAGAAGCCCAAGGAACAAAGTTAATGCCTCGCCCCTACTTTCCATATAAAATACATATGCATCTCGTGGGAATTCTATATCCAACTATATTTTGAATTCTTCCACTCACCTTTATCTCCACTATTACCTGGGGGACGTATTTGCCATTTTTCCTTCCAGATCCATTCTCCATCCTTCTTTATTCCTCAACAGACTGGCCTGCATAAGCTACGTCAGTAAGATCCCTTGCTCTTGGGCTTCTGGCTGGATCCAGTTCATGGGCAGTGATAGCAGAAAATTGGAGGAAGAGAGTGAGTGAAGTTGGGGTATGTGTTCCATGGGCTCCCTCCTTTCAGGATGGCCACCGGCTTGCAGGGATCTTTAGCACAAAGTCTCATTTCCAGTCAGGAGGCAACCCTCTGTCTCCATGAACTGGTTACCCTTCTCTCCATTCATGCCTTTGTGTCTTCTGGTATAGTAGTGGCACTCCTCTGTTCCTTGTCCCTGGGGAAGTACAATGCCCACTACTGGCTTCCCTATACCTTATTTCCACCTTTATCCTGTATCGAGCTCCCAAACAATCCTTGTCTGAAAGAGCTTTCTGTTTCCTGGTGAAGCCTGAATGATAAGTCATTAAAGAACATAAAAGAAAACAAAAAACATACTCCTCATTGGTCTCCTACACTCATTGAAACCAGATCCATATAGTGTCTCTGCAACAGTATTGAGCATTTGTTTTAAAACCTATCATTTCACTCCTCTGCTGAAAAGCATTCAGGAGCTTCCTATTGTGTTTGCAATAAGCTCCTTATTACGGGATTAAAACCTTTTGTGAAACGGCCTCTGCCTACTTTTCCAAGCATGTCTTGCACTTTTCTATGACTTCTTTTCTCCTTTCAGGACGTGCAGATATATATTTTTTAAGTTATTTATTTAAGAGAGAGAGAGAGGATAAGCAGGAGGGAGAGGAAAAGAGAATCTGAGAATCTGAAGCAGATTCCACAATGAGCACAGAGCCTGATCCAGGGCTCAATCCCATAATCCTGAGATCATGACCTGATCTCAAACTAAGAGTCAGATGCTTAACTGACTGAGCCACCCAGGCACCCCATCCCTGCAGATATTATTAAGTCTCTAAAACACGAGAAGCTCTTCTCTGCCTCATGGATCTTACATGTGTGTTTGTTTCTGCTGAAATGTTCTCTTCATGGAGAACACGAGTATTTGCCTCCTCCACGTTGTTGAGTTCTAGCTTGGATGTTAGAACCTCAGAAATAGTCTTCCTGTCACTCACTGTAAGTGGTCCCTTCCCCATTAATCTCTGCTGTAGCTTTCTGTAGCTTTTCTTTCATGGCACTGAATTCACTCATAATTATTTATTATTTACATATTTAATGAATGAATCCCTGCTGGAGACATGGATTTGATGCCATGGCTGTTATTTTTTATCCCATTATGCACGTTGCCTGATATATAATAGGAATTCAACAAATACTCATGGAATTAAGGAATTAAGCAGCCAGAAGTACCTGACTCATAGCATGTGCTGCAATTATTGGGAAATACCGTTTACCAAGGATTTTCTGATACTTGATATTAGTTAATAATATTAGTAACATCGTCAAGTTTACACTTTCTTCATATGTCTGGTTATCATGGGTTGACCTCAACACATAATCCTTGGGATATGTAAGGTGACTGAACCAATTGATGTATATCATTAGGGATGTATATCAAAGGGGTGATAACTGTTCTAAACTCTAAAGGGACTATTTTCTAGACAGAATAAAGAGAATGAAGCAGGTTTACTCTTCTGGAAGTTTGGAAAATGGAAATTTATTGAGACTGGGATCAACTTGTCCTAATAAGTACTTTTTCTTTTCTTTTTCCTTTTTTTCTTTTTCTTTTTCTTTTCTTTCTTTTTTTTTTTTTTTATGATTTGTTATTCGTGAAGTAAATTCCAAACAAAATGAACTAGAGATGAATTTACCATGATCTGAGCCTTCTCCACCTAGTGGTGTTTATCTGAATTACAGGCACAGTGGGGGGAAGAAATCAACCAGCCCGCAGGACCCCACTATTTCAACAAAGACAAATGATACACATAAATAAATCGAAATAGAGAAAATGGCTAATAGCATCACAAACAATTTTGACCCCTTTGGATGTTGAGAAAATGGCAAATGCCTGCTATAGGCCTTAGATTAAAATAAGCACTTTCCCTCACAGAGGCATACATTTTCAATGCAGAAGGAAATCTCCGGTGGTGGTTGTCTACTGTGGATCCCTGGCTCATGGGAGCACTGATGAAGCGTCAGTCCCACCATTTATAAATGAAGTAGCTTGAGGACTGTGGAAATTATGCCTTGCCCACCAGAACATCCGTTTTGCACCCTGTGCTGCAGGTTTAACAAGAGGAACAGGTCCGAGCAGGAGTCCTTTAAATTCCTGTTCTTAGTGTGGCTTCATAACCACTTTGTGAATTTGGTATTTTGATTAAAGTAAGACTCAGAGAGAGGAAGACATCGGCTTTCCTGGGGAAATAGGGCCTTTCTTTCCTTTATTTATGTGTGAGATAACGACAAAATAAGGGTTCAGATTTAGGGTATATTGACTCTAGGTCCTATCCCCTTTTCTGCTTTGCAATGCAAAACCAGTGGAAATGGCACAGGGTCTCTTTCCTTTCTGGTTTTGTTTTTGTGCACCAATTTTCTTTTAACACCTGTCACCAAAGTGTGACACGTTTTGTTTTGTTTTGATTACTTCTTTTTAAAACATTTTTATTTGTAACCGAGGCATAGTCAACATACAATATTGTGTTAGTTTCAGGCACACAGCACAGCGTAGAGATTTGGCAGTTCTGTACATTACAAAATGCTCGTTTCCTCCCAGAGGCCAAAGGGTGGCGCCTTCCTCTGATGGTTGTCAGGGGCGGTCATGTGTTAGCACCTGCTTCAGTGTGGATCCACCTACAGGATCATGAAAGAGAATTTAGCCCAAAGGGCCTCGCTCCATAAAGGCACCGAGAAAAGGGACGCAGAGTGGAATGGGGCTTTTCCCCACTGTCTTTATAATTACGTTTTATAGGCGATGTGATAGCAATGTATAATTACCGACAAATAATCATAGCTCTTGTTCCCAGAAAGCTGGCTACGAGGTTTGCATAAATAGGACCTATCTTTCAGTGCTGTGTGGTATGGAGGAGGGAGGGCAGGTCAGGGAGGACATGGACTTGGGTTTAAAACACAGCTTCATCACCTGCTAGCTTCACATCTTTGATCGTTACTTCTTCATATCTCAAAGAAGGATAATAACATTGACCTCAATGTGCTTTGGAAGTTTAATTGATAGAACTGTACAGACAGTGCATAGCATAGTCCTTGAAATCAAATAGACACTTCAGAAACACTGGTTTCCTTGCCCTTCATCTGATCGTGAGTAGACCAGACCTCTCCGTAACACCTGCCGGTGGCGATGCAAATTAATCCCATTTTCACCTGAGTGCAGGTGTGCTTGTAGGAAATTGCTAAATGCTGTGATGCTGTCAGCTTTTCCAGGGAACCGCTGGTCAAGGAAGTGACATTTCAGCGGCGGTTTAAAGGAGGAGCTAGAAGGAACTAGGAGAAAAGAAAAGTGAAAAGTAATTTGGAGCAAATGTCTTGATACAGCTGTGGGACAGAACGGAGATCAGGTGTGAGGAGCCTAGAACCAGAGGGAGCCTGGGGCAGCAGAAGCCAAAAAGGCCAACAGAGACCAAGAACAGTCAGCAACTTGGAGGCCAGGCCTCCAAGGGGTTGTGGATTTTATTTCAAGAATGAATAGAGGTCATTGCAGGTTTTAAACGGGAGAATGGCATGGTTTTCTGAGAGCTTGCTAGGTGCTGGGTATTATAATCCTCACAATTTTATGCACCGAGTACAATGGGGTAGAATGAGGGCTAGGGAGATGAACTCATTCGCTTAAGAAAGCACATGGCCAGAGCCTGATTTACCTGAGGCTAACCTGCTCCTGAGCTTTCACCTTCATGGAGGTCCTGTAGTTCAGGTTACACCGCACCCCCCATGTGGTAAATCTCTCTCATCTTCCCTCTGGCATGGTTCCATCCAGCCGGATTGCCTGTAATGCCATCCACAGCCCAGTGACTTCCCCACTGATGAATCCAGGGCACTCCGCTTTGCTGGCAATGACCAGCCACTGGTCCACTTGGCATCTCCACCTGCACTTGTGAGAAAACGTGTACTCCCGACTCCCCTGCAAAGTTCCTCATCCTACAGTCCTTCAGGATCCAGTAACCAGAAGTTCCTTCTGCCCCCTGTCCGGGTTACAGAGCCGACTGTCACCTCCCGCTCCTGTCTCTCATATCCCTAATCCAATCTGTCGGCAACTTGCTCCTGCTCTACTGTCAGAACACATTCTCCTTCCTGATCTGAATACAGACCACCCCCATGTCCCACCTCACTATTAAAAAAGTCTCCTCAGGATTCACCTGGTTTCCAGAGTGATCATCGTGAGTCACGAAGTCACAATTTGTTACTCATTTATTTAGAAACCCCCGGTGATTTTCTCTCTTACTGAGGGAAGGCCAAAGACCTCACCAGGACCCTCAAGACTACCTGTTTTGTTTTCTTGTTATTGCTCCTTTGTTTACCCTTTGTCTGTGGCTGCTGTCACGCCGCAAAAGCAGAACTGAATGCCTGCGACAGAGCCCTACGGCCCCCAGATCTAAAATATTTGCTGTTGGCCTTTTGCAGAAAGGGTTTCCTTTCCACACTCTGCGTAATTGGCACGCTGTCCTCCAGATGTGCACACACACGTGAGCACATGCACAAGTCCACACACTTTTCTCACCTCATGTTCCAATACTTCCACGCCCTTCCTACTCTCTTCTAGCTACTCCGGCTTTTGTGCAATTTCAGGAAATTTCTAAGCATTTCCCCCACCGCAAGGAGTTCTGCTTGCTGCTTGCCTTCCCCAGACCACCCTTCACTCATCTCAAATGCAAAACTCCCCACCTGCCCTGCAGGTCTCTGATTACAAATGTCTACCCAGGTCATCTCAGATAAAAGAGCACTGTCCCCTCCCCCCCTTTTCTTCTTCCCTTGCTTCCTCATCTTTCCTCGTCTCCATTACCTCCACTGGCAGTGTGTTTTTCTTTCTGTATTCTCTATTCCTCTACTAAAATATCAGCACTCTGAAAGGGGACACTTGAACTTCTTCACTGTTTTTATCATCTGTGACCTGAAAAGGAGCCAGGCACATAACTGATGCTCAGTTATCACTTTTGAATGGATCTGACAGTAGGTGGAGTAGAGTAGTAATCATAGCCTACGTTCTAGAATGTTCCTTGCATATCCACTGTGGGCTGGGCTGTTGCTGAGCACTTTCACATACATTGATTTCATGTTTACCCTCTCTACAATCTTGGTGAGAAGGGGCCCTTGTTTCTCTCTTGTGCTTTCCATAAAAAGATAAGGATATCCCTGAAACAATGTGCTATGGGAACTGTTGTGCACACTGGCAGGAAGGGGCTGTGTCTCCGGTGTGCTCACAAGTGACCATTCCTGAGGTCTGAGCCACTTTTTCCTCCAGGTGGCAGCTAGGAAAAGCGGTGTCTCTTTAAAATAACTCCCATCATTGAGATACTAACAATAAATCAGAGTTAGATGATTTTTCCTAAAAGGATTAAATCCAGGATCCTTCCCCAGAAATTTAGTTCCCGCCACAATGGGCATCCTGTTTACTGTGTTCTCGATAAGAGAGTCCTTACTGGACAATGTCAGAGTGGAGTTAAAGGCCAAAGAACATGTGGGTGTCGTGCTCGGAATTTTCCTGTGTGTTGAATACCATGTACGTGTGTACATCTCAGCGTGCTGCCTGGCACTGATCTTGTTTTGTTTATTGTGCTGTAAAAATATGCATACCACCACATTTACCATTCTGAGCACTTGGGAGTATACACTTTAGCGGCATTAGTTCTTTCATAATATGTAATCATCACCATTGTCCGTTTCTGGAACTTGTTCATCTTCCCAAGCTGAAACTCTGCCCCCAGTAAACCCTTGCTCCCCACTCCCCACTGCCCCCAGTCCCTGCAACCACTCTTCCACTTTCTGCCTCCAAATTTGACTCCTGGAGGAGCCTAATGTAAGTGGAATCATACAGTATATGTCCTTCGGTGGCTGGCTTATTTTCACTGTGTGTGATGCCTTCGAAGTTCATTCATGCTGTAACACATGACATTTCCTTCCTTTTCAAAAACGGAAAAATATTCTATTGTACATACGTAGCACCTCGTTTATCTGTTCCTACATTGACGGATGCTGGGTTGCTCCACATTTCGGCTACTGTGAGTAAGGCTGCTTTGAGAATGGGTGTGCAAATATCTGTTTGGTCCCTGCTTTCAGATCTTTGGGGTAAATGTCCAGAAGTGGAATCCCAGAATTATATGTTAAGTCTATGTTTATTTATTTATTTTATTATTTTTTTGAGGAACTGCTATGATGCTTTATTAAATTTAAATTTTTCGTTTTACTTAAATTTGTTTTATTTAAATGTAAGACTTTAATGACACTGTTAAGGAACTCCTGAATGTCTAGATTAACATTTTAAAATCTGGATCGAAAGACTGGTTTTGAGAAATGTTACGAAATAACAAAAAGGGCTGGTCTTCCAGCTGGGTCTCGTGTCACAACTTAGTCAGAGACACTGCACACTGCCCTAAAGACCACTTCATAGGAAGGCACAGGTATTCTGTATTTTTTTTCCTGTGTTTTTGTCCTCTGAATGAGTCAGCCGAGGAAGCTGAGAGGCTGAGGGAGAACTGACAAGATTTCTGTATTTTTTCCTTCCCGGTTCCCCTGACTCCACCGACTCTGTATCATCAGTGCCAAGCCAGTGAGCCAAGCACTCAGGCTCTTTCCTTACAACCCATCTGTGACCTCATGGACCTCCGGATGGGCATTAACTGACCTTGCCAGAGCCAACTAGAGAGCTAGAATCATACAATAACGTCCACTCAGCACAGAGATTGACGTTATTAGGCGTAGGAAGAACGCCAGCCCTTTGTGGTCAGAACGTCACCCTGGAAATAGGAATTAGAGGTGGGGCTGGGTCCTCCTCTATGCTCTGTTCCCAACTCAGTTAGCCTCCTCTTGGCCATCCTGATAGCCTCACTCTTGGAGAGAATGAGTCCTCTTCTCACCTCTTTTTTTTTTTTAATTGATAGGTCTCCCAAAGCAAATAACATATTACACAGAATGTAAAGAAATAGCACAAATGAGAATAAAGGTGCTCAAAGAAAACCCTTTTTCTACTCACAGTGCTTCAGACTCCAAAGGTGTGGGATCTTTCCTCATACCCACAACCAGTTCTCCACCAGTGCACACCAGTTGGGCCCCGTACCATTTAGTGCAGTCTGAAGCCATCCCCCTGGGGTTGACACCGACCCCGCTGTCAAGGTCATGGGCTCAATCCCACAGGGCTGCCCCCACTTCAGATGCCAGGCACAGTCTAGATTGTCATCTATATGCTTGACCACCTGGGTATAACCGGGGGTTCCCACAGCCCCTCCTCTGGTTGGTTACTTTGCTAAAATAGCCCGAAGGACTCAGAGAGGGTCCTTCACTTTCACTTGCGTGGACTGCTTTATTACAAGGGTCTGAAGGAACAGCCAGCTGAAGAGGTGCACGGGGCAAGGTCTGGAAGGGTCCTGAGAGCAGGGTTTCTGTCCCAATGGTGTGTGTGTATGTCTCCCTCCTGGCACCCAGATACATTCATCAACCCTGCAGCTCTCTGTGGCCTCAGGGTTTTTATGGAGGCTTCCCCACTTGACATGATCCATCCTTAACTCGTTCTCTAACTCCCTCCCCTCCTCAGAGGTTGGAACCAAAGTGGCACTGAAAGTTCCAAACTTCTTTTCAAGGCTTGGTCTTTCTTGTGACAAGTCCCTATCCTATAACCATGCAGAAGCTCACCAAGAGTCATCTCATTAGAACAAAAAAGGCTTTTGTAGCCCAGGAACCTCCAAGGGATATAGGACCTCTTGTCTAAGACTCTCCCATCACCCCCATCACTCAGGATATTACACAGGTTATAGGATGTCTATGTTACGAATGAGTGCAGAGACCAAATATATATATATATATATATATTTATTTATTTATTTATTAGGTCACAGGTGCTTTGTCTAAAAAAAGGATAGAGAGGAAGAAACTCATCTACTTAGTGCCACTCATTTATTTCACCTGCCTTCTCTCTCTCAAGACTTTTGAAGGTTCATTGTGGCACCCTAGTGCTCAGTGGAACCCACTTTGGAAACCACTGAAGTCAGTGACTCCATATTGTTAACCAACTGTAATATACAATGAATGGGGCTCTCCCAATATGGCGGCTCCTGTACCTGTGAACAGGATTTCTAAATGCATTTCACAAAAATACAGCTGTTCATCAGAAATCTAGAGGTAGATAATATATCAACAATGATTCCTGCCATCTGTTGGTGGTGAGCAATATGGATGAAATTTTATTCTGACTTACTGCTAACTGTTTGTGACTGCCACAATACCATGTGGTTGGTAGGCACAGGAGCCACAGTTCAAACCTAGGAAATGTGGCTCCCCTACTTTTCAAAAGTTGCACATTACAGCCTTTTTTTTTTTAAAGTCAGAATAAGTAAGTGGAGAAGCTTCTGTGTACAGCAAACATTGAGAGCCAAGAGCTGTATCTGTTGTGCTGCCCACCTCCATTTTTCCAATACCACTGTGAGAGGGGTCTGTCCCTGGCTGAAGTCACCAACCCACTTCTTTGCAGGACCCAAGGCCCCTGGACGTAGCCCTGGGCCCTCAAAGACATCAGCAGAGCTCTTTAGCAAGTTCTAGCAATTAAAGTGATTCCGTTAAATGTTCAGAGCTACAAAACAATTCGTTTGGTCCAAGATTGGGTCTTTGGGATTGAATTTTCAATCAATTTCCACATCTCTTTTGCTCCTTCTTTTTGCCTTGTAAGGGGGGACTGTTCTTTTTTAATTATGCAGATGCTTCCTCTTAGGTCTTATTTTCTTCCTCGGGGCTCCCTGCAGAGAATTTGCTACAGTTGATTGATAAGAAGATATTGATTCCAAGGGCAGAGTTCAGGAATATTCTTATAAATGGATCATGTTGTTAATAAAGGGTCACCGCAGAAGGGGCTTTGGGGTGCAGAAGTTGCTGAAATCAGAGCTCTCAGCGATGGTAGCAAGAGAGAGAAAATGGCCCCATGACCCATGCTGAAGAAGGGAAATTAAGAGAAGGAAGGCATGGGATCAAAATGACCATTTGTCAAATACCTCTGGCCTCCGAGCTCTGCTAATACTAACCTTGTGACCTTGGACAGGCTTTTCAACATCTCACACCCAAGCTTCTTCAGCTGTAAAGTGGTATCAGGTATAAGATATAAGGTATAAGGTATAACATCTTCACAGGATGTTGTCAGGATGAAACAAAACAATATATGTCAAGTGCTTGCCTGCCACAACATAGACACTAGGAATGTCTGTTGTTATAGCCATTATCCTGTTATTATCTGGGCTTTTCCTAACTTTCCCCAGTGATAGGTTATCAGCTGGAATTTTGGGCTTCAAAATCATAAAACAAAATTGACATAATTCTCACTTGTCAGGTGAGGAGATTTTGGCTTCTGTTTATGATTTTTATATGAAAATCAGACAAAAATAATGACTGTTGGGCAAGAGAAGGTGCAGAAAGGAAGGAAGGAAGGAAGAAAAAAAGGAAGGAAGGAAGGAAAGAAAGAAGCAAGTTGAGGGGCGGGACATGTAAATTTTGCAACTGTCCTCAGTTTAATGTTTGGCATTCTGTCCTCATCACTGACTGGGTAGAGCTTCACAGCCAACTGGCAATTTGCTGTATGAGAAAATGAAGATTTATAAAAAGCCAAATTGGACACATGGTGAATAATTGATTTAGCTGACCTGACAATTCCCACTTGTACGTAACACAGAGTGTTTTATTCTGGTTGTAATTTAGTTTTCTGGGCACCCTCCCTCCTTTGAGCAGTTCACAATAGAGGCCTAGCTGCCTTCTGACTCTGCCATACAGCAAAAAAATTTTAGATGATGAGCTCTGTCCTCATGGTATCCTAGCATAATCTATAATAAGTATGGTTCATAATAGATACTCTGAAGAACGTGAGGATCTTTTATTTAGTTCTCTGATGTAGAATACAGTTTGGTTCCTACTTAATAAAACTTGAATATATTTGGCTGGATAAAAGAATTACTATGTTTACCCATCTTAAAATACAGTCTTTGGGAATAAAGTAAACCAAAATAGATAAAAGAAACATAAAACCAACAATAGTGTGTCATTGTCTAAAATCGCCTTGCTCGCATCTGGGTATACAGTACACGCCATCTTAGAACACATTAACAAAGGGAGTGTTTATTTCCAATCTTGGCCTCCCAAGGGGATGCATATTCCTTGGGCATTCCCACATCAATGATTATGTGAGTTACAGATAGCTTAATGAACAAAATACAGAAGCATATGAGGATATTTAGAAGATCTCTCATAGCCCATGCTAAAATCATGCATCACTAGGATTGAAAGTGTATCTGAGAGATCATTTTGGTTAACCTCTTCATTATAGATTCTGTTTCATTCAATAAACATATAGTGAGCTCCTAGAAGGTGACATGAATTAGGCTCAGGTTATTAATAGGGGAATATGTTTTAGGGGGGAAACTAAAGAAATAAAAAAAAGGGGGGGTGCCATCAAGGAGTTTATATGCTAGTGGAAAGGCTGTCTGGCTATGTATAAGGGCTGAGGCCAACACCGTGAGGTCAATGTGAATAAGGTACTCTAGGAGCAGTTTGGGAGGAGAAAGCTACTTTGTGTTATCAGCCTGGCCAGCAGAAAACCATCCTTAAATATAAGCTCATTTTCATTTTACTCATTCATCAAAAATCTGTTGACCATCTTCTCTCCACCAAAATCCTGTGCTGAGCATTTGGAGATGCTGAATACAATAAACATGATGCCTTCATGGACCCAAAGTCAAACAAAGATGGTTAGAAATTGAACAGGAAATCGCAGTGTCAGGAGTTTTCTCCAATGTTGGCATGTTCCCCTGATTCTGATAAACCTGTGTTTCTTGGAATGCCTGTGGGAAGTGATGACCTGGCATGGTGACAGATTGCCCTGTTTTTAACCCCTCATTCTCACATTGGAGAGGAGAGGTACGTGAATGAGATAGTGGTTAGCTTATCTTTATTAAAAAAAATAGATCTCCAATAAACATGAGTTGTCCTATTTTTTCTAGCCAAAACACCAATGAACTGAAAAACTCATCATGCGTTCTTGCTCATTTCTGAACTGTGAGTCAGGAATTTTCAGTGGGAGTGTTAGTTCTGCCAGGGATCAGATGTGCTTCTGTATCTGCAAGATCTGATTCCGTTATATTGAGCCTCGTTTTCTTTTGACGGGACATGAGGAAGTCATGCTCGCTACACGCCAGGTCTGTGTGTTCTGATCTGACGGTTAGTGTAGAATGCTGTTTACTGACAACAGGAAGTCACTCACGACACTAGAAGGGTCTTTGGATATATGGTACAGTTAAGCTGAAATACTTTGCAAAGATAATGGATGCTTCGGACACAGGCTTAGTGGTATTTTCTGTAAGTGCCACATGACTGCTCTTCTTTTCAAATTTATGATACAGCAGCTCCCCCAGATTGGGAACATAGAATTCATATTATAAATATGAACCACCAACAATTAAAAAGTGCATGTTTTCAATGCATTATATCCTGGAGTTTTTGTTTTTGTCTTTTTTTTTTTTTTTAGATTATTTATTTGTTTATTTGACAGAGATAACAATCAGGCAGAGAGTCAGGCAGAGAGAGAGAGGAGGAAGCAGGCTCCCCGCTGAGCAGAGAGCCCAATGTGGGGCTCCATCCCAGGACCCTGAGATCATGACCTGAGCTGAAGGCAGAGGCTTTAACCCACTGAGCCACCCAGGCGCCCCTCCTGAAGTTATTTTTAAAAAACAATGAGAAACTGATTATGGCAATGTGCAGAGGCTCTGTGCATGAGTTTGCCATCTGTGGCTGTGACACTGGGGGATTTATATGGCCTCTCTGCATTTCTGATTTTTCCTCCTAAAAATAGAGCTCCCATTGAGCTACTTAACATAGAAAACGTATGTGGATTACACATCCGAGTGTCTGCCACATGGTAAGTTCTCAGTGACTGTTAGTGTGGATTCCCCAGCTGAGAGTGGTGTCTCTGCTCTCGAGTGCCTTCACGACTGGACAGATTTCCACCCACGTGGGTGGAAAGTGGCGAAGCTGATATTTGAATTCTGTTAGGCATCAGAGACTGTACTCAAATTACTCTACTGGCTCACTGATCAGAATCAATGACTTTTATATATTAGGACTCTGATAATATAAACCTATTGGGGGGGGTGCCTGGGTTGCTCAGTGGGTTAAAGCCTCTGCCTTTGGCTCAGGTCATGATCCCAGGGTCCTGTATTAGAGCCCCACATCAGGCTCTCTGCTCAGCAGGGAGCCTGCTTCGCTCTCTCTCTCTCTGCCTATTTCTCTGCCTGCTTGTGATCTCTGTCAAATAAATAAATAAAATCTTCACTATATATAGATATAGATGTAGATATAGACCTATGGGATTCTCCTTCCTGCCAAACTTTTCACACCTATCTGTTGACTGTTCTGTTTACCCCATGAAAACTGGTATTTGTTGTTAATACAATTCTTCCCGCTTTGTCCTAGGACCAGAACTGTAATCCAATTAAGTTTTAGTTCTGATGAAACATTAGCACTCGGAGTTTGAGATATATTATTAGAGAGGATTATTTTTTGAATTTTTATCTTTTACATATTCAGTAGTATGTGTGTGGCAGAGGTTTCTGATTTCTTTTTTTTCTTTTTTCTTTTTCTTTTTACTTTATTTTTAATTAAATTAATTTATTTATTTTCAGAAAAACAGTATTCATTATTTTTGTACCACACCCAGTGCTCCATGCAATCTGTGCCCTCTATAATACCCACCACCTGGTACCCCAACCTCCCCCCCCCCGCCACTTCAAACCCCTCAGATTGTTTTTCAGAGTCCATAGTCTCTCATGATTCACCTCCCCTTCCAATTTACCCCAACCCCCTTCTCCTCTCTAACACTCCTTGTCTTCCATGATATTTGTTATGCTCCACTTGAGGTTTCTGATTTCTTGCTTGTGTCACGGCTAGCCAGCTTTTTGATCTAGGGGAGCAAGATATTTGAAGCACATGATGGTGAAACATACTAATGATAGCAGCTGTTATTTTTAGCACACATTATGTGCCATGTACATTATATACTTTATTTCTAGTTTCATAATAATCTTGAAAGCTAGATATCATTTGATTGATTTAGAAATGGAGGCTCAGAGGACTTAAATAACCTGCCCATCATAAAAAGCTTTAGAACCCAGATTGCAACCAAAATTAGCCCATCACCAAGCTCAGCAAATCACACTTCTATTTTGCCTCCCCAGAGTGGAAGGAAATGATGTTTACAGGAGGAATAGGAAGAGAAAGCCTGTTCTAACTGACCAAAAATGTGTGTGTATATGTGTGTGTGTGTACATGTGTAAAGTGATATTTTTTGTGTGTGAATTAAGATCTTGCACATACAAACAGGACAGAGGATCATAGGGGAAGCGAGGGAAAATTGAATGGGAAGTCATCAGAGAGGGAGACAAACTGTGAGAGACTCTTAACTCTAGGAAATAAGCTGAGGGTTGCTGGAGACGAGATGGATGGAGGGAGTAGGGTAATTAGATGATGGGCATTAAGGAGGGCACATGAGGTGATGAGTACTGGGTGTTACATGCAACTGATAGATTATTGAACTCTGCATCTGAAACTAATGATGTACTATACATTGGCTAATTGAATTTAAATAAAAAAAGAAAAAAGATAATGCACACATTCTGAAGACCTTGCTACTTAAATGAACCTAGTAATTATACTTTTTGCAAAATAAAAAAAAATCTTTGCATGGGAAATAACCATTTCATAACAATTGGTATGGGAAATCTTCATTTTTCTCTAACAGATTTGCTTAAATGAGCTAGGTATCCATGTTGTGCTTTTTCTCCTGACAACCATGACTGATTCTGATTTCACCCCCCATGAGGGGCAAATAAATACTGTTGCAGTATTTATTAATTTATTAATATTTATTATTATTAATTCATTATTAATTTTAATGCAACAGGTATAGCCGTTACAGAAAGTAATGATAGCTTAGGTTCATGTAGAAGTTCAACATTCTTACTGGATCAACTTCACTATTACCCAGAGAAGTAATCAACTTCCCATTGTCCTCATTGAATGACCGTGGTCATAGTTGAGAAAAGTAGGGTACAGAGTAGTTAAGAGCTTGCCAGATATAAAATGGTCAGGAAAAGCAGAAATTGGGACTTACACCTGATCTGTGGGTGCCCAAAATAATGTTCTTTCTTTTTTTTTTTTTCAATATTTTTTAAATTTTATTTGAGAGAGAGAGAGAGAACATGAACATGGGGGAGGAGCAGAGGGAGAGGGAGAAGCAGACCCCTCACTGAGCTGGAAGCCTGATGTGGGGCTCCATCCCAGGAGTCTGAAATCATGACCTGAGCCGAGGGAAGATACTTAACTGACTGAGCCACCCAGGTGCCCCAGAAGAATGTTATTTCATTGGTCTCACACCGTTATGCTAGAGTAGCCAGAAGGGAGGCATCCAGGAGTTTGGGGGCAGCAATGACCAACAGAAGCAATCATTTAAATGGCAATAATTACCACAGGTTGGTGTTTCATTGATGTTATTAATTTTTAACTGAGTACTCACTTTGGTTACTTAAACACAAAATTTAAATTAACAGTCATATCCCTAATAATCTATAATCAGATTTTTGCTGCGAACCTATTTATTTTATAAATAGTTTTGTTAAAAAATATTCCAGAAAGTGGGACACCTGGGTGGCTCAGTCATTAAACATCTGCCTTTGGCTCAGGTCATGATCCCAGGGTCCATATTGGGATAGAGCCCCATATTGGGCTCCCTGCTCAGCAGGGACCCTGCTTCTCCTTCTCCAGCTTCCCCATGCTTGTGTTCCCTCTCTCACTATCTCTCTCTGTCATAAATAAATAAATAAAATCTTTAAAAAAATTCCAGAAAGTTTAGAAGTAAATATAACTTATGTAGAATTAATTGAGCATATAGTACGTGCAATGCAGTTTCCATTCTAGAAGGATAAAGGTAAGGCTATAAAGTATTACCCTAGAATAGTGGATGTTGTATAGTGGATGTTGTATGAGTATAGATGACTTACTCTGGAGGGTGGTGATAAATACAGCCTTGATATATGTGTCACATGAGAAAACTAAAACAATTCAGAAACAATTTCCTTTATTCAAAGGAAAACTATCCATGGATTGGGGAAGTACAGTGCCTTGCAAACAGTAGAGCACTATTCCCAAGGCATTTCAGGTAAGAATGAGTTTTATAATGTTAGGAGGGGCAACATGAACATGGGACATGGTTGGCTAAGGTATGAGGAATTTTGTTATAAATCTAGTAGCTCCTGTTTTCTAGGGTAAAGTAAGCAGCTAAAGCTGAGTTGGAGGGTTGTGATTGGTATCCATTTTCCTTGACAGGTGTTTCCCATAAGTACAGACTAACTTATGTTTAAATTTGCAGCATGGGCAGCTTCTATTTTGTGGGTCTCGATATAAGAATTAACATTATCACAGGTGAGGATATTTAAGTTGGGTCTTGAAGGATATTAAAAGTTCACCATAGGGGCACCTGGGTAGCTCAGGCCTCTGCCTTTGGCTCAGGTCATGATCCCAGGGTCCAGGGATCGAGCCCCACATCGGGCTCTTTGCTCAGCAGGGAGCCTGCTTCCTCCTCTCTCTCTGCCTGCCTCTCTGCCTACATGTGATCTCTGTCTGTCAAATAAATAAATAAATAAGAATTACTTATAAAGAAGTTCACCAGAAATATGCAGGGAGAATAGAATAGAATCCAGACTGAGGTAAGTATCATATGAACTATTAGTAAGCCATGAAAAGGCAGTTTTAAAAAGAGCAAATGGAGAACAATTTAATGTGTCTGAAGATAGAATAGGAAATGTCTGTAGATAAAATTAAACAAAAAATGTGCGACTTGTGATGAGTCTAGTTTACCCTGGTGAAGAGTGTCGACTGTATCCTGTAAGCTGGGGGAAGTCATTGACTGTTTTCGAGAAGGGGAGTGACACGAGCAGATGTATGAGAACTATTTCATGGGCAGGGACGTGGGGAATACACACGTGGCACGGGAAGAGAGGAGACAGGCTCAGAGGCTGATGCCACAGTACTGGCACAGGTGGCGGTCCCGTAGGGCACTGTCAATGGGGAGGGTGATGATGCCCCGAAAGGAGGAGGAACCAAAGTCTGTGGGAATGTTTCCCAGTAGCTTGTGAGGACCAGATCTTGAACTTCTACCCTACATTCTTCGTGCCTTCCTCAGAGGAAGAGCTGTGATAAGAATGTTTAGGCTTTCTTATTTGATTTAATTTATCTTCAAAATTTTTCAAAAGAAACTTGTCTTTGCTACAACAAATTAAGCAGTTTAAAACCATGAAAAAACAGCTCATAATATTCCTTTAGCCCATTCCTTGTCCTTATAGGAAACCATTTTTTAAAAAGGATTTTGTGTATTTGAGAGGGAGACAGAGAGAGCACAGGTAGGGGCGAGGGGCAGAGGGAGAGGGAGAAACAGCTCCCCGCTGAGCAGGGAGCCCCATAGGGCTCAATCCCAGGACTCTGGGATCAAGAATGGATCTGAAGGCAGATGCTTATTAACCTACCCAACCACCCAGGTAACCGTCTAGGAAAGTAGTTTTAACGGCATGATGGGTATCTTTGCTTTCATTTTCTTTCTTTCAAGATTTTATTTATTTGAGAGAGAATGAGAAAGCAAAAGCAGTGGGGAGGGACAAAGTGAAAGCGAGAGATAGGCTCCCCACTGAGCAGGGAGCCAGAGGCTGGACTCAATCCCAGGACCCTGGGCTTATGACCTGAGCTGAAGGCAGATGCTTAAGGACTGAGCAACCCAGGCGCCCATCTTCGCCTTCATTTCAATATTAATGTAAAACATATAGACCTATGCTTTTTGTCCTTTTTATTGAAAGCATCAGATTCATTCACACATATTTCTTCGACTTGCTTAAACTCTCTACAAATGTCTCACTTTTACAATTCATCATGGACATCCCTTGAGGGTAATAGATCGCAATTTAACTCATTTTTTTTAAGTGGCTGGATAATATTCCTTGCTTGGATTTGCCACAATGTGCAGCCGTTTCCATATTTAGACACATGCAGCTTGTGTCTTTTTTTGTCACTAGAAACTATTAAACAATTCTATTTGCACATCTTTTTGTTAATGGTGTAAACAATAGCCGCAGAAATTTACAAAAATCATTCTGTACCTGTTCACAACTAGAAAAGGACCTTACAAGTATCAACCAACAGGTGATTTACAAATGAGACATCGGAGGCACTGAAAAGTGTGGGAAAGAGCTCAGAGTCATATAAGCAGTTTGGCGGTGTCTCTGAAGCCAGAATCCAGTCCCCTGGCAGCAGCCTAGCCCCCTTTCCATAGGGCAGGTGTTTGTAGAGATTGAAGAAGTCGGCCCCCAGATGGTGGGGGATTTGTCATCAGAACATGGAGTCCACATGGAGAAGGGATTTTCCTGGCCTAATTTTAATCATAGGACAGCCCTTCTTCTAACCAAAGCCTCCTGTGCCACAGGCCAGGGCAGGGGTGAGGGAGAGCTCTGAATTCACCTCAGCCTGTCCCCGGAGGCAACCAAAGAATTCACCCTTCCTTCTGCTCTAAGGAAGTGCCCTTCCAGCAAAAGTGTGTGATTTCCTGGTTGGTGGACAGAGGGCAGCTACTCTTGCCTTCCTGGAGCAGAGCCCTTTGACCTCTGAAATGTCCTTGGAGGCCCTGTCTCACTTACCCCTTATGGGCACAGCCTCTAGGCTCCTGGGAATAGGCAGGAGAGAAAAACGCTTTGGTGTTCCTACCATGAAATGCCAACCAGAAGAAAATCAGTGACCTCTTTCTCTAATGCTTTTCAGGCCTGTCCAATCTTCAGAATCACCCAGAGCTGATTAATAGTGTATAGGTTACTGATCCCAAACACACAAATATACATGTATGTATATTTTTCCTTTGGAATTGCTGTGTGTATATACACACACACACACACCCCTATGTCGATAGATAGATAGAAATATAGATAAAGATATGTATCTATATATATGACAATTCCAGAGAAGAAAATTTTTATTATGCATTATTTAAAGTCTATTATTTATATATCATATATGTATTCTATAGTAGTTTTTCTTCAGAGTCCCCAGGTATTGCGACGATTAGCACACTTTTGACCTGTGGCCCATGTCCAACATTGTTATTTTCTCAGTGAGAAAGTTGCGGTCTAGAAATGTTCTACAACTTGCCAGAAACCATTCAGCATGTCTGTGGCGGAGCCGGGACCACTCCCTGTCTCCTAGGTCCCAGGTCAAAATTCTTTCACCAGATTTATAAATACAGATTCCTTTTAAAACCAAGAGAGATTTATCTTTGTCAACGTGCCACTGTGAGAGGATGTGGGGAGGGGGGAACAGGCACCAGACAAGTACTCAGGTTTTCATGGTGTTGAACAGAAGCAGCGTTTCTGAATTGAGTGACGGGGGTGCAGGAAGGTGGGCGCCCAGAGTCCCGGTGATACGTGGGGGCCGCGGGTCTTGGCCAGCTTGTCCTATTACAAAGACTGGCGAATGGACAAAGCCGGTCTAATTCATCTCCCAAGCATGTGAAAGACATTTAGAGACTGAATGATTTTCAGTCCCCCTAGGTTTGGGAATTAAAGGTAAATACGGTACGGAAAATGCTCAGGCCTGGCTTTAAAGACTTGTGTGAAATGCTTCCCAAGGGGGGAAATGCAGGTCACTAAAAGGTTGCTTCTCACTAATGCCCTTGATTGGCTGTTGGTGCGCAACTCCCTCTGAAGTGACAATCAGTCCAAGTGACCACTGCCCTCTTGCTGCAATTATCAATGGTCCGGCAATTTCCCTCAATTTTAATCAATTTGGTTTGTGAATAGCCCTTTTCTTTGTTTGAGACAAAAGAGGCAAGTGTTCAGTCAGGATGCCTCGCTTCTCCCGGGCAGCTCCTGTTTTCTTTAGGAAGCTTGTGGAGACCCCATCCACTTTTAGGCGCGGCAGAAGACTGGCATCTCCTTTCAGTAGAGCAAGAGCCATTCCAGCACAGCTCAGTGTGACATGGTTCTGAGAGCCCTGGGTGCAGTAGAATGGGGGTGGGAGGAGATGGGCTGGGGGTGGGGAGAAGGGTAGCATGAACGTAGACTTACCGGTTGGGTCTGTTGGCATGCCGGTTAAAATGCAGGGCTTAGTTAAATCAGATAAATGACAGATTCCAGTGGAGCATATTTGCACTGAGTGATTGTATGAAGTCCTCTCTTAACTGGGTGTCCTCTGTTGTCTGTCTACATCTGACAATGCTAGCAGGGAGAGAGAAAGAGAGGAAGGGAATGAGATGCGAGTCCATGAAGTCAAGAGTGTGCAGGGCAAGACGAGCGACAATGACCATGTGTCAAAGCACTTTCACTCATTCATGTAGTTGTGTATTCAAAGATTCATTGATTGAGAAAAGATGTACTGAGTCTGCTATGCAGCCAGCGTTGTGATGGGGATATTAAGATAAATGAAGCAGATTAGTGTGACTGAAGATGTACAAATCCAGGTCATGGTATACTATGATAAATACCACAAAACTTGGTACCACTGTGGTCTCTGGTGTTTTTCCGTCCATCACATTGGAGAGGTCTGGCCAACAATGGCTGAGTTCCCAGCCCAATAAAGCTTGGGGATATACCAATCTTCCCCGATCAGGAATCTTTCCCTTTTCATTTTCTTCTTCTCACCACATTCAAGTTGTTGCTCCAGGGAGTAGCCGCGTGGGTGAAGCATGAATAGCAAACACCTATATGTTTTATTTCTGAGACAAATGGGCTTATCTGGAGAAGCTTAAACTGGGTATCTAAGTATAGAAATTGGGCCACAGCCATTAATATAGTTCACAGCTGTGTAAGAAAAAAAATTATATAAAGGAGGATGTGATATGTCTACTTCAAGTTCTTTCTAGATGAGAGGCCCTAAGGCATCTTATTAAAATTTATTTTTAAACTTGGTCCAGACTGTTTGCCTGCTATTCTATTTTCTGTGAAGGGTTGTAATGCCTTTTGTATGTGTTCCCTGCTATCTGTGGTACACACACACACACACACACACACACACCCCACATCATATGCACAAATACACTCTTTCAAAATCAGAGTTGGAATTATCAAAAAGTTAAAACCAATCTAATGAGGAATCAGTAAAAATTGGGGTTTAAAAGCATTTGCGCAGCACCTAGTAGCTGCTGATGGGAATGCGGAGATACACAAGAGACAGTTTACTGACCTTGTAAAAGGAGTTCATAGAATGTTAATAGACATGAGTTGTTCACCAAGGAGTCCTTGCTTCAAACGCTGGCCACGCCACAGCATCCTTTGTTGGAGTCTCCCCCGCACCCCCAAAGTGCAACCCATTCATGTCGGAAGTTTCACTAGTGCAGGGTATGAACCCAGCACCCTGGACAAGGTTGATTTGCTTGGAGTGGACACCCGACTCAAGGACTGTCAGTTGCCAGCATACTGTGGGTGGCATGGAAAGGCTGGACGATGATGGGCTTAATAGTGACCGCCTTCACAGTCAGATTTTCTCTCTCAGAGATGAGCAGACAGCAGAGGAGGAAAAAAGGGGTGTGTGGTAACATCCAGGTGAGGGGAGTCCGGGCTCAGAGGCTCCACAAGCAGCCCCATTCCAAGGGAGGCACAGGTGACCGCTGGCCGGTGTGCAGGTGCCCACGTGTGCACATTGTGCGTGTGAGAAGGATGCTTGTTGGGACCTAGCGAACCTTCCTGTTCTTGGGGGTGTTTCCATCTCTCTGAGGCCAAGATGTCTGACTATCGCTGTTCTTTCCAGAAGCAAGATTGTGGAATGCTCCTGTTCCCAGGAGACCTGGAGGAGCATCTCTGTATTTGTATGGCCATGAGTTTTATTACAGTACCCTGTTACCTGAAGTAATCCAAAGGAGGCATGTGCTCTTTCTAAGCAAAGGATTAACTCACAAACCCAGACTCAGCAACGGAACTATATGACAAGGCGGCATGGAAGGTGTGCTTAACATAGACGGAAAAGAAGCTGCAAACAGTGAAGAGGAGCTGGTTTCTGCTTGGGGAATTAGACACAGCATCTGAAATTGGCTCTAAAGGAGGGGTCAAGAGTTTTCTAACCTAGCCTGGGTACCTTCTAAGGAATTAAATAGAACCATGTGGTTGTATTAAAGCATTCCTCTGCCTACTGAGTTGAAATCAGTTGTCCATATGGCAACCCATCAACACACACACACACACACACATTTGACATTTACTGGTCTCACTATCTACATGATGAAGCACTTTCATGTCTTTTCATTCATTCCTTCTTACAGAGAAAAATTATGAAGGAAAGAAAAACAAGCAACCAGTCATTAAGCTTATACCTTGCCTCCTACCAGATGCCTGTGTTACCTCCCAGGAAACTCACAAGAATTGGCTGATACAGTGCTCCTTTTTTAAAGGTAAGGTAACTGAATCAGAATGGGTAAGTGATTTGCTCTAATATCACGCAAATAGTGAGGATACAGGTTTCTTTCTAATTAAAATAATGTAAAAATAAAAACAAAAGCTTCAGGGTTGTCAGGTGGGACCTGTTCACAAATCCCCCCCTTATACCCTGCACCAAAGTCCTCTGGTCACTTCTTCTCTTTATGTGGCTCAGGGTCTACCATGGCCACATTCAACCCAGTGTCAGACTTCTCTCTAGTGACCTAGGGTTTAAGGTATTTTTGACTCCCCTGACCTCATTTTAAAACTTACCTGCCCTTTGCCTCTTTCCTTAAGATTCTTGCTAAAAAATTGGTTGTGAAGTAAGCAAATCAAACACTGAGAGGTATTAAGGGATGATAATGGTCTAAATACAATTCCCTATTAAGACCGTAATTGCATTTTATCCTGGAGAAAGTCCTTGAGACCTCAGCATATCCTTAAGTGTGGAATCCACTTTATTAGCTCAGAGGATTTTTTTTTTTTTAATAGGTCAGGCAGACCACTAGTTAAAACCCACAAAATGGTCCTGCTTACGAGTTCAAAAAATGCGACTCGTCTTCAGCTCTACTTTATAAATCCTGGAACCCCCAAATTTCAGACCCCCAAAGTATAATCAATTGATCAAGTTTTCTAACTCCCATCTCATGTTGAAGCTTCAAGGGCAACACCATTTTAAAAAAGATGGAAATTAATATTTGTGGATTTAAATTGAAGTGAAGCTACACTTGGATCCACCGCCGTCATAGGCTGCCTGACCAGTGTTTATTTTCTGCAGAACTATGGCTTTTTTGCAGCTGTTCCTGAGTGCTGTGTGTGCTGGCCTGGATCAGCTTGCAGCAACCGATTATTGAATTTTCAGAAATTTTGCGAGCTGGTTGACTTCACATTAAAAGCTTGTAATTGGCCATGATGAGAATATATTCACCATGGAAATTGGCGGGCACTATAAATCCAGGGTTGATGGACTGATTCATCTTTATTTATTTATTTATTTACTACGGAACCAGTTTTTTAAATTGTTAATCATGTACCGACAGACCACCATCCATCCTCCTTCCTTCCCTCTCTTCCCATTTTTCCTTCTCTCTTTCCCTCCCTTCCTTCCGTTATTCCTTCCTCTCTCTCCCTGTCCTTGTTTTATTTTTCTTTTATTTTCTCTGTCTTCTAATATTTCTCATAGTACTAGGTGTTTTGACAGGCCCTTTACAAAAAAAATCTAATTTCATCATCAAAACAATTTTATACTATTTTAACTCAATTAAAAACAATAAACAGAGGCTCAAAGAAATTTTGTAATGCCCAGAGGACACTCCCGGTGAATAGAAGTGCAATCAAAACACAAATCTGTCTTGTTGGAAAGCTCCTATTCACTCCTGAAATCCACACTAGCACACACACAAAACAAAAACAAGCAAGCAGAAGGCTGGGTCATCAGTTTCTAAACAGACTTGCTTTTTTTCCTGATCTTGAAAGATCTGTTACTGGATGACAGACTTGTTCTAATAGCTCCACTGGACTTTTGCCCCTAAAGTAGTGTATCAAATAAAGTTAATTATGAGAACTTGGGGTGGCAACCTGCCCCGAGTTTATCTGAGGGTAAAAGATTCAACTAGAAGGTTTCACCACCCATTGGAGAAGTCAAGATATCTTAGTAGGGTCCTCCACAAGAAAGTTTCCCTGACCTTGCAGAGAAAACCAAGGATAGAGGTTACTAGATACTACCCCCATTTCCCTACGAACTCCTGTACAATTTTGAACTGGAGATACAATTTAGAAATGTCCAAGCTCTTCCCCACCCCTTTAATCCTGTATCTCCAGGGGTTACTTATTTCCCTCTCTGGACATGGGTTTTACTAAAGGAAAAACTCCATAACTCAGGTCTTGCAACATCAAATTCTGGTGAGTCCAGGATGGATGATTCAGAAACATCTGGATTTAATTTCCTTGTTAACAGACATGGGATTAGAAATTAAGGGAAAAGTTTTTGGCAAATGGCATTTGGGGGAGATTGTCAAGACCCAAACTAAACGCAAAGCCTTAAATAGAAACCGATGAATTCATTTGCTCATTCATTGAATACACATTTATTCAGCAGGCGCCTCTTGTGTCGCTGGCAATGTTTGATGCACTGGAAAACAGTAGTGAGCTGGGCAGGGCAAGACAGAAAATTGATTTGTAAATCTGGGAACAAACAGGATGCTTTCAGATGGACTTAAATGATGTGAAGAAAATAAAAAGGTCTTTAATAGTGTCCCTTCCCAAGTACGTTATGAATAGTTCCTTAATTTCTCCAGCAATGTTTTCTAGTTTTCAGTATTTCTGTCTTGTACATTTTTTGTCAGATATATACCTAAATATTTCCTATTTTTGATAGTATTTTCTTTTTAAAAAAATTAATCTTATTTTTTTCAGTTTTCTAAGGTTCATTGTTTATGCACCACAGCCAGGGCTCCATGTAATACGTGCCCTCCATAATACCCACCACCAGGGTCTCCCTACCCCCACCGCCCTCTGCTCCAAAACCCTCAGTTTGTTTCTTCGAGTCCATAGTCTCTCCTGGTTTGTCTCCCCCTCCAATTTCCCTCAATTTATTTCTCCTCTCCTTCACCTAATGTCCTCCATGATAGTATTTTCAATGGCATTTCTTTGTAATTTCAATTTTAGATTGTTGTGGCATATAGAAATAAGATTTTTCATATTGATCTTGAATCCTGGAATTTTGCTAATTAACTTATTAGTTATACTAGCATTTGGCAGAGGGAGTAGATGCTATAGAATTTTTGATGTGCATAATCATGTCTTCTATGAGTAAAAACAGACTCGTTTTTTTTCCCTTTCCAATATGGATGTTTATTCCTTTTTGTGCCCAGTGTTGAATAGGAAAAGTGGAAGCAGATCTCACTGCCTTGGTCATGATTTTAGGGGGAAAGCATTCTGTTTTTCCTCATTAAGTATGATACTAACTCTAAGTTTCTTGGTGTATGTTCTTTATCAAATTGATAAACTTCCTTTCTCTTTCTAGCTTTAGGAAGTTTTTACTGGGAATATATATTACATTTTGTCAAATGTATTTTTCCGTATATATTTTGATGATCATATGGTTTTTCTTTTGCAGTTAGTTAACATCATCAGTTATGTTGATTAATTTTTATACACTAACTTTAAACTTTTAGGATGAACTCTGTCTGATCTTTATGTATGGCTGGACTGAACTTGATCTAATTTTATTGAGACTTTTTGCTTTTACCTTCCTGAGCAGTATTGGCCCTTAGTTTTCTATTATTATAATATTTTGGGGTCTGGTTTGGGAATCAAAGTGATGCTGGTCTTGTACAATAAGTTGGGAAGTGTACTTTCCTCTTCAAATGTCTTTGAAAGTGTGTGTGGTTGTTGTTTGTTGGTTGGTTTGTTTGTAGAATTCTCTGGTGAAGCTGACTGTGACTAGAGTTTTCTTTGTGGGAAATTTTTTAAACATAAGTTAAGTTCCTTTAATAGACATAGGGCTATCAAGGCTAACTATTTCTTCTTTTATTTAATTATTTTTATTAACATGTAATGTATTATTTTCCCCAGGTGTACAGGTCTGTGAATCGTCAGACTTACATATACTTCACAGCACTCACCATAGCTCATACCATTCCCACAGTGCCCACAAACCAACCTACTCCATATCTATTTCTTCTTGAGTGAGTTCCAGTATTTTCATGTTTCCAGGAACCTGTGCATATCTAAGTTGTCAAATTTATTGACATATGAAGTTGTTTGTAATATTTTCTCATTATCTTTTTCACATATAAAGATATATAATTATGCTGTATCTTTTATTCTTGACATGGGTAATATATATATATATATATATATATTATATATATATATATCTTTACTCTTTCATTCATGTTAGCTTAGTGATCAATTAATTTTATGGTCCTTCTCAAAGAAGTGGCTTTTGGATTCATTAATTTTCTCTATTCTTTACCTATTTTCTTTTTTCTCTTTTTTAATTAATATATAACATATTATTTGCTCCAGAGGTATAGGTCTATGAAGCATCAGGCTTACACATTTCATAGCACTCACCATAGCACATACACTCCCCAGTGTCCACAACCCCACCACCCTATCCCTACCCTCCCACCCCCCAGCAACGCTCAGTTTGTTTCCTGAGATTAAGAGTCTCTTATGGTTTTTCTCCCTCCTGATCCCATCTTGTTTCATTTTTCATACATACATGAGAATTTTCTAAAAATTTTTTTAATGGTTGTTTTTTAACTTTTATTTTACTATGGTTTAAGAATATACTCTGTATGACATAAGCTTTTAAAGTTGTTGAAATTTATATTAAGACCAAAAATGTGGTCTATTCTTTGTTATTAGATAATAAAATGAAAAGTGACTAACTAAATATAAACTTAATTTAATTTCACCTACTTCCATGTTTGTTTTCTTAAAATTTTCCTCCTATGATGAGTGTCACAAAATATAGTATTAAACATGTATTGCTGCAAAATAAATTCAATGGTTTGAAATAGTTGTCACATATCAAAACATTTAGTTAAAAACTTTCAAACATTATATACATTAGATAATGTTTGCTGAATTACACTATACTTTTAATAGTTATCTGTCTTTTTCTTATTCTTATTCCTCTCTTAATGTCTATTAGAAACTAAGAAGGTTTACTTGGTTGATCCATAAGAGAGCACAATGCATTAAATTGGTATATCAGCTTCAAGGTGACAGCCAAACTGTCTCGAACTCCCTACCTCAAATTACTTATACAAAATCATATTTAGAATTGCTTCAGATTTTACACACTCAGGGATGAGTTTCAATGCAAATGAGATACATTAACAAGTGAAAAATAGTGGTGGGGGAATTTACCATTCTGAGAAGAATCCTTTAACAGAGGGAAGGCTCTCCCATATCTCACATAGACTTTCTAGAAATGATACTGACCCAATGATTTATTGGATACATTTCTTTTTTAAAAATTTAATTTAATTTTTTCATTGTTCCAAGATTCAGTGTTTATGCACCACACCCAGGGCTCCATGTAATTCATGCTCTCCTTAATACCCACCACCAGGCTCACCCAACACCCCACTCCTCTCCCCTCCAAAACCCTCAGTTTGTTTCTCAGAGTTCACAGTCTCTCATGGTTTGTCTCCCCCTCCAATTTCCCCCAACTCATGTCTTTTCTCCAACACCCAATGTCCTCCTTGTTATTCCTTATGCTCCACAAGTAAGTAAAACAATATGATAATTGACTATCTCTGCTTGACTTATTTCACTCAGCATAATCTCGTCCAGTCCCATCCATGTTGATACAAGTTGGGTATTCATCCTTTCTGATGGAGGCATAATACTCCATTATATATATATGGACTATATCTTCTTTATCCATTCATCTGCTGAAGAGCATCTTGGATCTTTCCATAGTTTGGCAATTGTGGCCATTGCTGCTATGAACGCTGGGGTGCAGATGGCCCTTCTTTTCACTACATCTGTATCTTTGGGGTAAATACCCAGTAGTGCGATTGCAGAGTCACAGGTAGCTCTATTTTTAATTTCTTAAGGTATCCCCACACTGTTTTCCAAAGTAGCTGCACCAACTTGCATTCTCACCAATAGTGTAAGACGGTTCCCCTTTCTCCACATCCTCTCCAACACTTGTTGTTTACTGTTTTGTCAATTTTGGCCATTCTAACTGGTATGATGTGGTATCTCAATACGGTTTTGATTTGAATCTCCCTGATGGCTAATGATGATGAGTATTTTATCATGTGTCTGTTAGCCATTTGTATGTCTTCTCTGGAGAAATGTCTCTTCATGTCTTCTGCCCATTTTTGATGTGATTATTTGTTTTGTGTGTGTTGAGTTTAATTCCTTCAAAACTTTTTCTTGTGGTTGAGTTCCCATTTCAAAGCATTGTGATGTGAGAATATGCAGGGAATAATCTCAATCTTTTGGTATCGAGTGAGTCCTGATTTGTCACCCAATTTGTGATCTATTCTGGAGAAAGTTCCATGTGCGCTTGAGAAGAATGAGTATTCTGTTGTTTTAGGGTGAAATGTTCTGTATATATCTATGAGGTTCATCTTGTCTAACGTGTCATTCAAAGCTGTTGTTTATTGATTTTCTGTTTGGATGATATGTCTATTATTGAGTGACATATTAAGATCCCCTACTATTAATGTATTCATATCAATATGACTCTTTATTTTGATTAACAGGTGGTTTAGGTAGTTGGCTGGTCCCATATTGGAGGAATAAATAATTACAGTTGTTAGATCTTCTTGATGCATAGACCCTTTAAGAATTCTGTAGTGTCCTTCTTTAGCTCTGACTATAGTCTTTAGTTTAAAATCTGATTTATCAGGGTGCCTGGGTGGCTCAGTGGGTTAAGCCTCTGTCTTCAGCTCAGGTCATGATCTCAGGTTCTTGGGATTGAGCCCTGCATTGGGCTTGCTCCTCAGCAGGGATCCTTCTTCCTCCTCCCCCTCTGTCTGCCTCTCTACCTCTGTCTGTCTCTCTACCTTACTTGTGACTTTTCTCTCTGTCAAATAAATAAATAAAATCTTGAAAAAAATCTAATTTATCTGATATGAAATGACTACCCCCCCCCTTTGATTTGAGGCCTGTTGGCATGAAAAATACTTTTACATCTCTTGACTTTCATTCTGGATGTATCCTTAGGTTCCAAATGTGTCTCTTGTAGACAGCATAGGGATGGGTCCTGTCATTTTATCCAATATGCAACCCTGTGCTGTTTTATGGGAGCACTTAGGCTGTTCATGTTGAGAGTGATAATTGAAAAATATGTTTTTATTGACATCATATTACCTGTGAAGTCCTTGTTTCTATAGATTGTCTCTGTAAATTTCGGTTCTATGTCACTCTTAGGTTCTTTCTTCTTTTATAGAACCCACCTTAATATTTCTTGTAGTGGCAGCATGGAGGTCACATACTCTTTTAAACCTTGCCAGTCTTGGAAGCTCTTTATCTCTCCATCCATTTTGAATGTCAACCTTACTTGATAAAGTATTCTTGGCTGCATGTTCTTCTCATTTACTGCCCTGAATATGTTTTGTCAGCCCTTTCTGGCTTGCCAGGTTTCTGTGGACAGGTCTGAACCTTATTCTGATGGACATTCCTCTGACATAAGGGATCTCTTCTCCCTATCTGCCCCCAGAAGCTCTTGTCTAAAATTATGATTCATGAGTTTCACAATCAAGTGTCTTGAGGTCTTTCTAGATTCATTGATCTTGGTGGGTATTCTTTCTGCCTCTAAGACATGAACGCTTGTTCCATTCCTCAGATTGGGAAAATTTTCATCCAGAATTTGTTCAACTATATCTTCCAGTCTTCTCTCTTTCTCCATCCCCTCAGGGATCCCAATAATTCTGATGTTGGAATGTTTCATGGTATCATTTATTTCCCTAATTCTGTTTTCATGGTTTCTAAGCTGTTTGTCCCATGCCTCCTCCTGATACTTTTTCTTTATCAGTTTGTCCTCTAGATCACTAATTCTATCTTCTGTTGTAGTTACCCTAGGTGTTAGCATATTTAGATTAAATTGGATCTCATTGATAGCATTTTTAACTTCTGCCAGGTTGGCCCTCAGTTCTGCCCTTAGAGATTTTTATGTTGTCACTAATGGTTTCCTCCAACCTAGCCATTGCCTAGGGTTCAATTTCTTATAAATACAAGGGATATTTAAACTCTAAGGATTTTTCCAAGATCTCACTTGAGATAACTGGTGTTATGGAACAAAATCCTACATTATAAATGTGTATAAATGTACAGTTGTACTAATGGCTTCTGGCTGTGTAGAATAGTTACTAGGCTTTTCAAGCTTAAAATCTATATAGTAGAATAAGCACCATAGATAATTTTTCTAGGAAGCATAGAACATACAAGGAAATCCATTTTTATTTGTCAGGTTTCATGTAAAGCACTTTTCAGGTGTTATGTCTTTAATCCTCACTGTAATAATTTTGTGCAGTAAATATTATTTCCCTCATTTTCAGGTGTGACAACTGAAGCACAAAATGTGTAAGTAGCTTGCCTAATTCCACACAGCTAGAAAATGGCACATCTAGAAAAGCTAGTTAAGAGTTACTGTATGCATCAGTCACTGTGTTCAAATATTAAAATATATTATTGTTTCCTCCTCACATCAACCCTTTGAGGTTGATTACAGCATTTTACAGATGAGGTTAATGAAAGTATACAGAGCTCAGGCATATTACCCAACTTCACACAACTAGCAATGAGCAGTATTAGGATTCAAATCCAGGTTCATTTGGGTCTAAAGCTATTCTGACCTTCAGGATAATTAATTGTGCCAAGGAAGGGAAAGAGTCTCCCAGAGAAGTCTCATGAGAGAGCTCATATGAGG
The DNA here is from genome assembly GCF_964662115.1 of Mustela nivalis. Lineage (NCBI taxonomy): Eukaryota > Metazoa > Chordata > Mammalia > Carnivora > Mustelidae > Mustela > Mustela nivalis. The sequence goes on along the minus strand of NC_139021.1, from coordinate 13,798,673 downwards.
CTTAATCATGAGAGAAGCATAGGCATTATTCCCAGATTTGAAGACAGCTATTTGCAGGGGGAGAGAGTAAAGGCTGAGAAGGCTTACTGGAAAGTGGAATAAGAATGTTGTTTCCAAGCTGGGCAGTTAGGTTTGAAGTTTCAATTCTCAGAAAAACTGGACAGGCAACTAGTCCCTGGGGATTCAAACAAGAAGGTTAAGTTATTGGATGGACATTTTGATCCAAGGAAACATTGAAGAAGCTGCCACACAGTGTCCTCCCAGATGGCCAAACAATTTCTCCAATGTGCCATCAGGTGAAGACATAGCTAAGTGTTTTCAGACCCTTTCTGTCAGAGTAAAGGGAGGTCCTACTGTTTGTTGGTCTGCATGACAGTTATGTTTCCAAACTGTGGCCTCAAATTGATGTGGCTTCTAAGCCTACATTAACCACTTGATGGCTAGATTGCCTTGGACAAATTCTTAAGCTCCCTGAGTCTAGTTTTCTTATCTGGACAATGAAAATAAATGAACACTTATTGCAGATTAGCCATAGGAGTTGGGGGCAAATAGGAAGTGGGGCAAGATATAACCTTTAGAGTAGATGCTATTTTGTGACCTGTCCAATTCTAGGCATTTCTTTTATTTATTTATTTATTTTTTCAGTGTCCCAAGATTCATTGTTTATGCACCACACCCAGTGCTCCATGCAATATGTTTCTTCCTTAATACCCACCACTAGGCTTATCAAACCCCCACACTCCTCCCCTCCAAAACTCTCAGTTTGTTTCTCAGAGTCCACAGTCTCTCATGGTTTATTCCCCCTCTGATTTCCCCCAACTCACTTCTCTTCTGCAGCTCCCAGTGTCCTCCATGTTATTCCTTATGCTCCACAAGTAAGTGAAACCATGTGATAATTGACTCACTCGGCTTGACTTATTTCACTCAGCATAATCTCCTCCAGTTTCTGATACTAAATCTGAAAAGCTAGAGTCAAAAATATTGTTATCAGAATATTGTCTAGCACCTCTCAAAAAAACTTACTATCCCAGCAGCTGTGTCTAAGATAGATACTTTGTTTGTTTGCTCTCAGAAAGGAAAAAAGAAAAAAAAAAAAGAAAAGAAATCTAAACTTACTGAATACTTACTATCAGGATCAGGATATATGCTTTCACCTTAATATTAATTATAATTTTTAATCTTGCAAAACCACATTTTGCAAATATTTTGCATATCCTCTTGCATATGAGGGAAATAATACATAACATCTAAAAATTTAAAAAAAAATGTAAACCTGACAACTTGAGCATTCAAGAAATGAACCTGGATCTGTCAAACTCTGAAATGTGTCCTCATCACCCTGGGCTGCCTTCTAAGCACAAAGATTTGTTCTGAAAATAGACTGACTTCCTGCCATTGCGCCTGCTCAAACAGACCCTTTCTCTTAACTTGGAAAGGTCCAAAGAGGACTGGTCTTCCAGGGAAGCTGGGCATTGTTCCTTAGCAATCTGTCCACTATTTTCTAACCTGCTATGTCCTGTCACTCCAACTTCCTTCCTCTTTATGATAACTGGGCAGAGTGAGCTGAAGACCTAACGTACACATCACTTGCCTTTTTGTCCCATTGATACAATGATCTTTGATAAAGGAGATTTATGGCATTCCTATACTTCCGAGGAAGCACACTCCAGATGTAGAGTGAGGTTTAGTGACTCCCTTTTAAAAAACAAAGCAAAACAAAACAAAAATAAATAAAACAAGGGCAGCCAAAGAGCTTCATCCACACCCTCTAGGGCAGACACTTAATGTCCTTCACGCTCCAGTGTAAGTGACTTCCCTTTTCCTTCCTTCTTATCGCTTTCCTTTAAAGTGTGCCTGGAAACATTGCAAAGGGGAAAGTATAAACAATGTCGGGGGTGGTGTTATATTTAAAGGAAATTTAGGCTTTGCATCCTGTCCTCCTCCTAAAAGAAATAAATAAATAAACTTGAAAGAAAGTCCTGTACATTTTATAGACTTGCCTGGTTGTGCTGGCTTACTTAAATTAGATAATCAGAATAGCTTTCAAATAATCTTGGAATGGGCTTTCTGATTTTCATGTTTGAGATGGAAGACACCAAATTCCAGCTTTCTGGACATATCCCTTGAACAACTTTTTTTTTTTTTTTTTTAATTTCAGTAATTTTCTCTGTAACTCTCCCCCAAAATGTAACATGCTAGGGTTGAGTTAGAATGACGTTCAGAGATGGAAGGAAAAGTAGTAGAAATAAAGTGGAAACCTATGAGTCAAATCTTCTTATACATGTTTTGTTTGACTTTAACAATATTTTATTTTATTTTTTATTATGTTATGTTAGTCATCATACAGTACACCATTGGTTTTTTGGAGGGTATTTTTAATTATTTTTTGTATTATAAAATAATTTTTTATTATTTTTTGTATTTTTTAAAAATTATTAACATTTTATGTATTATTTGCCCCAGGGGTACAGGCCTGTGAATCATCAGGCTTACACATTTCACAACACTCACCATAGCACATACCCTCCCCAATGTCCATAACCCAACCACCAACCCCCTCCAACCCCCAACAACCCTCAGTTTTTTTAATGAGATTAAGAGTCTCTTATGGTTTTCTCCCTCCTAATCCCACCTTGTTTCATTTTTTTCTTCCCTATCCACCATGACCCCCGCCCTGCCTCTCAAATGCTTCAAATCAAAGAGATCATATGATAATTGTCTTTCTCTGGTTTACTTATTTCGCTTAATATTAGAGGCAGCAGCAGGCTTCCTGCAGAGCAGGGAGCCTGATGTGGGACTCGATCTCAGGGCTCTGGGATCATGACCTAAGCTGAAGGCAGACACTTAATGACAGAGCCACCCAGGTGCCCCTTCTTATTGTTTTATTTATTGTTACTATTATTATTTTTTGGATCTTAATGTATGATGGTCTTTATTTACAAGTTTATTGACAAAAAAGAAGAGGGAAACATTTAAAACAGTTTAACACAGGACATTACAGCTGATTCTGTCAGGTTAAATAATATTGCTTAGCATTAGTTCAATCCACATCATTACAAATGGCAAGATTTCATTTTTTGATGGCTGCATAGTATTCCAGTGTGTGTGTGTGTGTGTGAGAGAGAGAGAGAGAGAGATCTTTATCCATTCATTTATTGATGGACATCTGGGTTCCTTCCATAGTTTGGCTATTGTGGACATAAACATTTGGGTGTACGTGCCCCTTCAAGAGATCACTACATTTGTATCTTTGGGGTAACTACCCAGTAGTGCAATTGGTGGGTCATAGGGTAGCTCTATTTTCAACTTTTTGAGGAACCTTCATACCATTTTCTAGAGTGACTGCACCAGCTTGCATTCCCATTGACAGTGTAGGTCCCCTTTCTCTGCATCCTTGCCAACATCTGTTGTTTCCTGACTTGTTAATTTTAGCCATTCTGACTGGTGTGAGGTGGTATCTCAATGTGGCTTTGATTTGTATTTCCCTGATGCTGAGTGATGTTGAGCACTTTTTCATGTGTCTGTTGGCCATCTGGATGTCTTCTTTATTGAAATGTCTGTTCATGTCTTCTTTCCATTTCTTGATTGGATTGTTTGTTCTTTGGGTGTTGAGTTTGATAAATTCTTATAGATTTTGGATAGTAGCCCTTTTGTCATTTGCAAATATCTTCTTCCATTCTCTCAGTTGTCTTTGGTTTTGTTAACTGTTTCCTTTGCTGTGGAAAAGATTTTGATCTTGATGAAGTCCCAATAGTTCACTTTTGCCCCTGCGTCCCTTGCCTTTGGAAACATTTCTAGAAAGATGTTGCTGCGGCCGAGGTTAAAATGGTTGCTGCCTATGTTCCCCTCAAGAGTTTTGATGGATTCCTGTCTCACATTGAGGTATTTCATCCATTTTGAGTCTATTTTTGTGTGTGGTGTAAAGAAGTGGTCCAGTTTCACTCTTCTGAATGTGGCTGTCCAATTTTCCCAACACCATTTGTGGAAGAGATTGTGTTTATCCCATTGGACATTCTTTCCTATTTTGACAACAGAGTTGAGGGTCCATTTCTGGGCTCTCTATCCTGTTCCATTGATCTATGTGTCTGTTTTTGTGCCAGTATCATACTGTCCTGATGCTGACAGCTTTGTAATAGAGCTTGAAGTATGCAATTGTGATGCCACCAACTTTGGTTTTCTTTTTCAACATTGCTCTGGGCCTTTTCTCATTCCATATAAATTTTAGGATTTTTTGTTCCATTTATTTGGGAAAAAAAGGATGGTCTTTTGATATGAGTTGCATTAAATGTGTAGATTGCTTTAGGTAGTATAGACATTTTCACAATATGTGTTCTTCTGATCAATGAGCATGGAACATTTTTCCATTTCTTTGTGTCTTCCTCAATTTCTTTCCTGAGTACTTTACAGTTTTCTGAGTACAGATTCTTTGCCTCTTTGGTTAGGTTTATTCCTATGTATCTTATGGTTTTGGGTTCAATTGTAAATGGGATTGACTCCTTAGTTTCTCTTTCTTCTGTCTTACTGTTGTTGTATAGAAATGCAACTGATTTATGAGCATTGATTTTTATATCCTGACACTTTAATGAATTCCTGTATGAGTTCTAGCAGTTTTGGAGTGGAGTCTTTTGGGTTTTCCACATAAAGTAACATATCATCCACAAAGAGTGAGAGTATGACTTCTTCTTTGCTAATTCGGATGCCTTTTATTTCTTTTTGTTGTCTGATTGCTGCTAGGAATTCTAGCAATATGTTGACTAGCAGTGGTGATAGTGGACATCCCTGCCATGTTCCTGATCTTAGGGGAAAACTCTAAGTTTTCCCCATTGTGAATGATATTCACTGTGGGTTTTTCATAGGTAGCTTTGATGATATTGAGGTATGTATCCTCTATTCCCACACTGTGAAGAGTTTTGATCAAGGGAGGATGCTGTACTTTCTCAAATGCTTTTTCAGCATCTATTGAGAGTATAATATGGTGATACAAGAGTTCTTTCTTTTATTAATGTATTGTATCACATTGATTGATTTTGCGGATGTTGAACCAACCTTGCAGCCCAGGAATAAATCCCACTTGGTCGTGGTGAATAATCCTTTTAATGCATTGTTAGATCCTATTGGCTAACATTTGGATGAGAATTTTCACATCTGTGTTCATCAAGGATATTGGTCTATAATTCTTTTTGATGGGGTCTTTGTCTGGCATGGGGATCAAGGTATGCTGGCCTCATAAAATGAATTTGGGAGTTTTCCTTCCATTTCTATTTTTTTGGAGCAGTTTCAGAAAAAAAAGTATTAATTCTTCTTTAAATGTTTAGTAGAATTCCCCTGGGAAGCCATCCAGCCCTGGGCTCTTATTTTGGGGGGAGATTTTTGAATACTGCTTCAGTGTCCTTACTGATTATGGGTCTGTTCAGGTTTTCTATTTCTTTTTGGTTCAATTTTGTTAGAGACATTTTATATGTCTCTAGGAATGCATCCATTTCCCCCAGAATGTCAAATTTGCTGGTGTATAGTTGCTCATAATATGTTCTTATAATTCTTTGTATTTTTTTGGTGCTGGTTGTGATCTCTTCTCTTTCATTCATGATTTTATTAATTTGGGTCCGTTCTCTTTTCTTTTTGAACTATCCACTTCTATGAATATCTTATTGATCCAAGTTTTTCCATCGGTTCTATTGTGTTTTCAGTTATAATCAAATCTAACTCCTGTCTAACTTCCATCTTCTTGCATTGGCTATATCACAAAACACACAATGCTAAACTAAAGTAATGATAGCTTTCCTGTGTCACTGTATGTGCTCTTGATAAATTTATTATGTCAAGTCTGGCCAGGCATTTATCAATCTTATTAATTTTTTGAACAAACCAGCTCCTAGTTTCATTGATTTGTTCTACTGTTCTTTGGTTTCTATTTCATTGATTTCTGGTCTGATCTTTATTATTTCTCCTCTCCTGCTGGATTTAGGTTTTCTTTGCTGTTCTTTCTCCAGCTACTTAGGTGTAAGGTTGGGTTGTGTACTCGAGACCTTTCTTGTTTCTTGAAAGAGGCTTTTATTGCTATATTCTTTCCTTTCAAGACTGCCTTTGCTGTGTCCCAAAGATTTTAAACAGTTGTGCTTTCATTTTCATGATTTGTTTCATTTGTTTTTATGATTTCTTTTTAATTCTTCTTTAATTTCCTGACTGACCTATTCATTCTTTAGTAAGATGCTCTTTAGGCTCTATGTATTTGAGCTCTTTCCAACTTTCCTCTTGTGGTTGAGTTCTAGTTTCAAATGATTCTAGTTTCAAAGCACTGTGGCCTGAAAATATTCAGGGAATGATCACAGTCTTTTGGTACTGGTTGAGAAACCAATTTGTGACCCAGGATGTGATCTATTCTGGAGAATGTTCCATGTATGCTAGAGAAGAATTCTGTTGTTTTGGGATGGAATGTTCTAAATATATCTATGATGTCTGTCTGGTCCAGTGTTTTATTTAAAGTCTTTATTCCTTGTTGATCTTTTGCTTAGATGGGATCCATTTCAGTGAGGGTTGTTAAAGTCCCTACTATTATTCTATTATTGTTGATGTGTTTCTTTGAGTTTGTTATTAATGGTTATGTAATTGGCTGCTCCCATGATAGGGGCATAGATATTAAAAATTGTTAGATCTTCTTGTTGGACAGACCCTTTAAGTATGATATAGTGTCCTTCCTCATCTCTTAATATAGTCTTTGGCTTAAAATCTAATTTAGCTGATGTAAGGATTGCCACCCCAGCTTTTCCATTACCATGGAAATTTTTTTCTACCCCCTCTTTAAATTTGGAGGTGTCTTTGGGTCTAAAATGAGTTTCTTGCAGACAGCATATCTATGGGTCTCTTTTGATTGTTGTTTGTTTTCTTTTTTTATCCATTCTGATACCCTGTGTCTTTTGATTAGAGCATTTAGCCCATTTACATTCAGGATAACTATTGAAAGACGTGAATTTAGTGTCATTGTATTGCCTGTAAGGTGAAAATTACTGTATATTGTCTGTTCCTTTCTGGTCTGTTACTTTTAGGCTCTCTCTTTGCTTAGAGGACCCCTTTCAGTGTTTCCTATAGGGCTGGTTTGGTGTTTGCAGATTCTTTTAGTTTTTTGTTTGTCCTAGAAGCTTTTGATCTCTCCTATTTTCAGTGACAGGCTAGCTGGCTATAGTATTCTTGGCTGCATAATTTTTTCATTTAGTTCTCTGAATATATCATGCCAGTCCTTTTTGGCCTGCCCGGTCTCTGTGGATAGGTCTGCTGCCAATCTAATATTTCTACCATTGTATGTTACAGACCTCTTGCCCCAATCTATTTTCAAGATTTTCTCTTTGTCACTGAGACTTGTAAGTTTTACTATTAGATGATGAGGGGTGAACCTATTTTTATTGATTTTAAGTGGGTTCTCTGTGCCTTGTGGGTCTTGATGCTTGTTCCTTTTGCCAAATTAGGGAAATTCTCTGCAATAATTTGTTCCAATATGCTTTCTGGCCCTCTCTTTCTTCATCTTCTGGGATCCTAATTATTCTAACATTGCTTTGTTTTATGATATCACTTATCTCTTGAATTCTCCCCTCATGGTCCAGTAGTTGTTTGTCTTTCTTTTGTTCAGCTTCTTTATTCTCCATCATTTGGTTCTTCTATATCACTAATTCTCTCTTCTGCCTCATGTATCCAAGCAGTAAGAACCTCTGTTTTTTATTGTGCCTCATTAATACCATTTTTTATTTCAACTTGGTTAGATTTTAGTTATTTTATTTCTCCAGAAAGGGATTTTAGTTCTCAAGAAGGGGATTGGCTAGTATTTTCCATGTTTTTGGGGGCTCATCTAGCACCTTGATAATCATCATTCTGAACTCTAGACCTGACATCTTACTAATGTCTGTATTGATTAGATCCCTAGCTATCAGTACTGCCTCTTTTTATTTATTTATTTATTTTGGTGAGTTTTTTTTGCCTTGTCATTTTATCCAGAGAGGAATAGGTGAATGAGGGAACAAAATACTAAAAGGGTAGCAATAACCCCAGAAAAATATACACTAACAAAATCAGAAGAGACCTGAAACTGTGGGGAGAAGAAAGTAGGAAAAAAAAAAAGATATATATATATATATATATATATATATCAGACTGGTGAATAGAACAGAGCCACACTATTGATTTTGGATGTATTCTGGTCTCTTAGAAGAAACCTCCCAAAATTTTAAAGAAAGAAAAAATATATATATATATACACACACACACACAAAAATAAGGATAAACTTGATGAAGCGATGGGGTATGACTGTAAAGATGAAAATTTAAAAATATTCCAAAAAAGGAATTGATAAGATAAGAAGTTGGTTGAAAAAAAAATGAGATGAAAGGATGTGATTAGGCTGGAGTTTAGAACAAAGCCATAAGCTAGGTTTAGGGTACATTTTGATCTATTAGAAGAAATTGTATCCCAAAATTTATAGAAAAAATAACCCTGTATGTATACAAAAAATAAGATTAAATACAATGAAGGGATATAATATAACTATAACAATGAAAATATAAAAAGATTCTTAAAAAGGTATTGACAGCATAAAGTAGCTCAAAAATGTTAAATTAGGAAAGAGGAACAATAAAAAAAATAGAATGAGAAAAAAATAAAATAAAAAAAAATTAACTTTGAAAAGATTAAAGGACCATGGGAGAAAAGCTGTAAATTCTGTGTTGCTTTCCACTAGCTCTGGAGTACCACAGTTATCACTGATGGTGAACTTGGTCTTGTCTGGATGTTCTTTCCATTCTTCTGGTGGAGGGGCCTGTTGCAGTTATTCTCAAATGTCTATGTCTGAGGCAGAATTGTACCGCCCTTGCCAGGGGACAGGCTAATTAATCTGTGCAGTTTTCATCCTGGGAGCTTTTGTTCCCTGAACACTTTCCTGTACAGCTTTGGAGGACAGGAATGAAGATGGCAGCCTCCCAATCTCCAGCTCTAGGAGCTGAGAGCTCAGGCCCTACTCCTCAATGAGCCTTCAGAAAAAATCATCAATCCCTCTCATCTCCCTGGTCTTCGGCTGCACTCTGAGCTCTCCAGGGCTGTGACTAAGCATTTCTATCTCTGGAGAATGTACCCATTTGGAGTCTTCAAACTCAGCAGATTCCTGCAGCACACTCCCATGCCAGTCATGCCAGAGGAGGAAGGAGGGTTCTCCCCAGATCTGCTGCTTGTTGGGTCCTGCATGAAGAATAGTGGCCTGTTGGTGCCTGAGATCATGGTTTAAGGTACCCCGAGCTGAGAGTGCACTCCTCGGCTCCATCTCTGTAGCTGGCTTCCTCACTCTGATACCTGGGAACTCTGCCACCCTTAGACACCCCTGGTCTTTTTGTGACCCTGAGGATCCTGAGACCACACTGTCCCTGCAAGGGCTTCACCACTTAGCCTCTGGAGTGATGTCTTCCAGTAAGGTAGACTTCTAAAAGTTCCAATTTTGTGCTCCACTGTGTTATTGCTTGCTAGGAGCCAGCCCCTCCCACAGTGGTCTGTCTTCTCATTGTTTCATATTCACTTCTCTGCACATCCTACCTTCCAGAAAGTGGTCGATTTCTGTACCTAGAATTGCTGCTCTTCTTATTTTCTATCTCTTTTTGAATTTGGTGGTGTGCTGTACTCCTGGGGCATGATGATATTTCAGTTTCCTACTCCTCTGCCATCTTACTTCTTCCCATCATTAGTTTTTGATGTAGTGATCCATGATCATTCATTGTCTGTGTATAACACCTAGTGCTCCATGCAGTACATGCCCTCCTTAATACCCATCACCAGGCTAACACATCCCCTCATTTCCCTCCCCTTTAAAACCCTCAGTTTGTTTCCCAGAGCCCATAGTACACATGATTCAGCTTCTGCTCTGCTTTCCCTATCCCCTTCATTTTTCCCTTCCTTTTCCTAATGTCTTCCATGTTATTCTTTATGTTCTACAACTAAGTGAAACCATATGATAATTGTCTTTCTCTGCTTCACTTATTTCACTTAGTATAATCTCCTCCAGTTACATCCATGTTGATGCAAAAGTTGGATATTCATCCTTTCTGATGGCTGAGTAATATTCCATTGTATATATGGACCACATCTTCTTTATGCATTTGTCTGTTGAAAGACATCTTGGCTCCTTCCACAGTTTGGATATTGTGGACATTGCTGATATGAACATTGGGGTGCATGTGGCCCTTCTTTTCACTACATTTGTATCTTTGGGGTAAATACCCAATAATGCAATGCTGGGTCATAGGGTATCTCTATTTTTAAATTTAATGATATTTTAAAATATGTGAACTAAAATTTCATTAGTTACAAGTTTTATGTTTAAAACATCTAACTTTTGGGTTATTTGGAAAAATGAGAAGTAGAGCAACACAGAACTGGCAATCCCACCAGTAACAATTAGTTGAAATTTGGTAGCCACTTGCCCCTGGAGGACAGGTGTGTCTCTCTTGTTATCTGGTCTCATTCCTCCCTCTGTGTCCCCAGAATTGAGGCTAAGGGTCAGTTGTCCTTTATGCCATTATATTGCCTTTGAATTGCTGCTGGTATTCTTGAGAAAATAATTATCTTTTTCTACCTATGTATGTATCAAAAGTGGAATCAAAGAGTTGAACCAAGCTATTTGATAATTTCTTTATACCATTAGTTTATGTTACTTGCCTTGACCATTGGCATTTAACTTGGTTACCCTTGGTCTAGGCCAGTGCTTTAACTAGGAGACCAGGAAAGGAGACCAGGAGGCTGGGAGATATATGGGGACTTTACCAAGGTGAGGCACTGAATTAAGTAATACAAGGGGAACAGTTCACATCTTTGGCTTTAATCTTATGTGGTGATACTTGGAAGAGATGTTTTGGAGTCTTTGGTGACTTTTCTGAATCAACTGGCATTTCATGAATGGGGACCAGAAATGGTAGGGATACTGTGATATACAGTTATAGTCAAGAAGTGTCCTGAGTCCCATTTGAGTTTTGAATCTCTTGCCAGCCATCTATTAGTTGAAAACCCCATTTAATCTCTTCCAGTCCCGTCCATGTTGCTACAAAAGTTGGGTATTCATCTTTTCTGATGGAGGCATAATACCCATAGTGTATATGGACCACATCTTCCCTATCCATTCGCCCATTGAAGGGGATCTTGGTTCTTTTCACAGTTTTGCAACCATGGTCATTCTTGCTATAAACATTGGGGTACAGATGGCCCTTCTTTTCACTACATCTGTATCTTTGGGGTAAATTTCCAGTAGTGCAATTGCAGGGTCATAGGGAAGCTCTATTTTTAATTTCTTGAGGAATCTCCACACTGTTTTCCAAAGTGGCTGCACCAACTTGCATTCCCACCAACAATGTAAGAGGATTCCCCTTTCTCTACATCCCCTCCAACACATGTTGTTTTCTATCTTGCTAATTTTGGCCATTCTAACTGGTATAAGGTGGTATCTCAATGTGGTTTTAATTTGAATCTCCTTGATGGCTAGTGATGATGAACATTTTTTCAAGCGTCTGATAGCCATTTTTATGTCTTCATTAGAGAAGTGTCTGTTCATATCTTCTGCCCATTTTTAAAAATATGATTGTCTGTTTTGTGTGTGTTGAGTTTGAGGAGTTCTTTGTAGATCCTGGATATCAACCTTTTGTCTGTACTGTCATTTGCAAATATCTTCTCCCATTCCGTGTGTTGCCTCTTTGTTTTGTTGACTGTTTCCTTTGCTGTGCAGAAGCTTTTGATCTTGATGAAGTCTCAAAAGTTCATTTTCTCTTTTGATTCCTTTGCCTTTGGAGACATATCTTGAAAGAAGTTGCTGTGGCTGATACCGAAGAGGTTACTGCCTATGTTCTCCTCTAGGTTTCTGATGGAATCCTCTCTCACGTAGAGGTCTTTTATCCATTTTGAGTTTCTCTTTGTGTATGGTGTAAGAGAATGGTCGAGTTTCATTCTTCTACATATAGCTGTCTAGTTTTCTCAGCACCATTTATTGAAGAGACTGTCTTTTTCACTGTATATTTTTTTCCTGTTTTGTCAAAGATTATTTGCCCATAGGGTTGAGGGTCCATATCTGGGCTCCCTGCTCTGTCCCACTGGTCTATGTGTCTGTTTTTATGCCAGTACCATGCTGTCTTGGTGATCACAGCTTTGTAGTAAAGCTTGAAATCAGGTAATGTGATGCCCCCAGTTTTATTTTTGTTTTTCAACATTTCGTTAGCAATTCGGGGTCTCTTCTGATCCCATACAAATTTTAGGATTATTTGCTCCAGCTCTTTGAAAAATACTGTTGGAATTTTGATTGGAATGGAATTAAAGTATAGATTGCTCTAGGCAGTATAGACATTTTAACAATGTTTATTCTTTCAATCCAAGAGCATGGAATGGTCTTCCATCTTTTTGTGTCTTCTTCAATTTCTTTCATGAGTATTCTGTAGTTCCTCAAATACAGATCCTTTATCTCTTTGGTTAGGTTTATTCCCAGGCATCTTATGGTTCTTGGTGCTATAGTAAATGGAATAGAAGAGATTATGCTGAGTGAAATAAGTCAAGTAGAGAGAGTCAATTATCATATGGTTTCACTTATTTGTGGAGCATAACAAATAACATGGAGGACAAGGGGAGATGGAGAGGAGAAGGGAGTTGAGGGAAATTGGAAGGGGAGGTGAAACATGAGAGACTATGGATTCTGAAAAACAATCTGAGGGTTTTGAAGGGGCAGGGGGTGGGAGGTTGGGGGAACCTAGTGGTGGGTATTAGAGAGGGCACAGATTGCATGGAGCACTGGGTGTGGTGCAAAAACAATGAATACTGTTATGCTGAAAAGAAATAAAAAATTAAAAAATATAATTACTTGACTATGCAACCTATTTTCATTTTACATATACACACACATACAAGTTTATTATTAAATGTAGGATTTTAATATAAGCAGAAGTTTTCAGAATTGCAATTTCAGTGTAAATCAAGAGAGGCTATCTACTGGTTAAGACAACAGACCCTGGAACTAGACCATGAGGGTTTGAACTTCAACTCTACTACTTGTCAGCTGTAGTAACCTCAAGAAATTAAACTAACCTCTCTGGGACTCATTTTTTGTATATACAAACTGGGGATACTAGTAGTTACTATGTTATTTGGATGTCCTAAAGCTAGGTAAACCAATATATATAGAGGATTTGGAACAGTTTTTGGCATGTATTAATTGCTATAGACACATTATTACTGTTATTTTGTTCAGAATTTAGAGTTATTCACTGTTTCAGAAAATAGAGCTGGCCAATAAAACTTTCTCTAGTGGGGAGCCTGGGTGGCTCAGTGGGTTAAGCCGCTGCCTTCAGCTCAGGTCATGATCTCAGGGTCCTGGGATCAAGTCCCGCATCGGGGTCTCTGCTCAGCAGGGAGCCTGCTTCCCTCTCTCTCTCTCTCTCTCTGCCTGCCTCTCCATCTACTTGTGATTTCTCTCTGTCAAATAAATAAATAAAATCTTTAAAAAAAAAAAACTTTCTCTAGTATACTGCTTGTGTAGGGTTATATTTTTGGTGACTTAACATTTATGAGTGAGTATCTCATTACTTTGTAATGCCTTCTAAGGTTTTTCTATGGGATGATACATGTTATTTCATTTTAAAATACTTTCCTTTTTTCCAATTTATAGTATTTTTATAATATTATGTTGTACTTTAAAAATCATGTGTGAGACTATTATTGTATCTGTGAAATTTATTTCTGATAGAAAAGAAGCATTGCAAAAAACTTGCTCTGGGAAAAAGATATGAGTTTGATTACATTGAATATCATTGGTCAGGTGCTTTCTACTCATGGCCTGATGTCTAGGACTTTAAAGGGACCATTTTGATCAGTTCGCTGCCTGACTTTACAACATTTTGAGAAGACCAGCTTTAAGCACAAACAAAATAGGCATTGTATTATTATCTTTGAGTGACTGAATCACAGCTTTCTGTAAGGGTGTTGCCTATTATTGACCACTTCCAAGAGGGGAAGAAGCATGTCCTGGAGAAAAGGAAAACTTAAGAAACATGTTTTAAGTACAGGAAGTAATCAATTTGTTAAATGCAACTGAAAGGTCAAGAAAAAAAGATAATTGTGAATTGACCATTGGATTTGGCAAAAGAGCATGTCAGCTCTTTCTTTCAGGTTTTAAAAACTCATCATTTTCACATGTACTAGAGTGAGACTTTAAACAGTCTATACAGAGCACTCAGGTTTCAATCTGAGAACTTGTGTCCTTCTATTTTGAAATTTTTTCTCTTATTATTTTATTATACTTTTCCTTCTATTTCATTTTCTCAAATCATTCTTTCTGGAATTTTTTCATTTGGATGTTGAGCTTCCTGGATTTCATTTCTTCTCTCTTTGTTTCTTTGTTTCTTTCTTTTAAATTTTGTTTTCTCTTCCATTCCCCATCTTGGTGTGTTTGGTTCTACTTCTGGGAGATTGGCTCAACTTAGCTTTTTAAAGAGAAAAAAGGCAAGGTCAGCTAGCCAACATGGAGAAGAATGTAAGGGATCCATTTATATCATATACAAACTTTAAAACAATCTTTTCCAACCTTTATCTCAGATCTGGTGTGTTTTATAAGAGGTTGTGCATATATTTTGGCACTCTCTAGCAGGATTTCAAAAACTTTGAAGGAAGAAAACAATGCCTTGAGGGGAAGGAAAAGTGCCGGAGAGATCTACTTTTCTGTAGCCACAAGTTGAAGAAAACTTCAATCAATACTCTGCTAAATCTCAGAGGTTCCTGTTGCTCTTCCAGGAATTTGGAAGGCTGCAGGGCATGGTTCATTTCCCTGTGGGATACTCTTCTGCTGAAAAGAAACAGCCATGAAATGGTGTATCCTCAAATCATTAAGGCTTTGGAGTTGTCAGTACACCTCTTCCCTGTACATTCAGCTCTTCGACTCACGCTTTGTTTGTTTTTGTTTTTGTTTTTGTTTTTGTTTTGTTTGGTTTGGTTTGGTTTTGCTTTTACCTCATATAAAGACTTGTGATTCTGCAATGTTATTGTCTCTTGAAGTGTTGAAATGTTATGATGTGTGTCCATAATTTCACATAGCATCTTCCACCCTGTCCTAAGTATGCTGAGATATTTAAGAACACAAATCATGATCTCTGTCACTTTTACAAACTAGATAAACAAATGGGCAATGGAAAAAGCAAGACATAACAGACAAAATTGTACTCTAAATATAAGATGGCAACCTTGTTTTTTTTGTGTATGCTAATGCAGTGGAATCTTGAGAGGCTACTTTGAGTATCATGAATTTATATTAAATTCATGTTGAATCATGTCTAGGTTTGACATGTTGTGCCACATTTGATTAGAGACATCAGCCTTCACAAAATGGAGGCATAGAGATTTTTTTTTTTCCTTCTGAGTTCTATCATTCTCTCAGTGCTTTAAGAATTTATAAAGAGAGACAGAGAAAGAGAAAGAGAGAGAAAGGAAGAAGAAGGGATAGGAGAAGGGAGAGACCAGTGATGAGTAGAAGCTGGATGTGTCAGAGAACATTTCTTAAGCTAGGTGTAAGATTTTGCTGTGAAGAGGTATTCCTGAATGACATCCCAGGGAAGGAGAACAGGAAGAAGGAGCAGATATATAACTGTTTAATGCCAAGATTTCATTAACATAACCATTAGTATCTAGGAATTCTGACCCCTGGCCCTAGCTCCATCAGTCATTAGCTGTGAGTCCTAACAGAAGTCATTCCTTCATTCTCAGTCCTTATTGGGACTTGTGTTCTTACACTTTTTGACCTAGAATTGTCATTCATAAAATGAGGAGAAGGTGACATGATGCAGTGTGTGTTCCCCAAAGAGCATTCCATGAAATTTTATGTTCATGTGATATCAATGGATGTTTTCTGAAAAATGATTCTGTGATCAAGATAACTTAGGAAATACTGGCCAAACAAAACTAAACTGAATTATTTAGGACATTTTAGAGTCTTTAATATGTCAATAGCATAAACTTTATATTATATGCAGAAATATTCAATTTATTTGATCACAGAAACTTTATATAGAAAATCATGAGGAGCAGGTATTGATGAGTTATTGATCTTAATAATAATTTTCCTAACTCCTGGCTGCAGACAAGACACTGTGAAAAGATTCAAAAGGAGTAGGTAATATACAGATGGAGCATGTATGGTCTGTCATGCAAATTGGCTTTGAATCCCATGGCATAATTGTGTGACCTTGGAAAAGCTGACTTTTTAAAGTCTCAGTTTTCACATTATATAACAGGGGCAGTGACTTCTGCTTTGTGATTATTGTTAGAATATATTCTAACAATATATTGTTAATAAATATTTAATCTTTTATTCTTTCCTTCCATATAATTTTGTACTTTAGTGAGGGTAAATGACAGTAGGGCTGATTGCAAATGAGGCATGGGATGGGTCAACATTATGTTTTTGAATGGTTTGTGTAAAGGAATCAGAGGAGAGAACTCTTCTTTTCACCCCAAAACATTATTGAATCTGGAGGGACAAAAGGAAAATTTCTGCACCACAAGATGAACACATGTTCATGAAATTATCACTTGTGTGGGATCACAAATCTTGTGTGAACATCTGGTTTCCTCTTTTGAAGTGGCAGTAAGATGAAAGCACTGGAAATCAGATTTTAGCTTGTGGTTTTGGAAGAACAGGTGTACCAGACCAACTTTTTATGAAATCTTGTTCTTTCTCACATCTCCTTCCATTTGAGCTTCCCTATCCATAAACCTCCTTCTTTGAAAGAACCTTTAAACTATACTTGGGGCAGGGATGCTAATATTAGATGGGGTGGGCAGCTGACCCATGACCAGCATATGTCTAATAATATATGAGG
Organism: Mustela nivalis; assembly: GCF_964662115.1. Taxonomy (NCBI): domain Eukaryota; kingdom Metazoa; phylum Chordata; class Mammalia; order Carnivora; family Mustelidae; genus Mustela; species Mustela nivalis. Next base: position 13,781,807 of record NC_139021.1, on the reverse strand, counting down.
GTTTGATATCAAGCATGCTGGACAACTACTAAATACCAATCAAACTGGCTTCCTTTGTGGTTGGGGCTAACACAAAGAAACTGCCCCCTAAGAAGAATAGGGGACATAGACCCAGAAAGCACATGTCATCATTATGCCTTTTGCTTTTGGCTCCAGTGAGTTCCTGCTTCTTAAATATGGAAAGTTTAAGTAGTATATGGAGTTCACTATCCCTCTGTCTTGGTAGTCCCATCTTATCCTTTATGAAATTTTTCCTTGTAGATAAACTTGGGATGAAATTGAAATATCCCATTGCTCATTTTTCTTTTAGGCTTAGAACTTGACATTATTTTCTAATGTCCAAGATGAAAGGTGGTCCATAAGTCGATTCCCTAGGAAGATTTACTTCAAAGTGACTGAAAGATGAAAATCAGCACCCATTTGTACAGATCCAGACGTGCCAAGCTTGGGTGGACTTTCTCTTCTTGCTTGTCAACAGCTTTGATGCTATGCCAGGTGAAGCTGTCTGCAGCCATTAGTACTTGGATGACATCAGACAAATATTACCTGGCAACATCAGCCCTGAATTCCTGTGGAAACTCAGGTTAAGCTTGGAGGATCCTCTGAAAAATTCCTTTTGTATGTTTTGGGGGCTTTATTAAAAGTTGTTGCTCTACTATATATCTTTCAGATGAGGTCAATAGTTATACAATAATCCTTTCCTCTTTTGTAAAGCCACAGATCCTCCAAATAAGAACCAATGCCAGAGATTATACTTATCTGCAGAGTTTTGTTTTGTTTTTTCTATTTCTTTTGTTTTTGTTTTTGTTTTTGGAGGACCCTCCACATTTAAGTAGCTATAGAGCTGAAATGAAGAGGCACTCGGCTGGAATGGATGAATCTCAGTTTTAATCCATGTTCTGCTACTAGCTATCTCTGTCACTTTGAGAAAATGTCAGCTCCTCTCTCAGCCTTCATTTTCTAAACTGGATAAAATTTGGATGACTAGAGTTAAGTCTTCTCTAGAAATCCTGGTGTCCAACTGCCTTCACTTTGCAATGGAAGAAATGGAGGCTTTGTGCTGCAAGATCCTGCTGGGGTCCAGGGATGCTCATGAGCAAGTCTTGCCACTCAGCATTCAGTTCCCATTCTTCCAGAAATAGCACTCTGGTTTCCTTCGGTAAAGCCCCTGCTTATTCATTCTCCACCCTTTTAAAATGGGCTAACTACACTCCAGCTCTGGGGGTGAACAGTTAATTTCACAGACTTAGTGATTTTGTACAGGTCGTAACTCAAGCCAGGCTCATCAGAGACAATGAAAGTCAATCAGAAATCTTGCATTGTGGATTGTTGAGAAAAGAGCCTTAGGGTTTCTGCTGGGGTGATTGAGAGTAAAGGTGGAGTTAATCAAAGCCATGTTTCAGTCATCAAAGAAAGCTCTGCTTGAAAACGGAGCCAAAAAATAAGTGAGAATGCATTATACAAGAAAAAGATTGAGTCCTGTGGATATATTTAAGTCCATAAATTAAGCCATGTCTTAAGCTAGATGTTGGGACCAGACTGCTCAGAGTCACAACTCTACCATTGATAAGCAATGTGACCCCCTGGTAACACACTTGATCTCTGGATGTCGCAACCACCTCATTTGTAAAATGAAAACAGTAATTGGAAACAATCTCTTGAAGTCTTATTCAGAGAAATAAACAAGTGTGTGTGTGTGTGTGTGTGTGTGTGTGTGTGTGTGTAGAGCAGGGCTTGACACATAGTAAACATCATGTAACTATTTATTAATGTTAATATTGTTAGCTTTGTTTAGCTTTTATTGTTAGTTATTGTTAGGACTTTTCAGATACATAAGCCAGTAAATTCCATCTTTTTTGGTGGGGTGGTGTGAGCCAGTCTGATCTCTGACCAAATTGATTAGTCATCAAGTTAGTGGCCATTCTTAAAGGGTCTTCTGAGCCCCTTTTCAGATAAATTAATTCCTCATCACCACAACCATGCCATAAGTTACAAGGCACAAAATCAGAATATTGGACTGGACAGAGACTAGTCTGTACATTCTCTGAGTTTATTGAATTCCATATCAAATGATGTTAAAGATTGGGTAGTCAATGCCAAGAATTGTTAATTCAGTTTGATTTTGTCAGGTGTAATAATGCTGTGTTACACAGAGAAATGTTCTTTTTTTTTTTTTTTTAGAGAGATACATGCTAGAGTAATGGGAGTTGGTGTTATAATGTGTATAATTTACTTTGAAATAATTCGACAAAAACCACAAAACAAGATGAAACAAATGTGACAAAATGCTGGCAACTGCCATCCAACTGAATGTGGATAATTGGGTGTTCATTATAAACTCCTCTCAACTTTTCTGCATGTTTGAAAAATCTTACAATATAAATTTTGATTACAATTGTTGGCTTAATTATATGTCTTCTCTCCTTGAATGTAGAAACTATAAGGGCAAAGAACATGCCTACCTTGTTTATTGTATCCCGGTGGCTGTAATATGGTATGTGCTCAATAAATGTGTAATTAAAGATGGACAGGTTAGACCTTGTCAGATGAGAAGGAGGACCAGGAGACCAGGTATAACTGAAGCTGTGGGTGCCTGACATATCCTATGATCACCAACCATCGGGGGCTGTCCTCTTAGGGACTGTCACCTGAGCACTCAGGCTCTGCTTGGGGCTGGCCAAAAGAGCTCAGAGGCTGACATTCCCCAAGAGTAACCTTGAACAAATGATTATCAGAAACTGGAGGATAAATATTTTAACTTCCTTGCCCCTCAAGTGGACTAACTCTGAGGCTTGTTTCACATTATCTCTCAGAAAACAAAATTTTGTCTCCTATTGGTATGGGATTATTGAGAGGTAGATATTTTCCCTGGGGACATCCCATGATTTATGCATGTCTGATAAGGTCACCTGGTTACCTGGACATTGGGAAAATCTTGCGCTCAGCACCAACTCTGCTATTTCTAGAACTGAATTACTAAATTATTCCACTCTCAGCTCCCCCCTCCTTTCTGCTTTCTCCATGGAGATATTTCTTGGTGCTGGTTTTTGAATCACCAGCCAAATATTCTTTTCCTCTCTGCATGGTGACTTTGCAGTGCAGTAAAGACATATGCTCTTCCCTGAGAGCCAAACCTAAATTCCATCCTGGCTTCTTCAAATGCCCTTGGATGAAAATAGACATTCCTTTCTCCTGCAATCTTGTGTATTCTTATTCATTAGATATGGTATGTTAAATCCATAATTGGAGCAGCTATGCCTATGAAGCTTCTAAATTATAACCAACTCAAAATAGAGCCCTTGCAAAATGAAACAAAAAGATGGAAAAAAAATAAAGTTGCCTTAGCTATTCATTGTCTGTGGAGTGTAATATAATCTGCTCAGTGTGACAATCAAGGACCTCAAAGACTCAAAACTCCAGAAGTAGTGGGAAGGATCAAACAGACCTAAATTTGATTTCTGACTCTGCTTCACCACCCTCCTGGGGGTTTTGAATCTGTGCCCTGCGTTTTGTTGTCTCTCCAAACAAACAACAGCACACACAATCCAGAGTGACGCTTCAGCTCTTACTTTCTTGGGCAACGGAGGAGCTCGTTTCTCGTAAGAGAACTGTATTGACGGGATGAGTGAGTCACATAATACATTCTTTATCTTATTTCATATTTCTGAAGGCTTCCCCTGAATTGCTGTTATAAATCTAGTCACCCAGGTGTGAAAATGCGGTCATTCTCAACTTCTCTTGCTTAAACGTTTCTCAAAGGTCTCCTTAAATCCTGTTGGTGCTGTCTCTCTCTGCAGGGCTCCCTCAGACACTCACTGTGGTTTCCATGCACACTTCTGCTATGAGGAGATCACTTTACCTACCTGTTTTTAATTTAAAAGGTTTTATTAGCTGGTCTCCTTGCTTCCAGCATACCTCCAGCCACCCAGGAGCCCCTACTCCAATCTCTTACTTTGCTCCTAGTATGATTGTCCTAAGCATGGGTCTTATTAGGTCTGTCTCTGATTCTCAGATATTCAGTGGTCCCTGCACTGAAATCCACTTTGTCTCTAGCTAACTAGATTTAGCCTCATTTCTCTGGTCAGTACCTTGAGTCCTATATTCAAGTCTCATAAGTCTAGACTGTTCCCTCAATTTTCCTGCCACTGTGACTTTGCTCAAGCTGTTCCCACACCTGGATAGTCTTCTCAAATATACATCTCTCAAAGTTCTCTGTATCCTTCTGTTGTAGCTCAAATTTGATTCCATTTCCAAGGAGTCATGATTTTTCTTTTTCTGAATTTGTAATACTACTGCACCTAGTGTCTCTATAATAAAATTTACTATCCTATTTTGGAACGATTTTGTTTTCTGTTTTTCTCATTTGCTGGAGAGCTTCTAGAAGAGGACTACTGTTTTATTCATTTCAAAACCCTTAGGACTCTGTGTGTACAAAGCAGGGCTCAGGAAATGGAATCCCAGGAACTGCTGTGGGAGAGGGTGGGGCTTGGCTCTTGCATAGACAAATGAGAGTGAAGTAATACTGGCAATTTGGTTGCCAATCTCTCCTCTGAGAGGCAACAATGCCATTTTGATTTAAAGAAACAAAACTTCCAAGCATCTACTGCGGTAGGCAATTTCTGATGATCAGTTTCCATCATCCCTACCTCCTAGTGTTTGTGGCATGGGTAGCCCTTCCTGAGTGTGGACTGGATCTCAGGACTCTCTTCTAATGATAAAATATGGTGAAAGTGGGTGGATGTCAAGCGGCTGTGGTGTCCATGTTGCCAACACTCTCTTTTGCTCCCACTCTCTGTCCTCTTGCTTGCTTGTTGCTACACTGTATGAAGAGGCCCACTTGGCAAAGGATCTAGAGAGCCTTCTGACTATAACTTGCAAGCCACGGAGGCCTCACTCCAAAAGCCTGTGAAAAACCAAAATTACTAAACAACCCTGTTAAGTGAGCTGAGAAGCAAATCCTTGCCTGGTGAGCCTTGAGATGACTGCAGCTTTTAAAAAAATAATTCATTTTTTATTTGGATATAGTTGATACAATGTCACATGCATTTCAGGTGTATGACAGTGATTCAACACATTTATACATTATGCTATGCTCACAAGTATAGCTACCATCTGCCACCTTTAATACTATGACAATATTATTGACTATATTCCTTATGATGGGCCTCTTATTCCCATGACTTATTTATTCTGTCACCTGTAGACTGTATCACCCATTCACCTCCACCCATCCCTCTACTCCTTCCTCTTTGGCAATCATCATTTTGTTTTCTGTATTTATAGGTCCGATTCTGCTTTTTGTGTGTTTATTCATTTGTTTGTGTTTTTTTGGTTTGTTTTTTAGATTCCACAAGTGAGTGAAATCATGTGGTGTTTGTGTTTCTCAGTCTGACTTTTTTCACTTAGCATAATACCCTCTAGGTCCATCCATATTGTCTCAAATGGCGCGATCTCACTCTTTTTTAAGGCCTCATAATATTCCACTGCATAGATACACCATTTCTTCCTCATTTATCTATTAATGAGCACTTAAACTGCTTCCATACCTTGGCTATTGTAAATAAGGCTGCAATAAACATAAGGATCCATATGTCTTTTAAAATTTGTTTTTATTTTCTTTAGGTAAATACCCAGTCATGGAATTATTGGATCATATGGTATTTCTACTTTTAATTTTCTGAGGAACCTGTATACTGTTTTCCACAGAGGCTGCACCAGTTTATATTCCCACCAACACTGTATGACTGTGCCTTTTTCTCCCACATTCTCAGCAACACTTGTTATTTCTTGTCTTTTTTATTTTAGCCATTCTGACTGTAGCCTTGTGAGAAACCAGATCAGAGCACCCAGCTGATCTGGCCCAGATTCTTGACCTACAGAACTGAAATAAGCAATGTGGTTGCTTGAAACCATTATGTTTTCAGGTAATTTATTATGCAGTACTAGATAACTAAAGACATCTACCTTTGGCAATTCTGACTACAGGGTTCAGGCTCTCAAGATGTAGTTTCCTTACTAACAGATTGCCCAAGGCATGTGTTTACATTGTCCTTCTACCCTTGCTAAGTGTTTTCTACTTCTGAGCATTATATAAAGATTGTCAGTTTCTAAGAACATAGCTTACACATTTATCTGGACAGAGTTAGTATGAAATTATGTAAAACTAGAACTTTCATAGATAAGAAGTTAAAATAAATCTTAGTGAAAATATATCATTTAGGGATTGCCTACTGGTTGAGACAAGCATGTGATAGTAACTTTTTTTTTTTTTTTTCATCTCTGCAAATAAGGAGAATGGCAGTCAAATTAAGATGTTTGCACAAGGACACACATCCAGCAAGTGTTGAAATCAGATATCAAGCCCGGATGTATGCATTGTCAAAACCAAACTCTTTTTCTTAAACCAAAGTTCTCAATCATAGCTGTTCATGGTAATCACCTGAGGGATATTAAATAAACTTTGGGAAATTCTGATTAATTCTTCTGGGTCACAGCCTGGACATTGGGTTTTTTTAAAAGCTTCCCAGAGGACTCTAATATGTAGCCAAATTTTAAAACCACTAGACTATATCTCAGACCATCCTGAAGGAATTTAGCCACACTCTGTGATTGCCTCCAGTTCCTGAATTTGAAATAAAGCCACTTGAATCCTTTCTGGAAAGAAAATATATTCACCATGACAGAAGCTTCTGTGGGGGTACAAACTGTGGGGGAGAAACATTCCAGGTGAGGAAGAAAGAGAAGGAAGAGAAACTCTGACCTTGAGTTTACTGACTTTGAATGGAGGAGATTTTATTACAGACCAGGAAATGATCAGCAGTTCCCCCCATGCCTTATATAGCTGCATTGTATTTACTCATATTTCACTTGTCCTTGAGAAATGGACATTTCCTTTGCATGACTGTATATTGACCTAGAAGGGAACCTAGAATTCAATTGTTTATATACAAACACACTGAATCATAGAAAGGAACAGTGAGGGGCTGCCTGTGTGGCTCAGTGGGTTAAGCCTCTGCCTTGGGCTCAGGTCATGATCTCAGGGTCCTGGGATCAGGCTCTCGCATCTGGGCAGGGAGCCTGCCTCCTCCTCCTCTCTCTCTCTCTCTCTCTCTCTGCTTGCCTCTCTGTCTACTTGTGATCTTTCTCTCTGTCAAATAAATAAAATATTTTAAAAAACAAAAGAAAGGGACAGTGATTTTCTAAAGGCCATATCACAAATTAATGGCAGAACTGGTTTAGTCTAAACATTTAGACTTCCTTTGCTCAAATATCTCCTTATCAGAGAGTCCTACACTGACCACTACATATAAAATAGCACTCATCCCCAGCATTCTCTATTACCTTTATTCTATTTTACTAGAGCTCTTACCATCAACCAAAATATATTTTGTTCACTTATTTCGGTCTCTTCTCTTTGCCCCACTAGAATGAAAACTACATAAAGGCAGAGACTTTGTCTTATTCTTTTGTTTACTTACCACTTTATCTCTAATGCCTGGTATTCTGAAGGTGGCCCTTAGTAAATATTAGCTAATTAAATGCAGAATGAATAGTCAAATTTTCAAAGATGAGCAATCTCGAGACCTCACCAATTTAACGTCAGGAAATACATTCAAATAATAGTTTGTAATAGTTTGTATAAGTTAGGTTAACCCTTAAAGAAGATAAAGAAAGTGACATTCAAACAAAAATGGGAAATTTAATCCAATAATTTCTAAAATCCCTTCCAAAAAAGAATCTGCTATGTAAAATATTACTTCTCCATACAAAGAACTCATGATTGTTAGACTTTTCATGGATTGTTGGAATATGTGCTTAATTCATTCAACATTTTCATTCATTCAAGACATATTTAGTGATCATCTGTTGTATGTGTGTTGGGTAAAGCTGCTGCATGAATGATGCAGGGATAAAGTTGGTATCTTCAGCCTATCTCTCAACTCCTGACTGCCCATCTTATTTTAAAATCTCCCTACTTGCAAATGTTCTTTAAACATTTTTAGAGAGCGAAGTTCATCATAAATGGTAGCTTTGGGGGAAATATAGTAGTACATCACTGAGATTATTTGATAGTTTATGGGGGTCTGACTTTCTTTGTAGAACCACTCATGAGAAAGGCAGCTGCATACAATGACTCCCCAAGGTTGTGCTCTTTCTAAAATGGCGTGAAAGGAGGTTATCCCAGACCTTCTATCTTTTTATTTCTTGCTCTTGGGTGACAGAGCTGTGATATAACCTAAAAATTCAGTTAGTTGTTAAGGAATTAAAAGACCAGAAGAGGTTATGTCACTTGTCCTGAAGTATTAAATTCTTCTTGGAATTATTTTGGTCTTCAATCATTCTCCATTAGACACTCCAGAAGAAGGACTAGAAATAAATATTTGTGTTTTAAACAGCCAAACCTGACCCTCTTTAGGTGCCCTCACTCCCAGGCATTTAACTCACACAACCTTCCCTAGATTTTATTTAAAAAAAAAAAAAAGTTTTCTCATGTGCCAAAAATACTGTATTGGACTTTGGAATATAATGAATAACATTGAAAAAATATCAGATTTAAAGATACGTAATTCACATATTATAAAATTTACCCCTGTAGGAGGTAAAATTAAACGTTTTTAGTGTTGTCACAGAATGTGCAACACTCACCACTATCTAATTTCAAAAACATTTATCATCCAGAGAAGAACTGTGGACCTTTTAGCAGTTTTTCTCCCATTGTCCCTTCCACTAATTACTGAAAAATGCAAATATACTTTCTACTTCTATGGATTTTTCTGTCTTGGATATTTCATACAAATGGAATCATACAACATGTGGCCTCTTGTCTGACTTCTTTCATTTAAGCATAATTTTTCAAGGTTCATCATTTTTCTAACATGAGCAGGCATTTCACCTGTCTTTATAACCAGATAATACTCCATTGTTCAGTTATTACATATTTGTTTACACACTCATTAGCTGATGGATATTTGGGTTATTTCCACTTGTTAGCTCTTATAAATGAGGTTATGGTGAACAATAGTGTACATGTTTTTCTGTGGGAATATTTTTTTAATTCCCTTGAGTATACAGCTAGGAGTAGAAGTGCTGGGTCATAGAGTAAATTTTTTTTTTTAGTTTTTGAGGAATTGCCAAATCCTCTTACAAAACCTGCAACATTTTATATTTTCAGCAGCAATGTATGAAGATTTCGAATTTTTGTATCCTCACCAACATTTATTAGTGTCTATCTGATGATAGGCTTCCTAATGGATGTGAAGTGACATCTCATTGTGGTTTTGATTTAATTTCTTCAGTAACTAATGATGCCAAGCATCTTTCCATATGCTTATAAACCATTTGCATATATTCTTTGGAGAAATGTCTGTTCAAAGACTTTGCTCATTTTTAATTGGATAATTTATATTTTTTATTATTGACTTATATGGTTTTTTATATATTCTGGATATTAAATCCCTTATCAGACATATAATTTGCAAACATTTTCTCCTATTTTTTGAGTTGTCTTTTCATTTTCTTGATGATATCTTTGGAAGTACAAAAACATTTAATTTTGGTGAAGTAAAATATGTATGTATATATACATATATTTTATTTCCTTTTTGTTCCATTCTTCTGATGTTATATCCATGAGACCATTGCCTAATCCACTGTAACAAACACTTCAGTGTTTATTCTGAAATTTTTTTGTTTTTGTTTTTTAGTTTTAGCAGTTACATTAGGCCTATTATCTACTTTAATTTTTATATGTAGAGTAAGGTAAAGTTTCAACTTTATTCCTCTGTGTGTGGATATTCAGTTTTCCTTCCGCCATTTGTTGAAAGGACTATTTCTTCTTTGAATTGTCTTGACCCTCTTGTTAAAACTCAATGGACTGTAGAAACAAGAGTTTGTTTCTGGACTCTCAATTCTATTCCATTAGTTTTACTGTCTATTGTTCTGCCAATATCAGACTGTTTTGTTTGTTCTAGCTTTGTAATAGGTTTGGAATAAAAAATACGAGCCCTTCAACATTTTCTTCTTTAATAGTGCTTTTCAGGACCTCTTGCAATTCCGTGTAAATTTTAGGATTAACAGTCAATTTCACCAATTAATGCAGTGAGGATTTTGATAGTGATTGTGTGGAATCTGTGGATCAACTTGGGGTGTACTACTACCACAGCAATATTCACTCTTCAACTCATAAACATGGGAAGTTGTTCTATTTACGTTTTTTGTCTTTCTTAATTACTTTCAATGATTTTTTTTTGGTGTTTTTTTAGGGGGCAAGTCTTGTATTTCTTTGAAAAATTTATTCTTCAGGAAGTATTTTTCTTTAGATGTATTGTAAATAGAATTTTTTACTTAGTTTAATTTTTGGATTGTTCATTGCTAGCATATAAAAATAAAATTGATTTTGTATATTAATCTTATATCCTGCAAGCTCATTAAACTCATGCATTAGTTCTAGCAATTTTTATAGTTTCTTTAGGATTTTCTGCATAAGACGTCATGACATTTGCAAATAGAAATTGTTTTATTTTTTATTTTTCAATATAGATGTCTTTTTTTTAAATCATATATAATCTGCCCTAATGGCCCTGCTTTGGACCTCCTTCACAATGTTAAATAGAGTAAATAGAGTAGCAAGAGTGGACAATCATTTTTTTTTTTTTTCATTATCTTAGGGAGAGAGAATTCAGTCTTTCACTATTAAGAATGATGCTAGCTGCAGGTTTTTGATAGATGGCCCATATGACAATGAGATAGAAAGGCCCCTTGTTTTCCTAGTTTGTTGAGTGTTTTTGTCATGAAAAGATGCTTTTGTTTTGTTTTGTTTCGGGTTTTTTTTTTTTTTTTTTGGTCAAGTGATTTTTCTTGCCTATTAAAATGATCATTTTTTTGTCCTTTATTTTATTAATATGGTACATTACATTGATTTTCTTACATTATAACAACTGTGCATTCCTGGAATAAATCCTACTTTGTCAAAGTGCACAATTCTGTTTACATGTTGCTAGCCTTAGTTTATTAGTACTTTGTTGAAGATTCTTACATCTGTGTTTATAATGAATATTGGTTAATGGTTTCGTTTCGTTTTTGTTATGGTGTCTTTATCTGGTTTTGGTGTCAGGATAAAACTTGTTTCATAATAAGTTGGAAAAAGTTCCTCCTCTTCTATTCTTTGGAAGAGTTTAGGGAAATTTGCTATTATTTCTTTTTTAAACATTTGGTAGAATATATCCATAAAGCCATGTGGTCATAAACGTTTTTTCATGGGAAATTTTTTGATTCATAAATGAATTTCTTTTCTCTATGACATAATTTGTTATAGAGCTTTTTAGATTTTATATTTATTCTTGAATCCATCTTTGTAGGCGCGTCTTTCCTGTAGTGCATCCCTTCTACCTAGTTCATCAAATCTGTTGGCATAATTTGTTTATGTTATTTCTGTGTATTTATATAAGTGTATTTATATAGTGTATTTATATAAGATCAGTGTGGTGGATCCTTTAATTTCTGATATTAGTAGTCAGAATCTTCCCTCTTTTTCTGGTCAATCTTGATAAAGCTTTGCCAATTTTGTTGATCTTTTCAAAGAACCAATTATTTTTGTTTTCTTTGTTGTTTTTTCTGTTTTCTGTTATTTATTCCCATTTTCACTATTTCTTTCCTTCTTCTGATTTAGGATTTAGTCTGCACTTTTTTCTAGTTTATTAAGGTGTATGTTTAGGATGCCTATTTGAAATGTTTTTTCTTCTTTCTTTTTCTTTGTTACTTCTTTTTCACTATAGGTGTTCAGAAATTTACATTTCCTGATAATTGCTTTTCTGGCTGTATTGCATAATTTTGGGTATCTTGTGTTTTAAATTTTCATTTATTCAAGTAGTTTATAATAGAACTCTATTTGAACCATTGGTTCAACAATAGGAATGTGTTATTTAATTTCTACATATTTTTGTATTTCCCCAATTCCTGTTATTGAGTTTTAATTTCATTCTATTATGTGTCAGAGAGCACACTTGGTATGGTTTCAGATCCATAAAAATACCAAATAAAAAATCCTGGAGTTGGAAAATATAATAACCCATATTAAAAATTCATGAGAGGAGGCCAACAGCAGATTTGAAATGGTCAAAAAAGAGTCCACAAACTTGACACAGGTCAATTGAGATTGTCAATCTGAGGAACAGAAAGAAAAAAAAAATTAAAGAATAAAAAGTAACAGAGTCTTAGAGACCTGTGGGACACAATCAGCTGTACTGATATACATGGTCCTACTGAACCTGATTTTCACCTGGACTAATTAACAGGTCGTGAGCAGCAACTTCAGAAAAAGTGCAATTCCTCTTACTGCCATCCCTACAGCTCTCTATTCTTCTGTATCAAGTGAACTTCACCGATTTTATGTTGCCTGCCTAGTTCCCATAGGGACTGAGTTTTCAATCTCTGAAAAAGAGCATCAGACATAAAGGGAAGGGCATTTTAGGAAGGAAAAACAGCAGAAGCAGAGAATATGAGGTAAGAAAATTTATAGTTTGATGAGGGAGAATGAAAATGAATTTGGCTGAGGAGGGGCTCTCTGTGGGAAGGCACTCCAAATAGTCTGGAAAGACTATTTGGAGCTATACTGTGTAGAACAGAGATAGTAAGGCTTTTACATACTGATTTGTAAAATTTCATGCATTTCAGAGAACAGGAAAACCAATGATCCTATTTGATTTCCAAAGATACTCTGAAAAACAGGGATTGCAGTTATTATTCTACAGATGTGGAAATTGAAGCTGAGAGTTACGTGGGCTATCAATATTTAAAGGAAAAGTGAACCAGAATCCACATCTACAGATTCTGTTCCATTGCTGATAAACAGAAAGCAAGCCATCCCAAAGAAGTCAGAATTGAGCCTGAACTTTTTCCTCTTCCCTGTACTAGTCTTAATACCTAAAACAATAACTAGCACTTGGGTGAAAGAAATGATTGAATCCTGCCAACTACAGTCTGCTTATTACCTGGCCAAATATTATTTTGGCTTCCATGGGGGCTGAGTGCACAAACAGCTCCTGGAAGACAGAAAGGTTTATCTAAGAGCCGTTGTTCAACTTCAGCTTTCTAGCTCCTTCCACAGGCTGAATCAACTCTTTCGTTGGGAATTTTCTGTTGCAAAAGTCACCAAGACTGGGCTCACTACAGGATTCTTTATAATGAGGAAAGCTGGCTTCCCTGTGAGATGGTGGTGAATAGGCTGGACAGTGGATAGGGATTGAGGGCCACAGTAACAGGCAGTTGTCACTTGAAAACAGACTGTTCCCAAGTCACTCCCAATAGCACTGTAAGATGTGACCACTATTTGCTTCAAAAGGAAAATTAGTCCCAAACCTTATGCTCTCTGAGGAGGCATTCTTGGGACCTTATATCAATATATCAAAAGTTAGCTTTGTGAATAATTTATGGATGGTTAGATTTAGAATGTGGCATTATAAAAGGTTTCAGAATTTTTATTTATTTACTTTTTATGTATTTTTTATTTTTAAATTTTAATTTAATTTTTTTCAGTTTTCAGAAATTCATTGTTCATGAAACACACCCAGTGCTCCATGCAGTATGTGCCCTCTTTAATACCCACCACCAGGATTACCCGTCCCCCCATCCTCCTCCCCTCTAAAACCCTCAGTTCACTTCTGAGAGTCCACAGTCTCTCATGTTTCATCTCCCCCTCTGATTTCCTCCACTTCACTTGTCCTTTCCTTCTCTTAATGTCCTCCATGTTAGTCCTTATGTTCCACAAGTAAGTGAAACCATATGATAATTGACTTTCTCTGCTTGACTTATTTCACTCAGCAAAGACTTCAGAACTTTTAAAACCCAAAACATAAAAGTTACCCTATATTGTATTTTGTCCATGCATGAATTAATTGATATCTAATCTAGATTCAGGTCAGTTTATTATAAAGAGAACTAGACAGGGGACACAGAGGCCTGGGTCTTATATGTGTCCCAATCTAGTAAACCTTAGCCAGGCTCATAATATCTTCAAATCTCAGAATCCTTCCTTTATAAAAACAGAGATGAATAATTCCTAAGAGCCTTCTGAGTTTGTAGTTCATTTACTTGAGTTTAACAAAGTTCTCTGAGAAACTTCACATTCTGTGATTGATTTTGTTGTTATTGTTGTTCCTAATTCCAGTTGAAAGGAATGAGAGCTTAGTTACATCTCTGACATATTTTTACAGTGATCTCAAATGGTTCCAACCAAATTAAATATTTGCTCTAGAAATATTTTGTATTTGCATAGCATCTTGCAATTTTAAAAAATAACATGGATTTTTTTAAATTTATTTTGCTTTTTCACAGTAAAGTAGAGAGACCAGATACGTGGTGGAGAGTTAAGGGAAGTATGCCCATTTTAGACATGAGGAAACATCCTCAAATTTCATTAATTTAATAAAATAATGTGACTAATTCATGGAAGAGTTGGAATCAGATACAAGGTCATCTGATGCATTGTCCAGGGCTTTTGAAATTATTATTAAGCAGCTACTTATGTGTCAATTGTTGTGCTGGGCACTGGATATCTCTTTAAGACATTTCCCAGCTTTCCATGAGCTTTCAATCTGGTAGGTCTGTAATCAGATAATTTAGATGACTGTGTGAAGGTAATAATGGACATGGAAAGTGAGTTGAGACAACACGGAACAAAGGAGAAAGAACAGTTCAACACAGGGAGCTCATGAAGGGTTCCTATAGGAGATGACATTGGACCAGTTTAAAAAAAACTGGTGAGTTAGTCAGGCATGAACTAGAAGTAGTTCTTTCATGGTTGAAGGAACAACATGAGCACAGGTACAAAGATGGAAAACATTTTCTGTGCAGGACAAGACAAGCATTTATTTCTAGAGGAGATTGGAGAGTGGGGATTGGTGTGAAATGAAGCTAAAAAAGTAGCTGGAGTCAGATTGGAAAGGTTGTATCTGCCTTGCAAAGGAGCTTGGACTTTTCCTGGAGGTTATGGTGGGAAGCTATTGAAGGATTTTATATGGGGGCATGACTTGCTCCCATTGGAAGTGGACCACTATCATGGCTACCCAAAGGTTCTGAGATAGTGACATGACAGCAGAAAGGGAAACCAGTTAGAGGTTTTAGTATGGGATTCAAGTGTTTTTTTTTTTTTTTTTAATGGAACTTTCATAACAAAACAAAAGCAAGAAAGTGAGTAGAGAACCTAATGGAAGTGATTACCTTTCTAGAGAAAAGTGATCCATTTGCCTCAGTTCTTAGCTGCTTAAAGTTGTGTGCACCAGTTCTCTTAAAGTTGTGATGGCCTACCAGATCTCCTATTGTAGGAAACTAAAAATATGTCATAAACAAGATTTAGCTATTACTTATTACTTTCGAGGTAAGCCTCAAAAATTCATACATTATCCAATATTCCCAACAGCTTTGTAAAATAGGTATACTTATCACAGATGGGAAAATTGAGGCACAAAGCAAATAGGTCGTATGCTAAAGTCATAGAGCTAGTGTGTGATCAAGCTAGAGTTCAAATCTAGACTGGACTTTTTTCTCAAATGTAGCTCTTGGTTGTGACAGAGTGTTAAATAGTAATAATCAAATAGAGAAAGAACGGAGGACACAGAATACCAGCAGGAGTGGTAGGGGTGTTGAATATAAAGGAACATGTATTCCATGAATACAGCTCATTAGCATCTGTGAAATCCCGTGTGTCATTGGCACCAATGTTCTCAACAAGGAAGAAGAGACCACCTGGCCATAGTTACTCTCCAAACCCTGTAGAAATAATGCAAAACTATTTTTTTGCGGGCTTGGATGAATGAGGTTTAGAATTTCACTAACTGCTGACTCCAGTGCATTCCATTTTAGGTTCCTTACATAGACTCCATGTTCTGAGTCCTACAAATTTTTCTCTTATTATTTAAAACTTAGATTTTGGAAAAGTTCCCAAATACTTGGCTATAGCTCATTTTCATGACTATTGTTTTTGCTATGGGCAAAAAAAAAGTAATCTACTTTGGAACTAAAAGACATCAACTTGATTCATTGTTCCTTTTGGATTATTTTCTGTCATCTTTCTTTAGCCTCTGGCTTCGAAGTGAGGAAAGCAGGGACCAGGGAATTTTGGAGGTGAAAGAAAATGTGTGAGGTCGTAATTCAGAATATCGTCCCACTAAATGTAAACATTAATATTTATAAAACACCAGAACAAGCTAGAGTGATGTTATCACATGAGCTCCCTAAAGGCAGGTGTTACATCTGTCTTGCTCACTGCTGTGTATCACCAGTGCACACAACTGTGCTCGACACATGGTAGATACTTAAGAAACATCTGTTGGTTGAGCAAATAAATTAATGAATAGTTTTCAAATAATCTATTCCTCTCTGCATTCATATCATGGTTGACTCTACTAATATTCAGAAGTACCTAAAGTATATGTGATGTTTAAGTAAAAAGGATTTCAGCATAGGGACATAGATCTGACTTCAATCGTGGTTAAGTCTGCTTTTAAGAGAGAGAGTAGTTTGGAACAGTGATATTCCAAAAGTCAAAGTAGAGACCCGTTGGTGCAAATTACAAGCAGGTGGGTTTCAGTTGTTTAAAGGAAATATTCTGACAGAACCACCATAGAACCATCTGCCTTAGGGTCTTCTTAAAAACATGTGAACCATGAGAGACTATGGACTCTGAAAAACAATCTGAGGGCTTTGAAGGCGCGGGGGGTGGGAGGTTGGGGGAACCAGGTGGTGGGTATTGGAGAGGGCACTGATTGCATGGAGTGCTGAGTGTGGTGCAAAAACAATGAATACTGTTATGCTGAAAATAAAAAATAAATTTAAAAAAAAGGTTAAAAAAAACACGTTAACAGATCAGTTTAGATGAGGACTGAGCTTGTTAATCCTTTTCATTAGGTGGTTGCAATAGAGCAAAAGTCAAATGAGACTGAGTGTAAGAAAGAGTGTGAGGAATGGGGTAAAATTTAGGAGTTAGCTATGAAAGGGAGAAATAAATCCGGGATAGCTGGATAGCAGGAATGAGTTTAAGGGAGAGAGGTTTGTTTGTTTGTTTTTTTGTTTTGTTTTTTTTAGTCCCCCCTTTTTTTGAAGGAAGAATAACTTGGTTGTATGCTCGAAGAAAGTACCCATCAGATAGGAAAACTTGATAATAGAATAGAGAGTGTTGCATTATTGGAGTGATATCCCTTGGGTAGGGGAGAGAGATGGTCTGTGGTCTGTCTGCTGCACAAGGTGAGGGCTGGATTTAACCTGAGGCATGCATAGTTCATCTGAGTGACAGGGAAGGTAGGTGTCTGTCACTGAGTACAGATGCTGTTGGGTAAGTGGATAGAGTGTGGGAGATGGAAGTTCTCTATGCAATTTGTTATGTGTGATATTTGGCCTACGTGTTCTTTTCTCTCATTTACTTTGTGGTTTTCTTTTGGGACAGTGTCTTAAGGTGATTTGACCTTGTTTTTCTGGCAGTTTTTAGCTGCATGGCACTTGGTAAGCCCATTTAAAGGAATAAATTAATGACTAAAAGATACACCCACATTTTCCAAATATTAGTGTAATACTGGAAGTCTCTAGGAAATAGAGGTGGTGGGGCACAGTTGAAACCCAATCACAGCAGATTTAAGGAAAGAAGGAATGTGTGGCTGGTCTGGAAGGGCCAAGAAGTAAGCACTGACAAGGTGGGTGGGGCCGATTTTATGGAATGGGTCAGCATGTTTTATTAAGAGCCTCCCAGGACCCAGCCCTGTATTTGGTACTGTTGGGACTTGAAAAGAAGAAAGATGTGTGATGGGTCTTGAAGAGTTTCTAATATGGTTACTGAGCCCAGACCTTATATGGAACCTGGTGATAGATAGCATGGCTCCAACTCCTAGCCTTCCAGCATATTGGTTAATTGTGCATGCTCAAAAATTTAAAATGTCTGGATTTGAATCCAGGCTTTGTCAAATGGCCATTGGACAATCTCACATGAGTTATTTTCATCATACTTAACTTTCCTCATCTTTGAAAGGATAAAAACATTGTGCCACATTTTAAGGGGTTCTGAGGATTGAATGAGTGAATGTGTGTGAAACACTAGGCAGCATTTGACACATAGAAGTAAGTTCTATATATTAGACAGGATCATATTAAGAAGAAAGTGTGAGTATTCACGAGGCACATAGGATAGAGAAGGCACACTCTGAGAGTGCTACCTGTCCCCAGAGGACTCCTCCTAGAAGCCATTTCCTTCTTACCTTATAATCCCTAGGTACATTGAAATAAGGAAAGGGGCCTATTTATTAATCTGGAACAATCAAACTCTCCCACTTAAGAATTTGGCATTTCAGTGAGAGACACATAAATTGAGACTAGTAGTCACATTGTGGTCATCAGTTGGGCGAAAAGGCCTACAAACTGCTAACTAATGCTGACATCCTTGTGGTTCAGAGATTAAAGTATTTAATTTCTCATTTGAATCTGTGACAACTCTGTTATCTTTCCGATAAATCTTCATTTCACCTGAAGAGCAAAAGTGGTTCTCTGTGGCTTATAAACACATACATTTTTTAGATGTACAAATAGATTCCAGACTCAATGGATCTCCCTCAAGGAGGATTCTGTATCATGGAGGTTTTAGCTATTAAACAGGCCAGGTCATTCACTCATTTATTAAGCTGGCATTTAGTGAGCTCATTTTGTTTTATTATTAGTAAGTATTGGAATTATAAGGATGATTCATACAGAGCTTCTGCCTTCAAGGAGCTTGAGTTTTTCAACCCAGAGATTTATGTGCTAGTTTCAGAAAAGAAGGGGACTGAGTTATTTTGAAGACTCTAGGTGAAGTGACTGGGTGAAAAGGTAGTACCATTAAGTATTGTTGAATCTATACAAGAAATGTAGTCTTCAGACAAATGATTCAGTATCCTTAAAAAAAAAAAAAAGAAAAATATTTATTTACTTTTACTGGGGGAGTGGACAGAAGGAGAGGGAGAGAGACTCTCAAGTAGACTGTGCTGAGCATGGAGTCCTGAGGGATTCAATCTCATGACCCTGAGATTATGACCTGAGCAGAAACCAAGAGTTGGATGCTCAACTGACTGTGTCACCCAGGCACCTCCAGTATCCTTTTAATGAGGGGTCAAACTTTTGCCTTTATACCTATCTGAGTACTTCCAAATGATTCCCTGGAAATCAATGAATCAAACAAACAAACAAAACACAAACACAAAATTGGACATGGAAATCTATGGGTCTGGTGAAAAATAAATCATTAAAAACACATGCTATTCTATTTATTTTTTGAAGGGGGATAATATAATGCCCTTCCCATTTTTGTTCACCCAATTTTAAAGTTTTAGCATGGTATCATATTTCCAAGTACAAAGAATTTCTACATTCTGTCCACTCACATATATTTTTTAAAATTTTGGAATACTTGTATCACAGTTGATTTTTTCAATTTTCTTTCTCACTACTCCTCTATAAATACTTTATACTCCAGGCATCATGCTGGCATCCCTTACATAATCCATATTCTCTTCCCTCTGTGTCTTTGTTCACACTGTTCTTCTCCTCATATCCAGAAACAGTTTCTTCTCATGATTTCATGCATAAATCATTCTTAGTTTTTGAAGTTCAACTAAAATATTGCTCACTCTGTGATGATTTTTTTTATCATCTCTCAGCTAGAAATTCCTCTTCTAATTTTTCAAATGTTATCTGTTCTTCTTTTTACAAATTTTATTACTTGATGCCTCATGCTATAGTTATTGTCTTCAAAGTTTTCTGCCTTTCTAGAGTTGTTTGAGGGCCTGCAAATGGAATGTTCTCACCCTTGCCCCTTAGTAGGCCCTGCTCAAGACTTCAGGGGTCTTCTGTCACTGAGAACAAATACAGATTCTTGTAAGTGTTGGTATGTACAATGTAGATTTCTAGCTGACTTGATAGACAAAACACAAAGATGAATTTCTGATAAAGGTTGTGGTAAGATGAGCATTTGAAAGAGACAGTAGGAAGAAAGGACTAAAGAGAACAGAGCAGATCAGATGAGATAATCAGACAAAGACACCCCTGTGATTTAACCAACATTGGGAAAAAAGGACAAGGAAGAAGAACAGGCTGGGTTCCAGACTGGTGTTGTCCCAAGGACAGATTGTGTGATAGGCTGAATCCCCCAGGAAACAGTCTGATATGGAAATTAGCATGCACTTGTTTTCTTCTGGGGTGTTTTTGGAATCAACACACGTGGAAGAGAAGGGAAGGAAGTAGGATTCAGAAGTGGGAGATGTCATGCTGCAGCACCATCTCAATAGAATCCTTGGCTTACACTGTGGGGAATTTTGAAGATGAGATTGCCCTTCCGAGGTGTCCTGAGTTGGGGCAAAAGGGCCTTTATCCCCAGGCATCAAGCGGTCATAGATGGCAGGATTTCTGACAAGGTGACTCCTTTCAGAAGAGGTACTCTCAAAAAGGATTGACAGATAAGGACTTTCGGCCAGCAACACTTCCATCAGCTGGGGCAATTAAGTTTTTGACTGTGGAAGAGGAATCTTGGCAGTGCATTACTGTCTAACATGAGGTGTTTGTGTGTCTAGGGGCCATAGGAGTGAACTAGAAGACAAAATGATGAAGTTATAAGATTGGCTTTCAGCTTATGAGCTTGGTTCTAAGTAGTCTCAGTATAGCTTCATTTCCATTAATCAATACACTGGTGACCAAGATTATAACTGTAGTGACCTCTATTCAATTATAAAAATGCAGCATTACTTGGTCTATTTCTGATGGGAGCAATGCCAGATAACCTAGTAATATGTGCCCAGTGCCTTACACATAGATTATTCAGCAAATAACTGTTGAATGAATGAAGGGCCAACTAATCCTACCAAATTATTAGAGAGCTGAAGATTCTGTTCTATTTTATGAGACTTTCCTCATTTCCTTTGAACTCACTCACATTATCTTCCCCATTTCAATCTTGGTTTATTCCAGGACTGTCCATCTTCGTGGTTTCAAGCTTGAGGTATTTCATTTTATTTATTTTCAGATTTGAAAGAGTTACCTCTTCTGTACATTTTTGGCATTGAAGGAACTTTGCTCCTTTGTTCTTTTTGTACCTGAGGGGTGTGTGTATGTGTGTTTGATCTTCAACATACCTTTCTCCTGGCCTGGAATGAAAGTTTCTCTTTTATAGCCATCCCATCCTCACCACCCAGGCACAGACATATCCTTGTGAAAATTCAAATAAAAGTACATAGAAAAGAGGGGCGGTTGCTTAGTAATGTCCTTTGGCTAGCTGCCTGGATCTTAAGTCTTTCCTGCTTGAGTCTAAGCCCTGGGTGGTCTGGGGCTTATTTCCTAGCTTTGGTAAAATCTAGACAGAACAGGAAAGTCATGGAGGCAAAGATGGTAGATTAATACAAGGATGGAAACAGGTAGTCCTAGGGATTCTGTTCCAAGAAGAGTAAAAGCAGATGGATTACAAATTAATTAACCTTCTCTAATCCCCAATTTCCTCATCTATAAAGATAATAGCATCTAATTCATATATATTATTAGGATTAAGTGCACTAATGTGTACAAAACACTTAGCATAATAGACAGTATGTAGTCTTCAAAAATTGGCATTTTATTGTTTAATATTAACAATTATTATTACAATTTAAGAATGTATGCTAAAATAATATATTCAATAAAATAATAATTTCCTTAGAAAAAAAGATATAAAAAATATGGCAGCCAATGGGGGCAATAACAAAGTGGATTTCCAGTAAGCAGAGAACAGATCTTTGTAGAATACTTATAAGGTAAAGAAATGGGACACTGCACTGCCCTGAACTCAGGATAACATCTTCCCCCAGTGATTTTGGGAGAACATTTCAACTTACAAAGGACCTATAGGATTATATTTAAAGTAATATCATGGGATAGATAGTTTTTACTTTCCACATATTCCACATGCCCCTCAGTATTCCTCAGCTTCCCTTGTAGTTCAGTTGTGAAACAAGCTGTAATCAGAAGTGATGTGTGTACTTAAGGACAAATTCATGGTCTTCCTTCCCTTGCTATAGTGACTGTGGAGAGTATGGGTTGAGATGAAGGAGCCACAAGATGGTACCAGACTGAAATACCTGAGTTACCACATGGAAGATAGTTGCCCTAGGGAGATACTGAAGGTTCAGTTGGAACAATCTATTATGAAAACAGTAAATACATGCTTATGTGTTAAGCCACTGAGGTTGTGTGTTTGTTAAGGAAACACAATATAGCCTATCCTGACTACCATAAATGGCATGGGATTTCTAAGATTTCTGAGATTTCTCTCAGCTTTAGTGGTTTTTATTCTGACCATTCAGGTGAGTGGAGAATGTCAACACACTGTACACTGTACACACTGGATCCTGTGTGATGTCACTTTAGGACTTAGGACCCACTCTTTGAAAGGGACTTTTCATCACACAGGTGGCAATTAGAGATCACTTGTTAAATACATACACATTTGTATATATATGTGTGTGTATATATATGTATGTTTATATATACACACACACATGTGTGTGTATATAAATACATACACACATATATGTATATATAATATAAATATTATATATATAAATACATACACACATACATAAATACATACACATTTGTGTATATATGTATATGTGTATACATATATATGAATGAATATTTCTATTGCTGCTTTTAACCCTTTATAATCTTATATACTCTAAAAAAATAACTTAAAATGAGATTAATAAGCAATGGCCCAGTGTACTCATTTAAAAAAAAAACAACTTAATGAGAGACAAAAGGGAGTGGGAGAAAAATTACTAAATTATGGTTCAGAAATATAGGGGTTTCAGGAAAACTCAGCTGGCTGAGCATCCCACTCTTAGTTTCAGCTCAGGTTGTGATCTCAAGGGACTGAGATGGAGCCACATGTCAGACTCCATGATCAGCATGGAGTCTGCTTATGGATTCTCTCCCTCTGTCTCTCCTTTTGCTCCTCTCACTCATGCTCACTATTTCTCGAATAAATAAATAAATCTTTAAAAAATTATGGTAAGGCAAAGATGTGGAATGATTTAATGACATACTTAAAACTGATAGAAAAAATTGTAGTTTGACATTTAAGTTCAAAAGATAAGTAGATATATATGCCAGTTTACTAAAACACAGTTATATATAGGTATTAGGGAGTTTCAGTTGATAGAAAAGTCAGTGTGAACCAACGGTGCACATTTTGTCAATAACAACCACAAACACTCACACACACTCACACACACACACACACACACACACACAAATACATGCTCAAACTCTACATCTATGCAAACTTTAACTCAATTATGTTAAAGCTAAATAGCAATGAGATTGAGATTTAAAGTAGAATATCTCTTATTATCTGGATAAATTTAGAAAAGTTATTTAGTATCTCTAAAGCTCCATTCCCTAAATTGTAAAAAGACAATTACAGTAGTAGAATAGTGGTACCTATCTCATGGGGTTTTTCTGAGGAGTAATCGATAATGATGTATGTAAAATGTATAACATAGTGCTTGCCATAGAGAAAACACTAATAAAAGTTATCCATCAACATAATTAAATCACCCCAAAGAAAGGCTCAGCCTTAATGTGATAGAAGGTTGTTTACCTTCCTGGCTGGCAAGACCATGTGTTTAGGATAATGTTAAGGTAATTTCTGTATTGATGTAGTATTTTGGACAGATTACTTTTCAATTGAAGATTATTTGGTAATATATTTCTTTGAGACTTACCTTTCATAGAGGGGTTTTCCTATAAACCTAAATTTACCCTGCCAAAGTCTGCAAATGGGCGTTAGTTTCTGTCTTTCTCCTCTTAGCCTCACAGAGGCATCACTTACTCACTTCTCATAAGGGGCAAGCTGAAAGGGTAATTTTTCTACTGAAGATTAGGAAGGGACATAATGGGTTTCTGATCAGCATTTGGGATTTCCTCATATAAGTTCATAGTGCATAACATTTTTGGAAGGACGAAAAATGAATCTGTTTTCTAAATGCCCAATTAGGCATAAAAAATTACCTTTGCCTATTGCACACGCTAATTGGAAGACTGACTTAAAATATATTTCTATCATTAAAATTAACACTAATCAAAAGAAAGTTGGAGCAACTCTATTAATTTCATATAAAATAGACTTCAAAACAAGAAATGTTACCAGGTTTAAAGGAAAATATTTCAAAATGGTAAAGTGGTCAATTCACCAAGAAAACACAATTGTTATGATATATGATATCATATATCATATGATAAATGATAGTTATATCTTTATTATTTAATAATGTACTTTATATCACATTTTATATAAATAGAGCTTGAAATACATTAAGCCAAAATAATAGAACTAAAAAACATAAAAAAAGGAAATATACTAATCCACAGTCGTATTTAGATATATGTGGATACTTATATCTCAATAATTGATAAAAAAAGGTAGATGAGTAAATTAAATAGTATTAGGAAATTAACAGATGGTTCTGGAATGAATGAGTATGTATACCTTCACTCCTTACACAAAAATGAACTTCATAGAGATATTATGGACATAAATGTATAAGCAAGAACAAGAAATATTTTAGAAAAAACATAGGAGGAAACCTTTGTTACTTTGGATTAATAATGTATTTGTTGGAGCACCTAGGTAGCTCAGTTGGTTGAGCTTCTGACTCTTAGTTTCAGCTCAGGCTGTGTTCTCAAGGTCTTGAAATTGAGCCCTGTGTCTGGCTCTGCACTTAGCAGGGAGTTTGCTTAGGATTCTCCCTTTCCCTCTACCCCTTGCCCTCACCCCACCCTGCTCACTCTCTAAAAAAAAAATAAAGAGAGAGAGAGAGAGAGAGGGAGAGAGAATGTCTTTGTTAGATAAGACATAAAAAAAAGTCTGACCGTGAAATAATTTTTTTTTACATAATGTATTTTATAAAAGTTTCTAAAAATTATGCTCATTAAAGGATACCACTAAGTAAATGAATATCCAAGCCACAGATTGGAAAATATATTTGCAAAACATCATACAGACGGTAGATTTCCACAAGAGATGTATAAGGTTTGTTATTAACAAACCAATAACAAAAATACAAATGATCCACAAAAATGATCAAATGATCAAAACACAAATGCCCATAAAAATGATCAAAATTCTTTCATAGACATTTCTTAAAAGAAAAATGTGCAAGAAGTCAGTAAATCCATGAAATGCAATAAATCGTTTGTTACCAATGACCTATAAATAAAAATCACAATTAGATACCATTTCATACTCACCATAGTGGCTAAGTTTAAAAAAGCTGACTGTACCAACTGATGGCCAGATTGTGGGGCAACTGGAAATAAGAACAGCACAATCATTATCTTGTGGCCATTTAACTCCCAGGTATTTATTTACTCAAGAAGAATTTAAAAAAAAAAATGTAGCTGCAAACATATCATACAAAATTGTTCATAGAAACCTGATTTATTTATAATTTTAATCATTCTGATAGATATATAGAGGTATCTCTTTTAGTTTTCACTTCCATTTGCTTTATTACCAGTGCTGTTAAGCATTTTATCATTTGCTTATTTGCCATTTCTATGTCTTTACTTGCTGAACAGTCCATTCAAATATTTTGCCTTTTTATTAAACTGCTTTTCTTCTTATTATTAAGTTACATGAAATATTTCTGTACTATATATCCATTTTCATAGATGTGCTCTGCAAATATTTTCTCCCATTCCATTTCTAGACTTTTCTTTTCCTAACAATATTTTTTAAAGAGCAAAATTTTTAACTTTGATGAATACAATTTATCAAATTATTTTATAGTTTGTGGCTTTTGTATCTTATCTGAGAATTTTTTGCCTAATTCAGTCATGAAGATTTTATCCAATATTTTCTTCAAAAGCTCCATAAATGTAGCTTTATAATCTATTTCAAATTAAATCTTGTATATGACGTGAGGTAAGATTTTGCTAAAATATTTGCTTATAAATATCCAAATGTTGCAATATAATTTGTTGAAAGATTATTTATTCCCTAATTTTATTAAGTTGGCGTCTTTGTTGAAAATTTGGTTATGCATGTGTGGGTCTATTTCTTATCTTTCTATTCTGTTCCATTGATCTATATGTCTATTCTCATGTAAATATACATTGTTTGATTATTTCATCTTTATGATGAGCCTTAAAAAATAAGATAATATGAGTCCTCTAATCTTTTTTTTTTCCAAAATTATTTTGGCTATTCTGAATCTTTTTATTTTCATATATAATTTAGGTTCAGTTTGTGCATTTCTATAGGAAATGTCTGCTAGGATGGAATTTCCCTGAATATATTGGCCAATTTGGGAAAAATTTATACCACAATATGGATATAAAATATTTTGTAAAATATTTTATTAAAAAATTTAACACTTTTTTCTGATATATTCCCTTTACATCATCCCATCATACAGATCTGATTTCCAACTGGTATTGTTTTCCTTCAGATGGAACATTTTCTTTTAGTATTTTTATAGGGATAATCTATAGGAAATAAATTCTTTCATCTTCTGCCTTAACATGACTTTATTTCACATTTATTTGGAGTCTCTTTTTGCTGGATATAGAATTTGGGGTTGATAGTTTTTTGTTTCTTTTTCTTTTCTTTCTTTCTTTTTTTTCTTTCTTTTTTCTTTTGTTTTGTTTTGTTCCATTTAAGTCTTTTTTTTTTTTTAAAGATTTTATTTATTAATTTGACAGAGAGAAATCACAAGTAGACAGAGAGGCAGCCAGAGAGAGAGAGAGAGGGAAACAGGCTCCCTGCTGAGCAGAGAGCCAGATGCGGGACTCGATCCCAGGACCCTGAGATCATGACCTGAGCCGAAGGCAGCGGCTTAACCCACTGAGCCACCCAGGCGCCCCCCATTTAAGTCTTTTAACTTATGCCATTACTTTGTGGATTCTAATTTTTGCTAATAAGACGTCAGCCATCAATCTTCTCTTTATGTACTAGTATATAATGTGTATCTTTCAGTATCTTTAGCTATGTTTAAGACATTCCTTTTATCTTTTGTCTTTAGCAATTTGAATATGAAGTGTCCAGGTGTGGTTTCTTTATTTAAACCCTGGTTCAGGGATGCCTGGGTGGCTCAAATGGTTGAGTGTCTGCGTTCAGCTTGGGTCACAATCTCCAAGTCCTGGGATAGAGCCCCATGTCAGGCTCCCAGCTCAGTGGGGACTCTGCTTCTCCCTCTCCCTCTGCTTCTCCCCCTGGTTGTGCTCTTTCTGTCTCTGTCTCTCTCTCTCTCTCTCAAATGAATAAATTAAATCTTTAAAAAGTATAAAAAAAAATAAGTTCTGCTTTCAGGTTTATCAAGTTACTTGGAAATGTGGGTGGATATATTTAAGGAGTTTTGGAGAATTATTGTCCATAATCTCATCAAATATTTTTTTTTCCATCCTATTTTTGTCTCCCCTTGCCTTCTGCAACTCCAGTTGGACGTTTCACCACAAGTGATGTCTTATCTTCTTAATTTTCCTCATTCTTTTGCTCTTTGAGTTTCAGTTTAGATAATTTTAATTAACCTGTGTAGAGATTCATTGATTTTTTTTCCTCCACTAATACTGTCAGCAGATAACCCCATCAAATAAATTTTTCATCAGTGATTTCAGAATTTTTATTTTCATTTTTGTAGTTTGCATTTTCCTGTTTTGATTCCCCCCTTTTAAACCATGTTTCCAGCTTTCCACTAAATCCTTTAAAATATTTATTTTAAAGTCTTGATGTGATATATCCATCACCTGAGCCATCATTGGCGCCACTTCTTTTTTGTCTCGACCTCACATTTACTTGATTCTTCATATATCTCCTAATTTTTACTGAATATTAGGTATTATGTGTCAACAACTGTAGAAACTGAAGTAAATGATACTTTTCCCAGGAAAAAAATCACACATTCTTCTCTGAGGCTGCTAATATATAAGCTCAAGTCAGTCTACCTGTAGCTTGACTAGGTCGGGATATTAGATTTTATTTTGATCCAGAACACCACTGGCTTCCAGTGATCTGAGATCCAGATCAAGAAATCTTTAATTACTAGGGATCTCAGCACCAAGGACAGTCTGGAGATATATTTGTGGATTATAGCCCATCCAGCAGCTTTCCAAACTATGGGAAATTATTATATATATATATATATATATATATATAAAATAAATATATATATTATATATTTATATATATATAAATATTTATATTTATATTTATTTATATTTATTATATATATATATATATATATATATATATATTCTGAGATATTTTTGGGTTTCTGGAGAGCTCTCTTTTCTTTTGAAGATGTTCTTGAATTTCTGCCCTTTGGGGGATTATTCTCTTCCTGCTGTCTTGCTCAGCCTTCAGAGACCTGTTCACACCATGAGGCTTGAAGAGGTGCCTGAGAAAGAAATCTTTTAGTCTCCTGCTTTATCTCCAGCCTCAGCACTTCTGCCTTGCACTCCTCTCTTTGTTATCCATTGCCTCAAAATAAAAAATCCCATGGAGGGTTTTCTCAGTTCTCACCCTGAATGTTGGAATTGTGGGTAGACTTCTTCTGTGGCTGAGGTTCCTTGAGGTTAAAGATCTTCACATCCCTCCCTGCCATTAAAACCTCATCAGACATTGAGCTTTTCCCCCTTTATCCACAGATTATAGGTTCTTCTTCCTCTTTCCAGACATCATAGATGAAAGCAACAAAAGCACTGCTCTCTTCTAGAAGGACTTATCTGGAATTTATTTCCTTTAGATTTATTGTCCTCCTATTTCTGATGGGTTTTCTTTTTTTTTTTTTTTTTGAAAGATTTTATTTATTTATCAGAGAGAGAGAGGGGGAGAGAGCGAGCACAGGCAGACAGAACGGTAGGCAGAGGCAGAGGGAGAAGCAGGCTTCCTGCTGAGCAAGAAGCCCGATGTGGGACTCGATCCCAGGACGCTGGGATCATGACCTGAGCCGAAGGCAGCTGCTTAACCAACTGAGCCACCCAGGCGTCCCTCTGATGGGTTTTCTGATTGTAAGAACCATGATTCTGTAGTTTATCCAGATTGTTCTTAGAGCTTTCAGTAAGAGTGAGGGATACTTACAACTTCTTATATCCTAACAGAAATCTTATAATTTTGTATTACCTCTATTGCTCTTTAATATCTTACCACCTGGATTAGAAGTTGGCAAATGAATGGTCTGCGGGCCAATCCAACTAGCTGTGTGTTTCTATAACCTATAAGCTAAGAATATAATTTATTCTTTATAATTTATTATTGCGGGCCAATCCAACTAGCTGTGTGTTTCTATAACCTATAAGCTAAGAATATAATTTATTCTTTATAATTTTAAAGAATTGGAGGTGGAGGAAGAGGAATTGCATCATAGATTGTATATGGCCTACAGAGTAAAAAACACTGTCTGGCCCTTTATAGGAAAAGTTTATTGATCCCTGACCTTGACTGTGCTGATTTCTGTGCCATAGGATTGCTTTGTCTTCTGTATGAGGAAAAATAACATTCATTTTGTAGTATGGTTGAACACATGGAACAGAGGAAGCATTATAGGAGGGAGAAGATAGGGAACTTGGGGGTGAGGTGCAGGAAAATGGTGTAGGCCACATGTGCTGACTATGACACATCTCCCTTAGGGCTTCAATTCAAAGAGGCATGATTTTCTGAAACAGTCTTTCTGACATTTTGGCTGGAGATACAGTACTGGCCTACCAATGTTGTCATATTTTGGGGACATTTTATCTATAACATAAAGAATCTCGGTCTTTAAAAACCCTTTCTTAGTAACAATGGTGCTGCAAACAGAAATAACTCTGTGAATTCTGTCTGTGAAGATAAGTCACTGGCTCAGCATCCCACTTACATGACTTCATGTCTGGGTTGACCAAAAACACCCATTGTGATGTTTATACCATAGAGATGGGGTCCTGCCAGACACAATGCCCCTTTATCTAAAGCCATCCAAATCCTTTTTCCTGTCTTTATCTTTCCTTAGTTATCTCTACTCATGATAGCCAGGTGATGGCTGCTCAGAATAGAAACAGCAGAAACAGGGTCACTGTCACTGTGGTTAGGGGCACATCATTTCAGCAGATTAAAGGGAGGTTTGAAATTTGTCATTCATGATTTATATTTGTTAAATGTCCACAATATTTTGGTACATTTAAGGAAGTGAAAAGAGCAGCTTTTGTCATATATACCACACCATCAGTCAATGCACTTTTAGTAGGCATCTATTACATGCTAGGACTGGTGGGGATGTTGCCTTCAAAATCCTCCAGTGTTCTTATTGCTATGAATATTCACATACCTCTTTATATACAAACTTTACCACAACCCTGTGAGACACTTATTATTATTACAATCATTATCATCATAATCATTGATTCTGCTTTATAGTTCAAGAAACTAGCAATAAGAGATTCAGTAATTGCCATGCATCATGCAGCTATATGTGTACAGCTGGTACTCAATCCAGATCATCATATTCTGGATCCTGGATTCTAGATTCTGGCTTCTCCATCACTGTTGCTTCTCAAACTTATAGCTTACTTTTGGGCTTAATTTTGATGAATTAAACAAATGGAATTATCACCATCACTTTTTATCAGCTGTTAGTATACTGGTGCTCTTAGAAACAGACACATAGATCAATGGAACAGAATAGAGAGCCCAGAAATAGACCCTCAACTCTATGGTCAACTAATCTTCAACAAAGCAGGAAGGAATGTCTGATGGAAAAAAGACAGCCTCTTCAATAAATGGTGTTGGGAAAATTGGACAGTCACATGCAAAAATATGAAATTGGACCATTTCCTTACACCACACATGAAAATAGACTCAAAATGGATGAAGGACCTCAATATGAGAAAGAAATCCATCGAAATCCTTGAGGAGAACATGAGCAGCAACCTCTTTGACCTCAGCTGCAACAACTTCTTCCTAGTAACATCGCCAAAGGCAATAGAAGTAAGGGCAAAAATGAACTATTGGGATTTCATCAAGCTTTTGCACAGCAAAGGAAACAGTTAACAAAACCAAGAGACAACTGACAGAATGGGAGAAGATATTTGCAAACAACATATCAAATAAAGGGCTAGTATCCAAAATCTATAAAGAGCTTAGCCAACTCAACACCCAAAGAACAAATATTCCAATCAAGAAATGGGCAGAGGACATGAACAGACACTTCTGCAAAGAAGACATCCAGATGGCCAACAGACACATGAAAAAATGCTTCACATCTCTCAGCATCAGGAAAATACAAATCAAAACTACAATGAGATACCACCTCTCACCAGTCAGGATGGCTAAAATTAACAAGTCAGGAAATGACAGATGCTGGCAAGGATGGGGAGAAAGGGGAACCCTCCTACACTGTTGGTGGGAATGCAAGCTGGTGCAACCACTCTGGAAAACAGTGTGGAGGTTCCTCAAAAAACTGAAAGTAGAGCTACCCTATGACTCAGCGATTTCATTACTGGTTATGTATCCTAAAGATACAAACATGGTGCTCCGAAGGGGCATGTGCACCTGAATGTTTATAGCAGCAATGTCTGCAATAGCCAAACTATGGAAGAACCTAGATGTTCATCAACAGATGAATGGATAAAGAAGATGTGGTATATGTATACAATGGAATACTATGCAGCCATCAAAAGAAATTAAATTTTGCCATTTGCAACAACATGGATGGAACTAGAGGGTATTATTCTTAGCGAAATAAGTCAATCGGAGAAAGACAAATATCATATGATCTCCCTGATATGAGGAAGTGGAGATGCAACATGGGGGTTTTTCTTTTCCCCCAAAGAAAAAATGAAAGAAGATGGGATTGGGAGGGAGACAAACCATAAAAGACTCAATCTCAAAAAACAGACTGAGGGTTGCTGGGGGTAGTGGGGATGGAAGAGGGTGGTGGGGATATGGACATTGGGGAGGGTATGTGCTTGGGTGAGTGCTGTGAAATGTGTAAACCTGGCGAGTCACAGACCTGTACTCCAGGGATAAAAATACATCATTTGTTTATTAAAAATTTTAAAAATTAAAAAAAAAAAAAGAATAGCTGATTCTATATGGTTATAGGAGCCAGTTAGGTAACAGCTTCAGACAGAGTTCTATCCTTAAGAGTTCCAATAATTTTGTTTTCAGTGTCACTAAGTCTGAAGTCTTGGAGTTTAGAGTCCAAATCTATTCTTGAAATATTTCAGGAAGAAAATGTTCCATATAATTCCCATTATAATCTCTGATCTAAGAGATTACCACCTGCTAGCCCACAAACCAATGATGCATATACTAGAATATGAGGGAATTCCTGAAGAGTAAGGATAAAAGTCTATCTAGACAACATCTCACAATACTTTATTCATTTGTGGATGAGGAGTCTGAATTTCAGAGTTAATAAGCAACAAGTGCAAACTCATTTACTTGCTCCTGATGAGACATGCACCCCTTTCTTTAACTCAAAGCCTAGTGCTCTTTCTGCAACCCTACCTTGCAGTATTGCAGATTTGCCTCTCCTAGGCATTGCAATCTACATGAATACAGCCATCTTTTTTCAGCATCTGTCAAAAAAGACAGAAAGAAATAGATAATTTAAAAATGACAAGCAATCCTGCACAAGCATATCCTTGAAGGGGAGTAGCTATAATTTGGAATCTGTTCTTCCCTTTGGTAATCTCAAGTGTTCAAGCAAAATATGACTTAATCTTTAGAGAGGGAAATGTATTTACTAAATGTTTAAACTTATTTAAGCATTTTCCCTTTTGCATAATACTTCCTTTTCTTTCTATACTCATAATTGTCCTGTACTCAAATTGTCAGTTTAATTAGTTTGGCAATTCATCAACTTCATGAGCCCACTTCACTTTCATCTGATCTCCTTAAGTCTTTTGTGGTTAATATGATTATGGCTTATCTCCACACCTAGACTTTACATTACTTGAGGATCAATGTCTTGCATCTTAGATCTTATTGCTACAGTGCCTTATATACACAAGGCCCCTAATAAATACCTAATAATTTGAACAAATGCTTGAAGAAAAATCCCAGTAGAAGTAACATGATTAAACTCTCTTCATGTATCAGGATTAATCTATAGCATTTTCAAAAATGCTATAGATTAAGGCATTTTAAAAGGGAAAGAACAACTCAAATCTGAAAACTGAGCCTGGAAGAAATTCTCCGAGTTGCTAAATATCAGACTGTTAGTAAATGTAGAGGGACCTCTGTTTCTGCATGTCATGTGCTGTGATTCAGTCTCGAGTGGATATGCACCACTGATGCTTGCTGAGAGGAAAGATAAGGCAAGCCCTTGCACAAGCTATTCCCTCTGCCTGGGACATCTTTTCTAGCTATTATTCATTTGTCAAGATCAAGGTTAAATGTTACCCATTCTATGGAACCATCATCAAACACATTTTTCTTCCTCTTCTAGGCTCATACTCTATACCTTGCAAGTATGTACTGTTTTCATTCACTCCATCACAACCCTGGTTAATTTTGGTGGTAAATATTTACTTGTTTGGTTTCTTCACTGAAATGAGAATCCTTACGGATAGAAGCTGTGTTCATCTAATCTCTCTATCACCAACTCCAGTAGGTTCCTAATTAAAACAATGGGTTGAATTCTCCCCTTTAACATGTGAGTTTATTCTCATGACCCCTTAAGGGCAAAAAAAAAATTCCAACCTTCAACTATTTGCCCACAAAATGCCTTACTTATATGTGCAATCTAAAGTCCTGTGCAGTAAAATCATTGTGGTTGTTGTGGACATTTGGAGTTGAGGAGACACATCTTTATTGCTGTATTTCCTTTTGTATTGTCAAGGAGGATAAAATAAATCAATCATACTTTTAGACTTTGTTTTGTCAGGTTCTGAAAATGCAGTATACAGCAGGCTTGTAAATTATGTCACCTCCAGAGCCCTAATGAGCTAACTAGTGGTGTTCTATCTTTGAGGCAATGTCTATGATCATCAGATGGTTCCTTTGGCTTAAACCCCAAAGGTCCCTGAAGTATTTCCTTTGAGAATAGCAGTGGGAAATTTCCCTCACATACTACTACATGCTTCCAGGCAGTAAAGTGGTCATAACTTAGATGCAAATGAGTACATCAGTCCCTCAATCACTTGGTGTCTTGATTCCTCTTTTCCAGAGTAGAGGGAAGCAAAGCTAACATCCTTGGCATTTGGACTTGCAGAGCTGGGCTGATGACAGCAAAATGCCCCAGCCTCCAGGCTTTAAAGGAGCTGGCAGAGAAAATGGATGGCTTTCTGCAAAGCACTGGTAGATCATTGTAACTTGTGGAGAGAGGCTAGTGAGTCTGGCCTATAGTTTTCCATAGCAATGCCTATGAAAGTTGTCTAGTCTCCCTTGAAGTCAAAAGATGTCTTACAAGATTCCATGGGCTTAAAGTTTTGGTATGCTAGGGCCTCAAGGAGTCTTTAAAACCTTCAAGGCTTCTCTATACCCCTAGACTTTGAAATATTATTGATTTATCCCTCCCCTTTCACCATTACATGACCAATCATGTGCCAACTCTGCAGAACTACCTGAGGACATCATTTCAATATGTTCTTTCTTCTCTAGATCTCTTGTCACCCTCTCCCCTGTCTTCATTGCCCACACTTTGCACTGATTTCCTCTTTCCCTTTCTCTGGTCTGTGCCTGTTCAATCCATGCTCACATACTTCCTATTTGGTTATTTGCTTTCACAAACAACAGAATAATATTGAAGAAACAGGAAATTATTTTATAGTCATACATATATGATTCAGAAGGCCAGTTTTACCAACTACAAGTCCCCTGACCCCTAGGCTTCAGTGTTTCTATTTTTTAAGAGTGTATATGTTTCCTTTAGTAGGATTACTACAGATTGATATCTCGTATTTCTAGGAAATAATAGAATGTCTGGAATGAAGTGGATGTCCTGCTCCATTACCATGTGAATCTCTCATCAAAATCACAATGGTTCCCTATATTGGAGATATATATAGGTATATTGGATATATGTAGATATATCTCCAACATATATCGCTCTCTATATGCTAACTATAGCAGCTTTTATATTGGTCCACAGAATAAAATCCAGACCCTTAGCCTGCATTCAAGTGAAAAAAATAGGAGATTCAGTCCATTGCTCTTTCTGTTGCTTTTCCACTGTGACCCTTCAGTACTGGATGCTCGAGCCAACTCACACAGTCCGCTGTGTTTCAGGCTCTTCTTTATCTTTGGTTTAGTTCTTACTATTTTCTCCACCCAGAAAAACATTTTCTGAGTGTTGAAATCCTCTCCATCCTTGAAAGCCCCTTGCAAATTCTTTCTCCACCAACTTGGAATTAATGACTTCCATATCGAATGACAGCCATATATTAATAACTTTTCTCTGGCATTTGTCATTTCCCCCCTTGTATTTTGTGTATGTACATGCATCCACATATCCATTCTCTACTTTAGAGCAGGTAATAAGTCTTACTTATTTACCTACCTCAGAAGCAAGCATGGTCAATGGCAAAACATATGTACCCAATACATGTCTTTTAATTCAGTTAAATTGGGTTATAAGACCTTGAAAAACTGAGAGTGAGACTCTTGTCTTTTAATCTTGGAATTATCTATTTCTCCTTTTTTTAAATTAATGTATTTATTCGAGAGAGATTAAATGGGGGAAGGTGCAGAGGGAGAGAGAGAGAGAGGGAGAGAGAGTGAGAATCTCAGGTAGACTCCGTACTGAGTGTAGAGCCCTATGTAGGACTCAGATCTCACAACCCTGAGATCATGACCTAAGCCAAAATCAAGAGTTGCATGCTTAACCAACTGAGCCACTCAGATGTCCCTGGAATTATTTATTTTTAATACGACCCAGCTTCTGCATTCTCTAAAAATATTGCAAGGGTCTCATGGGCACCTGCAATTTAGGGTGAAGTCAGGATCCTCTTCTTCACTTCAGGGAAGGGCTCTGCTGAATACTCCCATGGAGGGTCCAAATGCAAACTTTTCATTCCAATATATTTTGTATCAGGGCAGAATTGTATTGTGGGTGCTGAGAAGTGACTACACATTCTTGATTGGTGCAATAGCAACTCAACAGACGTTTTTCTTCCTCTCACATTACCTTTATTTGTAGTCTGAGTTTGCCTGAGAGATGTAATTGCCAAGGATTGTAAAGCTGAAGTGTTGCAGGAACAGTGAAGTCTATCATTTGAAGAAGGGAGTGAGGGTGGCAATGCCAACTCCTGCCATTTCTGGGGGCCAAACAAGATGAGGTGATCTTTCATTATAATAGGAGAGAATTTGGCTAAAAGTAAGGAGGAACTGCTGGATAATGAATTTTTTATGCAAAACTAATCATAAAAATCTCTCTATTGTAACTAGAAAACTTCAGGTTACATTTAACCATCAATACCCAATACACTGCTGACATTATAAAGATATGGAAAATGGACCAGGCACACCTATTGGCCCTGCCCTTATATGTCAGAATAAAGATATAATTACATAATCAGATGTACAAAGCCATAATTTCTTTGTCTGCAAAATGGAGTTAGTAACAAAATTACCTCTCCTATAGGAAAAGTAAAATTAGTCAAGCAACATGCTTAGTGTACTGTCAGGCATGTAGAAAACACTGAATAAATGATAATCAAGGAGGAAGAGGAAGATGATGATCATGATCAGGAATGGAAAAGATGGCTATAGATATAAACTTTTCCTCAGGGAGGAAGCTGGGGGTCTCCTGCAGGAAACATTTGTGTTAGAAGCAAATGACCTGATTGAATCTGTCTCTGAGCTACAGGCCACATGATTGGGGGAAAATTACAGAATTTCTTTGGGTCTTTGTTTTCTTCCTCTTTAACTCTATGTATCTCTCCCAAAATTGTTATGAAAATTAAATGAAAGAGTCTATGAGAGTGTGTACCTAAGGTTTGGTAAAAAGTAGGCACTTCCATGTTGGAAATGGGTAAAGAATGGATATTTGAATTCCCTTTATCCATACCAATAAATAAATAAATAAATAAAATAATAATTAAAGCAGTCAACATAAACTCATTTGTTCCACTGGGAAGCCCAGAATGCAAGCCAGTCCTACATCTGGGCCAAGTCACCAGTCACTTCATGGTGCATTTTGAGAAATACCATGAAAGTCTTTTCATGTCATCCTAAAATTCCACTAATAGCAGCTTTCTGTATTTCATTGATCCTTTCTCCATGACCTTTTACATAAAATGCAAATTCTCTTATTAAGGGTTAACGTCAAATTCTTAATGTCTTAGAAAGGAAAGGAAAATTGCTTCAATGAGTATCTCTTTATGCTCTAACCCCTAAAGAGGAATTACTTGTTGCTTTCAAAATAGACTATACACTGGTATTCTGGAGAAACTAGAAGAGGTGTGAACACTAAAAACAAGTAAGTTTTCAAAGCTGCAATCCTCCTTTCATTGAGTGAGTGAGCATCGATGGCTGGGAGTGAGGCAAAAGGTTTTGCACACTGAGGCTTCCTGGGCATGCCTAATAGCTACAGGCATAAACAAACCATTTAGTGCTTGCCATTGCTGTTAACATAGCATTTTCTGTTAAATTAAGGAATCTAACGCAACAGAAATTTAAGTGTAGTTGTCTTCTATTTCAGATATTTTTAAGGATACCAGGAAAGCAAGAATATGCCACTAATATTTCATAAAACTAACTATCCTGGGGGTCATTAATAAAATGTGCATGCACAGGGGTCTTCCTAACTATGGATGGCAGACAATGAAAGCCACTGAACTCAAATGTTGAAGTTATCAGGGTGTCCTTGCACGTCTATTTACTGTCGCAGCAGAATTCTTTCCTCCCTGCTCTTTATTCATGTGCAGTTGCCCACCCACAGCAAACTATGGAGCCCCACATGCTTTCTATTACTGG
Organism: Mustela nivalis; assembly: GCF_964662115.1. Lineage (NCBI taxonomy): Eukaryota > Metazoa > Chordata > Mammalia > Carnivora > Mustelidae > Mustela > Mustela nivalis. The sequence continues at coordinate 13,743,874 of NC_139021.1, read as the reverse complement.
CATTTGAGACAGGGCAATGCTGCTCATTTATTTGTTTTCTGCCTTTGAACAATTACTCCACTCACCTCCAAGTTGTTAACCATTCCTATCAAAGCCAGGGAGATGGGGTTAAGAGAACATGTAAAAGAAGTGAGAGGGCCAAAGCTGTGCATAGATTTCAGCTTCTGTTCTCATCTTGGTCCCTAACTACTGGTTCCATTGACTTCAAGGAACCAGGCACAGGTGAAACAGAGTTGGTGCTTGCTGATGTTAACAAGAACTTGCCCTCCAAAGATAACAGGTAAGAACTGACCTTCTCACGAGCGCCTGGGTGGCTCAGTGGGTTAAGCCTCTGCCTTCGACTCAGGTTATGATCTCAGGGTCCTGGGATCGAGGCTGGTCGGGTTCTCTGCTCAGCAGGGAGCCTGCTTCCTCCTCTCTCTCTGCCTGCCTCTCTGCCTACTTGTGATCTCTCTCTGTCAAGTAAATAGATAAAAATCTTTGGGAAAAAAAAAAAAACAAAACCTGACCTTCTCAGAGTTCTCTCTTCTTGTAGGTGAAGTGTGCCAGCCAGGCCAGCTATAGCTTAAGGATTATGTGGGATTCTACTCAAGCCACCATCTCATGAATGGTCAGCTGCTTCCCCAAAATACTATGGTTTCCTTTTCCTTAACCCTAATTTAAATGTATATTGGTTGTTCAACCCCCATCCCCAAATCTCATCCTAGGTAAGCTTCTTGAAGTCAAGAATTTTGTTTTATGAATTACACAGAAGTTTTATCTATCTACCTATCTAACTACCTATCTGTTACAGAAAGGAAAGAAGGATTAAAGGAAAGAAGAAAGGAATAGATTTTTGTGAAATTTGCATATTGTTAATCATTTAGTAGAAAATGTTCTTAGAAAAGTGAAGATGTGTTTGGATCTCTTGGGCCAGTTTACTAGAACACCTGAACACAGGTCTTGATGCCCTGTATTTGACCCAGATGGTCCAGATGATTCTAGACTTTGAGAAATGTGCTTCTCCAAAGGACTTTTTTTCTTTTAAAGTGCTTTGGATTATATGTTAGCTTTTTATTACTGCTGCAACAGATTACAAAATTATAGTTGTTTAAGACAACAAAAAATATTATATTATAATTTTGTATGTCAGAAGCCTAGTATTAAGGTGTGGGGAAGGCCATGTTCCTTCTAAGGAACCATGTTCCAAAGGTGAATCTGTTTCCTTGCCTCCACAGCTATTATAGGATGTCTGCATTCCTTGGCCTGTTGCCCCCTCCTTTATTTTTAGAACCAGTAGGGTGGACTTTTCTCTCCTCTCTGACTTCCTGTCTCCCTTTCTTTAGGGATCCTTGTAATTAAATCAGGTCCACCTGGATAATTCTGGATTACCTTAAAATCCTTAACTTAGTCATATTTGCAAAATTCCTTTTACAAAGTAAGGTGACACAAACACAGATTCCAGGGATTAAGAATGAGGATACCTTTGGCAGGAGACATTTTTTTTTTTAAGATTTTATTTATTTATCAGAGAGAGAGAGAGGGGCGGGGAGAGAGAGAGCACAGGCAGATAGAATGGCAGGCAGAGGCAGAGGGAGAAGCAGGCTCCCTGCTGAGCAAGGAGCCCGATGTGGGACTCGATCCCAGGATCCAGGATCCAGGATCATGACCTGAGCCAAAGGCAGCTGCTTAACCAACTGAGCCACCCAGGCGTCCCAGGAGACATTTTTTAATCCTTAAAGATGGGTAATTATCCTCCTTGTTTGTTAAGATGATAACATGATAAGGATGAAACGGACCATACAATGAGCAGGAATACTTTGTACATTGTATTTTATCTAGAGCATACCAATGATGACCAAGATCATCCCCTTCTTGCTATGTGGCCCTGTCTCCTTCCAATGGAGAGGATATTGATTCCTAAGACATTCTATTGAGTCTTCAGACATCACAAGAACAAAACATAATGGTCTCTCATAGTCTTCATTAAGTGGGCACTTTAAGGAGTAAAAAGATTTTTAAGATTGTGCATGGGACTTGAACTTTAAGATAGTATCTCTGGCCATAAGTAAAACATGGCTCAATGAATGTCCCAGGTTCTGACCAATTCCACCTAAAACTTAAAGAGAAGTTAGCAATGGAAATGGGCAGAGGAGTATAGTGAGAAGGATGGATAGGTCCCCAATACTAACATTATATCATAGTTACCAAATTCAAGTCCTTCTTATGTGACAGGTACTATACTATGAGGCTTAATAACATTATGTCTAATCCTCTGTATATCCATGAGATATTGAACATCTGCCACTGCACTCATATAGGGCTAGATGTATATACTTAGACAGTTAAGACTTATTGGATAAAGGTAGTGCTCTTACATCTGTTAAGACCCTATATCCAAATAAGGCAACACTTACAGGTGCTGGTGGTTAGACTTGAACACCTCTTTCTGGGGGAGTCTTCAGGGTTGGTTGAACAAAATGTACTGAATAAGACTCGTTCCCATGCAGCCAAGTTTAGGCACATGGTGATGAATGTGACACACATTTTAGATTTCAGTATGATTTGGGATTTTATATCCAAATACCACTAATTAGGCCCTAATCTAATTCCATGAAGAAGTGAAATTGCTAAGATGAATTCCCATGTTCTGGTTCAAGACCCAATGCTGTGAGACTGTGTAAGTCATTCCCCAGAGATGAGAAAGTACTAAGATCATGGATCTGAAAGTGCTACAAAACAAGATAAAGCTATACAAGAAATGGCCTTTTCCTTTAAAGGTTCCATTAATTAAACTCAATTCTAATTTTTAGCCTTCTTCACTGACTTGCTCTGTTACAGGAAGTCTTTTTCTACTCTAAGATGGGACAGGGCTGGACCTCAAATACATAGAACTTCCCAGACTGTCAACAAATAAATGAGAGTGATTGACTCCTGGTGAGCTTGCAGCTTAGCATGACCCAAGGATCTTTCCTTTTCCTGGAGGCCCAACACCTTTCCAGTCACTCCTTATTGGCAGTTCGCCCTGTGAACTTGTGGTCTTGAGGATACTCTCCATGTGACTCCAGTTCATCTACACCTGTTTATGCTGTCACACACCACTCCCTCCCCCGATTCCTGCCTCTCACCTCTGCAGTGACAGCAAAGCAATGATGGCAAATGGCAGTGGACTGCCAGGTGATGGAGGTTTGTAATGATTCCGTTTCTGTCGATGTCCCTGGCGACTTTGCCTTCCCATCTAACTTTTCCTCTTCACACATACACAAACCATAACTTAGAAAATGGCTTTAATGGCCAATTAGAAGAAGCACTTGTATCAAATTAATTTAAAAAAAGAAAAGTGTTCCAGTCTATACATGATTTCTTAGAGTCTGATGATGTCAAAGTCTTTTGCCTATAGCAGAGGCCCAGGTTTTAGTGTCAGACCTTGGCCTTGGATGATGTGCACATTGTCTCCAAACCAACCTTAGCAATAGGATGTGACTTATTACAGAACTTTCCTCACAGTTTTTTTTTTTCCCACAAAAATAGTGAATTTGCAGGCCCTCAGTAAATATTTGTTGAATGAATGATCAGGTGGGATTGAATGGGATGATGTAGATGAAACATTTCACACAGGCCATGGTACAAAATAGATGTACAATGCACAATGGCTATTACTGTCACCTATAGTATTGCTTCTGTCTAGGTGGTTATCCATACCTCTTCATTGTGCATTCTTGTCCTTTATTTATCATAAGAACTTCACAGAGTGATTAAGATCTTTGACTCCAAAACTGGAATCTCTGGATTTGAATTCTGGCTCAACCAGCTGTGTGACCTTGGGCTAGTTATTTATTCTTTTCTTCCATAGTTTCTTGCCTGGATGATAAATATAATAATGTGTATTTCACACAATTATAAGGAGTTTATACTTGCATTATGCCAGAAATAGTGCCTAAAAAGGAATAAATACTTGGTGAAATTCGTTTCTATTTTAAAATTATTATTGGAGTCCATCTAGTTTGGTTCTTGGACTGTCCATACACAAGGAAGATTGCTCTAAAGGTGTTCTCCTGGCACATAACCATTGGCTTCTCTACAAGTCTTTGTGTATTGTCCCCCTAGACAATGACTTACTCCAATAACATGGTCTTTCTTTCTCCATGTCTTCTCTACTGGTCCTAACATATTGCCATGACATCTCGCTTAGTGCTTTCTTGTTGACTTTGAAAAAGTTTGTGTTGTGGAATTGACATAAGATGGGATATTTTTAATTATGAAATTTTAAATCTCATGAGGCCTTAACTCTACTCTTCCTCATTTTACAGGTGATAAAAATGGTCCACAGGGGATGGAACTTTCTCACAGATACCTGGTTAGTTGGTAGCTGATTCTCAGAACCAGGTCTCTTGGCTTCTAGTGCTATATACCCCCTTTACCCATTAAACAAACACTTATAAAAAAAAAAGATTTATAACATATGCATTCTAAAAACTGTCTTAAAACATAGAAAAATGAGGATCTTAGCTAAAGATGTATCAGTGGTAGTTGTTGGAAGGTAAAAGCCAACTTCTTCTGAGCAATCACCCCATCAAATAAGAGATATGAATGGGTCTGGTGAGCTGAGATCACCCCCTGATTTTGTTCTCTGTCTGGCTCAGGTACAAAGAAAGGGAAGTTTGACAATGAAAGGAGAATTTGCAATTGTGAAAAGAAGCAGGGTGGTATTATAGGATGCATATTGGACTCTGGCCACATTTCACTTCTTCTACTTACTTCCCTTTGGCCCTTGCCTGGTCACTTCCCCTCTTAGAGTCTCAGATTTTTTCATTTTTTTAAATAAAAGGGTTGGAGCTAGCTGATTTCTGGTCCTCTTCCCATTCTACTTCTGTGAGTCTAGCTATGGATAAATGCTAAGTAGCTCGTCTGTGCGCAAGTGTTTCATTTATTATTAGCTCTTGCTCCAGCTAGGAGGTTCTGTATTGCCAAAATTCTTTTCATAGAATGCATCTCTTTGAATGACACAGGGATAACTGTTAAACATGACTGTAATGTGAGAATATGCATTAAATTAGTGTAAAAACTGTACGCCTCACAATTTCCAGATGCCAGTGTCTCGTAATGTTGTCATTTTTCTTTTCTTCTGCTCAGATGTTCATACAAACGGAAGGCAAATGAGTGTAGGCACCATCCCCCAACAGCACATGCCTTTTGACTTACTTCTACCAGCTTGTTCCTGAGGGTTACATACTCTCTATGGGCTCACCAAAGGAAAGCCGCTTTTCAGACTCTTACAGCACTGCAGCAATGCCTCCCTTGTGCATTGCTTAAAATACTGGCTCCTATGTAACTTTGAACACTTGAAAACACAGACAGCTTGGTGGTAGGTACTATTTACCCAAATTAGAGGAATTAAACTCTGAACTGTTCAAGTTTCAAGCAATCAGTTCCAGTTGGTACACACGCAATTCCAACCTTAGGCATCTGAAAAGAAAATGTGATTTTGGCAGAAAGAGTTGCTAGTAGGAGCTTAAGTTCCAATCAACATAAAATGTACATAAGTGCCAAAGCTGAATATTGATCAAGAGGTTTTCTTTTGCCTACTTTAGATCAGCTGATATACTTAAAGGCTGTCTTCTTTTATCAGATAAGAAAAAATATGCAAACAATTTAAAGAAAAGATTAAATCTATTTTTTTATGGCATGAGGAAGTTATAAAGCCATAATAGGAAAGCTATAAATTATCCTATCTACAAAGTCATTGTCACTTTAATCTTTTTATTAAAAACGAGACCAAATTCTTTTGTAATGGACACTTGGGAAGGAAACGTGCTTTTCTTTTTGAAACTTTATGTAACTCGCTGAGCTACACAACATCAACAGACCTAGTTCATGTTGTACTCTACATATCCATCAAAGAGAATGGGATAGTGCCCTCTGGGGATGTTCAGTGGGCCATCTCTGACCAAATTCGAATGCGAGCATGGGGATAAAAGAATGAGAATTAATCCAGAATATATACATATGTAGATATATATTTATTTTTTAAAGATTTAGTTTATTTTTTTGAGAGAGAGAGCATGAGTGGAGGGAGGGGCAGAGAGAATCTCAAGCAGACTCCCCACTAAGCATGGAGTGGGACATGAAACTCAATCCCAGGACCTTGAGATCATGACCTGTGTTGAAATCCAGAGCCGGCTACTTAACTGATTGAGCCACCCAGGCATCCTGATAAGTCATATATTTTTGTCATTATGAGACCCCAGTGGAATATTCAGATGAGGAAACTGAGACTCCAAGAAGTTAAGGAACTTGCTCTAGAAGGAAGGTGAGCTAACTTCAGTGACAGACAACCTCAGAAGCTCTGTATTTCTACACAATAAGGGATATTCCTCACATCATATTCTAATTGGAATAGGTGGCCTTCCAAGTAGAGATTCAGGGACCCAGGTTCCTTCTATCCAATGGCTCCAGTATTTTATGAGCTCAGCATCCTGCGGAAGATCCTCTGCATTAAGCCCTGTGGGAAAAAAGAGAGGAAGACTTGAGAACCTCCTGGAAAATTCTGAGTAGGACCAGGTTGGTGGTGGTTGGCCTGTATCACTTTTATCTACACTCCATTGACTATAACTCACTCATATGGCCTCATCCCAATGCAGGCAAAACAGAAATGTAGTCTTTCTGTGTTCCCAGGGTAAAAAGGAAATGGATTTGCTGACCACAGTGCTTTGTCTTTGCCACTTGCCAGCATGATTTGTAAGAACAGAGATCTCTTCTCTAGAGCTCCAAATTCTATGATCTTTCCACTATACTAAGCTGTGGGACATCTTCTGAATGATTTTTGACCCAAATTAGAAGAATAGGCAGAGGTACATACTAGTGCTTGAGGTCAAAAGGAGAGACGGAAAAGTCATCCAGATGTTTTAAAAATTCTTTATTTTTGCTTATATGGCACAAATTTGGAATATTTGACTGACTTCTCTAGATCTCATTCATATCTAGCTTAGATATTACCTAAGAGTTTCTTGAAGGTATTTGATCTGGCTGTATTTTTGATGCAAGATATAATCTTGGGAAGGCTCTTATCCCTGCCAGCTTCCCCTTTTTCTTTAAGGCTTCATCTTTAAGAATGTAGCTACTTCCGTTGTTTGAACTACACACACTACATGGTTGACCTTTCCACACATACTCTCATTATCTTTTTCTCACTGTCTCCTATCTAAAGGCCTAACACCCAGCTGCCTACTGACCACCTTGTCGGAATCCTACATGCTCCTATGGCTAACTTACATGACTTTGAGTACTTTTTTCCCCTCTCAAAACATATCTCTATCATCATCTTTCTAGTTAGAAAGATCGTTGAGTTGTGATTGATCTGCATTGGTAGATCCAAGTTTTATGGAACTGAAGCTTTAAACATCTTTTAATACAGCATTATAAATGTTAATACAAACTAGATTCAAATGTAATTACTTAGAATGAGGAAAGCAATTAAAACAAGTTACAAATTAAAAATCTTGATAAATGCTATAACCCCACAATTTATTAAAATACCACATAATTTTATTTGTTAACTTCTTGTCACAACTCTGTAGTGTTTTTTTTTTCCCTTACATTTTTGGCCTTATAAAAGGAAAAATAAAGATAGCTTCATCTTATTTCTATCACTGTTGATAGCAATTGAGTTTTGTTATTAATATCTTATTGGACTCTTTTTAACTTCGCAACTCATCGATCATATTATATAAACTTGCAGAACTTTTTGTTGAATTTGAAAAACTTCTACCATAGGTTCTTTTTTGTTTTTTTTTTTTGTTTTTTTTTTTTTTTTTTGCAGAATTTATGTTTCCTTTTGAAGTAATTTATCATAAATGTCCTTGGAATTAGCAATACTTGTTAACTTTGGTAGAGACCCTGCCAGCTCCTTGGAAGGGGTCTGTACAAGTCAGGGGCCCTGAGTTTCCATTTTATTAACTTCATAGTAAATCTACACTTATTTACCTGTGTTCACCCTCACTGTCTTTTCCCACAAATAATCAATTGCCAAATTACTTTCAACACTTTCCTCATAGTGGATTTTGTCTCCATTCCATCCACCTTCTAAAGACCATGTTACTTTAGACAGGAACAACTGCAAAATTTCACCTGAGGACTTTGGCTCCTCCTTTTCATTCTGAAAAATAGTTCCAAATTAATCATTTCCATTTTTTAAAAATCTTCTTGTCTGCCAAGTTAAGTTCAAAACCTTTTACCTGATTTTGCAGTCCATGTATAATCTGGTCCCAACTTGTCTTTCCAGTCTGATCTCCTGCGATTTCACTCTGGTCTAGAGATTTGGACTTCACCCAGAAAAGGTTAACTAACATGCCATCCACTCCATCTTGAACATGACTTCCCCTTATATTGGAGGAATAAAATGGTCAGCACCTTATAAGTGCTTTGACAATCTAGAAAGAAGAAGGAGTTCAGATGTAGCTCAGTGACACCTGATTCCTCCTTTGTTTTTTCTCCATGATCCTTAAGACCACAACAATATTCTAAGTATTTATACTTCTTTTCCATTTAGCATATCACAAGCTCCATGAAGGCAAAAGTGTTTGGTTTGCTTTGTTCATTGCTGTATCCCATGGCATGTAAGAATGCCTGGAATACAAAAACTTCTGGAAAATACTGAAATATTGGCCACATTTGCCTGTGAGATTTTGAGAAATAACTAATAGTACAAAGCCTGAGTTTCTTCATCTGTAAGCTAGCAATTATCATAGTAAACATTTCATACAATTATTGTGAAGATTTAGTGATTTAAAACCAACTAAGCTTTTAGCAAAGTGCCTGGCACATAGTAAGTGATCAATAAATATTATTTAATGCTTTATTTTAATTAGAACCTGCACATACGAGTGCTAAGAAAGCAACAACTTCAGATAGCAGAAAGAACTTGAGAATTTGAGTCCCCAAGGGGCATAACTACTTCTGGGGTTTTGAGGAACATCCTCTTGATCTTCTAAGCCTCAGTTTCATGAATCTGCACAACAGGAATAATGAGAATCATGGTGCCTCATAGTTATGATGGGATAACATGCGGTCTTAAAAAATATGCAGTTTAAACAGTGCCATTATTGGGACAGATATTAGAGTAGGAGGACTTTTTCTGGGCCCCTCACTGGCAGGCAGATTGCCTGCTACTACTTATACAGTATAGAGAGGACATTGAGCATCCCCAGTGAAATGCTCTATGGAAGCTAAAGGTATAATTTTTTAATTATAAACTCAAAAAGTTTTTTATAGAATGACTTCTATGATTAACACTTCTAATTTTGGAGATAAAAAGAAATCTGAAGATAATTATTTGAACTAATTTTACCAGAGAGGAATTAAACTTTAAATTTGTTTTATTCCTAGCCAACTTTGCTCCTGGTATAATCCAAGGAGATATTTTTTTCCCTTCTCACCTACTTGTTTTTAAGGGGTGGGTAAAGAGTCTATTTTCCTCTCTGGGAAGGACACATGCCAGTGCCAGAAGGTGAATGAAGCCAGATTGACTAGAGGTTTCAGAACCTTTGAAACATCGCCAAGGCCAGATTCGAATTGGAATAGGAATTTCTCCAAGCTTCAATAAACAATTAAAATCCAAAATAGAAACTACCATTGTGATGCAAAGAGGAAAGCAAACACAATTAGCACAAAGCCATTATGGAGGGAGAAACCTGAAGTATTAAAATGATCTCAGTGGCTCCTACATTGATTCCATGGGTAGGTATCATGCTTAGTCATGTAGCAGCCAATAGTTATGACCAGACCCCATGAAGAGGAGCTGATCTCAAATCCTAGCCAAAACCTTTTATTTTTGGTGGTGGTCTAGGGGTCATTGTGGTGGAGACAAAATCCTGCTATTACAGGTGAGGTATGACATCTCTGCAATTAGGACAAAAGATGAATTTTCTTCAGATAATAGAGGAAGAGAATCACAACATTTAGTAGGAGATTTGGTGTAATCATTATGGGCATGGGCTCTGGAGGTGAGCAATCTGGAATGAATCCTGGTACCACACTATAGGACCCATGTGATATTGACCAAGTTATTTAACTTCAGGCCTCCTTGTTTCTTCCTAAAGCATGAGGACAATAATTGCAATATCTCATGGAGCTATTATGAAGATGAAATGAAATAATCATGGAAGGCACTTAGAAATACAAGTCGGTATGTAAGTTCTTCACCTGAACTATCTCCTTAATCCTTGCAACAATTCTCTGAGGCCAGTTTTGCTATTCTCATTCTATGAATAAGGAAACTGAGGTTCCTAACTCAATTGCTAACAAGTCCAAGTCTTCAAGAGATTGCCATAATGAGATATATCTCTGCTGTTTTAGAGTGGGGATGAGACCCTTCAAAAGGGAGAAAAAGAACATTTGAAGCAGAATAATTTCTCCAAAATCACCTCATTGAACCATTGATTTTGGGTCTTCCCTCTCTGAAGAAAATTTAGGAGTTACTTCCCATTGGATTCCTATTTCCCACCTTCCCCTCACCCTCCACCAGGCCTCTATCACAACTGTGGCTCAAGACAGTTCTAGAACAACAAGAAATATTGTAAGGGAGTTCTTCTAAAAGGAAAGCTCACTTTATAAATGAAGCAAGTGGAACTAATGAAGCTGATTATTGAACAATTATGTTAAGAACATCACTTAAAAAAAGGTTTGTTGAACCATTTAAAAAAAAAAAAGAACATCACTTGAGTTATTGGCTTATAGGCTTTCTGGTTTTTTGAAAGGCTAAATGTATTTCAAGAAGTTCATTGTTCCTAAGAAATTTCATAAGGAGCTGGGAAGGAAGTGAGGAATCATCTAAACAAGGCTCCATGGTTGACAGATGAAGAAGCCAAGGCCTAGGGAAGGAAAGAGATTTCCTAAAGTTCACACAGTTACTTCAGTGACGCCATACAAGTTGGGTGCTTTCCACCTGGTTCACCACCTCCTTCCCTTTCACCAGACTGAACTCTTTGCAAATCCCCAGATATTTTCTCAAGACTCTTTGCTTTGACATATAACACATGCTAATCCTGGAACTCCAAATATATTGCTACACAATATATTGCTATATTGTGTTTTTTGTTTTGTTTTGTCTTTGGTTATCCCCTCCGATCCATAGTACTCAGATCAAACATCATCCCTTCCAGGGAAACTTAAACTCTTACATTCTCCCAGAGTAGCCTCTGTTTATCAAACCTATAATCTGGTTTAATTATGTCTGAGTATATGTCAGTCTTTCCTGGAGGCAAAAGATCATGTCTACTTTATCATTTGATTACTTGTGTCAGGCTCTGTGACTGGCATCTAAGTGGAGGGTCAAATACTAGATGGAGGGATAGATAGGTGGTTGTGTAAATGGATAGATAGAAGTATAGATGCGTGGGCAAATATGGAAATTCTCTCTTGAAAATGTATGAAATTACCCCAAACCCTCTGTAAGGCTCAGATAACATGAATCCTTTCATCCCATTATTGGCCCAGCATATGGTTCTGTGATATTTCTAAAAGCAGAAAAAAAAAAAAAAAAAAAAAAAAGGCATGATCGGATCTAGTAGCTGGTAGAAATCAAATGACTCCTCACTGTGAGCTTTGGTTGAAAGTTGTCATTCTCTATAAGTATTTCCTTGCAATACTTTTCCAGTGTGCATATGTGTGTGTGTTTGTGTGTGTATCTATGCTCATTTATTTATCCCCTTCAACCCAGAAAATAGAAAGAGAGTTGTATATGCAAGAATCACAAATAGCCCCTTGGATGGTCAGAAAGGCAAAGTGCCTTCATGTGAACCTGTCCTATTTTATGGGGAGTCAATGAGTTCTGGACAAGCCCTAGTGGCTGCTTTGGATAAATATCACCTTTATTTAAAATCTCTGTTATTGGGAATTCCATATGATATATGCAGTACCTCAGCCCCACTTACATTTCAATTCTGAGCAAAGAAAGAAAAAATGCTTCTGGGTTCTTTGAATGACAGAATAGTAATAGACCACTGCATTTTTTACTTTTAAATTTATTGTAATTTTGGTTTTCTTTCTTATGTGCATCTTCTGTTTTGTAGTCTCATTAGCTCAGAAGGTCAAAGTTGAGATACCTGTCTTGACAGTCAAAATGTGGAACAATAAATCCATGAAAAAAGAGAGGCAGGATATTAATTGCATATTAAGTTTATAGGTCTTTGAGTCATTCATCCCTCTGACAGTGGTAATAGGAATCCTAAGTTCTATTTTATTTCCTTCATGGCAAAAATTATAGAAGGCGAGAGGAATTATACATGCTTCTACCCCATCTTATCAGCACTCAGACAATGCCTGCAAATGTACATTGTCACAGTCAGTTTCTAAAGGTGTCACCTTGGTATTTTTGCTAATTTAATTTAATTCAATGTGACACATTTATTGAGCATCTATTAAGTACTACACACTGTGCCTGGTGCTGGGGATAGAAAAATGTATAAGTAGATAGGGTCATTGTCAATAGAAATGAGAAGTAGAGATGTGCAGTTGGTTTATGTATTAAGTGAAATTTGGATTATTTGTACCAAGTAGATTCAGATACAGTTGCAGTTCACCTTTGGTACTAATTATTTATGTAACTTTGAACAAGTCAGTTTACCCCTAGAGGCTTCAGTTTCCTCACCTATAAACAGAGCCCATTTGAGCTTTTCTCTTGGAAAAGTATCTGCTGAGTGGTGACACAGGAACTGGAAGTCTGGGTTGAGAGTCTGCACAATAGTCACAAATCCCCACTTAAAAAAAAAAAAAATATTTGCTTGACAGAGAGAGATCACAAGTAGGCAGAGAAGCAGGCAGAGAGAGAGAGAGGGGGAAGCAGGCTTCCTGCTGAGCAGACAGCCCAATGTGGGGCTTGATCCCAGGACCCTGAGATCATGACCTGAGCCAAAGGCAGAGGCTTAACCCACTGAGCCACCCAGGCACCCCACAAATCCCTGCTCTTGAATCAATGTGTATGTAGCAGATTGTTTCTTTGGAGTATCGTGGAAAGCAGCACCCTTCCTGTTATCACCTTTTCATGGGAGACTCTAAAAAAAATATTCTCACTGTAAGTCTATGTCAAACACTTTTACCCCATTCTTTGAAAACATATTCAGGTGGGGAGGAGAGAAAAATCAGTTGCAACCCATGAGGAGCTTGTGAAACCATCTCTCCTCTCTTGATGGATACTTTCCGCAGTAAATTAGGACAATGTGGTCAATTTTAGGGAAGTTAAAAATACTAGGTATTTCCTTAGTATGCACTAAGTGAATCATTATAATGAATGGGTCTGTTTTTGAATTGTTTTAGACAATCACACTGGATACTCTTTACTATTCATTAATGATAATTAGAGTCTATAAATGAAACATTGCAAGAGTAGTACCTGCAGCTTACTTATTAAGAATTTACCTACGACACTAATATATCTGATTATACTCTATGGGGTTTAAAGTTATAAATACAGTGCTTATGATTCTTATCCCATAGCTTTGCAGGAAGGTATTTTCTTCCTGCTTATTAAACAAAACAAAACAAAGCAACAACAACAACAAAACAAACAAAAAATCCCCAATAACCCTATAGTTCCTTATATACTTAGATTCCCTAACTATCATAAGAGAAGACTAACTAGGGCGCCTGGGTGGCTCAGTGGGTTAAAGCCTTTGCCTTCAGCTCAGGTCATGGTCCCAGGGTTCTGGGATCGAGCCCCACATCGGGCTCTCTGCTCAATGGGGAGCCTGCTTCCTCCTCTCTCTCTCTGCCTATCTCCTCCGCCTACTTATAATCTGTCAAATAAATATATAAAAATCTTAAAAAAAAAAAAAGAGAGAGAAGACTAACTAGAGAAATAAGGCATTTGGTGGACAGAGAGTGGGTTTCAGAATCAGGCCTGGTATGATTCCAGTTCAACAGATTAGGAACTGAGTGAATGGGTAAGTCATTTAACACTTCTGAGCCAGTTTTCTCACTGGCAAAATAAGGACAATGCTAGTACCTATCTCACTGTGCTTTGGGGAGGATTAAATAAATGTTTTTGTGAAAGTGCCTTGAAGGGTAAAAAACATAGAAACAAATTAGTAACAGTGGGAAGTTTACAAATGAGCTGATAATATTAAATTTATTAAAAATTCATAAATAGATTATTACATGTTCTTTTCTTTATTAAAAATATGGAGCCAACATTGACAATTGCACGTGTGCCCCACCAAGATTTGGGTTTAATGGGAAGTGATTTTGATTTTATTTTCTTCAGCTGGAGAACAAAGCATAAGGACAAAATCCCTTGCCTTGTCTTGGTCTTCCTTTTTAAAAACCAGAGAGGCTGAAGATACACTTTTGGTGCCAAGTAGTTTCTTCTTCAACTAAATCCTGAAATTTTCATCCAGGTGATACAACCCAGCCCCTATTAGGCTTCTTCAGTTGATGTGTAAATGGTACAGCAGACAGTGCTCATCCAACTGTGGTCCACGGGTGATCACTCTAAATAGTCATTTGTTGCCCATCCATGAGAGAAGCACAGAAATGAGAATAAGTGTTTAGAATCTTTACAGCAATTTGACAGAATAGTTTTGTTTTTGCTGAATCTAATAATACAGATTTTGAATTTATATTTTGATATCTTTTAATTTTAATTTTCTAATAATTCATTTTTATACTTTACAAAAGCATCAGACCATAACACATTATAAATTATTTTTAAAGGCAGAATCCTTCAGTCCAGACAACAAGGAGAGCCCTGCTATAAAACATCATAGAGGGGCGCCTGGGTGGCTAAGTGGGTTAAGCCTCTGCCTTCAGCTCAGGTCATGATCTCAGGGTCCTGGGATGGGGCCCCGCATCAGGCTTTCTGCTCAGCAGGGAGCCTGCTTACCCCCACCCCTCTCTTCCACTTCCTCTCTGTCTATTTGTGATCTATGTCAAATAAATAAATAAAAATCTTTAATAAAAAATAATAAAACATCATAGATGGGTTGTTACTGAAGCTTTGCACTATCTAACTTCTCAGATTATTTCTTTTCCTTCAAAATATTGCATATGGAACCCAAGTTAAAATTAGGTAAAGATCTTATGATATTTCAGATTTCTATTTCAACACAAATAGAGAATACCAATAGCGAACTGCAAGGATGACACCAGTCTGGGTGTCCTGGGGAATACCATCCCTTGTGAGGAAGTAGAGGAAATTCAAAGAAATTACAAGGTTGTAGGAGAGATAAGATATGCCCATCATTAGCTACCATAGGAAACAGAGGGTGGCAAGTGCCAAAAGTAAGATATGGATAAATTTATGGGAGAAGTCAGATATAAGAATTTACTTCCTGTTGGTAGAAGGAGAATAAAGAAAGAACAATGAAATGGGATAAACATAACCAGAGGCCACGGTCAGGAGGACTCCATCCTCTTTAAGAATAAATGATGTCAACACTAAATCTAGTATGTGTGATTATATGAAACATGTCACTGTACTGGTTACTTTTCATTTTAGATTATGAGGGTTGAGATGAATCACTTAGTTTAAATTTCTTCTTTCATAGACATAGAAAACAAAGTACAGACCAGGCAAGTGATTTGTCAAAAGTCAAATGAGAAATGCACATGAAGCCATCCAAAGATAAAATTGTACTACTGTATCTGCCTTACCAGTATTAAGACCATGCCCACTGGACTAGGTTTTGTGAGGTTGATTGTAAGGATGCTGTTTAAAAAAAGGTAAATATTGTGGGGTTTTTGCAAGGCAGCGTGATATGGTAGAAGGAACATGGAATTGTTTTCGAAATCTGATCCACAAAGTTGTGATTTTAGACACATTAGTCTGCCAATCTGAGCCCATTTCCTCATGTATGGAATAGGTATTATAACTAACATTGGCAAGAGAAATTAAAATACAAGATATATATTTAAGGACATAGTATAGGACCCAGAGTGAAGTAGACACTGAATGTACCTCATTCCCTTTACCAAGCTCACTACCAAGTTAGCAGAGCTGTCGGGTACAAAAAAGCATCCAAGTCTCCACCTTCCTGATTGAACACTCCTTCCATTGGTGCTGTGCTGCTTCTCTTTTCTGCTGAATTCCCCACTTTCCTGTGCTTGTGGCAGCATTGTAGCAACATATTCTAGAGTTGTGATAATAGCCATGGCCAGGCTGAGAGTTTAGGGAGCAGGACCACATACCTTTAGGAACTGGCTTATTTCTTACAAGCAAGATGCTTACGTGTCCAATTTTTTATCACCAGAAAATGAGGGTAGGGCTTCTTTAGCATGAATTCTGTGTTTCACCCGGTTGACCCTCTGCCAATGAATCTAGTCACCCATGAGGCATAAAATAGGACTTTTCCTAAAGCAAGAGAGCTGAAATGTCAGATGACTCTGGAAATTTAAAGTGGGTTTTTCAGCAATCCCAAAAGCATTGCAGTCATTGTATCCCTAATTTTGGTCCTAATTATAAAATTTGTCTGGGGAAGTTTTGTTTGTTACTTACATTGTAGTTACAACATGGGGACATTTTTCACAGGTGCTATGGCAGGAGTGACCTGAGAGAAACCTGGAAGCTTTAAAATACTTTTTGGGGAAAACAGAACATCGCTTACAGTACTGTGGAGGAAGCTTAGACTCTCTTCACAGTCAATATCCCTGGTTGAGGCGGGGGGGGGGGGCGGGGGGGGCGGGGGTGATAAAGTAGGAAGAAGGAAGACTTACTGTTGTCACTGGCACATGATTTGCATTCCATGCATGAGAATTAACCTTTCACTCAGTCCTGACCCCAGGGCTCCTGTCTTTCAGTGAGCCACCTTGCTTTTAGGAATGTGTGTTGATTAAGTGCCACAGCTGGTAACATTGTTGGGTTTTTCATGATGCTGTTTAATGTTCAAAGTCATCCTTTGAACCTTACATTGAACCCTTGTGGGTGAAACCTTGAGAAGGTTCGTTTATGTGACAGCTTCCTCTCATTCTCCTCACTATTGTTGGCAACACCATCTATTACCCTGGGAAGCCATTCCTACTCATGTAGGATATCCTGTTATTTGCCCAAATGCTGTCTTTATAATTTTGCACTACCACAAATAGAAGGGGAAGGAAATGGATATTTATTAAGAGCCTACTTAGCATCAGATCCTCAACATACATTATCTCATTTAGTCTTCATAACAATGGGATGAAGTAGAGATTTTTATTCTCATTTTACTTATAAAGGAATTAAGTGCAACTTGCCTAAGATCACACAGCCAGTAAATGACTGAGTCAGGAATAGCATCCATGTTTCAAACTCCAAAGTTGATCTTTCTACTCCATCATGCGGTTCCCTAAGGATAATTTGTTTTGTGTAGCTGCAAACATGAACAAATTGGGCTTCCCCTCATTTGATATATATTACATATACATAAGTAAGCACATATTTTTTTAAGGGATTTTTATTTATTTATTTGACAGAGATCACAAGTAAGCAGACAGGAAGGCAGAGAGAGAGAGAGAGAGGAGGAAGCAGGCTCCCTGCTGAGCAGAGGGCCCGATGTGGGACTTGATCCCGGGACCCTGAGATCATGACCTGAGCTGAAGACCACTGAGCCGCCCAGGCACCCAATAAGCACATATTTATATGTACTTAATATTGCTTAGGATTTGAAGATAAAACAGTGAAATAAACAGATGGAGATCTTGCCCATAAAGATACATATATTGACAAATAAATATACATATATTCAGATATACAAATAGACAGGTATACTCCAGGGTGAAAAGTAATATAATGGGGAAAATTTGAGGTCACAGAAGATCACCCAGAAGAGACACTTAATTCAAGGTTAGGGAAAGTGTCAGGAAGAACTCGTGTCTTTGAAATTCTTGGGAACTGTAGGAGATAAATAAGATGGGTTTGGACAGAGAGATCAGTAAGTGCAAAGATCTAGAGATAAGAGAGAATGCTATGACTTCTTTCAAGACATGTCTCCAAAGGCAAAGGAAACAAAAGTGAAAATGAACTTTTGAAACTTCATCAAGATCAAAAGCTTCTGCACAGCAAAGGAAACAGTCAAGAAAATAAAGAGGTAACCTGTGGAATGGGAGAATGTATTTGCAAATATCTTCAAATTCAGACTAGGGGCTGATATCCAGGATCTAGAAAGAACTCCTCAAACTCAACACACACAAAACAGATAATCATGCCAAAAACAAAACAAAACAAAAAAACGGGCAGAAGACATGAACAGACACTTCTCCAAAGAAGATGTGCAAATGGCTAACAGACACATGAAAAAATGTTCATCATTGTTAGCCATCAGGGAGATTCAAATCAAAACCACATTGAGATACCACCTTACACTAGTTAGAATGGCCAGAATTAACAAGGCAAGAAACAACAAGTGTTGGAGAGGATGTGGAGAAAGGGGAACTCTCTTATACTATTGGTGGGAATGCAAGGTGGTGCAGCCACTTTGGAAAACAGTGTGGAGATTCCTCAAGAAATTAAAAATAGATCTACCCCATGACTCTGCAATTGCACTACTGGGTATTTACCCCAAAGATACTAATGTACTGAAAAGAAGGGCCATCTACACCCCAATGTTCATAGCAGCAATGGCCACAGTCACCAAACTGTAGAAAGAGACAAGATGCCCTTCAGCAGATGAATGGATAAAGAAGATATGTTCCTATATGTAATGGAGTATCATGCCTCCATCAGAAAGGATGAATACGCAACTTTTGTATCAACATGGATGGGACTGGAGGAGATTATGCCAAGTGAAATAAGTCAAGCAGAGAGAGTCAATTATATGGTTTCACTTACTTGTGGAGCATAAGGAATAACAAGGAGGACATTAGGAGTTGGAGAGGAGAAGTGAATTGGGGGAAATTGGAAGGAGAGACAAACCATGAGAGACTGTGGACTCTGAGAAACAAACTGAGGGTTTTGGAGGGGAGGGGGTGGGAGGCTGGGTGAGTCTGGTGGTGGGTATTAAGGAAGGCACATATTCCATGGAGCACTGGGTGTGGTGCATAACAATGAATCTTGGAACACTGAAAAAATTAAATTAAATATGAGAGAGAGAGAGAGAGCTCCTGGCCCCTTGACATACCAGGTGCTGGGCATGCAAAAATGAATAAGCCATGGTGCTTCTCTCTGGAGAGTGTATGGTTAGAAATATTCAAGAGGCAGGGGATGCTAGAGCGAAAAGAGGAGCTAATTTATAAAGTTGGTAGGGGCTGGTGATGAAGTCAGAGAAGACTTCGGAAAGGCTCTGAGGACTGAAGAGAGTTTTGAAGATCAGAATCAAGTTCAAGCAGGGATCTAGTAGGTAAGGAAGGCAGAAAAGTGCATTCCAGAGGACATGGCATTTTCAGTGGGGGACTTGGATAAGATGCTTTTCTTAGAGATTTACAAAGAGTTCATTAGTCATTTCCCTTTCTGGATTTATTTGAATACATTCTTCAAGTGACAAGAGGATACAAATACCCAACTTTTGTAGCAACATGGACGGAACTGGAAGAGATTATGCTGAGTGAAATAAGTCAAGCAGAGAGAGTCAATTATCATATGGTTTCACTTATTTGTGGAGCATAACAAAAAGCATGGAGGACATGGGGAGTTAGAGAGAAGGGGGTTGGGGTAAATTGGAAGGGGAGGTGAATCATGAGAGACCATGGACTCTGAAAAACAATCTGAGGGGTTTGAAGTGGCGGGGGGGGTGGAAGGTTGGGGTACCAGGTGGTGGGTATTATAGAGGGCACGGATTGCATGGAGCACTGGGTGTGGTGAAAAAAATAATGATACTGTTATGCTGAAAATAAATAAATTAAAAAAAAAAGAGGATACAAGTTGACATCAGGGTGTTCTTACTAGAAGTTATAATTCTGGTCCATTGAGTGCTCCTTGTGGGCTGGAAATGTGTGCAAGAAGAAGCTTGAGGAAAATAAGGTTTTAAAATAAATAAGCTTTCTGGCTACACCAGCACTGGACTTGCAGTCAATTATCACAGGATTCTAGACTTTGTAAAAATCAAGGATTTTGTCTATTTATTTTTTTTTTCCTGTGTTCCCAAACCTAGCATGGTGTCTCACTCATCGGAGGTGTTCAAAATATTAACTGAACAAGTGGAAGAAATATTTTAATGATGCTGAGGTTGAGTTTTCTTATCTGGAAAACATGGCCTGACACTGTATGGCTAAACACATATCTGGACTCAGCTGGAATTTGAATTATGTGTCACCCACACACTCTGTGTTTCATTTTGGATACATGACCTCACTTCTAGTGAGCTTTGGGTGCTCATCTGGAAAGTGGAGTTGACATTATGTCCTCATACAGATGGTGAAGGTGAAATGAAATAGGTGTATTAAGTAACTTAGAATAGGGTGAGGCACAAAGAAATTTCTTAGTAAATAATAACTAACATTATGACAATTGTTAAATTATTTTAAAAATGTAAAATCATGAGTTTCATACTTATATAAAAATAAATCCATTTAAAATATTTCATTTAATTCATTAATTAGGGAATGAGTAAGGTGTTAAAACCCAGTTCAGGGGCACCTGGGTGGCTCAGTGGATTAAGCCTCTGCCTTCAGCTTCGGTCGGGATCTCAGAGTCCTGGGATCGAGCCCCACATTGGGCTCTCTGCTCAGCAGGGAACCTGCTCCCCCCTCTCTCTCTGCCTGCCTCTCTGCCTACTTGTGATCTCTCTCTCTGTCAAATAAATAAATAAAATCTTTAAAAACAAAACAAAACAAAAAACAGTTCAAGGGAGATTCCAAACTGCAGACATGTTTCTCCATCAGGAATGTTAAAATGAATGTGCAGATGGAGGAAATATTAGTCTCCTTTGGAGTGGGGGAGGAAAATCAGTTGAATTTCCACTGACAAAGTTTACATATGTATGGACAAGAATCCCTTTGCATTGCTACCAGTTATCTATAAGGTACAGACTTGTAGAATAGCTCCCATGGAAACAGAACTAGGTAACTTGCAATAATGTGTTTTAGATATTGCATAGGTTTTCCTGAGGTAGAAATTTTTTTTAAGGATTTTAGTTATTTATTTAGAGAGAGCATGTGTGCATGCACACATGCAAGTGGGGGAAGGGACAGAGACAGAGGGAGAGAGAGAATCTTTCTTTTTTTTTTTTTTTTTGGAGAGAGAGAATCTTAAGCAGACTCCACGCTGAGTACAGAATCTGATGCAGAGATCAACCTCATGACACTGAGGCCATGACCTGAGCTGAAACCAAGAGTCCGACGCTTAATCAAATGAGTCACCCAGGCACCCTGAAATGTTTTTAATATTATTATTACTACTATTTGCCTGAGATTATTTTTTAAAGATTTTATTTATTTATTTATTTATCAGAGAGAGGGAGAGAGAGCACAAGCAAGGGGAGAGGTAGAGGCAGAGGCAGGATCCCCACTGAACAAGGAACCCAATGTGGGACCTGATCCCTGGACCCTAGGATCATGATCTGAACTGAAGGCAGACACTTAACCAACTGAGCCACCCAGGCATCCCTTACCTGAGACTATTAATGGCAGTTATATGAGGTCATAATACACATGATATGTAATGAGAAATGATTCTTTCTAATCTCTTCCAGGTTTTCATATTGTTCCTTTAAGTATTTTTAGAACATTATTCCTTTTTTCAGTATATATTTAGAAGTCATTGGTATATTTTAATTTTCATATTAGTAATGGTTGAGTGTAAAAAATTAATCAATACAGAAAGGCATAAAAACAAAGTCAAATCATCAGTAATCCAGCACTCTAAGATAACCATTGTTAATATAAAAATATCTATAGCTAGGATAGGTAGATAGATAGATGATATATAAATGAAAAGATGACAGATATAGAGTGCCACTTGATCTTATGGAAGTTAAGAAATCTCTGAGTGCCTGATTTTCTTCAACCAGTCCCAACAGGCATTGCCTCTTCTCTGAGAATCAGAGAGGAGATGTTAAATTAGAGGAGGGGCTGGATAAACAATAAGGGACAAACTGTGAGCATGATCATATTCAATCCAATGAGTTGTCCCTAAGTTTGGATTGGTCTCCTTTGCACTATACGTCTTTCTCCTTCTTAGATATGTCCTTCTCCAGGTAGCTCAAAAGCTCATTGAGGAAGAGAACAACATCTGAGCCATCTCTCTCTTGTGACCATCAAAGTGCCTGACACTTGATAGATACTCAGTTAATGTTACCTGTAAGGGTGATTGAATGAATAGTGAGTATAGTGAGATAGATTTCCGTTCATGCTTCTTCTGCTAATGAGCCTGATCAGAAGCTCCATAACTGACTAACTGAGGGATCTTTCTTTTCTGTACCTGCAGCTCTTGGAAGGATATCCACCACCAAGTGAATCCCTCAGAATAGGGGAAAAAAGTCAACTGAGACTTCACCATCTTCTGTACCACCTCAATCTTCCACTTCCATTCATTGGTAAAGTTTGATGTGTTTGACTACCCAGCACAATCAATTCTTTCTTGCCCTCCCCCACTCCTTCTTCCACTCCTGCTTGTCAGAGCCTTCTTACTTCTCTCTGAGTATATCAACAATCCCAAGGGTCTCCAGGTTTGCAATCTTCAATTCATTCTTTACCAATGGCAAGGTTGATTTTTGAAAACTCCAATCTGATTGTGTTTTTTTTAATAATCCTTTGCCTACATATGTAGTTCTTAAAGTTACATTACAGTCTCCTGGATAACTTGTCAAAACATGAATTGCTGTGAGTTTCAGTTTTTGTTTCATTAGGTCTGAAGTTGGGTCCAATAATTTGTATTTCTAAGTTCCTAGGTGATGTTGATCCTGCTGGTCTCAGGATACACTTTGAGAACCATTGGCTTGAAGTAATAAGCCAAATTCCTCAATGAAAATTTTACTGAGGATATTATAAGATTTATGCTATACTGAATATTATACTCTGCTTTGCTAGATTAATCTTCTATTACTTCTACCCTCTTTTCTCTCACCTCAGGCACATACAGCTTTTCTTTCAGCCACACCAAACCATACATCTCCATGTATACCCTGTCCTTTTCCAGTTCTGCTTGAAATGTAATGTTCTTCTTCATCACTTTAATTTGTTGAAATTCTACTTGTATTAAAGGCCCAATATAAACAACCAAAACTACTTCTTGAAATAATTACAGCCCATTTCTGAATTACCACTTTCCTGAACACCCAGGGAGACTCAGAATCATAGGCTACTTTCTCTCTTTACATTTCATTCTGCCTCTTCCACAAAACCCTAAATTAGAGATACTTATTTGTTTGTCGGTGTACATAAATTAATTACA
This sequence comes from Mustela nivalis, assembly GCF_964662115.1. Taxonomy (NCBI): domain Eukaryota; kingdom Metazoa; phylum Chordata; class Mammalia; order Carnivora; family Mustelidae; genus Mustela; species Mustela nivalis. The sequence goes on along the minus strand of NC_139021.1, from coordinate 13,720,608 downwards.
AGTTCCTGAAAGCTTTCTTTTCTTTCTTTGCTTCCTCCTTCCTTTCTTTTCTTTCCTTTTTTTTCTTCCTTCCTTCCTTTCTTCCTTCATTCCCTCCTTCCCCCTTTCTCTCTTTTTTCCCCTTTCTTTCATTTTCCTTTAAAATCAGGGGAGCCTAGCAAACAACTGAATGAATGATTTCCATTAAATATTTGTGATATTTAGTTGAATTTATAGTTCACCTTAGTTTAAGGAATGAGCTATCAGATCAGCTCCTAATATTGTTCATTCCTGGACACATGGGCACTTGGGAAAAGATTAGGTAAATACTTGGGTCATCATTCATCTGCAAAAATAGATTTACAAGGGAATATTTTTTATTATAGGCAGACAGTCATAACCAGTGCTGGTTTTATAGGAGCAATACATATCAAAAAGAAATCATGAGAGCAAACTGGCTCCTTTATATCTGCAGTAGGGTAGGACAAAAGCATATACAACTATTACTACTAATAGTAATGTGTTCATATAAGAACACATTTCATTTTTCAGGTTCTGATATATGCCAGGTACTGTTATAAAAATAAAGTAGAAGCCATTTTATTTAAAACAATCAGTATTTTTCCAGCACAATAAAAAAAAAAGTCATTTTTGCAAAAACATTCCATAGTCATCAATTTTCTTAAGGGCTTCTCTGAATTCCTTGAGATTAAAATCAGTCACTTTTTAAATCTCCTATAGTGTCATGATCATATTAATTTTTCTCTTCTTCAATTGTTAACTTATCTGATCCAGATCTTTGTTTGCAAATGTCTTTGAATATGATTCAAACAAGTCACTTTCCTTAACCTTTTGTCATATTCATAATATCACCTGAAAATTGATTTTTACCACTCATCTGAAGTCTTCTTAGACAACTCATAAAAATAAAAAATATATATTTCCTCTCCTCTGTAATACTGCATTTTTTTGACAATTTTTTTTATTTAAATTCAGTTACTTAACCTGTAATATTTATTTCAGAGGTACAGGTCTGAGATTCATCAGTCTTACATAATACACAGTGTTCATTGCATCAGATGCCCTCTTTAATGTCCATAATCCAGGTACCCCATCCCTTTAGTTCCCTCCCTTCCAGCAACCTTAGTTTCCTATGAATAAGAGTCTCTTACGGTTTGTGTCCCTCTCTGGTTTTGTCTTATTTTATTTTTTCCTATCTTTCCCTATGATCCTTTGTTTTGTTTCTTAAATTCCACATACCAGTGAGATCAAATGATAATTGTCTTTCTCTGATTGACTTATTTCACTCAGCATAATACCCTAGTTCCAACCATGTCATTGCAAATGGCACGATTGCATTTTTTGATGGCAGCATAATAGATGAAGATAGATAGATAGATCTATATAGATATATCACATCTCCTTTATCCATTCATCTGTCAATGGACATCTGGGCTCATCTGGGCTTTTTTCATAGTTTGGTTATTATGAACATTGTGAACTTTGCTGCTATAAACATTGGGGTGCAGATGCCCATTAGGATCACTACATTTGTATCTTTGGGGTAAATACCCAGCTGTGCATTGGCTGAATCTTAGGGTAGCTCTATTTTCAATTTTTTGAGGAACCTCCATACTGTTTTCTAGAGTGGCTGCACTGGCTTACATTCTCACCAACAGTGTAGGAGTGTTCCCCTTTCCCTACATCCTCACCAATTTCTGTTGTTTCCTGACTTGTTAATACCAGTCATTCTGACCAGTGTGAAGTGGTATTTCATTGTGGTTTTTATTTGTATTTCCCTGATGCCAAGTGACGTAGAGCATTTTTTCACGTGTCTGTTGGCCATTTGGATGTCTTCTTTGGAGAAATGTCTGTTCATGTCTTCTGCCCATTTCTTGACTGGATTATTCTTTGGGTGTTGAGTTTGATATGTTCTTTATAGATTTTGGATACTAGCCCTTAATCTGATATGTCATCTGCAAATATTTTCTCCCATTCTGTCAGTTGTCTTTTGGTTTTGTTGACTGTTTTCTTTGCTGTGCAAAAGCTTTTTATCTTGATTAAGTCCCAGTAGTTGATTTTTCCCCTTGCTTCCCTTGGCATTTGCTGATGTTTCTAGGAAGAAGTTGCTGCAGCTCAGGTCAAAGAGGTTACTGCCTTTGTTCTCCTCAAGGATTTTGATGGATTCCTTCTCACATTTAGATCTTTCATCCATTTTGGGTCTATTTTTTTTTTTTTTTTTTTTTGGTATAGTGTCAGGAAATGGTCTAGTTTCATTCTTCTGCATGTGGCTGTCTAATTTTCCAAAATAAAAATATGTCTTAATAATTATCTTCAAACATACAGATCAGTCTTTCTTTTCCAAGCTTTTTGATGAAGGGTTAATGCCTTGTATTCAGATATGAACCCAAAACATAAGACTTCTTTGTCATCTTTTGTTTATAAGTTATACCCATAATGCATTTATATGCATTTAATGCATTATACCCATACATTCATTTATGACTTTTTTTGTGCTTCAAGAGAGGGAAAGTGTGGGATATGAACTGCAATCTGAAGGTAAAATCATATTAGATTAAAATCCTCTAGATTTTTGTTTCCCCCAATCTTTTACAATGGTACTTATGGCACATACCTTGGTAGGCTTGCATTTGCTACTTTTCCAAAATATTAACTTAATTATAAAGAAATAAAACTCTTTTTCTTTACAAAATCATATTTGATATGTTTACATAGTACTATATGAATCAAAAATTCCATTAGAATAAACAGGTTTGAGAGTCAGTACAGCTGATTCTTAGCACATGGAAAATTGAACTGCTAAGAACAAAAGTGTTCAGGATTACCTGAAATTGGCCTACTAGAAGCCAGCATAAAATAATCATGGAACTTGAGTAGAATGATTTGGAGAGAGAGAAGTGGTACTGGAAGTCAATTAAGAAGCCTGTGGAGGCTCCTGGATGGCTCAGTTGATTAAGTATCCAACTCTTGATCTCAGCTCAGGTCTCCATTTCAGGGTCATGAGTTCAAGCCGTGGGTTGGGCTCCATGCTGAGTGTGGAGCCTAAATAATAATAATAATAATAATAATAATAATAATATACAAAATAATATGAAAAGAACAGCTATTTTGATTTACTTATAAACCACACAAAAGATCCTAGGAAGCTGATACTATCCTTTGAAAGGAAATCCATTTTCTCTCTTCCAGTGTTTCCAAGCAGTCCCATTAAATAAGGACATCTATCTTTTTGGAAATATTGGTATTTCTCTTCCACACCTATGCTGCTCCAAGGGATATAGAGTGCATAACCTGATTGGCTTGTAGGAACTGGCTTGTAGGGATGAAAACATGGCACCAACCTCTCTTCTCCATTCTCTCTTTAGATTCAACCAGCTCCTAGAATGGACACATTCTCCTAGTCTGGGCAGTGTGAGTCTTCTCCCAAGGTAAGAAAGGTCAACTGTTTACTCAGGGCTTTGCCAGTCTTGAGTTCATTCACATGTGAGTGAAATAGATGGGGACCTATTTGGCTTGGAGCCTAAGCGAGGGTGTCTTCATCCCGGATTCATTAGCAACAAGTCACTACTTCATACAATTGCTCTGGATAACTTGGAGGGAAGAGAGTGTATAAAAATCAAACTTATTATTCTTATTTTGCCCACCATTTTATCATAGCTTATATATATAACTTTATTCTGAAAAATCCCAAAGAGATAGGTGCTGCTATCATCCTAGTTTTATAGATGAACTTGAAAATGGCAGAGGTGAGAGGCCTGGTTGAGTTTCTTGTAACTACTAAGTAGGGGGATTGATTTTTAATCTATTATTTGCTTATTCAACACTGGTATTAGACATTATGCATGCAGGTGATATATGAACAAAATAGTTATAATGCCTACTTACATGGAGTTTATAGCTTAGAGAGTAAGAAAAATGTTAAGTAATCACATAAATTATATAATTACAAGCTCTATTAATATCTTTAAGGTCCATTCTCTTAACCATTATACTGTCTTACTTTGACCTAGAAATTTGCTAGAACTGGGATTCACATTATTCTTTTGTCTTTTATTCTTCTTTTGAAACATTCTGTCATTCCTTATTTGATTGCTTTATGATGACCAACTGATAGAGAAACTTCAAAAACCACCAGCTTGGCAAGATCGTGATGGTGTTGGAAGCCTCTTTGCCATCACTAGTCCCTAGCCTACTACCTGTATTGACCTTTAACAGGGACAAAATGGGTCCTAACATCTAGATCAAGGATACAACCCCCCCAACCGAAAATATTAATTGTAGAAAGAAAACTTAGAGACAATCTAGCTAAGCCTCTTAATATTACAGAAGAGGAAGCCCCTAGAGCTCAAGTAGATTAAGAGATCTATCAGGTTACCGAGGTTACATTTACAGGCTCCCAGTCCAGAGAACTGCTTGTTACACCTTTTAGAATGTTAGCTCAAATTGTCTACATATTGAAATTAGCTGAGATCAGATCTATATTCAAGAAGAGGTCATGGTAAAGCAGACTTCTGTGCTCTTTCATTGACAGAACAAGGTAAGGTGTGGGATTAAGGGGGTGGGGTGGACACTGGAATAATTTCCCTGGTATAGAACTCTCAAGTGAATACTATGATTGTTTCACCATCTCCTCTCCAGTTTTTGAAATATGCAGACTGACTGTGTAACTGGGGTAGTTATTAAATACACTTCTTCAGGTGCTTAGCCTCTTGATTTGTGATATAGGGGTGAGGATAACACATACTGTTATGGGATTTTAATTGTGTAATGTACATAAACAATTTAGCTCAGTGCCAGGCACATATAACACATTCAATAGAGGGTAACTTTTGTGATTGTGTTGTTTTTGTTGCTCTTGTTCTCTTTTTATATTAGCATATAATGTTTCAAATAAATTATTAAAAATTGTAATGCTAGAATAGGAGAGTAGTGAAGGAGGAAATGGGACATATGTTTAAGCAAACAGCTTCTGATGTAATTCAATTTTATTCTACTTCCAACCTGGTTGAAAACCACTGATGTATAAGTTTGTTGTATTTTCCTACCTATTTTAGTGCCTCACCTGTGCTTTATGCAGAGTACATGTTTACGAGTAACTTTACACAACAGTTTCTATAATTTGGCAAATGAATCTAGATTAATTAGTAGAGGAGTGTTGTCTAGACTTCAAGTCTCTTCAGCTCTAATCTGCTTCTCCGTGCTAGACAGTGGGACCAACCAAAACACTGTCTTCATTTCAGTCCCCAACTAAAGCTTTTCAGTTTAGAACAAACTTTCCTTCCAGCCACATTAAGATGATCAGCTCCCCACCCCGACCCCCACAACCCCACCTCATTTCCATTTCCCTGCTTCTGACTTCAGGCCCTGCTACTAGATGAAGGCAAAATGTTTTTCCTTGCAATTACTTTAGTGGAAAACTCACATGTTTGATATTGTAGCAGACAATGTTTCATTATGCTCTCATTTGAACAGAGAAATGGCTGTTCTTAAAGGCAGCCAAGGTGCATTCTGAGAGGTAGAGTTACTGAGGTACAGCCCAGAAAGGGAGACCGGGAGGGAGGCTAGACTCCATTGAGAAAATGCACTGGCAAGTGTGGCTACACAGGAATGCTTCAGAAAGGGTTTTATGATCAGCATCAATAGATGTGTGTGTTTTATGAATAAGAATAAGTGTATTCATGTTCCTAAAGTGCTTCAACATCTCTGGCTGAAAGTTGCTCCTAATATTTACTCTCATGGCTCCCCTTGACATAATATACCATTTTACATGTAAGAAATGGTGCGTCAGAGTTTCCCCAGGCCCTCACACACCAGCGGGAAGTTGTATCTTAATTGTTTAAGGCTCTGAAACTGGTTTGTACTATTTCTGCAGCAAAGGAGCCTAAAACCAATGGTCAAAAAGTATTTCCAGATCCTTCCTATCTAAAATATACTAATAGTTGTTGGGGGCGCCTGGGTGGCTCAGTTCGTTAAAGCCTCAACGCAGGGCTTTAAACCCAACAGTTAAAAAATAAAACAAAATGGGTGTCTGGGTGGCTCAGTGTGTTAAGCCGCTGCCTTCAGCTCAGGTCATGATCTCAAGGTCATGATCTCAAGGTCCTGGGATCGAGCCCAGCATCAGGCTCTCTGCTCAACGGGGAGCCTGCTTCCCTTCCTCTCTTTCTCTACCTGCCTCTCTGCCTGCTTGTGATCTCTGTCTGTCAAATAAACAAATAAAATATTTTAAAAAATAAAAGAAAATATACAGACAATTGTCAATTACAAAATAAATTAAATACATACAGTTTCTTTTGGGGGGTAGGGAGTTCAAAGAGATAAACAGGCAAAAGAACCTTCCAGATGGAGGGGTCCAATGATGGAATGGCCTAAGACAAAAGGTACGTTTGTTAGAACATCAACTGTAGGCAACAAATGGTTGAAAACAAATTTGGAGACATAGGGATTTATTCAAAGTGCCTTTCTTATATGCAGGGTTAAATCCCAGTGGATCCAAAAGAATGGCTTGATGTACATTTCACACTTATATTATGTACATTTACAATTTGAATTTTCTTCCAGGTTTTTCTTTTATGAAACTGGGACATCTATTTCTATCCTCATCCTTTCAGTACTCTGCAAATTGTTCCAATATATCTCAGAGCTTGAATTCGTTATGGCTAACATTAAAGATGACACAAATGAATGGAATGACCCTAATTGCATTATGTCATTTAATCTCCATGATGACACTGGCAAGAAGACACTATTGGCTTTATTATTCCTACCGTATGGATGGAGACCCTGAGGCATGGGGATGTTAAATGACACGTGGTATCATAACATTTTTCCTTGTGATATTCCTAGATATGACTGTTACGTTTCCTTGTCCCCTAGTATTTCTTTCCAGAGCCCCGCTCCTCTCCTCTTGCCCATGTTTACTAAGTTATATTATCTCTAGTCTCAGCTTCTACATATAGTAAAATACCTACCTTATATTGCTTCCTTCCAGGTTTTTTTTTTAAAACATAAACTACAAACCAATGTGATCTTCTACATTGAGATCAAATCATGAATTTTTAAAATCAAAATTGTGGAGCATTATCATTCATTTCATGTGATATGTTTCAGCCTGGCTTGCCCATGTAATTTTGTTGGCCTGATGCAGTCCTCTAGCATGCTAACGATTTCTTCCAGCTCTGTGATCCTCTTGAATTTAAAACCATGAGTTAGCAAGGACCTAAAGGAATGAGACGCAGAGATTTTCCAGGATACAGTGAGGTAATATATTTCCTAGTCCTTGAGCTGTAAGAGAGTATTATGCCAAAGCAAGGTACTTGGGAGCACAGTTTTTCTAAAAAATGTAGACAAAATGAACACCACATCTCACACTTTTGCCAAAGTTGTTTGCCAACCTCTGAAAAACCCAAAATGCCTTCATTCTGGAGAGAGCCAGACTGCATTTCTGAGCAAAAATGCAGAATCCTTTGACTTCATATTCAGTGCTACCCATTTACCCTGTACACCAACAATTTTGCTACTTTTGGAGTAATTACTTCTTCATAGTCTCCAGCAGGTATGGATTTGAGACTTTTCTTATTCACATGCAGGACATTGTACTGGGTGGAGGAATACAGCAAGGACAAGGGCAAACCTTTTGCCTGCCTTCAAAGAAGTTACTCTCTGATGGAAGTTTAACAGAAAACCAGAATAACAGAGGTTCTAAGAGGTATTGTTTGGTCAGTGTTGTTAGAAGTTCTTCTCTTACCCCTTTCTCTGCTTTTATTTACCTCCTTTGAAGTTATCTTGGAAAAAAGATTTTCTGAATTGTCTTTCCATGCAAAAGTATACTGTGAGCCTAAGAGGTAATTTTATTATCTTGGTTTAGATTCTATTTATACTAAAGTAAATGATGAGCTTGCCACATTTGAAGTTTGGAAAGTTTAGGGGTGAGAGGTAATTAACTAATTCTTTCAACCCTTGTCTCCCCTTTAATAAGGCAGATTTACCCATCTCAAAAGCAATTTCAGTTGTCAAAACATTGGCTTTCTTCATGGTTTCTGGATCTTGACAACCATCAAAATTTGGCAAGCAGCCCCTACCTGCCTGGCAGGAAGTTATATTTAGTAGTGTGTGAAACTTTATTTTCCAGTTTCAGACATATTCAGCCTCCGCTGTTGAGTTCCAACACTCACACTTCCAAATAAAGAGAGTTTCTGGAATTCTTCTATGGCTGGTAGATGCTTTGACCAAGGTTCTCACCAAATCCAGAATAACCTGACACCAGTTAGGCTCTCACTATAGTCTATTGTTGCATGGCCAAATTAAACAGGGCAGTTCTTTGTCATTACTTCTCTTGTTTGTCTAACTGATGTGCAAAGGGAGCCTCTGGCATTGAAAATCACACAATCAAACAAAAAAAAAAAAAAAGGAAGAAGAAGAAGAAGCATTTTGAAGTGAGACTCAGCCTGTGTTTACTGATTTGTATCCCTATAACATGCAAAATGGTTCTCGAAATTATATTTGAAAATCTGAGGTTGTCCTGGCCTTCAATCACATTCAATTCAACCATATTGCTAGATTTGGGTAAGAATCCAGAATTTGTCCCCAGCCTTTCTTTCCTAGTAGATGTGCTTTGTTGCTAAACATTCTTGAGTAGAGGTATGATGTAGTCTAGGATACTACAGTACATGAGCTAAGCCCCAGGTCCTTCTTCTCCCCCAGTCCATTCCCTTTTCTTAACAGCTGTGTAACCTTAGAAAAAGTAATCCATGTTTTTGGTCCTTGGATTCCTCATTTGCAGTTTGAGGATAGTAAATTATCATCCACATCTGTCTCTAAAGGATGATTGAGGAATGAATAAGATTGTAGACGATTTTTCTAATAGATACAATTAATGCATACCTGAAGCAGAGAAGGTATTCAATGAAGGTTGAATAGTTGCATGGATAAATAGATGAACGAATGATTGCAATATATAATGGGAAACTTTTTTTTTAAAGATTTTATTTGTTCATTTGACAGACAGAGATCACAAGCAGGCATCAAGGCAGAGAGAGGGGAGGAAGCAGGCTCCCTACTGTGCAGAGAGCCCGATGCGGGGCTCCATCCCAGGACCCTGGGATCATGACCCGAGCCAAAGGCAGAGGCTTTAACCCACTGAGCCATCCAGGCGCCCCAATGGGAAACTTTTTATATGCTGTAAAGTAGGCCACATCAATAGTGCTCACTTACAGAAAGCTAAAGCCCTTGGCAAAGTTTTTTTTTGTTTGTTTGTTTGTTTGTTTTTTAATATTCATCGTGATTTTACATGAAGGGGATTCTGTGAGTCTAAGAGGTAACTTTACTATCTTGATTTGTATTTTATTTATACTAAAGTAAATGGCTTTCCTGAGTGAAGCATTTTCTGGGACTAGACTTCTTGTTAGAACACACTTCAGCTAACCATGATCAAGTCAGCTAATGATGGTTTAATCCACTATTGAGTGGGATTTTGCCTGTTGCTCCAAAGTCATGACTAGAATGCAAATCTGAAAAAAAAAAAAAAAACATTAGGCACCCAAAATATCTATATAGAGCCACAAATAATCACAGACATGAAACTTCTTTGGGGGTTTGTTAAAAGGCACTTGTGCAGTTCTTTTTCCCACCACCACCTCAGGCCCTATAGGGGCCTGCCAATATCAATTTTTATATACCTGCCAATATCAATTTTTACACTAATATCAATTAGAGTAAAAAAGCCACTTTGAGTGAGGGGTAGAGGAGAAATTTATCAATCATGAGTTGTTGGGCTAGTAGAATGTACAGTAAAGCCTTCTTATACTTTTCTAAAGCCAAAAGAAAGAGTGACTCCATGAGAACCCCTCACAGATATTCAATTTCTGCTTAGGCAGCTTGCTCAGCACTGCAGTCTACCACACATACAGGTTAGAAATGGAAGAGGGACAAGGGGACAAAGAAAGCATCCTCTGCTCTCCTCACCATTTAGTGGGGATATATGAATTCCCACAGGTCAAATAGAAACCAAGGTGGGAGTCCTTTGAGAACAGAAAAACAGCTAGGTTGGTGGGCTGGGGCCAGAGGCCCACAGTATCAGAGACATTAGGGGAGCCTGAGGGATTTAAGGGATCAACTGGTGTGTCTCACTTTAGGCAACTGTCAAAGACCTCACAAGGCCTACAGAAGAGCTCACATGGGCCTGCAGAAAGTCATCATTGGATCTCGCCTAAGATAAGATCATGAAGAACAGTAGGTGTTGAAAAGGGGCAGAGGCACCAACCATTATCTTTTTTCTCACTCTCCTCCAAGACCCAGTGAGGGCCCTCCAGTCTGAACTAACGAAAGAAAAAAGAGAAAGCTGAAAATGGCTTTTAATCCTTTCAAATGAAAATTTAAATCTGTTAGAACTTCCTAATATAAGGTAAATTCTTCGCTATTTATAAACAAGGAAAGCTATGTCATGGGCTACCTCAGAAAGAATCCCTATACCTGGGAGCCTATAAATGGATGATGCAGAGCCAGGTTGTAGGGTGTTGCAAATGTAAATGACTTGGATATCCCAGATGGTCAATGACAGATCCTTCTCTCCCCTGGTGCCATCTTTTCAGTCATTCTGCCTAGACTACAAAGTGGTAGGAGCTTAGTCCTTACCCAGTTCACTGCCCATTTCTCCACAATACACCTGCTATATGTTCAGCCTGTCTCAGATTTAATATAATTCAAGGAGAATTAGGATGCCTGAATAAGACCTTCCCATACTGGAATAATCTGAGTTCTAGGAATCATCCTTATCCTTCCACGAAAACTGTCTCCCTTGTTTTTTGCACTTTTACATGCTTCTTTTGAACTCTACATACTGCTGGGCTAAACTGACTAAAAGCAACTATTGTCAGTGGCCTGCCTCAAATGGAGAAATCTAGAGGTATCCATGTAGAAATTATAAAATTGGAAAAGAATGTCAACAACCTTAAAATCATCAGATATTTTTCCTTGGACTGATACTTTCTACAGGAATGTTAAAATATTGTTTCTCCAGGTTGGAGGACCAAAAATTTGAAGCTGTTGGGCTATGTAAAATCTTCTGGATGCAATTTTTTAAAAAGAAAAGTTGGCACATTTTCTCTGTAAAAAGTCAGATTATAAATATTTGGGGTTTTGTGGGCCATACAGTTTCTATTACAACTACTCAACTCTGTCATGTTAGTACAAAAGCAGCTATGAATAGAACATAAAGGAATTAGTAGAGCTCTGTTCTAATAAAACTTTATTTGCAAAAGCAGGTGGGAGTTAGGGTTTGACTCATAGGTTATAGTTTGCTGACCCCTTTACTAGAGAATCCTGCTGATGGAATGATGAAAGGAAATGTCTTTGAATTTTATCACTTTATTAAAAAAAATATGCTTGTTCTAGAAAACCATTGCAATGTTTCTTCCAGCTTTTAATGTTGTTTTATATACTGTGAACCTACTATTTAAATAATTTTATACCCTGCTTCTATCCTTAACATGCCATTGTAAGCATTGAATGTAATTTTATACTCTTTACTGGCATACTTTTTAATAGCTATATAATATTTCAATGTGCCAATATAGAAGCTCCATAATCAACCACTCTTCCTTTCTTAACTATTTAGACTATTTTTCATTGCTTGATATTTGAAAAAAAATACTACAGAAAACCATATTTATATATATTTCCCTTTGTATTTTAAGTTATTTCTATAGGTTAGACTTTAAGAAACGGAATTACTAGATGGACTTTGAATGCTTGAAGGCTCTTATTACACACTGCTAAATGACTTTCTAAGGGCTCATTCCCATCTACATTCCCAGCAATAATGTATGACCACTTATTTTAATGAATCCTTAGCACACTAGAGCTTAGCATTAAAAAGAAAAAAAAATCTGTGTTGCCTTATATAAAAAGTGGTACCATTGTTTTAATTTATATTTTTTGTTGGACATTTTTCTATGTTTATTATCCATTTATTATTTTCCTTTTTGTGACCTATGTATTCATGGCAAGACCATTTTCTAGCATGATGATTAATCTTAGGTACAAACCTGAAGAACAGAAGTTTTCTTAATAAGAGCCATGAATTACTGAATGCTTACTGTGTGCCAGACAATTACATATAATTGTGTTTATGTGTAATATTATTTAAACCACACAGTGACATTATACTAGGCTGTTATTTGAGCCTTTTAACATAGGCATATGAGTGGGCCATAAAACACAGTTGAGAGAATGAATTTAGTTTGTATTTCTCTGTTCACTCCTTAGTAACACTGCATTTACTAAGCATTGAGACCCTGGAATTTAGGCACTCAGATCCTGCAAAATTTTTTACATGTGTTATCTCAATTTCATCTTATAGTAACTCCATACTGTGGGTATTAGTCTTCTATTTGTTAATAAGGAGCCCAGGTTCTGGGACATGGAATACTTTTTCTCTGACAGTGTGACTTGTAAGTAGTTTAGGTGGGAACTCAGGTGTGCCTATCTGAAAAGCCCATTATTAAATGAGGTGCTGCTATGAGCACCCTTCCTTTTCCCCCAGTTCCCTGGGGTTTCCTTTCCCTTCTTAGAATTTGTTTCTTATAACTTTGGGGATTCTGGAAGATCCCTCTCTGGGCTTCTTGAGCTTCTGCTTCTTAATGGTTCCTTTTTGCTCTTCCCTCTAGTTTTGCCACAAATATGCATCTCTCATTCTCTCTCTCTCTCTCTCTCTCTCTCTCTCACACACACACACACACACACACACACACACACACACACACACACACACAAGTTCAGATGACAAACACTTTGTTCTGGAATGCATTCCAGGATAGGAGAGCCAGGGTCTCAAATGACAAGAACTTTCTATGTGGAATTTAGTTTTTAACTTTCTGATGTTTGAGTTCACAGAGGGAGTTCTAGATGTTTTAAACTTCTTCATTAAACACCACCTTCCTTTAGGTATGCAATATTCTTTCTTTCAATTTACATAAGTAATGTGGACCTAGATTTTTAACTTTAGGGCTTTTTGTTAAAAGAAAAAAAAATCTGTGTTGAATTATGTTTAAAAAATGGTATCATTGTTTTAATTCACAGATCACATTACACAATTTTAATAAGGTTGGCTTTCTATTTTACATGTGTGAGGGACTTCATAGTCAAATTACTTTTTTCTCCATGCAAATTAGCTTCAAACAAATGCATTGCAGATCCTTTCATGCTTTTATTTCCCTTTTGGCCAGAAAGGAACCACATATTTGAATATGACTTATTATGTAATTTTAAAATTTGGTTGTGGTTTGTACTTAGAAAAACTGCCTGACACTGGAAAGGTGCTCTTGTGCAGTTTACGTTTACCTACAAATTCAAAGAGGCTATTTCTTACTTCAACCTTGTCTCCTTTCAGAGTCTAAGTAATGTTGGACTCATGCCTATTTTGCATCTTACATGGGGTGTTATGAAAGTAAATGATTTGGGCATCCCAGATAGCCAGTTGTAGGTCCTTCAGTTGATTCTCATCTCTCTCAAGATGCCATGTTTTCAATCATTTTGCCTAGACAACAAGGCTGAAAAAGCTCAGTACATACCAAGCCCATTGCCCATTTCTCCACACTCTGCCCTCTATATGTTCGTGCAGTCTCAGATTTTGTATTATCCATGGGCAATGGAGATGCCTGAGCAAGACCATCACACACGTGCATAATCCAGGACCTAGGGATCATCCTTATATTTCAGGGACAGTTGTCCTCCTTGTAGTCCTTACTCTTACCTTCTTGTTTTGTACTCTACATACTGCTGGGCTCAATTGACTAACGGCGACTATTGTCAACGGCTTGTCTTAAATGGAGAAATCTAGAGCAATCTGGGTAGAAGTTGTAAAATTGGAATGGAATAACAAACACCTTAAAAATCACTATTTCATCATGTGACAAACACTCTCTAGTGGAGTGTTGAAATGTTTCTCCCTGTTGCATGCCATCAGTTGTCGAACTGTTAGGTTAACTTGTGGCCGATTCAGATAGAATGAGAGCACCATAAGCTTCTGCACTGGTAGGTCTATGACCCCACATCCACTTTCTCAGCCCAATTCTGGGCTCTCTAAGAAACCCTGTACTGAGGGATGTTTTCCAGGATCAGGAATACTATTCTCAAGACATCTGCAGCATAATCCCTTTTACTAGGAATTGAGAGAGCCCCTCAGGCAGTAAGATACAAAGGCAGGGAGATTATCTAGTGCTCCCTCATTTTTGTTTGTTTGTTTTTAGATTTTATTTATTTATTTGACAGAAAGAGAGAGAGAGCAAAAGAGGGAACACAAGTGGGGGTGGGGGGAGTGGGAGGTGGGAGAAGGAGAAGCAGGCTTTCTGCTGAGCAGGGAGCCCGAAGCGGGGCTTGATCCCAGGACCCTGGAATCATGACCTGAGGCAAAGGCAGATGCTTAACCCAGATACTTAACCTGAGCCACCCAGACACTCCAAGTCCCTCATTTTTGTAATAACACTGTAAAAGGTACCCAGGATTTACTGCCAGTTCAGTGAGCCAGGAACAAGGACCATAGACCATATCAGATTTTAAATACTAGAATCAGCTGAACCTTTGAGGCAAATGTTGCTCGCCCATATAACTTTGCTTCTCAATTCCAATTCACTTACTATCCCTCTGTATAGACACAATTTTCCTGAGAAGCTTTGGAAAAGAGTAGAAATTTTACTAGACTTGGAATTGAACACCTCTGGGTGTGGGTCCTGTCCATGACTCTTACAAGTCTTATATACTTGGTTAAGTCTTATAATCTGTGTAAGCTTTGCTTTCCTCATGAGGATAATAACACGTCTCACAGAACATCTGTGAGATGTCAACAATGCCTAAACATTCAAAGCATAGAACATGGAACATAATAAATAGTAATAAAGTGAAGTTCTGCCTGCTTCTCTCTTCTCTCTCCTTTTACTCCTTTCCTATTTTCTTTCTTCCTTCCTTTCTTTCTTTCTTTCTTTCTTTCTTTCTTCCTTTCTTTCTTTCTTCTTTCTTTCTTTCTTTTTTTCTTTCTTTCTTTCTTTCTTTCTCTTTCTTTCTTTCCCCCTTTTCTTCCCTTTCAGTCCTCTTATCTTTTCAAAGTCTAGTTATTAGGAAAATTCACCCTTTACTTCTTTTTTCTTTTTTAAAAATTTTTATTATGTTAGTCACCGTAAAATACATCATTAGTTTTTGATGCAGTGTTCCAAGATTCATTGTTTATGTACAACACCCAGGGCTCCATGCCCTCCCTAATACCCACCGCCAGGCTCACCCATCCCCCTACCTCCCTCCTCTCTCAAACCCTCAGTTTATTTCTTGGAGTCTACAGTCTTTCATGGTTCATCTCCCCCTCCAACTTCTTCCCTTTCACTTTTCCTTGCTTCTCCTAATGTCCTTCCACCTGTTACTTCTAACCACAGCCTTGTTTTGGAAGGATAGCCTAAATCCTGGGGTATATAAAGTTGTATGTGCATTCTAGATGAGGGATGGATCAAATTGCAGAAGGGAAGGTAAATAGAAATGTCCTTTGAGATTATGAATCTGCAGTGACATCTCCATAGACCAAGGACAAGATTTAAATCTTGAGTTTGAGTCCCAGACTGATAACTGAATTCTCAGCAGGGCACTCATAGACATCCACCCCCTACCAGCTCCTACTCATTCTTATGACTCTGGCTTCTTCTAAACTATTAGTTCTCAGTACAAGGTTCCTGAATCAGCAACACCAGTATCACCCAGGAACCTCTTAGAGATGCAGATTCTTGGTCCCTACTCCAGACCTACTAAATCAGAAACTCTGGGAGTGGGGTCCAGCTATCTGTATTTGAAATGCCTTCTGACTGATTTTGATGAACACCCAAGTACAAGCACCACTGCCCTTCACCAACCTCAGCTCAGGATGTCACTCATGCTCCAGGATGGGAAAGGCAGCTGAAAACTTGACACCAGATTTCCAAAGCTTCTCAAACAGGTCTCATACCATCTGAGCCACAAGTTAGTTAACTAACTCCATTCCTCCAGGCTAGGACTCTGATAAGGGTAAAGGATGTTGATTCATCTGACATGAATCTGCAAATATTTCTCCAATAAGTGCTTTTGAAGTGTGTGAGTTAAATAAACATTTGCAATGAACCCAAACTTTTCTACTTGGCCTCTTTCATCAAGTTCCTATCAAAATCTCCTTTTGGATCGTGCTCAAAGGACAAGACAGGCTTAATAACTCCTGCTTCCTAGGTCATGGGATTCATGCATTACAAGAACCATCCTGCTTCATTTTTTCATATCTATCACACTTTCCCCAAAGCATTTAGGACTAACATTTCTTCTTAATAAAATGGATTTAGAAAGTTTTGGTGGTCACAACTTTCTTGTAATAGAGAAGACATTTTTTATTTGTACACCAAGAAGTCAAAACTGGAATTGGTTATTGTAACAGATACTGTTGATTTTCCTACTCCACATCCACAGAACCCACCACTGAAGCTGACAACTTCCCACTTGAAGCACTTTTCCGTTCATGCGCACAACAGTTCTGAATGCCAGGGGGCAACTCCCAAACGGTGAGAGAAAAGTATCAGTGTATAAGTATCCCAGCTGTGTGGTCCCTTGGCCAGACAATTCTGAGGTATACCTTATAGGATTACTGAGATGGTCTCCAGAAGAACTGGATGCCAGAGGCCCAGAGCGATAATGGCTCATTCAGACACTGTAGAGATTTTTGTCTGCTTTCTGTGTCACTTTCCCCATATTTGGGATAAAATTCGAAATACACTCACTGCACCCAAGTTTTGTTTCAAGATCTATTTTTAGGAACTTGTACAAAGAGAGTTGGGTAATGTGATCAAGGTCATACACATAGTTAAGGCAGATAAGGATTCATCTTTTTTCTACCGTATTGCAAAGAAGGTATATGATCCTGGTGTTGAGTTTAGTAACTAATTCTTTTCTTGTCAACATGCCCCTAGAGATGAACATGGTACAAATACAGATGAGGTGATTGAGACATATTTGGTAAATTGATAGCTGTTGAATTCTCACACTCCCCAAACCCATCAGCTTTTGTATAGCAGGTTACTTTTCACAGTGTGCTTTCCAGAAATCCTATCACTGTTGATATTCTCAATAACTATATACCTATATAACATGGCCAGAGGCATAATGCCAGACATGTAACAATTCTTAATTTGTTGAATGAAGGAGTAAATCATCGAGTACATTTTAGTTTAGGAAACAGGGGCCTAAAATTTCAAATCCCATCAAAGGTCACACCTGTTTAATAATCCAGGTGGGATTAAAACCTTCAGGTTTTACCTTGTACATTTCCTATTCCATCTCTTAATGCCCTTTAAGGCCAAATATTTTTCCAATATTTTTTAATCACTAGAAGAAAAATTATATCACTTACAGAGCTATCTATTAAATTGGCACTATTCAAAGAAATTAATTGTCTGGAACAAATTTATACTGAAAAAACCTAATTTGGGGTTTTGGACAAATGAGGCTTTTTGGCAGCTGAATATGAAGAGTGTTAATGATTGGTACAGCAAATACTCTGGGTCGATCGAGACCAGAGAATGACTCCAAGCAAGAATCTTCTGAAGGGGGTGCCTGGGTGGCTCATTTGGTTAAGCTACTGCCTTTGGCTCAGGTCATGATCCTGGAGTGCCAGGATCAAGTCCCACATCAGGCTCCCTGTTCCGTAGGGAGTCTGCTTCTCTCTCTGACCCTTCCCACTCTTGTGCTCTCTCTCTCATTCTCTCTGTCTCAAATAAATAAATAAAATATTAGTAAGGAAAAAAAAAAAGAATCTTCTGGAGGTTATAATGATCTCCAAATTACACCACTCTGAAATAATTTGATTGTCTTAGGGCACTACCTTTTTTTTTTTTTTTTTTTTTTTTTAAATCTATCAGTCAATACGTATGTTTTGGAGATGTTATGTCAGAACCCTAGACTAGGAGCTTCTCAGAAAATATGTGTGGTGGGTCTCTGCCATTACAGAGATGATAAATTCTTTGATATCTGATCCCCCCATCTTCCACCCCCTCCCCCAAACATGGACAATTATCCTAATTGTCTTTCATGGATATAGTTGAAACAACTTCTAACCTGATGCTTGCATTAGATTTTTGGTAAATCTTTCATTAAGTTATGGAATTTCTCTTTTGTAGTTAAGTTTGTCATGAATAGATATTGAACTGTATCAAATGATTATTCTGTATCCATTGAGACAATCATTAGATTTTCTTCTTTTATTAATGTGGCAAAACATTTATTTAATTTTACAGTGTTAAACCAACCTTCATTTACTTGGTGGGGGGAAACAAGTTGGTCATGAAATGTTCTCATTTTTCTATACTACTGGATTAGGTTGGCTGATATTTTGTTTAGGTTTCAAACCTATATTCATGAATCATTTAGCTTATAATTTTTCTTTATTCCTTTAGTTTTGTCAGGTTTTATAATTGAGATTATTTTAACCTCATAAAATAAGCTTGGGAGTATTCCCTTTCTTTTAATATTTGAAAGAGTTTAAGATTGGAATTATTTGTTCCTTGAATATTTGGGAAAACTTATCCAGATAACCATCTGACTCAGTATTTTCTTTGCAATGAGAATTTAAACTACTGGTTTGATTTTTTAAAATATTTATAGGAATTATAACAAAAATCTGCTTCTTATTGAGTCATATTATATAAGCTTTGTAGGGATGCATGTATGGGGATTTTATCTATGTACATTTATAGGGATGTGTCTATTTTATCTATGCTTCATTATTCATTGATATAAAGGTGCTCTAAAGATCCTTGTTATCTTTTTAATCTCTTCCATAACTGTATTATATCTTCCAGTCCTTTAGGGCTGCTATAACAAAATGCCACAGACTGAGTATCTTATTATCAACAAAAATTTTTGCCTCTCACAATTCTGAAAGGTATAAGTCTGAGGTTAGGATGTCAGCAAAATCAGGTGAGTGTTCTCTTCTGGGTTAAAGACTTCTCACTGCATCCTCACATGCTAGAAGGATCTCTCTAGGGTCTGTAAGAGATTTATAAAAACAGCAATCCCATTCATGAGAGCTTCATTCTCATGACCTGAGCATCTCTCAAATGCATCAACTCCCAAGACCATTGCCTTGGGGGTTAAGATTTCAACATATGTATTTTGAGGGAACACATGCATCTAGATCATAGCAACCCCTTTGCATTTTTGACCAATTATGGTAGCAATAGAAATCTAACACAAGTGCATACCTGAAAGGAGTATTGTGTGTTTTAAATAGGTTCATTTGTGTAAACCATTAAGAATAATACCTATCAGGTTTAAGTGATAAATAAATTCTTACTGTTATGATTAGACTACTCCCTATATTTTTTCATTCAGTTGAACAAGATCTTATTTATTATTATAATTATTATAATGTTACAGTGCATATATAAAATACATACATAATATATACATATGTGTAATATATTTGCATATATGATATATACTGATATTGTTCTTTTAAAATATGTTCTTGGATATTCTCATTTGTTCATCTCTCCTCATTCTATGAAATGGAAATCACCACTGCAATTTTTATTAGAAACACTTCAAAATATATACATTCAATTCTTTATGTTGATAAAAATCGTAGCTTTTGTAGTAAAGAAAAATGTGATGTTGTTTTGGAATTGGCTAATTGGCTAATGGGCAGAGGATGAAAAATTTTTGAGAAGCACAATCAAAAATCTAGGTTTTCTTGATCACGTTATTAGTAGAAACATGGATGTTAATGATTCTGCTAGAGAGGACTGTGAAGGACATAAAAAAAAACGGACAGAAAAAAAAATATATATGCATTGTCTTAGAAAATACCTAAATTGTCTTAAATAGACTGTTGGTAGAAATGTGGATATTGGAAGTGTTGGTGAGGGCGCTGATGAAAATGTTAAATCAGAAAGGAGGCAAGGGGAGCCAAGCAGAATGCTGAGCAGAATTGTGCCCTGAAGTAATGTAGAAAACAAAGCTTGTAAATAATTAATTTGGAAATTTAGCTGATGAAATTTCCAAGCAAAACATTGAAGTTCAGCTTGGTTTCATCTTGCTGCTCATAACATGAGACAGGGAAGAGACTGTGGGAAAACTGTTAAGCAAAATGTCTGCAGGACTCAATGATTTAGGAAATTCTCAGCATATCTACATTTTTTTAAAGCATGTCTACATACTTAAGAGACCTCATGGAATGAACTAGTAGGTAAAGGAGTAACAAAAAGAATTCTAAATTGTTCTGTAAAATTGACATAAGGGTATTTCTCTGTGAGGAGTCCAAGTAGATGAGTTTGTTGAAGGGGCACAGAAGCATGAGAAATGCAGAAATTAAGAACAAATAGAAAAAGAGGAATTTAACTAGAGGGTGGGAAAATGTGGGCTGAGGAGAACTGGGAGCCAGCAACACATTTGGAATAGCTGGAAAAACCTAGGGACAGAGAAATTAAGGTGTCTAATAGTCAACATTAAGCTACTTGTTGTGATGCCCTGTGAAATGTTTCCTGTCCCTGTGTCTGTTGCCCTGAAATGTAGTCAAAGGTACTGGAAGGCAGTAGCATTTAAATTCTATAGAACCCAGGGGACGCCTGGGTGGCTCAGTTGGTTAAGCAGCTGCCTTCGGCTCAGGTCATGATCCCAGCGTCCTGGGATCGAGTCCCACATCGGGCTCCATGCTCGGCAAGGAGCCTGCTTCTCCCTCTGTCTCTGCCTGCCATTCTGTCTGCCTGTGCTCGCTCTCTTTCCACCCCCCTCTCTCTGATAAATAAATAAAATCTTAAAAAAAAAAAAATTGTTAAATTCTATAGAACCCAAAACGGAGATCACTAGAAAGAGATGAGAAACAGAACAAAAGAAAAAAAAAATAGTGAAACAAACGGGGTAATGATAACTAAAAGTGTGATTCATTATAATCTGATCACCCTCTGATGATCCAAGGGATAACTAGAGAAGGATTAGGATGGGGGGATACTTTGTGTTTCCATATCTGTGGGATATCGAATCTTGGTAAATTTTATTTAAAGCACTAAAGGACTGAGTGATCTCAGGAACCTGAAATATTGGAGTTACTAAGACACCTGATATCTGGATCCACTAAGAAAATCACATCAGATATGAACATTCATATTATTTGTTTCATCATCAAGAAAATGAAAATAACAATGGTACTCATTTGGAATACTCCACTCCCATTTCTTTTTTTTTTTCCCTTCATTTTTTTCTGTATTGGAAATTAACCTCATTTTCTCATTTCTGAACATAGTCTTTAATAATATCTTTCTGATGCTTTCTGCAAACCACATTTCTGCTTTACCAGCTGTCTTTTTTTTTTTTTACATCATTAGTTTCAGATGTAGTGTTCAATAATTCACCAGTTGCATATAACACCTAGTGTTCATCATATCATGTGACCCCCTTAATGCCCATCATCCAATTACCCCATCCCACCACCCATCTCCCTTCCGATAACCCTCAGCTTGTTTCCTATAGCTAAGAGTCTCTCATGGTTTTTCTCTTTCTATTTTTCTCTTTCTATTTTTCTCTTCCCATTCAGTTCTCCCTCTCTTCCCCTGTGATTCTCTGTGCTCTTTCTTTCTTTTTCTTTTTCTTTTTTAAAGATTTTATTTATTTATTTGACAGACAGAGATCACAAGTAGGCAGAGAGCCAGGCAGAGAGAGAAGGGGAAGCAGGCTCCCCGCTGAGCAGAGAGCTCATGCGGGACTTGATCCCAGGAGCCTGAGATCATGACCTGAGCGGAAGGCAGAAACTTAACCCACTGAGCCACCAGGTGCCCCTCTGGGCTATTTCTTATATTCCACATATAAGTGAAACCGTATGATAATTATATTTCTCTTATTGACTTATTTCACTAGCATAATACCTTCCAGTTACATCAATGTCAATGTAAACTATAAGTTTACTGATGGCTGAGTTTTTTATATAAATATATACATATATATGTATATATATATATACACACACACATATATATAGACATATATAGATATAATATATAATCTATATAATCGCCACATCTTTTTATCTCTTCATCTATTGATAGACATATCAGCTCTTTCACAATGGATAAAAGATCTAAATGTGAGAGAGAAATCCATCAAAATCCTAGAGGAGATCACAGGCAGCAACTTCTTTGACCTCAACCTTCTTGCTAGACACATCTCCAAAGACAAGGGAAACAAAAGCAAAAATGAACTATTGGGATTTCCTGAAGACAAAATACTTATACACAATGAAGAAAACAATTGAAAAAAACTTAAAGACAACCTACAGAATGGGAAAAGAAAATTGCAAATGAAATATAAGATAAAGGGCTAGTATCCAAGATCTATAAAGAACATACCAAACTCAACCCCAAAAAACAAAAAGTCCACCAAGAAATGGGCAGAAGACACGAAGAGACATTTCTTCAAAGAAAACATCCAAATGGCCAGCAAACTAATGAAAAAATGCTCCACATAACTTGGCATCAGGGAAATACAAATCAAAACCACAATGAGATACCACCTCACACCAGTCAGAATGTCTAAAATTAACAAAACAGGGAACAACAAATGCTGGTGAGGTTGTGGAGAAAGGGAACCCTTTTACACTGTTACTGGAAATGCAAGCTGGTACAGCCACTCTGGAAAGCAGTATGGAAGTTCCTCAAGAAGTTGACAATAGAGCTACCCTGTGACTCATGAATTGCAGTACTGGGTATTTACCCCAAAGATACAAATGTGGTGATCCAAAGAGGCAACTGCACCCCAGTGTTTATAGTAGCAATGTCCACAATAGTCAAACTGTAGAAAGAGCCAAGATGTCCCATTTCTCCCTATTTTCTCCCATTTCTCCCCTTTCTCACTATTCTTTGATGGAGGAGCATAATTGGAGGATTTGTTTTCCAGGTGGCAGCAATTTAGAGAGGATACAACATGGCACAAACAAGAGAGTCCCACAGGGACTCTGGCCTTTACATTTACTGTAATGAGTTCATTCCCCTCCAAGGTGACTAGAGGCTTGGCCTGGGATGGCCCATTCACAACCATATTCACAACCAGGAAATTCCAGCTGTCCCAACTGTCCATACTAGGTGTTCTCTACTTTCTGGGACAGCCAGATGAGTGCTTTTCCTACCCCCAAACAAAGCTATTTTTGCCAGAATTGAACATGATTAGCAATTATGTGAACTTTACTTTGGTTATCCAATATTTTCCTTAATGCTGAAAAAATTTTACTTTGCTCTGTGTAGTGAATTTTAGAGAGGGATAAAAGTTAAATTCCTCTTCCAATATTTTGTTTCAGTAAGTTTCTCTTTGTCCCTGAAATATGAAACATTAAATAAGAAATAGCATTAGAGATATTTATGTAAAGAAGACAACCATCATCTTACCATCTTAATGCTACTATCCTTGTTCATTTGTATCTTGATTTTTGCATTTAAAGGCATACCTCACTTTTTTAAAGATTTTATTCATTCATTTGACAGAGAGAGAGAGATCACAAGTAGGCAGAGAGGCAGGCAGAGAGAGGGGGAAGCAGGCTCACTGCTGAGCAGAGAGCCTGATGTGGGGCTCGATCCCAGGACCCTGAGATCATGACCTGAGCAGAAGGCAGAGGCTTAATCCACTGAGCCACCCAGGCGCCCCAGGCATATCTCATTTTATTGCACTTTGCTTTATTGCACTTTGCAGATACTGCATTTTTCATAAATTAAGATTTGTAGCAACCTTACATCAAGCAAGCATTTTGGTGCCATTTTTCCAACAACATTTGCTCACATTGTGTCCCTGTGTCACATTTTGGTAATTTTCACAATATTTCAAACTTGTTTCATTATTATTGTACTTATGATGATCTGTTTGATGTTACCATTGTAATTGTTGTAGGACAC
This sequence comes from Mustela nivalis, assembly GCF_964662115.1. Taxonomy (NCBI): domain Eukaryota; kingdom Metazoa; phylum Chordata; class Mammalia; order Carnivora; family Mustelidae; genus Mustela; species Mustela nivalis. Next base: position 13,696,687 of record NC_139021.1, on the reverse strand, counting down.
TGCAAACTGTACCCATACAAGATGGCAGCCTTAACTGATAAATGTGTGTGTTCTGACTGCTCTGTGGACTTACTGGTCTTCATCTGCCTCCCTCTCCTCAGGCTTCACCATTCCCTGAGACACAAAAATACTGAAATTAGGCCAACTTTTAATGGCCTCTGTTGAAATGAAAGGAAGAGTTGCATGTCTCTAACTTTAAATTAAAATAATTAAGAAATAACTAAGCTCAGTGAGGAAGGTATGTCAAAAGCCAAGATAGGCCAAAACCTAGGCCTCTTGTGGCAAATAGTCAGTCAAGTTGTGAATGAAAAGGAAAAGATTTTGAAGGAAATTAAAAGTTCTACTCCAGTGAACACACAAATGATAAGAAAGCAAAATAGCCTATTGTTGATATGTAGGAAGTTATAGTGGTCTGGAGAGAAGATCCAAACCAGCCACAAGATTTCCTTAACTCAAAGCCTAATCCAGAGCAAAGCCCTAACTCTCTGAAGTTTCATGGAGGCTGAGAGAGGTGAGAAAGCTGCAAAACAGGAAGTCTGAAATGAGCAGAGTTTGCTTCATAAGATTTAAGGAAAGAAGCCATTTCCATGAAATAAAAATGCAAGGAGAACCAGCAAATCCTGATGCAGAAGCTGTAGCAGGATATCCGATGACCTAGCTAAAATAATTAATGAAGGTGACTACAAAAATCAACAGATTTTTAGTGTAGGTGGAACACCCTTATACTAGAAGACTTCTAGGACTTTCACAACTAAAGAGAACTCAATGTCTGGCTTCAAATCTTCAAAGAAAAGGTTGACTCTTTTGTTAGGGGCTAATACAGCTGATAATTTTCAGTGAAAGGTAATACTCATACACCATTCCACAAATCCTAGGGCCTCTAAGAATTATGCTAAATCTACTCTGCTTCTGCTCTTTAAGATGGAACAACAAACACCGATGACAGCACATCTGTTTACAACATGATTTGCCAACTATTTTAAGCCCATTATTGAGATCCACCACTCAAAAAAGAAAAAAAAAAATCCTTTCAAAATACTACTGCTCATTGGCAATGCACCTAGTAGCCCAAGAGCTCTGATGGAGATGTACAGTGGCATTAGTTGTTGTTTTTATGCCTGCTTAATACAACATGCATTCTGTAGCCCACTGATGTAGAAGTCATTTCAACTTTCAAGTCTTATTATTGAAGAAGTACATTTTATAAGGCTATAGCTGCTATATATAGTGATTTCTCTGATGGATATGAGCAAATAAATTGAAAACTTTCTGGAAAAAAATTCACCATTCTCAATACCATTAAGAACATACATGGTTCATGGGAAGAGGCCAAAATGTCAGCTTAATTAATAGGAGCTGGAAGGAAGTTAATTCCAACCTCAAGGGATGAGTTTAAGGGGTTCGTGACTTCAGTGGAGGAAGTAACTGCAGATAGGGTGAAAATAGCAAGAGAACTGGAATTAAAAGTGCAGCCTGACGATGTGACAAATGTTGCAATCTCATGATAAAAGTTTAATGGATGAAGTTTTCTTCTTATGGATGAACAAAGGCAATGGTTTCTTCAGATAGAGTCTACTCCTGGTGAAGATGCTGTGAAGATTGTTGAAATCGCAACAAAGGATTTAGAATTGTACATCAACCTAGTTGATAAGGCAGCGGCAGGGTTTGAGAAGATTGAGTTCAGTTTTGAAAGTTCTCCTGTGGGTAAAATGCTATCAAACAGCATCATCACATGCTACAGAGAAAACATTCATGAAAGGAAGAGTCAGGTGATGCAGCAATGCCATTTTTCTTGTATTTTTAAAAATTGTCATAGCCACCCCACTCTTCAGCAATCATCACCCTGTTGGGTAAGTGACTATCAGCATCCAAGGAAGATCCTCCATCAGGAAAAAGATTACAACTCGATGAAATCTCAGTTGATATTTAGCCTTTATTAGCAATAAAGTACATTTAATTAAGGTCTGCACATTGTTTTTCTTTTTTTTAGATATAATGTTATTTCCCACTCAATAGACAACAGTATAATGTACACATAAGTTTTATATGCACTGGGAAAACAGAAAATTCATTTGATTCCCTTTATTGCTGTATTTGATTTACTGCAGTGGTCTGGAACCTTGTAATATCTCTGAGGTATGCCTATATCACCCTCTGAAAGAAGCAAAACTGAAAAGGCTACATATTGTGTGATTCCAATGTACAAAATTCTGGAAAAGATAAAACTATGAAGATAGCAAAATACCAGTAGTTGCCAAGAGTTCAGGTGGGAAAGGAATGAACAGGCTGAACACAGAGTTTTTAGAGCAGTAAAAGTATGCTACACAATCATTCAGTGATATATTTCATTACATATTTGTCAAAATGCATAGAATATGCAACACCAAGAGTGAATACCAATGTAAACTATAGACTTTAGGTGGCAATAACATGTCAGTGTAGGTTCATGGATTTTAACAAATGCACTGCTGCACTGTGGGATGTTGATATTTGAGGAGGCTATGCACATGTGGGGACAGTGGGCATATGGGAACTCTCTATACTTTTATTTATTTATCTATTTATTTTAAATCTTCTAAGATTCATTGTTTATGCACCACACCCAGTGCACCATGCAATACATGCTTTCCTTAATATGCACCACCAGGCTCACCCAACCCTCTCCCCTCCTCCGCTCGAAAACCCTTGGTTTGTTTCTCAGAGTCCACAGTCTCTCATGGTTTGTCTCCCCCTCCAATTTCCCCCAACTCATGTCTCCTCTCCAACTCCCAGTGTCCTCCTTGTTATTCCTCATGCTCCACAAGTAAGTGAAACCATATGATAATTGACTCCCTCTGCTTGACTTATTTCACTGAGCATAATCTCCTCCAGTCCCATCCATGTTGATACAAAAGTTAGGTATTCATCCTTTCTGATGGAGACATAATATTCCATTTATATATGGACCATATCTTCTTTATCTATTTGTCTGTTGAAGGGCATCTTGACTCTTTCCACAGTTAGGCAAATGTGGCCATTGCTACTATGAACATTGGGGTACAGATAGCTTTTCTTTTCACTACATCTGTATTTTTGGGGTAAATACCCATAGTGCAGTTGCAGGGTCATAGGGTAGCTCTATTTTTAATTTCTTAAGGAATATCTGCACTGTTTTCCAAAGCAGCTGCTCCAACTTGCATTCCCACAAACAGTGTAAGAGGGTTTCCCTTTCTTCATCTCCTCTCCAACACTTGTTATTTACTGTCTTGTTAATTCTGGCCATTCTAACTGGTGTAAGGTGGTATCTCAATGTGGTTTTGATTTGAATCTCCCTGATTTTTAATGATGATGAACATTTCTTCATGTGTCTGTTAGCCATTTGTATATCTCCTTTGAAGAATTGTCTGTCTTCTGCACATTTTTTGACATGATTATCTGTTTTGTGTGTGTTGAGTTTGAGGAGTTCTTTCTAGACCCTGGATATCAGCCCTTTGACTGTATTGTCATTTATGTATATCTTCTCCCATTTTTGGGGTTGCCTCTTTGTTTTGCTGTGCAAAAGCTTTTGATCTTGATGAAGTCCCAAAACTTCATTTTGGCTTTTGTTTCCTTTGCCTTTGGAGACATCTTTTTTTTTTAATTTTTTATCTTTTATAAACATATATTTTTATCCCCAGGGGTACAGGTCTGTGAATCGCCAGGTTTACACACTTCACAGCACTCACCAAAGCACATACCCTCCCCAATGTCCATAAACCACCATCCTTCTCCCAAACCCTCTCCTCCCAGCAACCTTCAATTTGTTTTGTGAGATTAAGAGTCACTTATGGTTTGTCTCCCTCCCAATCCCATCTTGTTTCATTGATTCTTCTCCTACCCACCTAAGCCCTCATGTTGCATCACCACTTCCTCATATCAGGGAGATCATATGATAGTTGTCTTTCTCCGCTTGACTTATTTCGCTAAGCATGATACGCTCTAGTTCCATCCATGTTGTCGCAAATGGCAAGATTTCATTTCTTTTGATGGCTGCATAGTATTCCATTGTGTATATATACCACCTCTTCTTTATCCATTCATCTGTTGATGGACATCTAGGTTCTTTCCATAGTTTGGCTATTGTGGACATTGCTGCTATAAACATCCGGGTGCACGTGCCCCTTCGGATCACTACGTTTGTATCTTTAGGGTAAATACCCGGTAGTGCAAATGCTGGGTCATAGGGTAGTTATATTTTCAACATTTTGAGGAACCTCCATGCTGTTTTCCAGAGTGGTTGCACCAGCTTGCATTCCCACCAACAGTGTAGGAGGGTTCCCCTTTCTCCACATCCTCGCCAGCATCTGTCATTTCCTGACTTGTTGATTTTAGCCATTCTGACTGGTGTGAGGTGATATCTCATTGTGGTTTTGATTTGTATTTCCCTGATGCCGAGTGATATGGAGCACTTTTTCATGTGTCTGTTGGCCATCTGGATGTCTTCTTTGCAGGAATGTCTGTTCATGTCCTCTGCCCATTTCTTGATTGGATTATTTGTTCTTTGGGTGTTGAGTTTGCTAAGTTCTTTATGGATTTTGGACACTAGTCCTTTATCTGATATGTCGTTTGCAAATATCTTCTCCCATTCTGTCAGTTGTCTTTTGGTTTTGTTAACTGTTTCCTTTGCTGTGCAAAAGCTTTTGATCTTGATGAAATCCCAATAGTTCATTTTTTCCCTTGCTTCCCTTGCCTTTGGCGATGTTCCTAGGAAGATATTGCTGTGGCTGAGGTCGAAGAGGTTGCTGCCTGAGTTCTCCTCAAGGATTTTGATGGATTCCTTTCTCACATTGAGGTCCTTCATCCATTTTGAGTCTATTTTCATGTGTGGTGTAAGGAAATGGTCCAATTTCATTTTTCTGCATGTGGCTGTCCAATTTTCCCAACACCATTTATTGAAGAGGCTGTCTTCTTTCCATTGGACATGCTTTCCTGCTTTGTTGAAGATTAGTTGACCATAGAGGTGAGGGTCTATTTCTGGGCTCTCTATTCTGTTCCATTGATCTATGGGTCTGTTTTTGTGCCAGTACCATGCTGTCTTGATGATGACAGCTTTGTAATAGAGCTTGAAGTCTGGAATTGTGATGCCACCAACTTTGGCTTTCTTTCTCAATATCCCTTTGGCTATTCGAGGTCTTTTCTGGTTCCATATAAATTTTAGAATTATTTGTTCCATTTCTTTGAAAAAGATGGATGGTACTTTGATAGGAATTGCATTAAATGTGTAGATTGCTTTAGGTAGCATAGACATTTTCACAATATTTATTCTTCTAATCCAGGAGCATAGAACATTTTTCCATTTTTTTGTGTCTTCCTCAATTTCTTTCATGAGTACTTTATAGTTTTCTGAGTATAGATTCTTTGCTTCTTTGGTTAGGTTTATTCCTAGGTATCTTATGGTTTGGGGTGCAATTGTAAATGGGATGGACTCCTTAATTTCTCTTTCTTCTGTCTTGTTGTTGGTTTAGAGAAATGCAACTGATTTCTGTGCATTGATTTTATATCCTGACACTTTACTGAATTCCTGTACAAGTTCTAGCAGTTTTGGAGTGGAGTCTTTTGGGTTTTCCACATATAGTATCATATCATCTGCAAAGAGTGATAGTTTAACTTCTTTGCCGATTTGGATGTCTTTAATTTCCTTTCGTTGTCTGATTGCTGAGGCTAGGACTTCTAGTACTATGTTGAATAGGAGTGGTGATAATGGACATCCCTGCCGTGTTCCTGACCTTAGCAGAAAAGCTTTCAGTTTTTCTCCATTGAGAATGATATTTGCAGTCGGTTTTTCATAGATGGCTTTGATGATATTGAGGTATGTGCCCTCTATCCCTACACTTTGAAGAGTTTTGATCAGGAAGGGATGCTGTACTTTGTCAAATGCTTTTTCAGCATCTATTGAGAGTATCATATGGTTCTTGTTCTTTCTTTTATTGATGTGTTGTATCACATTGACTGATTTGCGGATGTTGAACCAACCTTGCAGCCCTGGAATAAATCCCACTTGGTCGTGGTGAATAATCCTTTTAATGTACTGTTGAATCCTATTGGCTAGTATTTTGATGAGAATTTTCGCATCTGTGTTCATCAAGGATATTGGTCTATAGCTCTCTTTTTTGATGGGATCCTTGTCTGGTTTGGGGATCAAAGTGATGCTGGCCTCTTAAAATGAGTTTGGAAGTTTTCTTTCCATTTCTATTTTTTGGAACAGTTTCAGGAGAATAGGTATTAGTTCTTCTTTAAATGTTTGGTAGAATTCCCCCGGGAAGCCGTCTGGCCCTGGGCTTTTGTTTGTTTGGAGATTTTTAATGACTGTTTCAATCTCCTTACTGGTTATGGGTCTTTTCAGGCTTTCTATTTCTTCCTGGTTCAGTTATGGTAGTTTATATGTTTCTAGGAATGCATCCATTTCTTCCAGATTGTCAAATTTGTTGGCATCGAGTTGCTCATAGTATGTTCTTATAATAGTTTGTATTTCTTTGGTGTTAGTTGTGATCTCTCCTCTTTCATTTATGATTTCATTTATTTGGGTCCTTTCTCTTTTCTTTTTGATAAGTCTGGCCAGGCGTTTATCAATTTTATTAACTCTTTTAAAGAACCAGCTCCTAGTTTCGTTGATTTGTTCTATTGTTTTTTTGGTTTCCATTTCATTGATTTCTGCTCTGATCTTTATGATTTCTCTTCTCCTGCTGGGCTTAGGGTTTCTTTCTTGTTCTTTCTCCAGCTCCTTTAGGTGTAGGGTTAGGTTGTGTACCTGAGACCTTTCTTGTTTCTTGAGAAAGGCTGGTTCCTCTCAGGACTGCCTTTGTTGTGTCCCACAGATTTTGAACTGTTTATTTTCATTATCATTTGTTTCCATGATTTTTTTCAATTCTTCTTTAATTTCCCAGTTAACCCATTCATTCTTTAGAAGGATGCTGTTTAGTCTCCATGTATTTGGGTTCTTTCCAAACTTCCTCTTGTGGTTGAGTTCTAGCTTCAGAGCATTGTGGTCTGAAAATATGCAGGGAATGATCCCAATCTTTTGATACCGGTTGAGTCCTGACTTAGGACCGAGGATGTGATCTATTCTGGAGAATGTTCCATGTGCACTAGAGAAGAATGTGTATTCTGTTGCTTTGGGATGAAATGTTTTGAATATATCTGTGATGTCCATCTGGTCCAGTGTGCCGTTTAAGGCCTTTATTTCCTTGTTGGTCTTTTGCTTGGATGATCTGTCCATTTCTGTGAGGGGAGTGTTAAAGTCCCCTACTATTATTGTATTATTGTTAATGTGTTTCTTTGATTTTGTTATTAATTGATTTGTATATTTGGCTGCTCCCAAGTTGGGGGCATAGACATTTAAAATTGTTAGATCTTCTTGTTGGACAGACCCTTTGAGTATGATATAGTGTCGTTCCTCATCTCTTATTATAGTCTTTGGCTTAAAATCTAATTGATCTGATATAAGGATTGCCACTCCTGCTTTCTTCTGATGTCCATGAGCATGGTAAATTCTTTTCCACCCCCTCACTTTAAATCTGGAGGTGTCTTCAGCTTAAAATGAGTTTCTTGGAGGCAACATATAGATGGGTTTTGATTTTTTATCCATTCTGATACCCTGTGTCTTTTGATTGGGGCATTTAGCCCATTAACATTCAGGGTAACTATTGAGAGATATGAATTTAGTGCCATTTTATTGCCTGTAAGTTGACTGTTACTGTATATTGTCTCTGTTCCTTACTAATCTACCACTTGCAGGCTCTCTCTTTGCTTAGAGGACCCCTTTCAAGATTTCCTGTAGAGGTGGTTTGGTGTTTGCAAATTCTTTCAGTTGTTGTTTGTCCTGGAAGCTTTTAATCTCTCCTTCTATTTTCAATGATAGCCTAGCTGGATATAGTATTCTTGGCTGCATGTTTTTCTCATTTAGTGCTCTGAAAATATCATGCCAGCTCTTTCTGGCCTGCCAGTCTCTGTGGATAAGTCAGCTACCAATCTAATATTTTTACCATTGTATGTTACAGACTTCTTTCCTGGGCTGCTTTCAGGATTTTCTCTTTGTCACTAAGACTTGTAAATTTTACTATTAGGTGACGGGGTGTGGGACTATTCTTATTGATTTTGAGGGGTGTTCTCTGAACCTCCTGAATTTTGATGCTCATTCCCTTTGCCATATTGGGGAAATTCTCCCCAATAATTCTCTCCAGTATACCTTCTGCTCCCCTCTCTCTTTATTCTTCTTCTGGAATCCCGATTATTCTAATGTTGTTTCCTCTTATGGTGTCACTTACCTCTCGAATTCTCCCCTCATGGTCCAGTAGCTGTTTGTCCTTCTTTTGCTCAGCTTCTTTATTCTCTGTCATTTGGTCTTCTATATCACTAATTCTTTCTTCTGCCTCATTTATCCTAGCAGTGAGAGCCTCCATTTTTGATTGCACCTCATTAATAGCTTTTTTTATTTCAACTTGTTTAGATTTTAGTTCTTTTATCTCTCCAGAAAGGGCTTTTATATCTCCCGAGAGGGTTTCTCTAATATCTTCCATGCCTTTCTCCAGCCCAGCTAGAACCTTGAGAATTGTCATTCTGAACTCTAGATCTGACATATTACCAATGTCTGTATTGATTAGGTCCCTAGCCTTCGGTACTGCCTCTTGTTCTTTTTTTTGTGGTGAATTTTTCTGCCTTGTCATTTTGTCCAGATAATATTATATGAAGAAGCAAGTAAAATATTAAAAGGGTGGCAATAACCCCAGGAAAATATGCTTTAACCAAATCAGAAGAGATCCCAAATCGTGAGGGGGGGAGAAAGGGGATAAAAAGAGGTTCAAAAAGTAAGAAAGGAAAAAAAAAAAAGAAAAAAAGAATTTAAAAAATATAAAAACGAAAAAAATATATATATATATTAGATAAACTAGTTAAAAACATTAAATAAGAAAAGGGTAAAAGAAAAAAAAATATTTATCAGAAGAGAAAAAAATAAAAAAGAAAAAAAGCTAAGTTAACTGCAAGACTAAAATATCACAGGGAGAAAGCCATCAGTTCTGCTTTGCTTTCTCCTCCTCTGGAATTCTGCTGCTCTCCTTGGTATTGAAACCGCACTCCTTGGTAGGTGAACTTGGTCTTGGCTGGATTTCTTGTTGATCTTTTGGGGGAGGGGCCTGGTGTAGTGATTCTCAAGTGTCTTTGCCCCAGGCAGAATTGCACCACCCTTACCAGGGGCCGGGGTGAGTAATCCGCTTGGGTTTGCTTTCAGGAGCTTCTGTTCCCTGAGTGCTTTCCGTAGAGTTCCGGAGGATGGGAATACAAATGGTGGTTCCTGGTCTCCGGCCCGGAGGAGCCAAGAGCCCGGGGCCCCACTCCTCAGTGCGCCCTCAGAGAACAGCGCCTAGTTACTCCCATCTGCCTGACCTCCGGCTGCGCTCCGAGCTCACCGAGCCTGCGACCGGTTCAAGGTAACCCCGAGCTGTGAGCTTACTGTCGGCTCTGTCTCTGTAGCCGGCTTTCCGCTTCCAATACCCGCAAGCTCTGCGACACTCAGACACCCCGATCCTTCTGTGACCCTGTGGGACCTGAGGCCACGCTGATCCCGCGTGGGCTTCACCCCTGTTTAGCCTCTGGAGCGATGTCCCTCAGCAGAACAGACTTTTAAAAGTCCCGATTTTGTGCTCCGTTTCTCCAGCGCTTGCCAGGAGCCGGCCCCTCCCCCTGGGGTCTATCTTCCCGTCACTTTGGATTCACTTCTCTGCCAGTCCTACCTTTCAGAAAGTGTTTTTTTTTTTCTGTTTCCAGAATTGCTGTTCTTCTTCTCTTCGATCTGCTGATGGATTTGCAGGTGTTTGCAATCTTTAGATAAGCTATCTAGCTGATCTCCTGCTAGCTGAAGTAGTCTCAGACTGCTACTTCTCCGCCATCTTGACTCCTCCTCCCTGATCACCTTTGGAGACATATCTTAAAAAAAGTTGCTGTGGCTGATATCAAAGAGGTTATTGCCTATGTTCTCCTCTAGGATTCCTACCTCACATTGAGGTCTTTTATCCATTTTGAGTTTATTTTTGTGTATGGTTTAAGAGAATGGTCGAGTTTTTTTCTTCTATACATAGCTATCCAATTTTCCCAGCACCATTTATTGAAAAGACTGTCTTTTTTTCCACTGGATATTTTTTCCTGCTTTGTTGAAGATTATTTGACTGTAGAGTTGTGGGTCAATATCTGTGCTCCCTACTCTGTTCCACTGGTCCAAGTGTCTATTTTTGTGCCAGTACCATGCTGTCTTGGTGATCATAGCTTTGTAGTAAAGCTTGAAATCAGGTGACATGATGTCCCCAGTTTTGTATTTCTTTTTCAACATTTTTTTAGCAATTTGGGGTCTCTTTTGGTTCCATACAAATATTAGGATTGTTTGTTCCAGCTCTTTTAAAAATGCCAGTGGAATTTTAATCAGGATGGCATTGAAAGTATAGATTGCTCTAGGCAGTATAGACATTTTAACAGTGTTTATTCCTCCAATCCATGAACTTTCTATACTTTCTGTTTAATTTTTTTGTGACCAAATATTGTTCTAATACTAAAGCTTATTAATTAAAAAAATCTTATGTAATTAAAAAGCTTTGGGTCTCGCCTTTTACAAAAAGACAAAATATACAAAGAAACCAGGGATGTGTAAGTTTGAAAATAGATTGTGAGTTCTAGCCATTCAACTCTGAACTTAAGTATTTACTGATGGCTTTTAGAGGAGCTGATGTTATGGAAGGCATAGTTACACCTTTGAACTGCTTTTAAGGCAGTGGTTCTCAAAGTGTGGCTGTGGACCATCAGAGCCAGCATCATCCAGGAACATCTTATAAATGCATATTCTCAGGCCTTATTTCAGACCTACTAATCAGGTATTGGGATTGGGTCCAGCTATCAGCATGATGAAGCTCTCTAAGTGATTCTAATGCTTGCTGTGAGTAAGCTAAGAGTAAGAGTAAGAGCTCCTATCTATTTTTATTTGAAATTTATTATGTTCGGCTAGCCACTGTACTGTACATTAGTCCTTGATGCAGCATTCAATGATTCATTAGTGAAGTATAATATCCAGTGCTAATCATAGCATCTGTCCTCCTCAATACCCATCACCCTATCTTAAGATGTGAATGTGCTGCGTTCAACCAGTTCTTATCTGAATTCTTCACAGTTATTTCCATCTATTAGGGTCTGTGGTTGCATAGAAAGAAACTGTCTTAGTCTGTTTTAAGTTAAAGAAAAAGAAAGAAAGAGAAAAAGAAAGAAAAGGTTATACTAGAAGTTTTTCTGAGTAACTTCCAGAATCAAAGAGAGACATAACCAGACATTAGGAAGAGTAATCAAGGAAACAAATTTTTATAGGGAGCATTTTTAAATTGATTTTATTTAAGCTGATTTCTGGACAAATCTGACTTGACTGAAATTCAGAGTACTAGAATGCAGTCTGCAAGTGGCAGAGAGAGGAGTGCGTGGCACTATAACCAACAGTCTCAGTAGGTCCCTTCCCAGTGGCTGCTCTAGTGAGATGGGTGGTAGAGCAGCAAAACACCCAATGTTGACTCTAGAAAGGCAGTATGATACAGTACAAAGTGTATGGGCTCTGGCACTGGATGTACCTGAATTTGAGTCCCAACTTTGTTGCTATTAACCTTACCACCTTGGAGAAACTACATAACCAGCTTAAGCATCAGTTACAAAATGAGTAGGGTTGACATGTGGTTTAGAGAAAATGTAGACAAAGCACCTGGCACACAGTAGGTAGTAACTTTCATTGGGACACTAACACCAATCTTTGAATCACCAAGTATTATTTATTTTACCTCCCACAGGTTTTGGGAGGGTTCCTTGGATGCCATGTATGTACTACATAAATGTTACCCAATGGTGCCCTAGGTGTCAGAACAGGTTCCCAACATGCCCCACACTTCCAGAGATTAAATTCAGCTGTAGAGGATTTATCTGAAGGTGGGGGAAAGTAGCCTTTGAAATAAAGTCATTAGGGGCTGTCCTACTCATTGTATTCCAGCAAAGGGAATGAGTCACCATTTCCCTGCCAACATGTATGTGTAAATACAGACCAGAGTTAAGCAACTAGCTGTTCTTGCTTTATTCTCTGTGGCCCTAACCTGCTGTCATAGCAGCAGCTTTTGAAATGGAGAAAAATGCAATGATTGCATGACCTAATTCAGGCCTGGTGCTTCAAGCGAAAAACATGTGTGGGCCTCTCTCTTTCATACACACACTCAGAGCCTAGAGCAATCAGCAGGGATTTTGAAACAGGCCCTTGTGGAAATAAATCCAGGGTCCTACACCTACCTATTACATAACTAGAGGTTAAAGCAACAAAGCCCTGTGGCTGGGTGTGCCTGGGTATGCAAGCCAGAGACATACACACCAGATACCAGAGCCCTACCCTGTCCTTACTAAGCAGAAAAAGAAAGCCAGAAATGACCTTTATATCAGGGATGGCTAGAAAGCTATTTTCTGAAAAGGATCAAGTGGGAGAAGGGAAGAGAAGATAACATCTGTGAGCACCTATTAGATATTAGAAAGCAGGCTTGATGGCTTTGCTAAGTATATCTTGATCTTCACAACACTTCCCAGTTTTTGAGCTGAGCATGGTAAGGTCATAATTATCACATGATGGATGAAGAAACTGAAACCAGAAAAGTGAAATCAGCTTGCTAGGGAATGGCAGCAGCAGGCACACAAAAAATTATGTGTGGCCACCACCACATTCTAGCTCAACATCCTGCTGGAGTGGGAAAGAGACAGGGCCAGGCCCCCAGTACTACTTGCCCCTATCCCAGTGAGGTGGGCTGTACCAGTGAGATGAGGGGCGAATTGCCATTCACCTTTATTTGAGGCAGCCTCAGTCCAGTAGGGGTGTGACATCTTTCCAGAACAGAAGAAGTTATGTGCAATACCTAGTAGCCAAAAGTTGAAAAAGGTTATGCACTTTGATATAGAGATAAACTCTGGGGCTTCCCAACCTTACCTTCATCTTTGCATAGGATTCTCAGAGAGAAAAAAGACAACAGATTCACAAGGCAAAGGCATTCAATGCGTTGTCCAAGACACAATAAGTTTATTATTTTCATTTATTTTTCCATCTTGAAATGTGATGGTCATGAAAAGCTAATTTTGCTAATGACTTCTGAAGTCCAATCAGTGTCAATGTCTAATCAAGCCAAAAAATGGACTGTCCACATTTTTAAAAATAATTCCTTCCTTCTTGTCTATATACATTGCTTTAGTCACTTAAATAAAATACATATTTATGGATGACCATTCTGTGTCAGACATTATGCTCATTGGAGACATGGCAAAACTAATTAAGAGAGATATTTGCCCTTAAGGACTCTCAGTCCAGGAGTGAAAAACAAGACCTGGGCAATGATACATGTACATGCAGGGCAGTGAAAGGCAGGGGTGACACCCGCTAGACACAGGGAGAAGTAGAGAAGGACAATGTCTCAAGCAGAAGGACAACCATGAGCATAAGCAGAGAGGCATGAGGGAGTGTCATGATTTTGGGAAATAGAGAGTAATCCAAAAAGTTGGACTGAAAAGCTTGAGAAAGATATAAAAGGAGATGAAAGTGGAGAAATAGATAGATTAGGAAGGAGGTTAGGGTTTTGCCCAAGATCACAAGGTTTTTCAGGTAGTAGCCATGGGACTCAAGGCTTTTGCTTCAAATTATAGAGATCTGTCAACTCTACCAAGGTAATCTGTTTATAAATATGCTCCCTGGCCTTCAGTGACTATTGAAACCTGATTTAAAAATGGAAGGATTTATTGTGTATCCTTGTGATAAGTCCATTTTAAATCGTACTTTTTTTTTAAAGATTTTATTTATTTATTTGACAGACAGAGATCACAAGTAGGCAGAGAGGCAGGCAGAGAGAGAGGAGGAAGCGGGTTCCCCGCTGAGCAGAGAGCCCGATGCGGGGCTTGATCCCAGGACCCTGAGATCATGACCTGAGCTGAAGGCAGAGGCTTAACCCCCTGAGCCACCCAGGTGCCCCTAAATCATACTTTTTAACCCACTGAGCCACCCAGGCGCCCCTAAATCGTACTTTTTGATGTTAGTATCTTTTATGATGATTCTTCTATGGGCAAATACAATCTCTATTGCTGATCAGTAATATAGATTACTGGATAACTGGATGGAATACTTGATAACCTCTTGATGTTTGGCTACAGTTAAAATAAGCACTTTCAAAGGTCCTAAGCCACTTGTCCATCTACTATTCATCTTTTCTTCTCCATGCATGTTGATTTTTACATGTATACTACTATTCAGCTCTTCCTTCCCTCTTTCTCTTTATCTTCCTATCTGGGCACTCTCCTAGAACACATACTTTTGGAGTCCCAGATCACCATAAAAGAAGCCCAGCTATCTGAATCCACCATGCTACAGTGACCAGTAGACAGACAGCACAGGTAGAGAAAGATGCCCAGAGGGCCCCACTTTTGAGTCTTTCCAACCCAAGTATCAGACTAAAGAATCCTTTGAGATGCCCTTAGCTCCAGCCACCATCTGAAAACAACCTCCTAGTACACCCCAATTCTAGAAAGCACAGTCATGCTGCTCCTGATTTCTTGACCCTCAGAAATGGAAAGATTATATATAATGTCTGTTACCTAAGATAGTATGTTTTGAGGTGACTTATTATGCAGCAGTAAGTGACACATTTCTAAAGGGTGTTTATGGAAGGATTGTAATGGAAGGCCAAATGATACAGAATACCATTTTTGACAGTGTGTGTCCCTCTGTATCTTTGATGGGATGTTCTTTCTCTTCTCTTTATCTACCCAAACTTGCCCATGTTTGAAGGTTCAGTTGAGATCTTAACTTCTCAAACTACTTCTGATCATCCTAATCTATAATGATCTCTATCTTCTTTGAGGTCAGACCAAAGGTTCACAGGCCTGCCTGAAAAGCAGAATCCCTGCTGAGTTTGTTAAAGAAATGCATGCATACGCCCTACCCTGGACCTACTGAATCATAATCAACAGGGTGGGAACCAAGCATCTTTACTGGTCTGACATCAGTTGGTAGATTGGTATAGAGCAGCTTTTGGAAACCATTCATCTGGACCATGAACCTGGGCACAGGATTACTCACTGCCTTGTAATAGCCTCTCACTGCAATATTGTCTTTAAATTTTTTAAGAGAACTACCCTGTTTCTTTGTTCATTCACTTAATGGAAATTAACTGGGTACTTGCTATTTTCTGGGCATTGAACTAGGTGATGGCGATATAGAGATGAGTAAGCACTAGGACCTATCTCAAAGAGATCTCAGGCATTACTGCCGGGCAAAAGACTGGGCAATGACTCAGAGAGGGAGGCAGTCAGAGGTGGAATGCAGTGGCATGTCAGCTGGTACTAATGATTCCTGAAGCTCTTGTAGGCACAGTCAACCCAGCAAACAGGTAGGACCAAGATGGCAAGGCTGCATATCATTTGTTCTCCTTCCTTCTACCATTCCTGTTCATACACACGTTATTTCCCCCACTTCAAGGCTTTCTCTGATATTCAATAATCCAATTTTACCTATAGAGAACTGTCTTCAGGGAGGACCAAACAATGTGTTCTCTGAGGTCTGTACCCTCCAAGGGATTGCTTTGACTGTAGGAAAATCAACACTGTAACAAACCCTTTTTAAACCATATATTAAATACTTATTATATTCCAGGCTATTGTGCAAAAGCATTTTCTCCATTCTCTCCTCAGGCATCTCTTTGAGGTAATTATTTATATTTTATCCCTGTCTCCCCCATCATTTCTCTTACTGCTACAACTGCCTCTGTGTCTAACCTACTTGGTACTTCCAGTGATAGGCTCCCTGTCATCTATGTCTAGTCTGGCTCCAGTTAATATAGACATCTGCTACCTCAGAATATGTTTCCAACATTTCACTCAAACCTAGTACATTATTTTCCTACCTCCGCTATAAAAATATTACCACAGCTCAGTGACTTAAATGAACATAAATTTATTATCTTATAGTCCTTGAGGTTAGAAGTCCCAAATGAGTCTTTCTGGGCTAAAATCAAAATGAAATTCTTTCTGGAGACTCACAGGAAGAATCCATTCCCTTGCCTCTTAGAGAGCCTGGAAGCTGTCTGCATTCCTTAGCTCATGAGTTCTTCCTCTGGCTTCAAAGCCACTCTGACATCCTGCTTCCTTCTTGTAAGGATTGTTGAAGATTTCATTGAGCCCACATGAATAATCCAGGATAATCTTCCCATCTCAACATCCTTAATTTAACCTACTGTGCAAAGGCCCTTTTTCTATGTACGTTAAAATATTTACAGCTTTGATGGGAGTTAGGATGTGAACATTTTTGAGGTGGGGAAAATTATTCTGCCTGTCTTATCCACGTATCCTGAGGAGTGGATTGCACACTGTTTCTAAGTTATCTTCCTGTGCACCTTCCACTGGACATCTCTCATCCAAGGATTGGAAAAAAAGAAACTGAAGTCAATGCCAGAACTGCTAGGTCTCCTTTCCAGAGCTGAACTGGATCTAAGAGTATAGAATACTCATCCATCCATTATAGAGTCTCATTATCTTTATCAATCATCTGATCCCACAAAGCCTACTCTCCCCTAAATTGAAGTTTTCCTTGGTCACTGACAAAGTAAGGCCCTCCTTCAGGTGAGTTTCCTCTCCTGTCACCTACCCCTTATACCTACTGCATCTGGCAGAATGTACCTTTTTAGAATGGACCATCCACATTCTGCCTCTCCAGTTCATCTTTAGACATACCATATTTACTATAATCCTCTAATTGAAAGATGTTTATTGACCCACATCCCACCTCAATTTTTTTTTCTTTGTATTAGACTCTATACTTTATCTTTTCAACAACACTTCTGCCTTTCCTTTGCTTTGAACTTCAGTGGCATTCACCCTATCTATAGATGAATCTCTACGGAGTTTTTCAGCCTTGTCTCTACATTCTGGGAGTAATGAGAATAAATTACATAGCTGAGCAGATGGGCATTATTATAAACTTAAGGTCACCAACAGCAACTGATACCTCAGCTCTACTCCTCAACCTAACAATTTTTCACCCATTGCCTCCTCTCCTTTACAAATTCAGGATCTTTCTCTTTTCATTGCATTTCAAAGCTCTGCCTGTTGTCTTCTTACTTCTCACAATGTTTCCCTCCTGCCGATTCTCAGAGCATTTGTCTGTACTTTTTTTGCGGCATCTGAATTCTTCTCCCTGGGAACATATACAGAGTTCTTACCTTCTTCACAATTTCATGAGTCTTAAAAGTAGGTTTCACTACTTTTGGTCTTTACTCTTTTTATCCCCTAGACAGAGAACCCCAAATGTAAATTTGCTAAACGCATGAATGAATGCATAAACATAAAACATCAGTGCTTTCTTCAGTGACACCACCATGATAAGTTGAAAATTCACTCAGCTGGGCCTATGAAAGATAGTACTGCCCTTCAACAATATACTTTTTGCCAATAGGGAACTCGGAAAAATCTCCAGTCACTTATAGTGACAAGATTTCTTTCTCAAGCTTGCAAATTCCTATTGTAAAAACAAGCAAACAGAAACAGCAACTAAAAAAATAATAATGATGAGATGTGTGTATATGTTGATAGACATAGAAATCTTTCAAAAACAAGCTCTTGACAAAACATTGAAATTTCATGTTTTTGCTAAAACAGTGTAATGATAGAGTCCCTAAATTATTTTCAGTCTCCGCATTCCTGGTATTTTAACCTATCCTGGCAGAGCCAAAAGAGGAGTGGTGATAAAGTAGGTGGAGGGAACAGAGGAAAGATTTAAGGAGATGCTTCCAAGATAAATCACAGAAAATGGAACACCCCTTCCAGAAATGAGGCTCCATGCAGCTTTTGACAATGGTTCAAAGCTGTCACGCTTTTTAAATTCATAGATGCGTCAGCTGAGAAAGGTTTCAGTATTCCCACCGAAACCAGAACTACTTCAGATTTATGTGATCCACACCCTTGGAATCAAGGCACTAACATGTTCTGCTCCGGGCACTGAAAAGCTTAGCAGCTCCCTTTCAAAAAGGAAGGTTTCCTGTAAAACAAATGGAGCCAATCACAGGTGAAGCAGATCCAGGCTGTTATGGGAGCTCACGTGGCTCAGGTGAGATTGGCCTAAAAAAGATTTATATCAATGTTTCACCTCACTCCTCTTTCCACTGAGCTACTCCGCATGGGCTTTGTGAGCTTCAGTAGCTGGGCAGACCGTGCTGTGTGTTGGTGAGGCTTTCGCCATACACTCTGCCCTTGGGGTGCCCGGGTGGCTCAGTTGGTTAAGTGACTGCCTTCAGCTCAGATCATGATCCCGGAGTCCTGGGATTGAGTCCCACTTCAGGATCCCAGCACCATGGGAAGTCTGCTTCTCCCTCTGACCTCCCCTCTTCCTCTGACCTCCCCTCCCCTCTCATGAGAGCATGGTCTCATGCTCTCTCACTGCCTGTTGTCTTCTTACTTCTTACAAATAAATAAAATCTTAAAAAAAAACAAAAAAATACTCTGCCCTTGCCTAATTTCCCCTGCTCAGGGTCAGGTATATGACTCAGCTTCCCTGGGAATCCAGTGATGATGGGTAATTGTCCTTTAATGCCAAACTGATGAGTTCTTGAAGCACTTAACTATGGTTAACTTATTAAGCTACATATAAATAATCACCCGTTATGGCTAAAGACCAAGTGGAGGCTAAGGTCATCAGCAGAAAGGCAGAATCATTTGCTAAGATTCAGCTTCTCCATTTATTGTCGAAGTTCATTGGGATTGTTTTTTTTTTTTTTTTTTTGTAGCATAAGAAGTTTTTATTTAATTAAAGTCACCAAAAGCAAAAGTGGAATTAAGTGAATTTCTCTGTAAGAACAATTACTAAGCAGGGCATATGCCCCTTTGGGAGTCTTTAATAGATCTGTTTTTGGGGACAGGGCACAGGGTTCAAACTAGTCTGAGAAGTGCTCCTAAAATGGCTTGCTTCCCAATCTCCATTTGAAACAGTGAGCTCACTATCACTATTGGGATTCCATAATGATATTGTCAAGTTTTAGGGGGAAGAAAATAAGTGGATAACCACTGAAGTTGAAATGCTTGGATTTTAAATTTTGCACCTTACTGTGGGAATATAGGCCTATTTATTTAAACGTGATGTCAACCAGGTGCTCAACTATAGCTGCACAAGTGAATCATTGTTGGTGACTTAAAAAGTTCTGGAGCCAAAAAGTGTCATCCTGAATATTGTGTGTCATTAAGTCTTGCGGGAGTTTGTGTGTGTGTGTGTGTGTGTGTGTGTGTGTGTGTGTGTGTGTGGAGTGTGTGTGAACATGTGTACAGCTATGTGTACATTGTGTACACATATATATCTATACAAACATATATCCCTATGTATGTATATGTATATTTAAAGTTAATATGGAATGGTCTTCCATCTTTTTGTGTCTTCTTCAACTTCTTTCATGAGTGTTCTATAGTTCCTCGAGTACAGATCCTTTACCTTTTTGCTTAGGTTTATTCCCAGGTGTCTTATGACTCTTGGTGCTATAGTAAATGGAACTGATTCTCTAATTTCCCTCTCTGTAGTGTATAAGAAAGCAGCTGATTTCCATACATTGATTTTATTTATACCCTGCCACATTTCTGAATTGCTGAGTGAGTTCTAGTAGTTTTGGGGTGGAGTCTTTTGGATTTTCCATCTCAAGTATCATATCATCTGAGAGGAGACAGAGTTTGACTTCTTCATTGCCAATTTGAATACCTTTTATTTCTCTTTTTGTCTGCATGCTGTTGCTAAGACTTCTAATACTATATTAAACAAAAGTGGTGAAAGTGAGCATCCTTGTCGTGTTCCTGATCTCAAAGGGAAGGCTGTCAGCATTTTTTTCCATTGAGGATGATATTCGCTGTGCATTTTTCATAGACAGATTTTATGAAGTTCAGGATTGTTTCCTCTAACCCTATACCTTGAAGTGTTTTAATCAGGAACAGATGCTGGATTTTGTCAAATGCTTTTTCTGCATCAATTGAGAGGACCATGTGTTTCTTCTCTCTTCTCTTATTGATTTGTTCTAACACACTGATTAATTTGTGAATGTTGAACCACCCTTGCAACCGAGGGATAAATCCCACCTTGTCATGGTGGATAATATTTTTAATGTACTGTTGGGTCCTATTAGCTAGGATCTTGTTGAGAATCTTAGCATCCATATTCATCAGGGATATTGATCAGAAATTCTCCTTTTTGATGGGAAGACCATTCCATGCTCATGGGTCAGAAGAATAAACATTGTTAAAATGTCTATATTGCCTAGAGAATCTATACTTTTAGTGCCATTCCAATGAAAATTCCACTGCCATTTTTCAAAGAGCAGGAGCAAACAATCTTAAAATTGTATGGAATCAAAAGAGACCTCAAATTGCTACAAAATGTTGAAAAAGAAAAACAAAACTGGGGGCATCACGTTGCCTGATTTGAAGCTTTGCTACAAAGCTTTGCTACAGTTCCAAGAGGTGGTTAAAAGTTAACTAGAAGGAGTTTATATACCTCACCAATCTTTACAATGAGGCCTTCTGGTATCTCGTTCTCCTGCTGTGGGATGTTGACTCTTCAAGGAAAAGAAATAGAGTGTATCTTGCTGGGACTACTCAAAGAATTTGGTTAAAGGAAATCCCTTACAATCCATTAAGACAATATTTGTACCCATGGTAAGTCTCTCCACTTTGAAAGCAATAGTCATTCAGAGTTCTCCATGCACAACCTCAAAGACTGTTGAACCTAAACCATTCATATAGAGAAGAGCATAAGACTTGGCATCACAAAGTCCTGGTGGCTTTGGGGCTTAAATCAGATCCCTAACTGCTCTGAATTTCAATTTCTTCTTCTTCTTGTCCTCATTCTGTTCTTCCTCCTCCTCATTCATCTCCTTCTCTGACTCCCTCTTCCTCTTCTTCTTCCTCCTTTGTTTTAAATGGGAAGGTTAAATTGGGGTTGTAACACCAGACTTACCTACCTCCTAGTGTTGTACTGAGAGTTAAATCAGTACCACTCAAAGCATGGTCTGTCCATGAGCTGCCTTCTACCCTACAGGTGGCAATCTCAGTCAGCCCAGATCTACTGACTTAGAATTTCTGGGGGTAGGGGTCCAGGGCTATCTTTTAAAGATATTCTTCAAGGTGACTCCTCTACATATTAAAGCATTTTGTAAAGTGTAAAACATTATGGAAACTAAAAGTCCTGCCCAACTCTCCTTGACCCATATTCTGTCTCCTCTTCTCCTTACTCCTACTTTCCTCAATCCCTCTTCTCTATTTTTCATTCCCTTCCATCTACTTTACTTCTTCCTCCTGTCACTAAACTGAAAATATTTTGTCTGTAGAGAGTCTGTACCCTTCTGATCTTCTGGGTTCTGTAAACACTAAGTGTTGACATCATGTTTGATAAATGGATGCATGGACAGATGAACAAATTGCATAGGGTATCCAGCAATATTAGTATTTTTCTTTATATACACTAAATCTTACTCATATGCATAATGGTTTTCCTTCAACAAATCTCAAGTGCTTTCACGTGCACAACCTCATGCATCTTCACCTGCACATGATCTTACTGAAGCAGGAAGAGGTAGATGCCACCTCCCCACCCCTCCCTACCCTACCCCACCCTGCCCCTTTCCCAAACTGGCCAGATGCTGATACAGAAACTGAGAGTGTTTGGGTGCTTACTTCATAATATAGAGGAAGGAGGAAGAATCAGAATTAGAGACTAGTAGTTAGATGCCCCAACCCCTGACCCATTGCCCTCCATTCCCAGGATCCTTGGACTTAGAGAGAACATAAGATGAATTCCAGCTCTGCTTTCTTCAGCAGTAGTGTCCAAGAAAGATATATGACCTCTTTCTACCTGTATGCTTTGAGGCTTAAATTAGAGAGCATTTGTAAAATGCCTGGAGCATAGTAACTACTTGGTAAATATTACATCTCTTTTCCTGTGTTCTTTTGGGCTGGGTCCTGCAAATGTTATCAGCAAAATGTACTTGGCTTCATTTAAAGTATCTTGATTGAGGGCAACAGAGTATAGTCCTGCCCTTTAATCTGCATTTCTTCAACAGCTGAGGTGAAGAACTTGTGAAGGCTGAAAATGAAAAATACAACCAGTGCAGGTTTCCCAATATGCATTCCTTGGACCACCTGAATCAGAATCCCTGAGTGTTTGCTAAAATGCAGATTCCTCTGTCCTACCTAAGAACTACCCAGATCCCCAGGGAGTGCATCTTAGAAATCTATATTTTTTGTAAGCATGCCAGGCAAACCTTCTATCCACTCAAGTTTGAAAACCATTGCTTTAGTTAATCAAGTATCAGCCCTGACTGTACATTAGGAAGAATTGGTGAACTTTTAAAAATTAGTGAAGTCCAGATTCCTACCCAGAAAAGTTAAATAAGAGTATCAGGATGGGAGGGGGCCTTGGGTGAGGGGTAGGGCGGATAGTGGACATGAAGGGGAGAATAGCACCAGACCAGACTTCTTTTGCCCTCTAATTAATCCATTAGTATTTAAATGTATCTGTTGTTGGGGGAGAAAGAAGATGAAGGCAAGAAATTATATAAATATACTTTTGGATTTTTTTCCCCTACATAGCATAACCTGAGCTGCCAAAGGCATTTTGAAAAGATGCGCTTTCCTCTCTTTCTATGTAGGATTCACTGAATGCATAGACCAAAAGGAACTGAAGGTAAGGTTAAATTCCTTCCCTAAGCTGGCTTCTAACAAAGAGGCTGTCCTCATTTGACCAATGTGCACTGCTGCACAAGGAACACCTACCTAACATTTAAACAGTCTGCACTTTTAATTATTATACTAACATTTTGTCAACTGTCAAATGCTCAGAAATAATTTTATATCCTCCCATTTCTATGCAACACATTTATTGATATTCATGAAGTGAGTTCTTCCAGCAGTGTCTAGACTGAATGTCAATAGGGTCTGCTGAGGGAGATACTTTTCACAGAAGGAGGATATTAATAATGGAATCCAGAAATTATTTTTAATTTTGGTTTAATAAAGGATTAGATGGTACAAGACCACTGTGCCCCCTTAATAGTCTGAGACATAAATAAATGTAACCTGGCCAAGTCATTTTGAATATCAAAGATGAAAAATGATCAACTCTGCCTAATTCGCTTTCAGCTAATATCAGCTTCATATTTTTACAGGCCAGATTCTAGTCTTCTATGTTATATCAGAAAGTTTTCTGCTTGCATTCTTTGCAAAAAGAAGGGTGAATTTGGGAAGGTAGACTCCCGCCTTTGTAGATATTCTTGACAATAACCTGATTCTCCAAAAAAAAAAAAAAAAAAAAAAAAAGTACTTGGGCTTGTCCCTCAAAAACCATCCAAGCTTCATAGTGGGAAAACAGGAGGGAATGCTACTACACATTTAGGGATCTTAACAAAACCATTACCATCATTACCATCATGGGACAAGTGGCAAATAATATTCTAAACCCTTCCCAAATTTTTCCATACTTAATCCCTCACCACCTCCTGGAGATACACACCCAATTATTACCCCTAATTTTATTGTTGGTTTGTGAAGACCTCTGTTTTAGAGTCCTGAATTAGTTGCACCATTTAATATGCATATGGCACTGTTTTTATTACTTATCTATATAAGAATCCTTTTCATTTTGGAATAATTGATTTCTCCTTTTTTATTCCCAAATCCCATTCCCATTCCTCCACATCCCATAGGAAGCCATTCTATTGTAACTCTGTGTGTGTTTTGTGTGACTGCATTCTTATATAATGTGTAATATATGAATAATAATCTTATAGCTTTTTCTTACTTTTTCAACTAGAGCTGTTTTTAAGCTCCTTTGATGTTGCTCTGTGTACCTCTAACCCAAAGTATGTATATCAGCCCAATTTTCCAAGATGAGGGAACTGAGGCTTAGGAAGTAAACTACATCACCTGGCACAACATCACATGGATGCTCAATTGTGGAGCTGGACTCCAGTCCATTTTACTCCCAAGACTGTATTCTTGGCCACTCTACTTCCTTCGCTTCCCTTCAAAAACTTATGTTTGTTTTTCACAGTGACCCTGTGAGGTTCAGAGAGTGTAAGTAGCTTGTCCAAGGTCACTCAGTTAGTTAATTGCAAAATTTAGATGACAACTCAGGTGTGTCTGACTCCTGAACCTGTGCACTTTTCCTTTTTTTTTTTTTTTTTTTTTTTTTTGTCTAATGACTATTATTGTTAGAGTCTTCTGAGTTAGCTCACTCTTTAAGTTGCTTGCTCTGTTCTTGACTTTTGTTTTGTGGGCTGGAGGAGGGGTATACATTTCTTTATCAATGCAATGGAGAGAATGAGGCATCTTGTGAAGAGAGACCTACTGGATTGTCAGTTACAATCTTACCATGGCCGGTGCTAGTGATTAGTCCCATCTGAACCTATGGGGCCAAGCAAGGCTATGTGGGCAATCTCTCATCTCTGGGTGGATTTCTGCCAAGGTTTCATGCTGGAACAATGAGAGAACTATTGAGTTCTTTCTCCAAGGCTGACATGATCCAATAGGTCTGGTGACAGTAGGCTTTCCTTTTTCTAGTTGCCCTTGGACTCTTTATGGCTTTGCCTATTGGGATTATGTAAAGTTCCTTGTATGCATTGGCCAGTGTCCCTCAGCTGTATTGTCCTTGCTGGTAAGCACTCAAGCAGAGTGAAGGGAATTCTCAGTTCTCCTGAATATTTCTGAAGATCACAGGTCTAGATCACTAGTCCTGGAGTCTGGCTTTGTGAACCAAGGTTCTTATATCTTACTTAAACTACAGGTATACAACATGTATCTGTATGCTTTTACAACATTTGTCTTCAGCCATTTCATAGCAAGCTAACCATTTGGATGGGGTACTTTTCTTGCCATCAAACAAAGGGCAGAGAAGAACATTGACATTTTTGAAGTATGGAGCAGAGTTTTCTTATTCTGATACAAATATGAGGGGTTATCTTGTGTGGGAAAAAATGTGATGAATTTTATAGTAAAAAAAAAAAATCTCAGACTCACTCCTTCTTTCCAGTGTGACCTTGGGCAATTTACTTAACCTCTGGTTTATTTCTTCAAACATGAACTAGAGGCAATGACATCCATCTCACAATGCTATTATAAAATAATAGGAGAAAACATATATAAAATATCTGGCACATTATCAGGCATTCACCGAATGTTCGGTCACCATCAGAAAGAAGATATTGCAAATATTTTAGTACCTCAGCTCATTTTAAAGATTTTTCTAGCTGAAGTTAAATTATAGATTTTTTTTCCTTTGCCCTTTCAGTTCATTTTGGTAGAGGACAGCTTAGCTGGGCCTTGCAGCATTTGGAAGGTCATTCTGTGCATGAATTTGTTTTGGCATTTATTTCTGCCTTCTTTATTTTATTTTATCCACTGCCAAGGGGGCATTTTGATTGGCACAGGGAGCCAAGTGAAACAAAACACTCCCTCGGAGGGACATACATGCAGGAGCTCTGTGAGAATCGCCTCCTTTCTGTCTGATGAAGGCTGACTTTCTTCCCCTTCACTGTGTTTCTGAGGGACTTTTGATGTTTTCCTGGCCCTGTCAGTTTCATTCCTTGCCTGCCTCATTCACCAACACCACAAGGCACTATCAGCTCAGACCCAGAAACATGATGCCAACGTTGTAGAATCCATTTAGACATGGTAACGTCTAGTCTGAGGCTTGCAGGAGACTACAGCTGAATTTATGTTAAAGCCTAAGGGAAGAGAAAGGTTTCTCTGCCTGCCTGGTACTTGGTTTCATTACTCAGCCTCTTTCCTAGTGATAGGGATTTTGTTCATTGTCCCTTGAAAGTTATCAATCACCTGAGCTCACCTGTTTCCATTAGCTGTACTTTTTGATCAGTGACTCTAAAATGAATCATCTGAAAGTTTCTACTGCCTTACGCAGAGATCCTTCCAGGTAGTCCAGGGATGAAATGTGTTATTCATTAAGCTCTGTCCTCTCCCATACCCAAAGAAATTCAGGAGAGGCAGTAACTCTGCTTTAGAAAAGACTCTAAGAGGATCATATGTTCATAAGAAGCATGTGTTGTACTTTGCACTGAAGAATCCTCAGGAAGGAAACACATGTAATAAGCAGCAAGATAATTTAGAATTAGTTGGTGGGGGTTTGAAACCTTAGAGTTAGAGCAGTTTTCCTTCAGTGTATGGCTCCCCACTAACAATCCATATACCTGGGAGCTTGCTCCAAATACAGGCTCCTTCCCCTCCCCCTGCAAGAAGATTCTAATTTTGAATGTGGAGTCCTAGAATTTAGAAGTGATCCTGATGGATGCTGACACTAGAGAATCACTGAAGCAGAGATCCCATATTCCTTCCTCAAGGACTATATATTAGGTTTCTTTGTAAAATGTAATTTAATCACAAATAAAGAAAAAAAAATAAAATGGTTGCTGTGCTAGAAAGAGGGATACATTTAGAAATTAGGCAGATGTGGCTTTAATTTTTAGTTTCATATCTGGAATGGTCATTAGTATTTTTTCCCAAATGATTCTTGCTTTCCTCCTTCTGGGAAAAATGTTAGCATCATACTTCTTTGGCCTCTTGGAGTTAGGTTTGGCCAGGTGGGGCTTTGGCTGATGAAATGTGAGCAGTGGCATCTTTTTTTTCCCCTCTTTTTTAAGGATCTTATTTATTTGTCAGAAAGAGAGAGAAAGAGATAGCAAGCACACAAGCAGAGGGAATGGCTGCTTAGCAAGGAGCCCAATGCAGGACTCATTCTCAGAACCCTGGGATCATTACCTGAGCTGAAGGCAGCTGCTTAACCAACTGAGCTACCCAGGTGCCCCTGAACAGTGGTATCTGGCAACATTTGAGATGGGCCTGGTCTGTCAGCCTAGATCCCAGGGTGATGGTGGCAAGCGGAGAACTATTAATCAGCATGGGTTGTAAAGAATAAGTTAAGAAGAAATGCTCATTGTTTTAAGACTGCAATATTTGGGGTTTGCTTTTTACTGCAGCAGAACCCAGACTAACCTAACTTATAAACAGTAACTCACTCTATGACCTGAGCCAAGATAGTTAAGGGCCCTGAGCCTCATTAACACCACCATTAAACAAAAAGTGTAATATCCACAATTAAGAGTTGTTGAAAGGATTAAATAAAATTGTGTAGAAGAGCCTTGCCTAGTTGCTACCACATAGGCACTGAATATGTTTTGTTTTTTTTCTTTGTCCCCATAATCTTTCTCACCAATGTGTGCATACTTTTGTTTATAAAAAAAATAAACCTTCATAATATTTTTAAGTGTGGTACTAGTGATACCATAAATACCATAACTATTTTCTACAAATATAAGGTTTATATATAGTTAGGTTTTTGGAAGAACACTTAAGAAGATGTAAACATTTATTCTGTGCCATCAAGCAACTCCATGAATTAGAGTTACAGAATCTTGAACTTAAGCCATACATTGAAGGTGGAAGGTAATTATGCCATACATCCAGATTGGAACACATAATGATGAATAAGACAAATAAGACAATCTCTCTGTCTTCAAGGAGCTAATGGTCCAGTTAAGGTGGCAGAAAACCATCATAACTGAGTAAACTTGCACAATAATAAAAGTGCTATAATACAAACATGCATAAAACAATGGGAACCAGGAAGGTGAATGATGAATGTATATAGGTAGCCAGTGATAATATTTATTCAGAGCCTTAAATGACCAGAAGATGTTATGCAAATGGGCATGCCAAGAAGAGGCATGAGTTATGAGGGTCTATAAAAGTATGAGGGTCCATGCTTTGAAGAATGGCAGATCATGGGGTTTAAGAGTTAGATAAATAAATAGCTATGAATTCATAGAAGATGGGGTATGCATGTAACTCAGGTCAGACTGTGAAGTTTGGAAACCTGGCTAAGATTCTGACCAGAAAAACAATAATCAAATCTGTGTTTGGAGGCCAGACATTAAGGAGACAAGGAGCGCATTTGATGGTTTCCTAAACTTGAGTATGACAGCTATCCTGGGAATAGAGACCAAAGTTAGATTTGATGATTAAGTCTGTGTAAAATCAAATTGATGATGGGACATGATAACATGTTTATAACTAAGTGTGACAAACAAAACGAAATTTTAAAATGTGGTTAAATTTTCTAACTGGAGCAAATAGATGAATGATGTTGACATAAGCCAAGAGAGAAGAGAAAGAGAAAGGAAAGAAAGAAAGAAAGAAAGAAAGAAAGAAAGAAAGAAAGAAAGAAAGAAAGGGGGAGGAAGGAAGGGGGGAGGGACGGAGGGAGAAAAAAAAACTCTTTGGGGATAATATAAATCTAGTTTTGGCTTTTTTATAAGATTGTTATGTAAAAAATAAAAAGAATATGTAAAATATATAAGCAAGTTATGAACCGTAAGAAAATGAATATTTGTGAGCTATCGACATAGAGAATGTTACTTCTAATATTGATGCCACCTGCATTCTTCTTTCCAAACCCATCCCACTATCCAGAATAATCCTCCTCCTTTCTCTTCACAGTTCTACCACTTGTGGATATATTCTCATATGATAAGATGCTTAATTTTTATATAACATATAGCATTCTGTGATAATTCTTTCACTCTATCTTATTGTTACTATTGAGATTCATCCAAATTTATTTGTGTAAGTAGTGTTTATTCCTCTTCCCTGATGTATAACAGTATATTGACTGACCATACTACAATTTATCCCCACTTCTGTTCATGCCTTTAGATTATTTCCATTTTTTAAATTGTAAACAATGCTGCTAGATGTCCTTCTTTTGATCATTTTGATTTTGAGGAGTATATTCAGGCACTCTAAAGCTAAGGGAAACATCTGAGCTAGATATATGAATTGGAAATCTTTGAGGAATAGGTGGTATTAAAGGCCAATGGCTTGATCACTATGATTCAGTGTAATCATAGAGAAGTGGGACATGCTTGGGAATCAAAATCCTCACAACCACTAACAGCTAAGACCTAAAGATATGTGCATTAAATGTGTTACCTGAGAGTAAGAGAGAAATCACTGGATGAGATATTGAGGTAAAGTATGGTCTACACTCACAAAAGCAGAGAACACTGGGGTGGATTTGTTTATTATAGCATCAGTATATAGTTGGAGACCGTTCATTCAAGAGTTGAAAAGAAAGACATAGAATGCCAGATGAGGAAGCAGTACCGGGAGAGTACATTAGTGATGAAATGAGCTCGTTGGTTAAAAGGGGCCAGAGTTGGATCAGGAGGCTGAGGATGGATGCACGTTCAAGGAAACGTTTTTGGAGACATGAACATATTTATGGATGCAGGGGAGAAGTTGGCTATTTAAGATTCATGGGAGTAATGGAAAACTTGGTAAAACTATGTCCTAAAACAACAACAGAGAAAATTTATGGCTTGCCGTTCACAGATACTCTTCTATTTTTTTTTTTATTTAGTCTTGACAACAATCTTAAAAGAAGATATTTTATGATTTCCCCTTTTTTATTAATACTCAAGCTGCTTTGTTAAGAATAGATGGTAAGGGATCCAGAGGAGAAGAAAGAGACTTAGATAGCCTTGCACAAGTACAGTCTCAAGATGATGGTGAATTGAATGAGGGGCACGTGGTGATAAGAGATTGAATTTGGCATTACTTTTGAAGTAAAGCTGACCAGATCATTAATAGTTCAAACTGGGATGTAAAGGAGAGAAGTAAAAGACAGCTCCAAGCTTTTTGGGCTGACTAAATGGATGGATGGAATTGCTACCGAGATGGAAACTATGGTAAAGCAGTGTGGGGAGGAGGAAGAAATGTGAGATTTTTAATATGCTAAGGTTGAAATGCTTAGTAAATATCCAAATGGAGGCAGTAAGTGAGCAGCTAGATGGATATACAAATCCAGAGTTCCCATGAGCAGTCTAGGCTGGAGTTGTAAATGTGGAAGTCATCAGTGTTTAGATAATATTTATAGTCATGAGACCAGACAAGACCACCAAGGGACTAAGCCTTAGACAGAGAAGAGGTGATGTCTAAAAATTAAGCCCTGGGTAAGAAAAGATGAAGAGGAACCACGAAAAAAATAGATTAAACTGGAGGAAGCATCCGGGTAGGAAGTGAACAAAAGGAGTGGTTCCTGTGAACAAAGTGAAGAAAACAAAGAGGAGGAGGAAATTGACTGTTTCAAAAGCTTAAGTTCAAATATGGAAAGGACTAAGAAATGAACACTGGATTTAGCAGCTGCAAATACAAAGTTGAATGAGAGTCTCAGTTTCTCCATTCTGATGGCTGATTTTACTTCCAAAATAGCAGAAAAACAGACTGCATTCAGCTCCATGGAAGCACTTTTTTTCTCATGTGAGTCAGAACTTGAGTTAGTCCATTAATCAGAACAGTTGTTGTTTGCTAATATTTTGATGTACATCCAGTGTTTTCTTTGTATAGAAATAACTTGCCTAAAAGCAAATATTTAAGTTTCTGTTTCCTTAAATTATGGGATAACTTGAAGACACCTAAAGCAATCTGAGTGCAGAATGTATCTAGATCTCCACAACCTTATCCAAATCTTCTATGGTTGCATACCCCACGCCTATTTCAACAGGGGGAAAAAAAAGGCAAATCACCCTTATCCAGTGATTCCAAAGGCTCTACTTAGTTTTCATCAAAATAATTCTTTTTTTTTCTATTCATACTTTATCAATTTTTAAAACAATAAATACAACATGAATATACAGATTTGGGAACCAATGCAGTTCTGTCTTGAGATGGAAGGGGTAAAGGAGAAGTTGAAACTAGATATTTTCAGCAAGAGTGTTGAGTATGCCTTGGGTATCTGCCAGCATGTTCAATACCCAGAGAGAAGAACATTGTTAATTTCAAGAGAAGGAAAGTGGAATTTATTTATAAGATACTCTAAATTGTATTGACTTATAATTTATGCACTAACATTCTGGTTTATAAAAGGAAGAAAGAAAAATCAACAATAATCTTATCATCATTGCCTTCACATTATTTCATGGAACTAAATCTTTTCACAGACACCAACACTTAGTATCTCTTCCCTCCCATAGGAAGCCTCTCACCTGCCAGACATAAACCCTCAGGAACTTTGGCTAATGTGTTTTTCAGTTATCATTTGCAGATCATTAGATAGTTTCCAGTCTTCCTATCCCTAATTGTATTCTTGAGGTGGAAGCTTCCGGAATGCAAGATCTATGCCAGTCTTTTTTCATAGTGGTCATAAAAACATGGTCTAACTGGTCTAACTTATGAATATGTATTTTATTATCTATGTTTATTATATAAAAACTAACAAATGTCCACATGCATTTTGTGCTTCATAATAGACAAAAATGCTCCCATTCCCCTTATTCATTCATCTAACAAATAATAAGTGAGCAATCTCTGTGTGTCTAGCGTGATTCTCTATAGAGTTAGAGAAGTCAGAGAAGGCCTCTCTGAGATGGGGACATCTTTAAAAATATTTCATTTGTGTTTATCTAACAGAAAGAGGGCACCAGCAGGGGGATGAGCAGAGGGAAAGGGAGAAGCAGACTTCCCCCTGAGTAGGGAGCCCAACCTGAAATGGGGCTTGAGCCAGGGACCCTGGGATCATGACATGAACTGAAGGCAGATGCTTGACTGACTGAGCCACGGAGGTGCCCTGAGAAGGGGACATTTAAGCTGAGGTCTGAATGTGAGAAACAAGCATACTTGTAATAGAAAGAGGAAACACTCTTCATGTTCCATAATGGGAATGAATGGAGCATGTTGGAGACAGAGAAACAAAGTATATTGAGTGACAGGAGAGGGACAAGAATGAAGATGGGTGGGGGAAGGGGATGCAGGTCCATGTAAGGTCTGGTAAAATTTTGTATTTTGTTCTAAGGAAAGAGGGGAGCCCTTGGAGAATTTTAAAGAAGGAAATGATGTATTCTGATTTACATTTGAAAGTTCATCCTGGCGGCCAATAGAAGAATGATGGAAGTTGGAAGATTAGTTGGCAGGTTAATGTGGGTTAATCTCAGAGA
The DNA here is from genome assembly GCF_964662115.1 of Mustela nivalis. Classification (NCBI taxonomy): domain Eukaryota; kingdom Metazoa; phylum Chordata; class Mammalia; order Carnivora; family Mustelidae; genus Mustela; species Mustela nivalis. Next base: position 13,664,618 of record NC_139021.1, on the reverse strand, counting down.
CATTATGTTAAACACACACACACACGCACACACACAAGTTTACGTGCTGTGCTATACACTGTAGTTATACAATGCTGTACACATTGATTTGTGTGAAGTTTGGGCAGGAGAGGATGATCACTGGGACTGGAGTGGTAATAGTGGTGAGGGAAAGATCTTTAATGTGTAATCCTGATTGTCAACTGTTAAACAGAGAGGGAGGGGAGAGATTATTCTCCATGTTACACAGATAAGGAAAACGAGTCAGTAGAGTAAAATATCCGCTCGAAATCACAGAGTTAGTGGCAGTGGATGTAGGTCTCAAATTCAGATTACTCCTTTTATTAATTAAGAATGGTTCAGATATATACATTTATACAAGGACTTTGGCTCAGCAAAGAAGGGCGGGGGAGATGGCTGGTCACACAATAACATGGATCAATCTCACAGGCATTGCATTGAGTGGGGAAAGCCAGACACAAAGAGTGCATGCTATATGTAGTTCTACACTAACCAAACCAACCCTGTGGGCTTTGGTGACAGAGGTAAGAAAAAGGATGATTTTTGTGGATTCAGGGGGATTGACAGGAAAGAGCCAGGAGAGGACCATCTGGGAGGATGAAATGTTCTACACCTTGACCTGGGTATGGGTTACATGGGTACATATATTTGCCAAAACTCCTTGAACTACATTGTTAAGGAGAAAAAAGTTCAGAGTACATAAGTAATCTCTTAAGTATATAAAACCAAAGCAATGACAATGCTGGGATGCAAATCCAAGTTTCCTAAAGTTAGGTCATATACTGCTGCCTTAAAAACACAGACTGTGGGTCTGAAGCTACTTGAGAATCCTGGCTTCTGAGCTTTAGTTGAGTGTCACGACATGCTAAGAACTAGACTAACCCTCTTTTGTTTGGAGCTATAGTTAATAAGCCTTAAATTCATAGGTATGTCCCGCATGGGCAATATGAGTGATCTTCTAGAACAAGAGAACCTATGCTGAATATTGGAGAATTTTATAGGATGGCAGAATGATTTTTAGGTCCTGAACTGTGAGAAAAAAAATGTTCTTCTAAGAAAAGCTCTCAAGATCCAGAATGAAACAAAAAGCCGAGATAGCTTAAAATAATCCTTATAACAGAATTGGGTTAGCTTATCAGAACTTAAGAGTCCCTCTAATGACACCTTTGACAATGGTGTCCACATGATTGATGCCACTGAGCTGATAATGGGACACAATGCCCTTACCAGAATGGCATTTTGGCAAAATGCAATATCTTCTGACTAACAGTTCATTTTTTATAAGATTCTATTCATGGACTGCATAGTTACACAATCTCATTATTCTGCCATTAATCATTTGTAAGTCTGTCTATACTCTGTAATTTTTAAGGCCTGGATTCACATACATGAAAACACTGTGTTAACATTTGTATAGCATTTTAGTTTACAAAGCATTTGGGGCTTGAATCATGAGATAACTAGGAGAGTGTAAGAGGTAGTGGCTCCTTTATCTCATGTATACCTCCCTTGGGTGAGCTGGAGTCATGGTGTAGAGACATGTCCTGAGAGGTCTCAGCTCCAGGGATACCTGAGCAATCTGAGAGGATGATGTTTGGAGGGTAGCATGATTTTGGCTTTCCTTGTGGCCTCGCTTATGCATGATAATGTCACATCTCAGTTTAGAATACATTAGAGTTTCCTCAACACATGTATAAGCATCCTGGAGGCAGAATGCATACTCTTACCTTGCCCTGAGCAACATTCCAGACCAGGAAGCTCCTGCTAACTTCAAAAATCGTTAGGAAGGTGGTAGCAGAACAGTATAAATGAATTGTTAGACAGAAAGCATCTAAGTTACCAGAAAAAGCACACAGGACAGAACCAGAAAAGTAGGTTTTATCCTGGTTTTTCTTGTATACAGCAAGACAATTAATTTCATTACTTTGTATTAGTTTACTAAGATTGTCATACCAAAAATACCACAAAGTGGGCAGCTTAAACAACAGAAATGTATTTTCTCATATTCTGGAGGCCAGAAGATCAAAATCAAGGTGTCAGCAGATTTGCTTTTTCTTTTTTTTCAAAATTGTAACTTTTTTCCAGCTTGAGGCATGATTGACAAATAACAATTGTGTATATTTAAGGTGTAGAATGCAATGTTTTGATATATGTATACATTGTGAAATGATTACCACAATCAAATTAATTAACATTCCCAGCACCTCACCTAGTTACGATTCGTGTATGTTAATAAGCCTTAAATTCATAGGTATGTCCCGCATGGGCAATATGAGTGATCTTCTAGAGAACCTATGCTGAATATTGGAGAATTTTATAGTGAGAACACTTAATATCTACTCTCTTAGCGAATTTCATGTGTACAATACAATAATTAGCTCTAGTCACCATGCTATAAATTAGATCTCCAGAACCTGTTCATACTGCATAACTAAGCATCACCGTCGAAGCCAGACTTTTTTTTACAAACATCTCTACATTTCCCCATCCCCCAGCCCCTAGAAACCACCATTCTACTCTCTGCTTCTATGAGTTAGACCTGTTTAGATTCCACAGATAAGTGAGATCATGCAGCATTTATTTTTTCTGGATCTGTATCTGGGTTATTTCACTTCACACAGTGACCTCTAGGTTCATCCAGGTTGTTGCAAGTGATAGAATTCCCTTGTTTTTTAAGGTTCTAATATTCCATAATATGCATATACACATTTTCTTCATCCGTTCATCTCTCTATGGATATTTCGGTTGTTTCTGTATCTTGGCAACTATGAATAATGCTGCAATAAACACGGAGTGCAAATATCTCTTTGAGATACTAATTTGATTTCTTTTGAAAAATACCTAGAAGTGGGATGACTGGATCACATTGTAGTTGTATTTTAAAATTTTTAGGAACTCCCAAACTGTTTTACATAATGGCTATACCAATTTACATTCCCACCAACGGTGTACAGATGTTTGTGATCTCTTGTCTTCCTACTAATAGCCATCCTAACAGGTGTGAGGTGATATCTCATTGTGAAATGAAATGAACTAGTTCCATTTTCATATCCCTGATGATTAGTGATGTTGAGCACTTTTTCATATACCTTTAGCCATTTGGATGTCTTCTTCTGTGAAATCTGGATTTGGATTCTTTGCTCATTTTTAAAATCTGCTTACTTATTTTCCTGTTACTGAGTCAAGTTCCTTATATATTTTGGATATTAATTCTTATCACAATTCATTGTTTACATATAACACCCAGTGCTGTATGGTGACTAAAATAAAATAAAATAAAATAAATTTAAATAAATTTAAATTTTAGCCTAAAAAATTAGTGGTGGGAAGTAAAAAAAAAAAAAAAATCCTTTCATATATATGGCATTCAAATATTTTCCACCATTCTTAGGTCATCTCTTCAGTCTTTTAATTGTTTCTTTCACTGTGTCAAAGCTTTTTAGTTTTATGCAATCCCACTCACCTATTTTTTGCTTTTGGAACCTATGCTTTTGGTGTCATATCCAAAAAATTCTTGCCCAGACCAATATGAAGAAGATTTTCCCCTATATTTTCTTCTAGTAGTTTTATAATTTCAACTCTTAGGTTACATTTTGAGTTAATTTACTCTTACATTTTGAGTTAATTCTGTATATGGTGTGAGGTAAGGATCCAATTTTATTCTTCTGTATTTATATATCCAGTTATCTCAACACTATTCATTGAAGAAACTGTCCTTTCCCTGTTGTGTGTTTGTGGCATCCTTGTTAGGGTTAAGTTGACTGTAAATGCATAGATTTATTTCAGGTCTGTATTCTGTTCTGTTGGTCTATTTATCTGTTTTTATGCCAGTAATATACTATTTTGATTACTATAACATTGAACTATTTTTTTAAATCAAGAAGTGTGATGCCTACAGCTTTGTTTGTCTTGCTGAGGATCACTTTTTTTGTTCGATATCTTTTGTATTTACATGAGTTTTAGAATAGTTTTTTTTTTCTATTTCTGTGAAGATGCCACTAGAATTTTGATATGAGTTGCATGAGTCTGTGGATAATTTTGGACATTTTAACATTAATTATTCCAATTCATGAACATAGAATATATTTCAGTTTATTCATCTTTTTTAAATTTTTCATCAATGTTTTATAGTTCTCAGTGTACAGTTCTTTTACTTCCTTGTTCCAACTGTAAATGGGATTATTTTCTTAATTTCTTTTTCAGATAGTTTGTTGTTAGTGTGTAGAAACACAACTGATTTTTGTATGCTAATTTTGTATTCTCCAACTTTACTGAATTCATTTATTAGTTTTAACAGTTTTTAGCAGAGTTGTTAGAGTTTTCTATATATAGGATCATATCATCTGCAAATAAAGAGTTTTACTTCTTGCTTTCTAATCTGGATACATATTATTTATTTGTCTTGCCTAATTGCTGTGGCTGTGACTTCTAGTACTCTGTTGAACAATGGCAGGAGTGTGTATCCTTATCTTGTTCCTGACCACAGAGGAAAATCTTTCAGCATTTTACCATTGAGTATAATGTTAGCTGTGGGTTTGTCATATATGGACTCTCATACTGAAGTAAATTTCTTCCTTCCATACTTAATTTGTTGAAAGTTTTATCATGAAGAGGTATTGAATTTTGTCATTTTTTTCTTTATCTGTTGAGATGATTTTACATAATTTTTAACTTTCATTCTGTTAATGTGGTATATCACATTTTTGATTTGCATATGTCAAACCATTCTCACATCCCAGGGATAAGTGCCACTTGATGATGGTGTATTATCTACTATCTACATTATTTAATGTATTGTTGAATTTTATTTGCTAGTATATTATTATTTATTTATTTTATTTATTTACATGTATATTCATTAGGGATATTGGCCCAAAGTTTTCTTTATTTGTGGTGTCCTTATCTGGCTTTGGGATCCAGGAAAGGCTAGCCTCATTAAATGAGTTTGGAAGTGTTTCCTTTTTGACATTTTGGAAGGAATTGATAAAGAATGACATTAATGGACATCCCTGCCGTGTTCCTGACCTTAGCGGAAAAGCTTTCAGTTTTTCTCCATTGAGAATGATATTTGTGATGGGTTTTTCATAGATGGCTTTGATGATATTGAGGCATGTGCCCTCTATCCCTACACTTTGAAGAGTTTTGATCAGGAAGGGATGCTGTACTTTGTCAAATGCTTTTTCCGCATCTATTGAGAGTATCATATGGTTCTTGTTCTTTCTTTTCTTGATGTGTTGTATCACATTGACTGATTTGCGGATGTTGAACCAACCTTGCAGCCCTGGAATAAATCCCACTTGGTCATGGTGAATAATCCTTTTAATGTACTGTTGAATCCTATTGGCTAGTATTTTGTTGAGTATTTTCGCATCTGTGTTCATCAAGGATATCGGTCTATAGCTCTCTTTTTTGGTGGGATCCTTGTCTGGTTTTGGGATCAAGGTGATGCTGGCCTCATAAAATGAGTTTGGAAGTTTTCCTTCCATTTCTATTTTTTGGAACAGTTTCAGGAGAATGGGAATTAGTTCTTCTTTAAATGTGTGGTAGAATTCCCCCGGGAAGCCATCTGGCCCTGGGCTTTTGTTTGTTTGGAGATTTTTAATGACTGTTTCAATCTCCTTACTGGTTATGGGTCTGTTCAGGCTTTCTATTTGTTCCTGGTTCAGTTATGGTCGTTTATATGTTTCTAGGAATGCATCCATTTCTTCCAGATTGTCAAATTTGTTGGCATAGAGTTGCTCATAGTATGTTCTTATAATAGTTTGGTGTTAGTTGTGATCTCTCCTCTTTCATTTATGATTTCATTTATTTGGGTCCTTTCTCTTTTCTTTTTGATAAGTTGGGCCAGGGGTTTATCAATTTTATTAATTCTTTCAAAGAACCAGCTCCTAGTTTCGTTGATTTGTTCTATTGTTTTTTTGGTTTCTATTTCATTGATTTCTGCTCTGATCTTTATGATTTCTCTTCTCCTGCTGGGCTTAGGGTTTCTTTCTTGTTCTTTCTCCAGCTTCTTTAGGTGGAGGGTTAGTGATCCAAAGGGGCACGTGCACCCGAATGTTTATAGCAGCAATGTCCACAATAGCCAAACTATGGAAAGAACCTATATGTCCATCAACAGATGAATGGATCAAGAAGATGTGGTATATATACACAATGGAATACTATGCAGCCATCAAAAGAAATGAAATCTTGCCATTTGCGACAACATGGATGGAACTAGAGCGTATCATGCTTAGCGAAATAAGTCAAGCAGAGAAAGACAGCTATCATATGATCTCCCTGATATGAGGAAGTGGTGATGCAACATGGGGGCTTAAGTGGGTAGGAGAAGAATAAATGAAACAAGAAGGGATTGGGAGGGAGACAAACCATAAGTGACTCTTAATCTCACAAAACAAACTGAGGGTTGCTGGGGGGAGGGGGTTTGGGAGAAGGGGGTAGGATTATGGACATTAGGGAGGGTATGTGCTTTGGTGAGTGCTGTGAAGTGTGTAAACCTGGTGATTCACAGACCTGTACCCCTGGGGATAAAAATATATGTTCATAAAAAATTAAAAAAAAAAGAATGACATTAATTCTTCTTTAAATTCTTGGTATAATTCAGAGTTCCTGGGTGGCTCAGTTGGTCAAACATCCAACTCTTGATTTTGGCTTAGGTCATCATTTCAGGGCCATGAGATCAGACCTCATGTTGGGCTCCACACTCAGTGGGAAACCTGCTTGGGATTTTCTCCCTCTCCCTCCTCTTCTCCCTCTGCTGCTTCCCCCCACTCTCACATTCTCTCTCTCTAAAATAAATAAATCTTAAAAATAAATAAATGTTTGATATGATTTAGCAGTGAAACCGTCTAGTCTTGGTCGTTGCTTTATTAAAAGGTTTTTAATTAGTGATTCAATCTCCTTACTCATTATTGGTCTTTCAAGATTTTCTACTTCTTCATGATTCAATCTTAACAGGTTATATGTTACTAGAAATTAATCAATTTCTTCTAGGTTATCCACCTAGATCCCAAAGCTCCTGATAAGGCAGTTTTGTTTATGGTATGCTCAAATATCTGTTTCTGTGGGGGAATATGGGCTGAGAACATCCTAATTGGCCATCTTTTTGATGTTAGCAGTGTTAATTTCTTCTGTGGGCTCTTCAGGAAGGACTTGTTTCAGGCCTTTCTTTTTGACTTATAAATGGCCATCTTGTGTTTCCTCTCCTTGTCTATCTTCTATGCACATATACTTCAAGTTTTCCCTTTTTATAGGGATACCAGTGATATGGATTAGGTCTCACCATAATGATTTCATTTTAACTTGATTACTTCTACAAGGAACCTATATCCAAATAAAGCTCCATTCTTATGTAGGGGGCTTAGGACACTAACATTTCAATTTTGGGGGACAAAATTCAACCCATAGTATATTTTGATAAATTGTTCTAAAAAACATGTATATTTACCTTACATTTTTACTTAAAAGTTGAAAGTCAACATATGTAAAAACTGACTATTTAGTAAGTTTGACTATTAATAAGCTAATATTAGTAAGTTGCTATTTCTATATAAAAGCTGACTTTTATTTAGTAAGCTGACTATTTCTGTATAAAAGAAAGGCAGTAAAATAAATGAGAGATGATGGCATAGATAGACCTAATAATAAAAGCTTTTCACTGACAATGACCACATGCCTCACACAATCCTAAATACTTTAAGTCATTAATTTTTAAAATCTTCTGTTGATATAGATGGTAGCATTATCCTTCCTTTCAAGATGAGGAAAATGAAATACAGCAAGTTTGGAAAGCTTTCTAAGAACACACAGCTTATAGGTAGAATGGCCAGAGGTCAGAGTCTACAGGCTTAATCCCACCTACTCAAAATAGTTGCTAGTCATAGAATCAGCTTAAAGTTTCCTGAATGGAGGTTGTTACAAAAATAAAAATATGTGTTAAAAAAGAAAAAATAGAAATGATTTCTATAAACAGATAAATGGAAAATTATTTTAATATGTGGACATATGGTAGGTAGATAGCAAAATTATAGGAGTGAAGTAGATGAAAATTCATGGGTGGAAAAAACTATTAAGTTTTCTTGTAGTAGAATTCTAATTAAAGCAATGAGATGTTTAAGAGCAAAGTTTCCTTCCTGAGTTCAAATTCTGACTACACCACTTACGAACTTCGTGACTTTGGTCATACTCCTTTTATATTACAGCTTCCTCATTTAAAAAAAAAAAAAAAAAGAAAGAAAGAAAAAATGAGCCTAGTAAAAGTATTACTTTCTAAAGATTCTGTAGGAACCAAGCATCCTAATAGTTTTTAAAAACTTGGGGAAACAACAACAATAACAACAACAACAACAACTGTACAAAGTGAGCCAAAGAGCCACAGACAGTAATTCAGAGCAGAAATGAAAAATTTGCACTTCGGGGTACCTAGGTGGCTCAGTCAGTTAAGTGTCTGCCTTCAGCTCGGGACATGATCTCAGAGTCCTGGAATCAAGCTCTACATTGAGCTCCCTGCTCAGAAGAAAGTTTCCTTCTCCCTCTCAATCTCCCTCTCCATTTCCTTCTCTGTGCTCTGTCTGTCTCCTACCTTCACTCTCTCTCAAATAAATAAATTTCTTTTAAAAAGAAAGAAAGATAGATAGATAGATAGATAGATAGATAGATAGATTTAAACAACAAAGGAATACTTCCCTATACCTAAGATCCCCTCTAAGCTTTATTAAAGGATAACTGGGAAATGAAAGTTACATGGTAGACTCATGGTAGCAGCACCTTCAACCCACATTTAAATTGGGACCTTCCAGAGAAGAGAAACTAAAATTATTTCAGGGCCTACTATGTGCAGGGCTTTTTGTATGCTAGATACATATGTATATGTTATGTCATTTCTCAGTGGTTCAGAGGACATAAACTATTAATGAATATTTTAGGGATAATTAAATTGAGATTTGCCTAGGTTTACACAGTTTTTGACTTGGAAGTTACCTCCAGGTTTATTTTACTCCAAAATCTATGTTACTTTCCACTAAGGCAAGTAAACTGGGCTGTAAGTCACATTTCCTTTTCTTTGTGTCTCTTCTTCAAATATCTAATAGTGACTTCTGTCTCCCCCAAAGTACTTGAATTGATCCTACACATTTCCAGGAATTAGGTTATAAGATAATGAGTTAAAAAAAAAAAGTTCTTTCTTCAGAGAGATGACATCTTACAGTTTCCTGACAGATTTTTTTCTGCCTCTCCTAATGAACTATCAATGTGTACTGCCCAGAGAAGCCTCTAACTGCAGGTTTCTGATTAATCTACTTTCTTTAAATACTGTTTGATCATGACAGAATGGTCCATGGGGACAGTTTTGCGATGAATGTTTTTGACAATGATAGGAACACAGAGCTAAACAGAGTATTAAGAAGCATTTAATGCAGTAGAGACATCTGGTCTGTTTTTGCAGCAGAATTAGCATAAAATTATTGTCTCATTATTATTATTACCATCTCAGAAATCATTAGAATCCATAAAGATATCTCTGACTACAGAGGTGGGGAGGGGACCCTGGTAGAGGGAAAGAAGATTTCAGCCTCAATGTTGAGTTTTGAAGCAAAAGTGTTTGTGCTCCCTCTATTTGAAGACACAGGCACAGTGTGGGAAAGGTGGAGGGAGGCAGGAAGGACTTGAAGCACCTTGGACTGAATCAGAGAAACCAGAGGTAAAAGGAAGACAAAGGAAGACATAGTTTCATGCAAAGGGCCATTCTATAGGGGTACCACATAGCCCCATGAATGAGAAAAGGGAATCCTAAAAAAACAACAATGTACCTAAAGGAGGAAAAGGCCTCCCAGAAGTCTGGGAAAATGCCAGGTGATACTGAATTTTAATTCTAACTTTATCCCTGCCAAATCCAGGGCGAGGCCCATCTCCTTTCTGTTGGAGCTTCTGGGTCTCATTTGCGAACATGGGGTTTTGGTCAAGAGAGGCTCCCAGGCCTCAGCCACTTCTAACATTCCTGCTATTGTGGTTTTGGCAAGGAGAACTTCGAAGATCCAAATGAGCTTTTTGGTTTGGATCTTTTAACTGACTTTCCTCAAAAACAGGAAATCCTTATTTTTCTTAGGTCTTTCAACATTTAAATCTAGTTCCATACTTGTGGATACATCCTAGCATTTATTTGATTGAACAAAAAAATAAAAAATAAAAACAGGATATACATCAAAAATTCTAACTTATGGGCCCAGATGTAAGTACTATGATTACATTACTCAATCTTTCCCAGGCTCAGTTTACTCATCTGTAAAAGGGAACAATGGCATCTGTCTGCCTATAAAATAGTAGGAAAAGGGAAGATCATTAATATTCCTTTCAAGTGGGCACTGTTATGTGCTAAGGGATTAATACTCATTGTCTTGTTTGATTTTTACAATAATCCACCCAGGTAAACATTGCCTCTCGAAATTTTCTAGTAGAGAAATCAAGAACTAGGAATAGCTTGCTAACACACAGCGAGGGTGGAGCTAAAACTCCCGGCCATAGGTGGATGATAGAACAGAGATATAACAGTGGGTGATGTAACAGTCCTTCATCAGGGATGGTCAGCAGAGTGAAATAAGTCAGTAGGGTTGGGAGCGTTCTGTACATTTTGAATGTGCTCCTGATGTACCATCTAGTGAGCATAAGAACCTGATCTCTGGGGTCCAATGGGCCTGCGTGCCTCTTCCATTTGCAAAACCCATCCTTGGACCGGGACTTAAATTCTCAATTAGCCTGTTTTTTAGTGTTAAAAATGGAGCACTTAATATTTTTTACCTCTTGGTTTTATTTGAAGGATTATGATAAGAGGAGTTTCTATTCTTGTAGCCTCCTCATTCCCATAGAGGGAGTTCTGCTAAAGTTTTTCTCCTGGCTTCCGTCTAACCCTCCATGCTTTCACTCTCAATAAGGCATGGCTTCTCTGATTGAATAAATATGGAAGAATAAATTAGACAACTTTTCCCCCAACACGGTCCTTCTCCTAAGCCACACTTAGGATATGGGATGCCCAGGTGTAACCACTGTGGGAAGGGCTCAATAGACCAGATGAGCCAGTGTTGGCAGGAATAAGTCGAGTGAGTCTAGGGGTGAAGTAGTGAGGGATCCCATCATGGCCGGAGGGCTAAAGCCATTTCCTCAAATCATCCTTATAGGTAATAAACTGACATTAAAAAAACAAACAGAAAAAAATATAAGGCTCCTTCTGTTTTTTTCTTGAGTTTTATTTCTCATTTGGTTCTGAACTGGGAGACAAGGGTGTATTTATTTCACGCTTCCTGAAACCTCAACAGATTAAATGAGTTAATATATGAAAAGCATCAATCATAGTGTCTGGAGCATTATCAGTATCAATAAATGTTAACTACTACTAGCAGGCTTGCCTGAGTAGATCCTTGGATTACAGGTACCAGAGAAATTCCTGAAAGGGCAGGAAGAGCATCCCAGGGATGGGCGGGTTGGAGGATGGGCCTCTCTGTGGAAACATGCTTTGCAAACTGTGTTGACTCTTTGTTATTTTTCTCAGAATAATGCTGGTAATTTGGTTACACATCAGAATCCAAAGCCATTCTGTCCACCAGATTGTATTCTGAAATTTAACTGTATTTTGGATCTATATGAGGCACAGTAACAGGTCTCTTCTTAATCTGACTGACTCTATGGCTGTAATTATTTTAAGACTAGCACGGTTACCTTAGTAGATAGACCCTAGGCTGGAATCAATTTTGGAGCTACATGAAATAGAACTGAGTACTTCTGGGGTAGGGTGTTTCTTTGATGCTTCTAAATGTGATGAGATGGAAGATTGAGGACCCCCCTTGTGTTTTATTCTGTTTCTTTATTCCCTGTTGTAAAGATGGTACTGCACAACGTTCATAGCTGCCCTATTTTCAGTGCTGACACAGGCTTATTTTGGTTGTCTGAGAAGTCCTAGACCACAAGCTGGCAGATCTCACTAGGATGAAGAGACAAGCAAAGGGGTATTTCACATAACCTCTAGTCGGGGTGGACCCAGGTTTTAGGGGGGTATAAGGCTTATACTTTTGCAGAACCCTTTTAAGATAAAGACTGCAAAATTGTGAATACAATATGAGAGGCCCTGAAACATATGCCTCATTAGCCCCACAAGGAACCTACCACTGCCCATAGCCAAGGACGTTGTGCAGGACCTGGTGACTGCATCCAATCATCCCTTTTATTACCTCTCCTGGGGCAGAAATGCTGGCCATGAAGCAACTTCCAATCAGAACGATCTTCTTTCATTTGACACACAAAGGGGGAGCTCCTTCTCCAATCTCTTACAAAAGCATTAAACAGCAGGTAAGCACAATTTCTATCTAAAGAGAGGTTTCATAGGACCTTTGAAAATACTGTTTGTTCCCTTTCTTTGTTGCAAGATACATAGTGTATCTTTTCGGAATATAAAGTCAGCGTCTTAGAATATGTGATTCAGGATCAGCATTCTCAATTACCAATTGCCAAATTAAAAATAAAACAAACCCAGTATATTACTAAGTGAAAGAAACCCATCTGAAATGGCTGCATACTATATGATTCCAATAATATGATGTTCTGGAAGAAAAAGCAACACTATGCAGACAGTAAAGTAATCAGTGGTTTCCAGGAGATAGGGAGGAGCAGGAAATGAATAGGTAGAGCCCAGAGGATTTTTAGGATAGTGAAACTACTCTGGATGATACTACTGTGATGGATATATGTCATTACGCATTTGTCAAAACCCATAAAATGTACAATACCAAGGGTGAGCCCTGATGTAAACCGTGGAGTTCAGATAATAGTGATGTGTCTGTGTAGATTCTCTGATGATAACAAATGTGCCACGCAGGTGGGCGATGTTGATAATGGGGAGGCTGTGCATGTACAGGGACAGGGACACATGAGAACTTCGTACTTTATGTTAAATTTTGCTGTGATCCTAAACATTTTCTAAAAAATAAATCTATTTAAAACAAAAACAAATTCAGACTTAGGTATGTAAAGACTTTTATTTGAAAGGATTATCACAAGAGGGAGAAAAGGACTATTGCAAAATGTAACAGTAGATCTTCAGGCACTTCACTCCCTTGGGCAAAAAAGGACTTTTTCCTTCATATGGAGTAGGGAACAAGACCAGAAAGAACCCCATGTGGAAGTAAGATGGACAGGTGGAGATTGTCTGACTGGAGAGTAGATCACAGAACATTTTTCTCTGAGGTAAGACTTTTCCTAGAAGAAGCCATGGAGGAGGGGCTGTCTGCTGCCGCAGACTGAGAATGCATCAAATTTCTGGAGCCTAAGGGGACCAAAACATCATTATTGTCAGGTTAAAGGGCATTTTGTTTCAACTGTTGTGTGGGCACAAATATTTTAATCATTTGCAAAGGACTGAATGGTGTAAGATCTTATAGGTGAGATAAACATGACACCAGGCAAGGTGGGCGCAAGGCAAGATTTATTAAAGGTACTCTCCAGCAAAGTTTCAGGGCTTGGGAGAAGGGGAGTAGGGAAAGTCACGCTGGGAGGAGGTGGGCACCCTCAGGCAAGGTTCTTCGACTCTGGAAAGGGGAGTGGGAAAAGTCGCACTGGGAGGGAGTGGGTGGGTCTTTTATCGGGCCAAGGTAGGGCATGCGCTCACATCCATATATGGTAGGGTATTTGGTGATTGGAGGGTATGGGGTGGGATCCTGATACTTCTGTTTCCTATATAGTATCTGGCTACCTCTGGAGATGTGACTGGGCATACATCCTTTTGGCGGGAGAATCAAGGGTTAAGGAAAATGGGGGAGGAAGCTGGAAGACGGTGAGCCCTGGCGGTCATTTCTATTGTTCCTCCTGCACTCCCGGAGCTGCTGACCCAACAAATGTGAAGTGGAAATTGTATGTCTGGTCTTGTCATAGGCAAACAATGAGGACATTTGTGAACCTCATGTAACTCATCTGTGGAAGAGTGATTCTTTGCAGTAAGCCATTTCCCACAACCCCAAAACATGAGAAGTGAGAAGGTTTTTAGAGCAATGATTAAAAACCTTCTCACTTCTCATGTTTTGGGGTTGTGGGACAAAGTTCCAGGAGCACAAAGTTCAGGTAAAATTCAAGATGGTCACGATGTAGTTGTTTTCCATGAGAAGGAATAATTTCCACACATGGAAGTTAATGAGTCCTTACCCCATAATATAGGCGATTTTCTAAGGATCTTCTCTAATGGAATCCCTGTTCTTCTCACACTATGGGTGCCAAGGATGAATTTCATCATCTATGAATTTTGGTTAATAATATTCAGTTTTCCTGCAAATTTTGAGGATGAAATGAGGTGATGCAGAGCTAAATATTAGTGAGTGTGTCCAAAATGTTATTTCACCTCTTCTCATTACTTCTGTTGACTGAGTAATTTCCTGGTGTGATCTAAAGCTCTCACCAGATAATGATCTGCCGCAAAAACTGGTTGGTGGCTTCTCTCTGGTAGAAGGATTACTCCTGTTCATGGCAGCAACATGTTATGTGTATTACTTGATTCATATGAGCTGAAGCCCTTATGCTTGAGGTTCTCTGGATGTTTCACTTTCATCCTGGGTTAATCTCCATGACACAAAAGGGAGAATCAAGAAGAGGGAGCTGCGGGCAAAAGCAAGAAATGAGGATGTCATGCCCTCATGTCAACTAAGTGGAGAAGCATCTCCCAGAGGGACAACTCCATAGGCTACAAAGAATTGACAGAATAATCTCAAAGAGAATACGGATACCAGCAAGACTGAGTCTGACAAGTAGAAGAGCTGAAAACAGAAGAACTGTTTCTTTTAATTGCTGCTAGCACAGAAGATGCAGATATTTTGGGGTTTGATGCAGTTGTTTCATTTTGGAAAACATAGGTCTTGCCTGAAGTAAAATGGTTTCAGGGACTGACTTAAGACTTCTTCTAACTTCTCCTGAAGTTACAACAATAGAAAAAAAAAAATGAACTGAAGTTCTAGAGGAAAGTTGAGTCTAGGAGGACTATTGTCTATAAGTCATTCTTAACATGTAAGAAGTAATATATTCAAAATGTTTTGTTCTTGGTACCTAACATTGAGTTGAAATCAACCATTCTTGGGTAAAATTGTTCAAGGAAGTTTCAAAATTTCATTACAATAAATAGTTTTTACATTCAGCTTCCTCTATCCAAGACCCAAACAAGTTGGTTTGAGCTATCTCTGCATTTCTATTCATGGAAATTTGAAGAGTATGTAAACATATATCCTAGTTTTCCTAACACAATCCCATTTAAGCTTATTGTTCTTGTGCTCTGTCTGGTTTAGCATTCATCCCACAGCTCTCCTTTTCTGAGTTGAAGTATCATTATTAATATGCATCTCCACTGAAATGAGTCTGGTTAAATTTGGTAGTCATCTACTTTTCTTTTCCACCTCCACCATGGTCTCACATGAACATGTGTGAGGTATACACAGGCAGGGAACAGAACCCTACCTTTTGGTGACCTTCTCCAGACTCAACATGTCCAACACCTTACCAAGGTACAGTCAGAGAACTTACTGGTGAAATAAATTGTGCTGGACAGGATTAGCCAGTGACAGAAGATTGCTTCTAGTTTCCTCTTGTGGAAGGAGAATATTCAGTGCCACTGACACTACTGGTCTCCCATTGCACGACCAGTAGTGCCAGATTCTGTCAGTATCTGTGAGTTTGCAAGATCTCATCTAAAGGTTCAGTGGGAAACATGGGGAATTACAGGTGAGGTGCATTTGAAATTGAGAGAGAAAGGGGCCAAGGAAAAGAGTAGCCTAAATGTTTTGCTACAGTGATTTTGCCATTTATTACAGGATCTAAATCTACAATTTATAAATTTTGTTGTTTGCTCACTTTTAAAATTTTTCAATAAAAACTTTTGACAGCAATGAGTTTTAAAAAAGTGTGCTACTGAAAACTTGAAGATCAAGTTTACATTTCTCCAGGGAGATGCTGATAAACACATACCATACAACATGTTGGTTGACACCTACTTTCCATTAGAGCGATAGTGCTGATATCCCAGAACATGTGAAAACCGACATTCAGATCTGTTGAAGAAATGTCAGCATCTACTTTGAAAGACAGAAGTTATTATCTGAAGTCTGTTTGTATAAGTTATGTTTATATTTCATTATAAAAAGCATGACTTTTCACTTAGGACAAATGGTTTTATTTTGTGTTAATATCACTTATCTTAAAGTCCATGTTTTTCTTGTGCACATATGAAAGCAGAAATCATAGCTATATATCTAGTGGTTTCACTAACTTAGCATAGGAAGAACTAGTAATCTAGTAAGTGATGTCAGCTTTATATTGGTTTCATCACAAGATAGAAAATCCATTAAAATATTTCCAATAATTATCTGATTCTTTTATCTAGTTAATGGAATAGAAGTAAAGTATTTGGAAATGCATTCTGCCGAAAGAGATATTTTACATTATTGTGAATGCTATTGCAAAGCAAAAGAGTTCAACATTCAAGATACAATTATTTTGGGGGGTTTTGGTAATAATACGAATACAGATTTTGGTGGCTCATAGTCTTATTGTTTAAACAATATACATAAGTAAGAGACCTATAGGGAATTATTTTCTATGTGTGATAATGGTATGATGGTTATATATATATATATATATTTTTTTAATTTCCCTCTATCTTTTAAAATATACACTGAAATATTTATAAGTGAAATATTAGGATGTCTGATATTTGCTTCAAATAAATTAATGTTAGGATGAACACATACATGTGAATACAAAGGAAACAGGTGTGGCTGTGAATTGATGGTGGTTGTAGGTAACTGATGCAAGGAGTATCGCAGGAGCTTATTGAACTACTTTCTATATTTCTTTTTGAATGTTTGAAAGAGGGAGGTGAGAAAGTGAGACAGAAAGAGAGAGAGAGACTGAAAAAGTTTAAAAAGTTTTGTGATTAAGTATATGATGAATTAAAACACTCAGTACTGCAGTATTAAACCAGATTTTAGGAATGTTGGATCCTTGGGGGAAAACTTAAAAATCCTACCAAGTATTCCACCCTATTATCAGACCTTTCTGAAGAGAAGTCTGCTAAATTTGGTGACATTGTGATCAGAATCAGTATAAAATCTTTATCCCAAACGTAACATCAGTGTATTAAGACATTTGCAAAATGTGTTTGGGGTAACTTGCATGTTGAAGGTCTTCTGTCATCATTGCCATTCACATGACGATCATCATCTTTCATCTTTAAGGACATTTGTCTTCCTTTGAACACCTCTAGCTTCCTTACTGGGAGAGGAGCAGGTTTATTCCTTTGCATATGAGTTGGGTAGGAAATGCTGGAAATATTCCCAAGAATCTTTTTGATTTGGAGTTGTTTTGGTTGTTTCAGTTTTACCTATTCCAACTGTGTTTGGACTGAACACAGTTCTACAAGAAAATATTAGGAGATATGATTATGGCTATTGTTATGGTTATAGAAGTAATTTTCTTTACAGAATATGTCTTTTGTCCAACTCATTATTTTAGTGGCCTCTAGAAAGTTATTTGTTTCACTTCTGAAACAGAATCTAGAAAAAAAATCATTAGCTGAGACTTTCAGAAACATCTGTACTTTCACACAACGCAGACATCACAACCCCCTACAGAATTATTTATAGGAATTCTTTAAAAGTATTCAGTGAATAATAAATGTATTTTAGCTTATCATCATATTGCTTTTCATCTTTATTTTACCTCCTTTTATTATGACAAGGAGAAAAAAATGTTTCACATCTGTCATGTGTTATTGAGAAACTTAAAAAATACTGCTAAATATCTCAAAGTGAAGTAAAATTTGTAAAATATTTGATCAAATATTGAATGACTTAAAAATCAGCCCTGGTAATTTTCAGGTTGTGAATACTGAAGTTTAAATGCTTATAGTAATGGTTTGTTTATAGTAATAAGGGCTTCATGCTATCCTTGCTGAAGACACAAAAAACATGTAGGTCAAATTTCAACATTAATGATAGTAGATACAGTTTCACATATCAAATAGTCTTCCTGATAATTTAGAGCTCTTTTTCACTGACTTCACATCATATATGATTATACCATTATTTTTTTATATACCTTAAAATACGGCTGATGAAGCGCTTGTGCCCTTCCAAGTTCTTATTTGCCTGTTCTTTGCATCATTAGTATAATCTTCAATCTCTGCAGGAATGTTTGAAAGATACTTGTCTGTTTTGATGTTTAATTAAAGTATTGCTAGATAATATGTCATCTAAATCAGCCTAACCAGGCATGTGTAAACTATATAACACTTCAGTATGCTGAGAATGACTGATTGAATCAGGATGCCTCTGGAAACCTCTTCAAACTGCAGGCATTTTCTTCTTCCTCAGAGAATCTTCTCTATTTTTTATGGCTGATGACTATCTCCCAGATGAACTGAGAACATCAGTGCCTATGTGTCATTAGATGTAAACAAAACTCAATTCATTTCTTTCTTTTCCTTTTAGGTAGCAATAACTAGAAATAGAATTTCTAAAATTTTCTTTAATACAAAGGATCATCTTTTATTGTTCCCGTTAGGGGTCACTGATTTAGATCGAAGGTTGGTAATTTTTTTTTTTTTTTCTGTAAAGGGTAGATAGTGAATATTTTAGGCTTCTTGGGTCATACAGACTCTTCTGCAGTTCCTCAACTCTGTGTTATAGCATGAGGGCCATCCTAGATGTAAAAAGATGAGCTTGTCTGTGTACCAATAAAATTTTATTTTTAAGAAGAGGTACAGGCCACATTTGTTCCATGGATCATGGTTAACTAACTATGATTGATTTAGAAAATTAATCATGGATCCAAATTTAGATTGAAAGTTTAGATTCAAATCTGAGATTTGAAGAACTCTGACTTATAAGGAGGACTTACAGACTCTGTAATTTCTAAGAGGACAGAAGACAAGAGTTGAATGAGTCAGGTTTCAGAGACCTATAGTTTTTGGAAGCAGAATCAAATAACTATGATGCTACTATTTAAGAATTCTAACAAAATTCTGGATGATGACAAGGACAAGTGTTAAGCCATGATAACAGTGGCTGAAGTGTAGTGAAGGTAAGATATGATGAAGCTGAGAAGGTCTGGGAGTGGATGACATTATATTTGAAAACTTGGGGAAGAGATGTTGGAAGTGCCAGAGAGATTATTTAATCTTTTCTCCCTGATTTAACATATATTTTAAAATTTAAACTTTAGGGGCACCTGGGTGGCTTAATGGGTAAGCCTCTGCCTTCAGCTCAGGTCATGATCTCAGGGTCCTGGGATCGAGCCCCACATCAGGCTCTCTGCTCAGCAGAGAACCTGCTTTCCCCTCTCTGCCTGCCTCTCTGCCTACTTGTGATCTCTGTCAAATAAATAAATAAAATCTTAAAAAAATTTTTTTAAATTTAAAAAGAATTAAACTTTTATAAAATTTGTGCTATTTGAGAAGTTGGGAAATAACTAGCTAATTGGATCTTTTAGTGGACAACCTTAAGGCAAAGAAAGTATACCTGGATAAAATAGACCTGGAATAAAATAGACCTGGAAAATCTTCCTTTTAAGAATTCTTGGTCTGGGGCACCTGGGTGGCTCAGTGGGTTAAAGCCTCTGCCTTCAACTCAGGTCATGGTCTCAGGGTCCTGGGATCGAGCCCTGCATCGGGCTCTAGGCTCCTCAGTGAGCCTGCTTCCTCCTCTCTCCCTGCCCTGCCTCTCTGACTACTTGTAATCTCTGTCTATCAAATAAATAAATAAAATCTAAAAAAAAAAAAGAATTCTTGGTCCCTCCTTTGGGGGGTTTATAATATAGAGGAGCAAATAGTGTACAGATAAATTGTGTATTAGTTATCTAAGGCTGTCATAACAAAATACTGGGAGCGGGTGACTCAACCAATAGAACTTTAATTCTTCTGGTTCTGGAGGCAGGAAAGTCCAAGATCAAGGTGGTGATAGTTCAGTTCCTGGAAAAGGTCCTCTTCCTGCCTTTCAGTCAGCTGCCTTTTCTCTACATTCACACATGGTGGAGAAAAAGAGAAAGAGTCAGCTCTAATCTCTTCTCTTCTTGGTAGGACACTAGTCCCATCATAGGGTTCTCACCCTCATGACCTTATTTAAGCCTAACTATCTCCACAAAGCCCCATGTCTAAATTTCATTACATGAGGGTTAGGGTTTCACTATAGGAATCAGGAGGGGAGGGCACAAACATATAGTCCGTAACAAACTGTTACATTAAAAAGTAAATATAGGCGGGTGCCTGGGTGGCTCAGTGGGTTAAAACCTTTGCCTTCAGCTCAGGTCATGGTCTCAGGGCCCTGGGATCAAGCCCCGCATCAGGCTCTCTGCTCAAGAGGGAGCCTGCTTCCCTTCCTCTCTCTCTGCCTGCTTCTCTGTCTACTTATAATCTCTGTCAAATAAATAAATAAAATCTTTAAAAAAAATAAGAAGTAAATATAGAGGACAAAATATGCTAGCAAAAGGAATAAAAATGGTGACATGGCAGGGAGTCAAGTGTGAGAAGTCACTCCCACCAGGAGAGAAGGGATGTCCTATCTGAGAAGGTGACATTTCATCCAACATTCGAAAGATGAGAAGGAGCCACATATTGCTCAGGAACAATATTCCAAGCAGAGAGAACAAGAACTATGGCAGTGAAGCAATAAAGAGCCTGGCATATTCCAGAATCTGCCAGAAGGCTGTGGAGGTAGCATCATGGGGTATGAGAGACAAAGTGGCATAAGAAAAGCTGGGTTTCCTCAAGTTTGTTGAGAATAAGTCTCCTCTGCAGTCCCAATCCAGTTAGCTCTTGTGTCTAAGGTGACAACTTTTTCTGTGAGATTTCATTGCTCCCCCTCAGGAAGCTACACTAAAAAGCAAAACTGCCTGGATCTGAATAATAGCTTCTTGCCATGCACCAGCTGCATGCCCTAGGTAGGCTTCAGCTTCCTTGTCTGTAGAATAGGGATGGTGGTATTTACCTCACAGGTGGCTGGTGTGTGGAAAGCACGTACATCTGGACCTGTCACTCATGCTGATACAGCATTAGCTTCTTTCAGATCTCACTTTGAAAGAGTTGCTGCTTTAATAATTTGTTAAGATTCTTTCCTATCACCTTGATCCCAAAACCAGACAAGGATCCCACCAAAAAAGAGAGCTATAGACCGATATCCTTGATGAACACAGATGCGAAAATACTCAACAAAATACTAGCCAATAGGATTCAACAGTACATTAAAAAGATTATTCACCACGACCAAGTGGGATTTATTCCAGGGCTGCAAGGTTGGTTCAACATCCGCAAATCAGTCAATGTGATACAACACATCAATAAAAGAAAGAACAAGAACCATATGATACTCTCAATAGATGCTGAAAAAGCATTTGACAAAGTACAGCATCCCTTCCTGATCAAAACTCTTCAAAGTGTAGGGATAGAGGGCACATACCTCAATATCATCAAAGCCATCTATGAAAAACCGACCGCAAATATCATTCTCAATGGAGAAAAACTGAAAGCTTTTCTGCTAAGGTCAGGAACACGGCAGGGATGTCCATTATCACCACTGCTATTCAACATAGTACTAGAGGTCCTAGCCTCAGCAATCAGACAACAAAAGGAAATTAAAGGCATCCAAATCGGCAAAGAAGAAGTCAAATTATCACTCTTCGCAGATGATATGATACTATATGTGGAAAATGATATGATATGATACTATATGTGGAAAACCCAAAAGACTCCACTCCAAAACTGCTAGAACTTATACAGGAATTCAGTAAAGTGTCAGGATATAAAATCAATGCACAGAAATCAGTTGCATTTCTCTACACCAACAGCAAGACAGAAAAGATATTAAGGAGTCAATCCCATTTACAATTGCATCCAAAACCATAAGATACCTAGGAATAAACCTAACCAAAGAGACACAGAATCTATACTCAGAAAATTATAAAGTACTCATGAAAGAAATTGAGGAAGACACAAAGAAATGGAAAAATGTTCGATGGTCTTGGATTGGAAGAATAAATATTGTGAAAATGTCTATGTTACCTAAAGCAATCTACACATTTAATGCAATTCCTATCAAAGTACCATCCATTTCTTTTTCAAAGAAATGGAACAAATAATGCTAAAATTTATATGGAACCAGAAAAGACCTCGAATAGCCAAAGGGATATTAAAAAAGAAAGCCAACGTTGGTGGCATCACAATTCCGGACTTCAAGCTCTATTACAAAGCTGTCATCATCAAGACAGCATGGTACTGGCACAAAAACAGACCCATAGATCAATGGAACAGAATAGAGAGCCCAGAAATAGACCTTCAACTCTATGGCCAACTAATCTTCGACAAAACAGGAAAGAATGTCCAATGGAAAAAAGACAGCCTCTTCAATAAATGGTGTTGGGAAAATTGGACAGCCACATGCAGAAAAATGAAATTGGACCATTTCCTTACACCACACACTAAAATAGACTCAAAATGGATGAAGGACCTCAATGTGCGAAAGGAATCCATCAAAATCCTTGAGGAGAACACGGGCAACAACCTCTTCGACCTCTGCCGCAGCAACATCTTCCTAGGAACAAGGCAAAAGGCAAGGGAAGCAAGGGAAAAAATGAACTATTGGGATTTCATCAAGATCAAAAGCTTTTTCACAGCAAAGGAAACAGTTAACAAAATCAAAAGACAACAGACAGAATGGGAGAAGATATTTGCAAACGACATATCAGATAAAGGACTAGTGTCCAGAATCTATAAAGAACTTAGCAAACTCAACACCCAAAGAACAAATAATCCAATCAAGAAATGGGCAGAGGACATGAACAGACATTTCTGCAAAGAAGACATCCAGATGGCCAACAGACACATGAAAAAGTGCTCCATATCACTCGGCATCAGGGAAATACAAATCAAAACCACAATGAGATATCACCTCACACCAGTCAGAATGGCTAAAATCAACATGTCAGGAAATGACAGATGCTGGCGAGGATGCGGAGAAAGGGGAACCCTCCTACACTGTTGGTGGGAATGCAAGCTGGTGCAGCCACTCTGGAAAACAGCATGGAGGTTCCTCAAAATGTTGAAAATAGAACTGCCCTATGACCCAGCAATTGCACTATTGGGTATTTACCCTAAAGATACAAATGTAGTGATCCAAAGGGGCACATGCACCCGAATGTTTATAGCAGCAATGTCCACAAAAGCCAAACTATGGAAAGAACCTAGATGTCCATCAACAGATGAATGGATCAAGAAGAGGTGGTATATATACACAATGGAATACTATGCAGCCATCAAAAGAAATGAAATCTTGCCATTTGCGACAACATGGATGGAACTAGAGCGTATCATGCTTAGCGAAATAAGTCAAACAGAGAAAGACAGCTATCATATGATCTCCCTGATATGAGGAAGTGGTGATGCAACATGGGGGCTTAAGTGGGTAGGAGAAGAATAAATGAAACAAGATGGGATTGGGAGGGAGATAAACCATAAGTGACTCTTAATCTCACAAAACAAACTGAGGGTTGCTGGGGCGAGGGGGTTTGGGAGAAGGGGGTGGGATTATGGACATTGGGGAGGGTATGTGCTTTGGTGAGTGCTGTGAAGTGTGTAAACCTGGTGATTAACAGACCTGTACCCCTGGGGATAAAAATATATGTTTGTAAAAAATAAAAAATTAAAAAAAAAAAAAAAAAGATTCTTTCCTATCAGGCTCACCATGAAGACTGCCCTTCACTGTTCCACTACCTCTCATCAAACTGTGACATCAAGAAGCAGCTTTGATCTGCAGGCTCACCCTTCTGCCAGGTTGTGGCATCCATCCTGGCCTTCGTCCAAAAAGACTTCTTTTCATAAGTAGCACTAGAAGTCTCATCTTCAGTCACATGGCCCCAGGGTAGGGGTATGGGGCTGAAGCCATAAAGCTCATGGTGGCTCCAGGGGAACCATTCTGAATGAGAACTTTTCCCTAAGGTTTTCACACACTGAACCCTGCAGACCCAGACCCTGAAAAAGCAAGTCAGCTCTTTATGTCTTTGGGCTCCTGTCTTTGACTCGCATCAGCTTTTCTGGGAATTGAGAATGTAAATGATGTTGCAGCCACTAATTTCTGGCCTTGACCTTTGCATTCTAGTAAGACTAAACTGTTTTTACAAGCTTTCATCTCCATCCGAAATGCTCTCCCCTTCTCACCTCCTTCCTCCCTGTACCCTCACTGGCTCTACTGGTATGTCCTGTTCAGCCTTATTACATTTGCAAGATTAGTTTATTTGGCCCCTCTTGGAGGATGCCACCCTGCTATCTTCCTGCTTCCTTTACCCCACCAGGTGTGTTAGGATTGCCCCTCTTTATACAAACCTATGTCAAGGCAGTTCTGCACATCCCTGGCTAAGTGTCTTTCTTTTCCACTAGAGTGTGTGCTTTGGAATCAGGAGCCTGGAGATTACAACTTACCAAACTTTAGATTTCCAGTGTCTGCCATAGCACCTGGAACATGGCGCTCAGTAAATGTTTACTGAATAAATGAATGAATAAATGAATGGTAGAGAAATAAGCTATCTCCTCTTGTTTCCTCTATATAGCATACACCACCCACCCTCAATTCCCGTACAACAATTTCCATACAAC
Source organism: Mustela nivalis (assembly GCF_964662115.1). NCBI lineage: Eukaryota > Metazoa > Chordata > Mammalia > Carnivora > Mustelidae > Mustela > Mustela nivalis. The sequence continues at coordinate 13,639,966 of NC_139021.1, read as the reverse complement.
ATCCTAGCCACTCAGCATCCCTTCTTCTTCAGGTTTCTCTACCTGTAAGGTGATTTGCTCCATAGTTAGGCTTCTGTTTTTAGAACAATTCTTTGAGTTGGGGCATCTGGGTGACTCAGTTAGTTAAGTGTCTGTTACTTGATTTTAACTCAGGTCATGATTTGAGGGTTCTGAGATCAAGCCCCATGTCAGACTCCATGATGAGCCCCCACTCAAGTTTGCTTAAGATTCTCTTTCTTCCTCTCCCTCTGCCTCTCACCCTGTAGTCTCTCTCTCTAGGCAGGCAGGCAGGAAGGAAGGAGAGAGAGAAAGAGAGAGAAAAAAAGAAGGAAGGAAGGAAGGAAGGAGGAAAGAAAGAAAGAAAGAAAGAAAGAAAGAAAGAAAGAAAGAAAGAAAGAAAGAAAGAAAGACAAACTCTTTGAGTTTAAACTCCAAGCATCTTTTAGCTTTGGGCATTATCTATGCCATCTGGAGCAAAAACCTATGGACTCTTTTATAAGATAATTTTTCCCAGACTTCAGGTAATTATTTGTTCTTTTTCACTATTTACCTTAAGAAAACTATCCAGTTCCCTGTATATTTATTCTTTCATTTAATTTATTAAATCACTCAGTAATTCATTCATTCATCTGACTATTTTGTCTCTTACTCAAATAATCATTCCACAAATATTCTGAGTTCCTATGATATTGCAGGTACTTTAGCAGAATGGAAAGTATGTTGAATAAGATAGCTACAAATCTCAATGCTCCATGCTTAACTGGATGAGAGAGGCACATATCAAATGGGGTGATAAATACTTTGATTAAAGAAATACAAAGTGATACAAGAACACAGAATGGCACCTAGCCCAGAGTGGAGGAGGCAGAGAATGCTTCCTGGTGAGAATGGTGTATCTCAGATGAAGGTAAGTAGGACTCAGTAAGGTCCATAAAGGGGCAGGGCTCGTGTATCAAACAGGGGACTCAATGTATGTTGGGGGTAGGGTGCATGGTGGGCACAATGGTAAGTGAAGAGAATAATGGAGAGTTGCAATAGGTGACAACATAGCATGCACAGAGGGCTTTCATAAATGGTGTCAAAGACTTTAGATTTTATCTTAACTGAAATGAGTATCCACTAAATGTTTGAACTGGTCAAATTTTCATTACACAAAAATAACTTGTTCCCTCTAATGAGATGTTTTTCTTTTGATTTTTTTACCACTCCCTTTAGGGTCTTTCCAAATATTGTCACAATTTCTGATGATGAATCTAAACTAAAAATGGATTTGGGAACTGAACCCAAATGTCCCTGTTAAGGAATTCAAGCATGTTTTCTAATGACGTGCTTTCTGACAGTACGGAAAGTATCTTAGGCTCTCACTCTGGTCCTGGAAAAAGAAGGCACCTGTTTCATGGAATGTCTAGCCTCTTCTTACTTGGCAGCTGTCCTTCCAAGCTACATGACATTAGCGATGTGGCAGATTGAAGAGGCTGATGATGCCATTTGGTTAAATCATGTGACTATTTCCATCAGCTTTATTTCTGCAATATCCTGTGCCCACAGAGGAGACATGAGGTGACTTTATAATTCTTAAGCTATATTAGGATACAGATACACCCCAGGACCTTAAAAGCAAGAATATGATTGAAATGTCAAATGGGGACTTGATGACCTAAACTGTGCCCCTCAAAAACTAATCTCTTGCTACCACCTGTGTCCTCCGAGTGAGGTTTCTAAACAGAGATAACTGAAACCTCAGACTTTCCAAAAAGGAAAGTCACAACCCTCTGGTGACCAGGACCCATATGAATAGTATTACTGGGGAAGTAGAGATTTCTCTGAGTCAAAGCTATCAAAAGCATGAAGCTGCCCCATCCTAGGTGGTTCAGGACCATACACTGCATTTTCCTTGCATGATTAACCTGTCTTCTTACCCATGCATTTCCACCGCCCTTCCCTCTTCTGTACCACTTCCTTGCTGCACCACTGACCTCCTACCCCTGAGTTCTAACCCCATGAAACTGTTTGCCTTTCCTTCATATTCTGATTTCTCTGCCCTCTGTATTTCCAGTCAAGTTGTTCATTCTACTTAGATTCCTCTCCAACATGAGTAGGAAAATGCTGTACTTCAGTGGAAAACTGCACATTGTTTAAAATCACACTCTTCTAGATTATATGCTCTGGTCTTTCATTGTCTTTGAGCCTTTTACAGCTCTGTAAACTAATAATAATGCATGTAATTCTTGTCTATAGACATGTAAATTGTGTCCTGTGGAGGTTTAATCAACTTCCCCTCTCCTCTGTGGAAAAGGCCAGTTTACCTCCACTTGCCCATTTCCATATTCTTGATCAATAAATATGTCTTTGGGGGGGAATTCTCCCTTGAACTCATGACCCTTCATGGGTTTCCTCATTAAGGAATTAAATTAAAACCTTTAATACATATCCATATTTATGTCTGTAGGAGTGTCCTGATTTTATCTTGCTTGAGAATTAACTTTTAATTGGTGGAAAAAAAAAAATAAAACAGGGGCACCTGGGTGGCTCAGTGGGTTAAGTTTCTGCCTTCCGCTCAGGACATGGTCTCCAAGGTCCTGGGATTGAGCCCCTCATCAGGGTCTCCACTCAATGGGGAGTCTGCTCCCCCTCACCCCCCCCGCCTGCCTCTCTGCCTACTTGTAATTTCTGTCTTTCAAATAAAAAATAAAATCTTAAAAAAAAAAAAAAAGATAAAACAGTGAACAGTAAGTACTGACTTCCTGCTATAGTCCAGAGAGGGCTAGATGCCAGGCCATAGGATGGTGTTTTTCCTGACACCACCTTATTACAATCACTTGGATTGTAATAAAATGCAGGTTCCTGGGCACTCTAAGACAAGGGTTGGGAATTCATAGCTTAACAAGTCAGTGCTCAGGAGTGTTTAAGAACCAGGGTGATAAATGATAAAAAGTAAAAGGGAAGATTTTCCAATATTTTTAAAGCAACTTAGAGAGATAGACTAAGATAGAAATTAAAGATAAGGCTACTGATGAGAAGGGCACCTTGGTTGCTATTGGTTAAGCCTCTGCTTTTGGCTCAGGTCATGAGCCCAGTGCTCTAAGCAGGGAATTTTCTTCTCCCTCTCCCTCTGCCCTTCCCACCTGCCATACCCCTGGACACTTCTGATCTCTTTCTTGTGAGTCCCTGTTTCTCTTACAAGCTCTCTGTCTCTCTCTCTCAAATAAAGAAATAAAATCTCCAAAACAAAACAAAACTTACTGATAAGAACTAAGACTAACATAAAAGTTGCACATGCAATTGGAACTCTGTGTGTAAAAAATCCCAAATGAACCGAAGCAAAATTTCCTATAAGAAATAATGGTAAGCAAAAGGGTTAGGAGGATATCACTCATATACCTCACCCCTTTGCCCAGGTAAGACATCTGGTATCTCCTGAGCCTAGCCTGGTATGAAAATTTACATTAGCAAATAAAGTTAATATTAGTCTATATTTACTTTTAAGAGAAAATAAGTAAGCCCTTAACTTTCTATTAGTTGACTAATAACAACAAAAACTGCTTGAATGTCTACACTGAGGATATAGCATTAAGACATCTCTTCTACTTTAGTGCTGCTTCCTTAAATAGGAGCAATTAGACCCAAGGTACAAAATAAAACACACCACCTATGAGACTGAATTGTTGCGAATGCCTTTAAGGCTGTACTTAATGTTATCATTTGACAAGCTTTACCCCCAAAATACTGTCGTGTTGAACAATGTGATCAGGTCACAGCTTGCAATGTCTTCTCAGATACAATGTCAGAAACCCACAATTCAAGACATTTCTATGTGGAAATTATGAGTAATGAAAACCGCATATAGCAAGGAGTGCTAAGGAAGTGCCTGGAAGATATCAGTAAATGGTATGTGATAGTATAAAATCAAGCTTGGAAGTGTATGCTAGGGAAAGGTCAGAAAAGAGAAAAGTTAGTAGGGAAAGGCTGGAGTAGGGTAGATTCCTGGAATTGAGGACATACTAAGTCATAAGGACTTAAGTTTGCATGGATGTAACATCAGATTGGAAGACCTTCCCTACAGAGAGGTCTTGTGTGTGTAAACCTACCTAGACTTGAGCCTCAGCTGTTTGCTGCAGAAAACTGTCAGTTATCAAGAGCCTCTCCCATAGAGACAAAAGTCAAACCTTCTTTTACTGCTCATCACCTACCTGCAAGCCAGATGTCAGGTGCGATATCTCCTGTGGTAGACAGATAGCCCACTGTTAGATAGATCTTTCTCAGATAGCTGGATAGAGGGCTAAAGCTTCCCCCAAATGCCAGATACTTCCAAACATCTGGATGTGTGGTGTCATGTACTCTCAACAGCTGGTTTGATAAAGCTGTTTTTACTTTCCACCTGGATGTAAGTTGTCAAGCCCTTCATCAACATCTGGGATTTCCCAAATCATCAAGGAAAGAAATGAGCAAACATTCCTGTCTGCAGTCAGAAGCCAGTTCTGAGCCCCACATGGCAACATGCCTGCATTTAATAGGAAATGGCTTAGCTGAGCTTACTGTGAATTGAGTCTACAGAGCTGGAAGGTTTCATCCTGCCTGTTCTACTCCCTCCCCTTGGGGGTTTTATCAAATTTCTCCATTAGCCATATAAGGACTTTTAAGTTGATATATCCTGCTTGGTTGCTAAGAGGAGACTAGTAGCATGATTGTGGCATGCATTGCTGTAGACCAGGCTTTGCAAATGCTGATAACTGAAATTATTTTTAACACCAATTACACTGAATAATAGATTTTTCACTCATTGAGATGTCTGCTAGTGGATACATTTTACTTTCTTTGAAGGAACTGATTACATTCAAAGTTGTCTTCCTTCTTTCCTTTATGATGTCATTTTTTTTTTCATGTTTCATTCTCTCCATAACTGGGGTTTCCTCTTCCCAGATGTAGGCACATCCCTGATAGCAGACCCAGAGACATCCTGTATCAGAGGTGAATTCATTACACTTTCTCTCTGTATCTTTGCACTTTCCTTTTAGGAGCAAACTAGTAAGCCCTTTCCTCTCATTCATGCAGAGTGACTTGCTATGTCTCTGAGCCTTTTTGCTTTCTGACTTGAAGAACCTCAGACTATGTATCCTCTACTCCAAGCACTTTCAACATTTTTTTTTAATACAAAGGGAATTATTTCTCAAGGAAAATTTATTACACCTTTTCCCTCTGTTTACCTTTATCTTCTTTCATATACATTTCCTCTTCTCATCTAGATTGAACAATCCTCAAGACCACAGATCTTAATTTGTATTTCTTTCCTCCCCTTTCCTCCCAGTGTCCATTTAACAGAGTCAATGAATTTTAATGGGTTAATATCTTGGAAGAGGTGGACAAATGACCAGTGAGATATTTGAGCTGCAGAGGTTGTGACTATCTTGTTCTACTTTATATCCTCAGAGATTAGAACATAGTCTTGCAAATAGCCATGTGAATGAAAATAATATTGAATGGGTAAATAAATGTTAACTCGAAATTTCTTTAAAACTGCCTTCAGACAAATCTGGGTTTCTGTGCTGGGTAGAATCATGGCCCCCAAAGACACCTACACCTTAATCTCCACTGATAGGAGTGGTTTTGCTGATGGGGAAGGATCACAAGCTAAGGACTGCAAACAGCCTCAGAAGCAGCAAAAGGCAGGGTGACAGACCATTCACTATTGCTTCCATAAAGAAGGCAGCTAACTCCTTGATGTTAGCCCAGTGAGACCCCATTCTGGACTTCTGACACCTAGTACTATGAGATAATAAAACATTGTGTTGCTTTAAACCACTAAATTTGTGGCAGCTTGTTATAGCCACAGTAGGAAACAAATACAGATTATATTCTAGTTCAATTAGTATCTCTCCAGATTCTCTGGACCTCAGATTTCTTTTCTGTAACGTGTTGAGAGATAATCCTTGGACAGCACAACATGCATGTGTAGAGTACCTGTTTACTGCAGTGTTCCGCATTTGTCTAGGCTCCAAATGAATACGAGGATTAAATTAAAAAGTACAGATAGAGTGTTTAGTGATATTTCTGACAAAAACTATGTCTTTCAAAACGTAGGGGTTAGATTCTGAAAACCTACGAAGTAGGTGAATTGGCAAAGAGTGCAGTAATTGAATTGCAGGAAGGTAAGGGAGGCAGAAAGAAGAATTGAGGTTGCTAAGAAATCCATAAAACCCTTATAAGTAAATATTTAATTTACTAATATACAATAAGAAATAAATAAGACAATGCTAACATCTTACACATTTTAAATGTGCACCAGTAAAGCCTTCACTATCCATAGGCATTTAAAATTCCTTTTTACTAGAAACTCTTCAGGAAATAACTTCTTTTCTGTTTCAAATATGTCCTCAGCTTGACTGAGGTAATGTCTATACTAGTCGCGTGCTGGCTTGTTATTCCCTGGGGCTAGTCCTCCAATCTCTGTGCATTGGATCTAATAGCTCCAAGATTGCTAACTATCCCTAATAGTCCCGACACATACACACACTTCCTGGACTCCTGGGACTTGCCCCTAATAGCCCCTCTTACACCGAGTCCAATTCTAAAATTACTGCAATTCTAAAATTAGGTTCCATTTTTCCTCATCCTCATTGTCTTTCTTGAAAGCTTCCAAAAAAAAAAAAAAAAAAGTCTTTTTACTGCATTTCCTTTGCTTTATCTCTATTTGCGAGACTTACCCCCTCTTTTTGTATCTATAATAGGCATTGCAAAATTTGTGTTTACTGGAACCAAAATTTTTGCTGCTGCCAAAAAATCTACAGATGTAAATTCTTGTATAATTAAATTTTGCATGAGGGACATTCCCAGTCGGGAGGGGATGCTATGCTCAGTAAACGACAGTTCCTTTCCTCTCATCCCCATGTCCCCAGGCCAGCCTTCCAGGTGCCGTGCTGCCAGCTCACTGCAGCTCCCCAGGCTGTGCTCTGGGGACTGAGAGATGATATTATCAAGTTTTAATTAAACTACCCCCTCACAAGGTGGACGAGTAACTTAAAAATCTTCCCATAAAGAAACTGAAAAATGGAGCGCCTGGGTGGTTCAGTGGGTTAAGTGGCTGCCTTCACTCATGATCCCAGGGTCCTCGATCAAGCCCCGAATCAGGTTCCCTGATGAGTGGAAAGCCTGCTTCTCCCTCTCCCTCTGCCTGCCGCTCTGCCTACTTGTGCTCTCTCTCTATCACTCTGTCAAATAAATAAATAAATAAAATCTTAAAAAAAAAAAAAAAAGAAACTGAAAAACACCTGTAATGCAAGTACTGAACAACAACAAGAAAATAGCAAAGCTGGCATCTCCCATAATCTGGCTACAAGACTTTTATTATCTACATCTTGAAGGAAAATAATTAAATAAATAAAAGCAAGGATGATCTAATTAGACCTGACAGGAAACTATCCCCAAATGCTGACGTTACCAAGAAGTCTATGTGAAATATGAATCACACCTACTAGCATTAACTAGGAACTTCACCTCAAGTGTATCTGTGCCTTGAAAGATTAGTGCAAAACAATATAAAGCTATCACAGTGAGCAAAGCTTTCACTTAGCAAGTACAAGGAATCTGAGGACAAATGTTTACAGTTTTCCCCCCTCAGGAATGTTAAAAATGATGCATTATTCAATCTAGTATTTCTTGAAATTTCAGCAAATTTGATGATAATTTAGAAGCTTAGGTTTAATTTTTTTTTTTTTTTCCCTAAGAAAGAGAGCGAGATCAAAACTGGGAGAGGGGCAAATGGAGAGGAAGAATCCTCAAGAAACTCCTGGCTGAGCACAGAACCCAATGCTGGGCTTGATCCCACCACCCTGAGATCATGACCTAAGCTGAAACCAAAAGTTGGAAGACTGAACTGAGGCGCCACCCAGGCTCCCCTCTAATTGATTTCTAAAAGGTAAAAATTCATATATCACTGTGGCTATATCCTGGTACAGTGAAAGGCTGACAGTTGGAAAACAATATGGTAACAAGCCAAATGAATTCCTCTGTCAACAAATACTATGATGCTATAAATAGAGAACATTGCTAAATATTTAAAGAAATTGACATTCAAGCAGTTACACAACAGAATGTGTGCTCTATGGTGGAATGAAAAGTACAAATGTTTCTAATATGTTTCTGTTTATAAGAATTTTCTAGATTCTCATTAAATATTAAAGCATATGAAAAAATCTTATATGTGATTCTGGAAAGCAAAGAGGCCCTCACACATGGTAGCCAACTTAATAAGCACAATGCTTTACTGAAGAAATGTATAAATATAACCATTCTTGGAGATGCTGAATTCTAGGAAACAAACTGAGGGTTGCTGGAGGGGAGGCAGGGTGGGGGTTAGGATAACTGGGTGATGGTCATTAAAGAGGGCACTTGATGTATTTAGCACTGGGTGTTATATGCAACTGATGAATCACTAAATTCTACTTCTGAAACTAATTTTAAAAAAGAAAGAGAGACATATTTATAAGAAAAAGAACAAGAAGGAGAAGGAGGAAAAGGAGAAGGAAAGGAAAAAGAGGATGAAGAAGGGGGGAGGAAGAAGAGGAAGAAAATGAAGAGGAGGAGGAGGAGAAAAAAAAAAGGAAGAGAAGTAGTAGTAGTGGTAGTTGTAAAGGGGAAAATACTGTTAAATTTGCAGATAGCACCACATTTAAAAGTTATTTTCTGCCTAAGTTATAGACAATCTATTGCATCAAAGTTGAAGTAGAAAGCTTAAAAAGTGCTATATATAATTCAATTAATATAGACAATATCTTTAAACTTTCCTAAGAAAAACTTTTTCTGTATTTTCCATGAGAAAATACTTTTTTTTTTTCTTTTTTCGCCACAGATTTTATTGTGGAAATGATCTCATGGCAAACTTTTTAAAAGGGCTGTACAACAATAATGAGACATACGCATTTCTCTTTTACAAAAAAGGCCAACGTTCCAAATTTGCTGACCCTCTCTGTAATGAGAAGTGACTGTCAGTAGCCAGCAGATGTATTTGTAAAAATAAACCCACTCAATCTGTCCCTGCAAGATAAAAGTGACATTTCACAATAAGAAAACTGCTCACGAGAGAAAATTATGCTATCAAGAGCATTTTGAAAATATGCATTTGGAAATATTTACATCATTATGTGAGTTATTTATTTATTGGGTCAAAAAAAAAAAAAAGCCTAGCTGAGTTAACTCTAATTTATCTCTTGCGACACAGATCAGGCATTATTCTACAGTTAGACAATTCTGATCACCCTGCCAGTTAGGTTGCCCTCTCTTTGGTCCCTCTCTTCTAACTTTTGTACACATACTATTATTTCACATAAAACACAGTACTAGATTATGTTATTTTTATGTCTATTTCCCTCATTAGATTGTGACCTTGTTGAGATTAGGAACAAAGCAATGTCTTACCAAGATGAGAAGCATCTCATAGACTAAAACACAAACATACAGTGACCAGACTGAAATAATTGGCCAACATAATAATAATACTAACAATAACAGTAATAGTAACCACAACAATGGCAAACACTTCACCTATTTCATGTTTACTATATATCAGGCATTGATCAAAACACTTTGTACATATTTTCTTATTTAATGTTCCATTGGCCCTATGGGAATGAGCTGTTATTATCCTCAATGTATAAGTGTGGGTAAAGGAAGTTGTCCCAAAGCATCTAGTCAGTTTTCTGAGATACAATCCAAGTCGTCTGTTCTCAGAGCCTAGGTTCTATGAAATGGGGAAAATCAAACTTTGGCATCCAATTTCAAAAGGAGAATCACAAACTTACAGAGTATAGAGAACCAGTAATTACAGTAACAGAATGACCACTGCACATCAGGGACACTTGACATAATACAAATTATTCTCCCTTGACCAGATGGGAATTTATGTCCCATGACATTACAGATTCTGTCTTCTCAGTTTGTATTCTCAGTGCCACATGGTATTGGCTCATTAGACTATTTGTAGAGTACTCTTAATTCTATTATCATAGAATATATAAATGCACGTATGAATGAATATCATGGGCCAGGGGCTTCATGTGGATGGTTATCTCACATCACATCCAAACAAACCAACTGGTAATCCCAATGTATAGCCTAGGGGGAAGAAAGAAGAGGGGGACGGGGAGGGGAGGAGGAAGAGGAGAAAAAAGAAAGAAAGAAAGAGAGAGAGAGAAAGAGAAAGAAAGAAAGAAAGAAAGAGGAAAGGAAAGGAAAGGAAAGGAAAGGAAAGAAAAGAAAAGAAAAGAAAAGAAAAGAAAAGAAAAGAAAAGAAAAGAAAAGAAAAGAAAAGAAAAGAAAGGTCCCACCTTCTCCCAGTGTCAGACAACTAGGAAGCAACATGGCCCTCTTCCTCCTCTCAGTCTGCTCTGCCCATCCAGGTTGTTACCCTGGCCCTGCTCATCTCAGACAAGGAGGGGGCCTAGCTACCTGGACCGCCTCTAGAACAGTGTGTCCGGAATGTTGAGAAGCCGAATAACCATGTCACATGTGGAACAGCTAAGGGGCCTGGGAGCATCTGGTCTGGATCCAAGGAGACTTAGGGAGATGGAATCACAGTCTTAAAGTATTCTAAGTGGCAGTAAGTGGAAAAGCGAGTCACCTGATGTCATGCATCTCCAGAAGGAGAATTCAGGAGTGCTGGGAGGAAGGGTGTGGAAGGCAGCTTTCAGTTAGCTAGAAGAAAGAACTTTCTAGTATTTACAGATGTATAATAGTGGGAAAGATCATCTCCTAAAATTTACACAAAGTTACAGGGGTGATTCCTACATGAAGGACTGGGTAGAATTTGCCCACTTTCTGTTTAGGTCATGCTAGGGCTGCAGGAGGGTACTTTACCAGTTATGAGATGGCACTATGAAGAATTACTCATAGGGGTCCCTGGGTGGCTCAGTGGGTTAAACCTCTGCCTTCTGCTAAAGTCATGATCCCAGGGTCCTGGGATCAAGCCCCGCATCAGGCTCTTTGCTCAGCAGGGAGCCTGCTTCCCTACCCCCCTTGCCTGCCTCTCGGCCTACTTGTGATCTCTAAATCTGTCAAATAAATGAATACAATCTTTAGAAAAAAAGACTTACTCATAGACATAATTAATAATAGCAGATTACTATTTTTTAAGCTTTTGTTTATTTATTTGAGAGAGAGAAAGAGCACATAAGTGGGAGGAGGGCAGAGGGAAGGGGAAGTAGAATCTGCAGCAGGCTCAATGCTCAGGCCTGAGCCCAACCTGAGGCTCCATCTCACGACCCTGAAATCATGACCTGAGCCAAACTCAAGAGTCACACACTTAACCCAGCCACCCAGTCACCCACAGATACCTATTTTTAATTTTTTGTTTCAAATCATCAGCATGTATGTCGTTTCCTCAACCATGAAATAGTGATAATACAAGTACCACCTTCATGGTGTTATGAGGGATTCAATGGTATCTATAATGTCCTGAGAATGATGCTTGACACACATAGTAAGCAAATCGTTTTAAATACCATTTTATTTAGTACATAATAATAGTACATACGTGTGTACATACCATTACTTTCACTCCTCCTGTGTGCTGCACACCGTGTTTCACAGAGGACTTACATATCCCTGATGTAGGCATTTATTTAACAGGTGAAAAAAAAAAAACGAGGTTGTACCCAGTACCCTTTTCTGCTATTGTTTATCTGTTCATTATCTCAAAACGAATCTGCTGAAGAATTGATGACAAAAGAGATTGGTAAACCTTCTAGGTGAGGAGCCTGAGGTTGAGCAAACCAAGCACCCACTCAGTCCTGGAGGAAGCTGCCACCTTCCCTGCGTCCCCACCCTCTTGAGAACAAAGGCATGTGATTGTCCTGTGCCAGTGGGGACTTGGTGAGACACAGCATGGGGTGGTTCCTCCTTGCTGCTGTTGCACATATATGTGCATTAGGAGGAGGGGGCAGAGCCTGAAGGTTCTTGTGCAGCCCTCCTGGTAGCCAGGGACCTTTGCTCAGGGAAGGAAAGCAACTGCCATCCTGAGTTCGACAGGATGGATGGAAAAGCAGGCCAGGGAATTCCCCAGACCTGCTTCCAGATCGCAGCTCTGACACGTAGGCAAGTCAGTTAACTTCTTTAAGCTTATTCCTTTCATTCGCAGAATGAGGGTGATAATGCTTGCCTGTCGAGGATGCAAAGGCACTGAAAGACTTAACGTGTAATTAAGCACCTGTTGTGATGTCTATCAGGGAACAAGACAAAGTCAGCCCTCTTCCTGTTGTCCTCTGTTCTTTCCAGTTTTCCAACATCATGCAGTCCATCAACATTCACCCTGTCGCTGCCCCACCTCCAGTACCAAAGAGTAGAGAAACTCCCCACCTCAAGTTGTAATTTCAAACTTCAAACCAAAGCAAGCACTGTGAGAATCTTCAGAAACGTCCCCTAAAACAGAGGGTCTAGATGGCACTCTAAGATTTTCCACTGATGGCCAGAGCTAGGTGATATAACAGAGTCATCAAGGAAGACCAAGAAAGGATAAAACAAAACTGTGCTGGAAATTCCAGTGTGTTGGCTCCCCTCCTCCAGCTTGGAAACCAGGATGCCACCTTTCCCAGAGGGTAAGGCATGGTCAAGGGACATGGTCCTCCCATCAGGACTTGAGAATTTGAGCAACTCAAGTCACAGGACTAAAATACTCAAAACCTCAGGGATACCACAGACAAATTAACCACCTCATGACTCTGCCCAGCTCAGGTCTGAGGTGGAGGTTTTGAAAGTTCAGAGCCACCAGAAATTAATGAGCTCCTTCCACATGGGGTGGGGCCTTGGAAAACAGATGTCATGGACTCTCATTAAACTGTCAGACATTTTTCTAGCATTTCCCCTCCCATCACAGCTGATTTTCAAGTATGCACACACATGCGCGCGCGCGCACACACACACACACACACACCCCAAATATCTTGATAGGTTACTAGGAAAAGCAGAAAAATGTCTGACAGTTTAATGAGATTTGGGTGAAAGAAAACTCAGTATTTTAATGTTTTCTAGACAATAGAAACAATTCATCAAAGTTCCTGAGACTCATTCAGCTTGGCTATGTTTCTTAAAACACTTTCATAAAATTTGAAGAATAAATACCATTATTGGACACTAAAGACATTCTTGTCTAATAGACCAGCCATTTTACCTCCGTTCACTCAGCTCAGCGTTCATTCAGCTGGGTCTTTCCAGGATTGCCTACATATTGAGCAAGCCATGCCCTGTGGCTGGCAGGCTACCATGCAGATGCTGTTTTCTTCACACACAGGTCTGTCTTTCTTGGTATGTTCATATGACCAGCAGGCAGCCAACTAGGTTGTATTTGTAACATGTCCTATTCAAAGGTACCTGAAGAAGTGTGGATCAACTTACTGATATGGTGTGGTGTAGGGAAGAACTCTTGACAAGGACAGGGCTAAAGTAGAATGAGTTCCTAGTCAGGTACTGGACAAATCAATTTGCAGATGATTTTTAGAGGAAAGAAATGCATTGGATAAGTAAGTTGTTAATGCATAATTTCTGAGGTATTGTGTATTGAGACGTTAGCATTCTGAGGGGAAGAAAGAAGGAAAATGTTCTGCAATGCAACGTGTTTTGAGCCCTGAGTCCAATGAGCCTGAGAGATGCAAAAGAGCAACTTGCAATGTGTGTATGGTGCATGTGTTTGAGAAACATCTTTCACATAGATTTGGGGGTGTGATACCATTAAAATATGAAATAGGCATTAAAATAATCTCTGCATTTCAGAGGAGATTGAAGATCAAAGGCTGAAGAATTATTCCAAATCAGTTGGCTCTTAAGTTTCAGAGCTAGAGTAGCTCATTGGACTCTGGATCCTGTGATCTTCCTGTTGACTTCTCCTAGAGCAATTATGAAGACAAAACACCAATAGACATAATGACAAACTGGACAAGGGTGAACAGTGAGAGGGACCAAAGACACCCCCAAATTCTGAACAGGTTTAAAAGGGAGAATGATCAGAGCATTGATAGAAATAGGAGAGGCAGTAGAGGAACTTGCTTCATTTGAAAATCGTTAATGTTTTGGGTTAATTATATTTGAAGATGGCTGTTCATTGAGAGAACAAAATCCAAAATACAATTATGAACTAGTAACAATCAGCATTTAATACTTTACAGACAACAATTAGGCTTTTAAAGAACAGCTATTTGCTTATTGTATGTTAACTCATTCAATGAACATAGCAGTTTTAAGAACAGAATTAAGAATTAAGGGAGAAACTGAGACAAAGAAGTTTATCTGTGGCCTGAAGCCATACAGCTAATTAATGGAAAAGCCGGGAATTGAACTCAGTGGTCTGACTTCAGAGTCTGCACTTTTAGCCATTGCACTCCAGTGGCAGGAGATTTGGAAGAAATCTATAGGAACACAGATTAGGGGTGCCCACCCCATTCCTGGGTAAGTAAAAGAAGGTTTTTCAGAAGTGGTGAAGCTTGAGTGGGAAAGTTAAACTGTTTTTCACATACTGATATATAATCTTGTTTGACCATTGAATTTTTTTTCTCACAGAAAAATAAGATGAAAGGAAGATGAAAATTATCTTTGTAAAAGTGTGTGCCAGAGTTCAGGTCCCAGGAGATTCTCTTGGTAGCTGTGTTAATTTTTATCTGTTCATAGAACTGGCTTGGTTATTTTGGGCTTACAGACCAAATCGATACAACCAAGTAACACAACAACCCTGTGTGTTTGTTCTTTTCATCTTTCAAATTAGTTTTCTAACTGCACAAAAATTGCATTTAACAGAATAAAGCCATAGCAAAGCCACAAGCAAAGCTGTGGTTGTGTTTACAGATGTGATCTGGTTTAAAGTACAAGAATATCCCAGTGTCACTTAATGTAATCCATACTCAGCTCAGAACTATGTACAGTAAAATTATTAATGATGTTTGCAGAGGATGATGTATTGGGGCATTGCTATAGAAATGTGAAACAGTGACTTACAATAGAGAGGTTTGGATTGAGGCAGAACTATATGGATGGAAGGTTCCTGAAGGCATGGTGGGAAACATCTTTAGAGTATGATGCTTGGACAGGGGGTTGATTTATTAGTATTGGAAGGGTACATGGGAGAAAGGAAGTAAGAGGTTATGAGAGAATGACCCTCCTGCAATGGTGGGTGGGAGAATTCTTGCAATGTGTATGTTAGCACTGCTGTGTAGTGAAGGTCTTGGATTTCCTGGGTCTGCTCTGTCCAAAATGATAGTCATTAGTCATATGTGGCTATTGAGAACATGAAAAGTGGCTAGTCTGAATTGAAATAAGCTGTAACTGTAAAATACAAACTGGATTTCAGCTTCAGTCTGAAAAAAGTAATGCAAAATATTTCATTAATACTTTATATTTGATTGCATATTGAAATGGTAAAATTTTGATATGCCAATTTAAATAAAACACTTTATTAAAAATATTAAAATTAATTTTTACTTGTATCTTTTTACCTCTTTAATGTGCAACCAGAAGACTTAAAATTCATATGTGGCTCACTTTCTATTTCTCTTGGGCAGCACCATCTTGAGCCTTTTCATTGGTTTAGATACAACCCTGTTGTAATGGAGAAGTCTAGCATAGCAGTTGGTTTGAGAAAGTATGGGACTGACAGCCTAGGTGGGGAGGTCATTGGGACTCAAAGGATGTCTGGCAACACTGCTCCCTGACTGTAGAAAATCCATTTGGGGGAAAACAAGTTAGGAAAAGGTTTTGCATTCATGGGAGGAAAAGCATTTTGCGTCTAAGTTACAGCAGGGCAAAAGAGTCAATTGTTGGCCTCATGTAGGTCAGAGGTCTGAGAGGGAGCCAAGTATCAGTAATCTCTAAGAAATAGGTTGGTATTTTGGAGACCAAGACCTGGATGGTTTCCTTAATATGACACGTGCTCATTGAAAAGATATCTAGCTGGACACTGCTGTGCTTTCTGCCTTTAATTCTTTTATGTTCTTTCTTAGCAAATGTTTTTCTTAACTTTGTTGCACCTCATGTTTACCCTGGGAACACAGAGAAATTTTTTACAAACTTAGCCAGACTTTTAGAGAACATGGCATGACTCCAAGAAACAGACGTGCTGATATGTACTAGGGAATTTTGTAAATGTTTGGTAGGATAAGACTTCCATGACACCCGGAACCATGTCTTTGTTGTTTCCTGAACCCCTGGCACTAAACACAGTGTCCGGAACATAGTAGGTATCCAACAGTTGTTCAATGAATGAATTAATGACTCAAGAGTAAAGTGATACTCAAAAGAATGAAGTGACATCAGCTGCCTCTCCCTATATGAAGCTACTTGGCATAATTCTTGGAGATTTTGCCTTGGTATAATTCTGAGAGAAATCAAAGCACATGCTCAAGTGAGAACTGGACCTTCCACAAATAATGCTAGAAGTGAGTCTAATAAAACAGCAATTATACTCCCATCAATGGAGGAGTTCTCATGAGCCAGGACTAACAGCTTTACATGTATTATCCCATTATATCTACATCAAAGAATTAACTATGGTCTATGTAACGTTAAATCTCATTTTATAGGTGAGGCATCTGAGGTGTAAGGAAGTCAAAGAATTGGCTGAAATTTACAGAGTTAGTAAGGGTGGAGCTGGAATTTGAATTCAGACAGTCTGACTCCAGAGTTCATTCTCCTAATCATTATGCTATAATTGTATTTCAATTAAATGTCATCCATAAATGGCAGTACGAAACTCAATATTTCTTTTTGTGAAGGCTTTGCTATTTGTGTGGGTGAGCATGTGTATCAGCAACTATGAACATGAGTGCTATTACCAGGAGAAAGGACACGTCTTTGTCTCTTTTGATCCATTATAGTAAGCTATGAATATTTGATTGACTTCAGCAGCTGGACTGTCTTCTTCATAAACTTACCTGATTGTTTAAATTACATTAAACATTAGCTACTTTTGGCACATTTGCATACATAATTGTTAAGCTGATCTTTCAAATGATCAAATTCTGTAACCAGAACTAATATTGCTGGCTCCAAATTATTATTGTATTAATGTTATCGCTACTACTACACACATGTGAGCACCCACACATACATGCATATATGAATGCACGCGCGTCCTTAATCTCACAGAGCTTCCTCAGAACCAAACACCTTACATCTACAACCGGTCACCTAGAAACCTATCAATCCTACGCAAATATCAACAAAATAGAGACACCAGATTCTGCCTTTATCTTTCACTTTTGTTGTCGTCATCTTTATTACAGTGCTATATGTTTATTGAAGAAAGATGTGAAAACAACTGAAAGGTCAAATGAAAAGAACAGTTAAGTAAATTATAATTCCGTAAGATAGCACTGCACACTATTAAAATTGTAACCACGAAGAGGTTATTGATAAGTAAAAAAAAGCCATGATTAAAAGTTAAGTGAAAAAAAGACATAATTATACTTGAATTACGATATCCGTTCTAGATAGCAGTTTGTGTAGAGGAAAGGATATATACCAAAGTAGTAACAGCATATTTATCTGGATGCATAATTAGAGGTCTCTTCTCTCTGCATGTACTTATACTTTGTAAGTTGTCTATCCTACACACACACACACACACACACACACACAATCTATTTATATACATATGTGTATATATACATACACATACTCACACATGTGTTTATATACATATACATCTATATGTATACACACACACTCACGAATATAATTTTTATGATTACAAAACAGTGTGGATAGGGCTGTCTGTCTGCTTTAGATGGTGTGATCTGAAAAGGCCATTCTGAAAAACTGACATTTGAATTGAAATTACATGGAGGAAAATGTCCCAGTCATCAAAAGAACATTCCAGATAGAAAAAGAACAAACCCAAAGTCCTTGCTCAGCAAAGCCCGATATGTTGATGAGGTGACTGGACCACAGGGGCTGAGTGGGAAGGTGGCATGGGAGGAGGATGCTGAGGCTGGAGGGTCAGACCATGCATATATGGGTCAGGAGAGTCGCATGGATGAAGGGACATCTGAGAACAGACATGTTGCTGATATCAGCGTTTTATGGACTTCTCCAAACATGAAGTGAATGGGATTTAGCATTAATTCCACCTATTCCAGGAGAAGTTTAACGATCATGCTTATGGTGGATATGCTTTCCAATGTGGACCCAGAGATAAATTCTAGCACATTGTAGCGATAATCCTATGGTAAGTGGTCCTCTGAGAAGCAAAAGAAAAATGTAGGAAGGACATGTACAGTTAAACACACACACACACACACACACACTTAAGGAGTTGATAAAACTGCAAGAACTTAACCATGACATCTGCTTAGGTTCACAGGTTGCCTGTTATGCATTTGGGTTACACTATAAAGTCAAAGCTAACAATCCCAAGTTTGTTCTGGGTTCAGAAGCACAGTACTGAGATCCAAACCCCCCAAAGAAGGAAACACATCTTTGGATTTGACCCACCCTACAAAATTTTTAAGGGTAAATATTTTAAGTATAAACATTACGGTAATCAGATAAAATATATAGCTCAGGATGGCACCCTGGGTGGCAGAATGGGACATGGGACTTGGCTGTTTTGGCTGTGGGCAACATATAAAGGAGAACTGTGTCTAAGTCCTGAGAGATGAAGATGAGAAATTGAAGACTACAAAGTCCAAGGGAGTGAGTAGAGGAGACAGGAAGAAGGGTGTCCAAAGGCAGAACCAAGGTCAGAGAGTGGGGAAGATGGAGCTAGGCGGTCTGGGGAGTAGAGTGAGGAGAAGTCCCTGTAATAGGATCTGAGTGGTGGGGATTCATATATCACACAAATGGACAGAAAGTGGTCTGTGGTAGAGGCCCATGATGGAGCTGATTTGGAGAAGATGAGGATTAATAATACAGTAGAACTAAGTTCATAGTTCATTAATGGAGCAAAAGAGGGGCAAAAGAGCTGACTCAGGTTGCCCTAGGTCCATATGCCCTCAAGGCTTTCATTCACTGTTTTGTGAGTAAACAGTTCTCAATAAATATTCTTTGATTTGAAATGATGCAAAGGTCATAGAAACAGAGTCAGAACTTCTCCAAGACTTCAAACTAAATTCCAAGAAGCCCAAAGGTACCTCAGAAGTCCCCCGAGGGAGTGAGGGGGATATAACAAGGCAGAGCCCTGAACCTCTCCCTGACCTAAACCAGACAGCTCTGCTCTTCTCTGAGTCACATGAAGAGATATCAGAAAAGATTTGGAAATGAGATTCAAAATGGAAACAGCATTTGAAAGCACTGAATTAAGAAAGGTAAGAATAGTATTCCATTGTGTATATATACCACATCTTCTTGATCCATTCATCTGTTGATGGACATCTAGGTTCTTTCCATAGTTTGGCTATTGTGGAGATTGCTGCTATAAACATTCGGGTGCACGTGCCCCTTTGGATCACTACATTTGTATCTTTAGGGTAAATACCCAGTAGTGCAATTGCTGGGTCATAGGGCAGTTCTATTTTCAACACTTTGAGGAACCTCCATGCTGTTTTCCAGAGTGGCTGCACCAGCTTGCATTCCCACCAACAGTGTAGGAGGGTTCCCCTTTCTCCGCATCCTCGCCAGCATCTGTCATTTCCTGACTTGTTAAAAAAAAAAAAAAAGGGCGAAAGAAAGGTAAGAATACATTCCCTTTCCCCTTCTTAGCCAATTGAAGCCAAGATATTTGGGAGCTAGCAAATGCAAGACATGATTCCTGGGGAGATGCTCCAGATGTGGCCTAAAAACAGAAAACTGATGTCTTGGGGATGGACAATTACAGTTATACCTCCCAGCAGTAATTACCTTGACCACCCGCCAGTCGGTGTGGATCTGCCGGGGAGCCAGGGCCACCACGGGAAATGATGCTGCTCTTGTGTAGCCAAAGGAATCCTCATCATTTTCTCCACTCTCTTCTGTTTCACTATGGGCTATCATAGACATATCCGACATTTGTGAAGTGAAATTCCTATCTGGCAGCTGCTCACAACAAACAAAGATTGACTAGTAGCTTCTGTGCTCCAGGAAGTTCTCTGGGAAGGACCTACATTTGGTTGAGTTTCTTTTCTTCTGCTCTGGGAATTTTCCCATAAGGATTTAGGAAGAAATGGAGAGGAACCATCTTACTTGATTGTTTTTAGGTGACTATGGATGGGGAATGAGGGTGTCAGGCTTTTGGTGTAGTAGATAATATTCCCTGACTCTGGAATTACTTGTATTTTAAAATGACTTTAATTAAAAAATCACAATCAGTGGTTCCCTCTCAATGCATAATATTCTCATGAATGCTAAGAAAATGAAACAAATCCACAGTTAATATGTTGGGAAACTTCCATCACTTGTGTGTATTTTTTTTAAAAACGCAATATAATAACAGTTCTGGACTTTTAATTTTTATTTTATATTTAAATGACAAAGAATTTGTCAAATGTGCATCATAGTTCTTTCCCATCTTCTTAGAAATATAAATTGCTGGGGGGGGGTGCTATAATTTTAGACCAGAAAACACATGCCAGATGTCTTATATGAAGCTGACCCGCCCTAGGATATATGCCTTAGTCATTAGGAGGTGTCCTAAATATTACCGCAAAGCCCTGGAATGATGGGTCTGAACCCTCACTTATACTTAACTGCTGGCATGTTGCTTTGTCTCCGTGTCTTGTGCTCCTACTTCCATTGATGTAAAGGAAGCACCAATTAGATAACACTCCATTATTAGGGAACCAAGCACAAGCCAGCTGAGGCAGGGGACCCGCCTTCTCGCAGAGAAACAATGTGAAGCCTGCTTGGCTGAGGGTCCCCGGCCTCACTCACACTTTGCTTTTGATATTCTCCAGCACACACTATAAACATGTCTAAGGCTGTCTTGTTCAGTTTGTTTATTCAAAGTATATTGTCCAGCATAGACAAAAGGGAAATCTAGCAGGACTCTGCAGATGACAGCAGGGAGAGAGAGAGACAGAGAGAAGCAAAAAAGGAAAAGGGAAAAAAAAAGGCAAAGTGGGGAAAACAGGAAACAGACCAGTGAGAAGAGTCAAAATGCTGAGATTCAGGAAGCAGGGCTTCTAAATGCTCTAATCTCCACTGGGCAGCTGGTGTGCGTAGTGGTTTGTACAATTCCAGGGTTCTCTGTGCACCCCAGTACCACTGTTAAATAGGGCTCATCTTCATTAACAAGAGAAATGAGTACTCTTTACTTACTTTTCTTCCACATGACCAACTCCTTTTCTTCCTTAGAAGTCTTCATGCCACCTCTTAATCCCAAATTCCCTAGGTAAAGTAGCATATGCCCAGCTCCATCACTCATCACCCACATTACGTCCTGCATAGGTCTGATTTATTTTGTTACAGTTTGTTGTTTTATTGTCATTGTTGTTTATGGCCTCTCTCCTCAAGGCTGCAAAGCCCAGGGAAGTGGGAATATTCTTCTCTTATCACTACCCTATCACTCAGTATTTAGACATGCCTCACCTGTGAGTAGATATCCAAAAAATATTTATTAATTGAGTAAATAGGTAAATCAATGAATGAGTCTACCAGATGGTATAGAATGCATGTGAAAGGAATGGGAATATAGTAAGGTGTCCATTGTCACTGAAGAAATATCTGTAATTTAGAACTTTTACACATATGCTACTAAGCAGGAAGCTAAAGTCATGGCAAGTGATATCTGCCTAAATATACCTAAATAAAATACACATAAATAAAATAAAATATGCAGAAAGTCAGAAATCTGACTATTTCAAAGAACTTCCACTATATTGATTCCCTGGAAAGGTTTTTAATATTACATTATTTTGAATTTCAAGGAATTGGAACCTTCTCATCACTTGTAACATCATTTCTAACATACCCACTGCCATTTTCTACTGATAAATCAAGCGCCATGTTGCATTTCCTGGCTGGGCTAAAAAGAAGCTTTTCTCTATCCCTTTATGAATATACTATTAACAAAGAGCTAATTATTCTCATGGAGTAACATACTTCTTCCAATTTACCAATTAGGAGATAGCCATTTGTAATAGTTGGAAAAGAGGAAATGGTACATGGGCTAAGAGAAAATTTGGAAAGGGAATGTGATTGGAGAAATAATTTTGAAAGGTGAAATGAAGGAGGAAAGAAACAAAGGAAAAGAAAAATTAGAAGTTGGAGGTGAAGTCATTCTAGACCCTCTTCAATAACCTCTGCACCTTGAAGCTGTGGACATAGGACTTGACAAAGGATCCTATGCCACATGCTTAACAGATCCTTCTGGTCATTCGGGGTAATGCGACTCAGGTTTCACCTAGAGGCAGTTCTATCTGGGGCCCTTTGATCCCCTCTGTCCTCATCTGAAAATTGGGAATAATAAAGTCTTAAGAGGGCAATTATGAGATGAAGTAAGATCACACAAAGGAATGTACTATGTCTAGCTCAGTTCATATCATATCAGAACCTTCCTCCAGTTTCTCCCCAGCTTACCCAGACTCAAAGCCATAGAAAAAGTCAGGCAGCAATTCCTCTTCTGCACAAAAACAAACTCTATTGACTCCAATATTTGGGCTTGGACTAGAAATCCAAAATCTCTTTTTATTCCATTCCCTACAATCGCAATCCTTTTTTTTTATATGACTGATTATACTTTTCCAACTTTATTAGACCCATCGTGAATATAATTTCCTCTTGATTATTATGGCCCTTAAAAATTGTCAGGTTGTGAGGTGCTTGGGTGGCTCAGTTAGCTCAGCATCTGACTCTTGATTTCTCAGATCACGATCTCAAGTTTGTGAATTGAGCCCCACATCAGGCTTCATGCTGAGTGTACAGTCTGCTTAAGATTCTGTCCCTCTGTCTCTCCTTTTCTCCTTGCTCTCTCTCCCTTTCTCTGTGGGGAAAAAAAATTGTCAGGTTGTAATTTTAGTTATTTAGTTATTCTATTCCTCAAGTAATATAATAAAGTAGGCTGAACCTATATTGAGCTATGTAAGTATATATGAATATGTGTATGTGTATATGTGTGTGTACAGTTTTTATTCTAAACCCTTCCTGCCAGCTTGTTTCCTTGCCAAGAACCCCTAATCCTGTCTATTAGGGAACTGGAGGTGTGGAATCCACGTAATTGAAGAGTCCAGTGTTCCAAAGATTCTAATTATGTGAGACAGAGTAGTGGAGCATGCATTACTAATGAAGAGTATTTGGGCTGGTTTCCCAAACTCAGATGCCAGGGAGTTTCCTGACAATAAAAGCAAGCCCTCAAGGATTAGATACATAAGGGAAGATGCTTCTGGGCTTTGATGGATGGTGTATGTAGGACAACACTATATTGATATTGCCAAACATTCGACTCTCAGGCCACATTAATGAAGATCTTGAGTCCAGAATAGGACAGGTGTTAATCCCAAGGCATTTGGCGGTGGTCACACCACTCTCTTCAGATGCCACCTCTTAAAAGACAGTGGAGGAAAGGATGGTTTTCTAGAATGGTCAGGATTTTCACATTTAATCCTTGAGAAATAATAAAGGAAATTGGGAGTGCTTCTTATGACTGTAAAAGAACTGAATGAAGGATATGTAGGCATTAACTTCACAGACATTTCGAAGGAAGAGGGACTAGCTTTCCCTGACTATTAACAAAAGCAACACAAGCTCCAGTGTGCAGAGGCCCCAGAGAGAAAGTAGAAATGGCAGAATCTTAGAGTGCCTAAGATCTGTGGTTGAACCTCAGTGTCGCATCTGTAATTCTGGAGCTACTGCGATCATTCTATTCCTTGAACATGCCGGGCTCACTCTGGCCACAGGGCCTTTGCACTGGTTTGGCATTGGCTAGCCTCTCTGCCTGGTATGTTCTTCTTTCATTAAATTATTTAGGTCTCAGCTCAATGTCATCTCTTTACAGAGGTTTACAACTGAAGCTAAAGTACTCATTTACCCATTTCCTCATACTCTTTATCTCAAGATTTTATTTAGTATTGATCACTCTCTTTAATTTTCTTCTTCATTTGTTCACACATTTTTATCCTCTCTACTTAATGTAAGCTCCACCATAATAGAACTCTGTCTTAGTCACCATTATTTTCAGTACTTAGAACTGTGTTGATTCAAATAAGTTACCCTGAATATAACTTTTAAGCAAAATAATGATCCTGGCACTCAGTACAAATGGTGTTTAATCAGATAATTCATTCCCTAGTTAAATATAAAATATTCTACTTCTAATGCATTTGATCTAAGTAATCCCAACCCTTTCTCTCCCACTCAAGAAACCATCATGATAAAATGCATGACTCTATCGATGCATTTGGAGCCTACCTCCACTGTGATTACAGCTGATTGGGTTGTGAGTGTTTATCTGACCCAAGACTGTCTAGTTACATAACTTCCCAGGAATTGTTGCAACTGGAATGCATAAAAGATATGTAGACTGCCTATGATGGTAGGAGAAATGGCATATGAAGCTCAGAATTTTTTTGGCAACCCTACTCCCTACCGTGTTGGAAGCCAACCTGGTAAAGAAGGGCATGAAGCTGGCCCTCAGAGAGAAACAGAGACATAGTTGAAAATTTCAAATCACAAGTCCATTAGACCCTGAGGCCATGTCACCCTGCCTAGCCTGTGGTTATGTGAGATTTCCCCAGGATTCTCCCCATAAGTGTCCTCTTTTGCCTGCATTGGCTCAAATAGTTTGTAACATTAATCATAAAGATAGTGCTGGTCAAAATAGAAATCAACTGAGTGAGTGATATGGAAATAACCTGATGTGTGGACACATGGTAGGTACTCAGAAGTACTCAATGACTTCTTCAATAAGTGAAAAAAATAGTGCTTCTGATATATAAATAAGACATAATAATTCAGTTAAGAGCTGCATCTGCCCCATGCAATTTTGTCTCATAAATTATATTCTCTCTAAATGGCAAGTAAACCATATGGCCTCTGAAAGAGAGATGGGGGCCCAGCTTGAAACAAGACCCAATATTACATGGGCATTGGGCAAAACTGAAGGCTCACAGAATGTATCTGGAGAAGATATTTGGCCTCCAAAGAGGCAAATTGGTATTTTCTAAAATGTGAACAACAGTGGAGAGGCCTGAGGCTAACGTTTCAGGGTTTCCTCGGGGTCTCAGCAGTTCTGGATCTGAGAGTGTGTTGTATATCCAAGTAGTTCTTGAGGAAACCACAGGCAGACCCTGACATGGGAGAGCATATCCTGAAGGAGCATGAGCCAGAGCGTTTGAAATGGAATGTACAGCAACATCCCACCCAATCGCAAGGGATGCCACCCCACACGTAGAGGTTAAGAAAGCTGCCGAGATTGAGACACTGCATCCAATCGGGCCCCTCCCGGTAGAAGTCAGTGGAGACAGAACTGCATTTTGGGGAGCAACCTCATGCAATCAATTGGTAAGAGAACAAACTGAGCTGAGATGCCAGATTTCCCCTCCTGGGTGACATCATTAGGAGGCACATAACTCAACCTTGCAACACTTATTCAAGGGAGAACAGCTACATATGGTGGAGACCTTCATAGGAAAGTGAAAGGGCCCAAGGGTTTAGTAAAACCAGCTGTTTCCACTTCTGAAAATAAAATAACAAAATTTAAAATGATATAAAGTTCAAAGTTTAACAAATTCATCTGAAGCTATTTGCAGACTCTGGATATTGTGGGGTCTTTCTGGTGGAGATGGTGTTCTTGGTGTAGTGTTGCTAATATCTAAGCCAATGGTATTTTGAAATAGCACAATATGGTTGGAAGTGAACTGGACTTGGATGTTTGAATCTGTATTTAAGTGCTGGTTCTGCCCCTTTTCACTTGGGTGAACCTGTAGAAGATCCGACATCTCTCTGAACATCATGGGAAAAATAGGGAACTAATTACACATTCTATTACCATCCAACAACAGAGAGATTGCTAATAGAAGAACGTGATTCTAGGAACTGCAACACTCTGGAAAATGACTGTCAGCATAGGATCCTGAGCTCACAGATGGCAAGATGAGCCTTAGAGCAAAGGGAGAACAGCAAGAGAAAGTAGAAGTTTCTTGAAGGGTCAGGAAAACAGGAAGTGGTAGAAGTACATTAGCAGCCAAGGTGTGGTCATTTGTTTTGCAATGGATGGGAAGGAAGTGTTAACAGTTTGAGATTAAAAAAAAAAAAAAATACTTGGACATTTTCTGGAAGGAGGAAGACAAAGATAGTAGCTAATAGAGATAGGGCAGGATGAGGACTTGATCATGGGAGAAAGGAAGGGAAAGGAAGAGGAAAGAAGAGAAGGATTGTTAACTACCTACTCCATGGTAGCCTCTATATCCAAAGTTCCATGCTTTCCCTTGACTCAAATGATCTTCCATTATTTTCTCTGGCTCAGTCCTATTTAACCTGAAAGAACTACTTTAAGTGTCTGTCTCTGTGTCCTGGGAAGCCATTGCTGTTCCTCTGGACTTTCTTATGGCATAGTGCTAGTTATGCTGAAATGGAACTAACTCTCCCTCTGCCTTTCTCAACAGATGCTAAAAGGGAAGCAAGTAAAGATAGAGCAGGCTGTGTGATCATGAGGCACCTTACCATACTTTTAAAGTCATGCCCCTTTCTCCTTGTCCTGCTCTCCCCTCTTCCCCACCAATGCAAGTCCTGGTTTACATTTCTATTTGCCTTGACCCCTTTTTTCATGTCCCTTGATTGTCCTTAATCCTTAAGTCCAACATTGCAATACCTGACTAGTATATTTCACAGGCAGGCCAACTAACATCCCCGTGGGAGCCCATCTTGCTTAGATCGTCACTGGCAGATTTACTTCCAGCGTGATTGTTGCAAGAATTTGTTTAACAGAATGAATGATCAACCCTGAGTAAAAGGATTATGAAAAACTTAATAGCATTGTAGCAATGTGGTTGTTAATGAAATACAGTTGGCTGCTCCTGCCATTTGGCACCAACCGACCCAACACTGTCAACATCACAATACGATATTTGTTCCCAATTATTTTACAGCAACAACTGAAATACAATATGGTATTAATCATATTTATTATAAGTATCAATTTGAGAAATTTCTGACATGCCAGAAGATGAATAGGTTTATTATGAAAAGCAATTCTGCTTGGTGCATGCTGACTGCTGCAGTGTAATAAACAGCCTCTGTAGGACTTTTTTTTTCTTTTTTTTTTTAAGAAATAAAGCAAGAAAGACGTACTGGAAAAAAAAAAAAAAAGTGAAGCATCAAGACCCTTCAAATGCCTGGTGTTTCTAGGGGCCAAACACAACCTTGTGCCTTTAGGGTTTCAGCAAGTAAAAACTAAGCCAGGGGAATATTCCAGACCCTCAGAAAAGAAAGCAAGGATGGATTCATGATTGGGACCAAAACGGAAAGAATCCTGAAGGGAGGCAAATGACATCTGAAAACGCATTACCCTCTAACCTACTGCTCCTCTTTCAATGCTACCCTAAGCAACTGTACTCCTTTAGGGAATTCAATATGCTATCAGCTCTATCCAGAAAACAATATTACAGTGGTCATTTCTTCACTTCTTTCAGAAACTTCTTTTCAAATATCTCCTTCTCAGGAAGGTCTTCTTCCTGAGAACCCCACTTAAAAAAAATACTCTCCCCTAAATTCTCTAGTCTTTTATTTGTAATAACTGTGTGACTAGATCTGTATTTTACTTCCTGTAATCTTCTGCACTTCCACTGGATTGTTAACCACATGAGAACTGAGCATTCATTTTGTTCACTGCCTTGCATAGGCATGCCTGGCATATAGCAAAAATATTTGTGGTATAAATGAATGAACAAACAAATGGATGAATGGATGATAGATGGATGGATGGATGGTTGGACGAATTAGTTCCCAATGTCTTTATGAACTAAACTTGGATAATTTCATCTCTTTAAAATATTTCTTCATTTCCTGTTTGTCCCTGGATTCTTATATTCTGGCTCCTAGTTAGTTCCTCCACATTAGACCTTTTTCAACAGCTCCCAAACACATTGTTCTGAGTCCCTTCCTTCTGTTCTCACTATTGCCACTAAGGTATCTTTAAGAAAAAAAAAAAATTGTGTTCTCCTCTTGCTTCACCGATGTAGTTAAATCTTCCATGAATCTCCTATTATGTTAAGGATGGAGCTCAAAATCCTTAGCATGACATACAAAACACTTCACGATCTGGTTCTTACATGTGTTTCCAGCTTCAGCTCCTGCACATCTCCTCCTTCCCAGGTACATTTTCCATCCAGCAGGTATGCCTCCTATGTAGGTGTTCTCCCAAATATACCACTTTTTAGTTCCATTAAATCAGAGAAATTCCTCCTCTGATCCCTCTTTTGTGTTTCTTCCTTTCACACCTTTTCACATCCACATTCTTAATTTCATCATGTGACTGAAGCAGAAAGAGAGAAAAAGCATGGAGCTCACAAAAATATGTTGAAGAATCCAGGGTTGTATAGAATTTACTGCACAAGAATAGAATCTGTCAAGTCAGGCAAGCAAACAAGGAGAACTATTTTCAAAGAAGACCCAGTGGAACTCACTGGAGAAGTAATAAAGAGTTATATATTGGGGGGCTTTTAAACAAATCATGATCAAAATTCATCTGTACTCTCTAGGATATTGTCATAAGCAGATATAAACGTTTCTTGGCAGGAAAGGGGTTCTGTCAGTCTAGCCTTGGAATACTAGTGAGCTGTCACTGAGTAAGAACTTCGGGGTAGAAGAAGATACATGTGAATGCCTCTCAAGTCTGAGGCAGGATGTGGAGGTGAGAATTTATATTCTGGAAAGAAGGAGAGCTGTCAGAAATAGTAGTGCTGACCTCACAGAAGAAGTAATAACATCCCCATTTACTTACATGATTCAAATCACATTCACTTACGGGAAGATTGTCATCCATGATGGTGCTGTCAAATTCCTCCCAAATGACTCTTCCATTTTACTGAAGTATTTGTCACAATATACAACATTTCTTCATTCATTTGTGTGTTTCTCCAGCTAGAGCAAAGGGTTCCATGCTTCACTCATCCTATATTACTAGTGCCTACATGTCATCAATCCTAGTGGATATTGTATAGATTTAGACTGAGGCTTGAAGAATAAGTGAAAGTAAGCTTACCAAGCATAACTGAGAGCAACTGTTGTAGACATAAGGTATTTGTATACTTTATTGTCTGCAGAATGGTTATAACCATAGAAATGAATAACATAGGGAGAAGTGAGGAGGCCTTTGGAATGTTGGAAAGATAACTTCATGTGAGTAACTACAACAAAATCTAATGCTAGTGACACTGATGTTGACCCATAGAGGAGAAACTATAGTGCTTCATACAATGCCTAGCACACAGTAAGCAATCAACCAATCAATCAATCTGTCAAAAGTTGGGATAGAAATTGGTACAAACATTGAAATCAATATGTCTTAAGATTTCTAAGGCAACTCTGTTAGCCATTCAACTTTTCTTTTTTATTTTTTTTAATTTTTTAATTTATTTTCTGCATAACAGTATTCATTGTTTTTGCACCACCCCCAGTGCTCCATGCAATCCATGCCCTCTCTAATACCCACCACCTTGTTCCCCCAACCTCCCACCCACCCCCGCCCCTTCAAACCCTCAGATTGTTTTTCAGAGTCCATAGTCTCTCATGGTTCACCTGCCCTTCCAATTTCCCCCAAGTCCCTTCTCCTCTCCACCTCCCCTTGTCCTCCATGCTATTTGTTATGCTCCACAAATAAGTGAAACCATATGATAATTGACTCTCTCTGCTTGACTTATTTCACTCAGCATAATCTCTTCCAGTCCCATCCATGGTGATACAAAAGTTGGGTATTCATCCTTTCTGATGGAGGCATAATACTCCATAGTGTATATGGACCACATCTTCCTTATCCATTCGTTCGTTGAAGGGCATCTTGCTTCTCTCCACAGTTTGGGGACCGTGGCCATTGCTGCTCTAAAAATTGGGGTACAGATGGCCCTTCTTTTCACAACATCTGTATCTTTGGGGTAAATACCCAGTAGTGCAATTGCAGGTTCATAGGGAAGCTCTATTTTTAATTTCTTGAGGAATCTCCACACTGTTCTCCAAAGTGGCTGTACCAACTTGCATTCCCACCAACAGTGTAAGAGGGTTCCTCTTTCTCCACATCCCCTCCAACACATGTTGTTTCCTGTTTTGTTAATTTTGGCCATTCTAACTGGTGTAAGGTGGTATCTCAATGTGGTTTTAATTTGAATCTCCCTGATGGCTAGTGATGATGAACATTTTTTCATGTGTCTGGTAGCCATTTGTATGTCTTCATTGGAGAAGTGTCTGTTCATATCTTCTGCCCATTTTTTGGCATGATTATCTGTTTTGTGTGTGTTGAGTTTGAGAAGTTCTTTATAGATCCTGGATATCAACCTTTTGTCTGTACTGTCATTTGCAAATATCTTCTCCCATTCCGTGGGTTATAAATATCCATGCCCCCAATATTGGAGCAGCCTATCACATAAGAAAACTGTTAATCAAGATAAAGAGTCATATTGATATGAATACATTAAAATAGGAGATCTTAACACACCTCTCTCAGAAATAGACAGATCACCGAAGCAGATAATCAATAAAGAAACAAGAGCATTGAATGACACATTGGACCAGATGGACCTCATAGATATATACAGAACATTCCACCCTAAAGCAACAGAATACTCATTCTTCTCAAGAGCACATGGAACCTTCTCAAGAATAGACCACATACTGGGTCACAAATCAGGACTCAACCGATACCAAAAGACTGAGATTATTCCCTGCATATTCTCAGATCACAATGCTTTGAAACTGGAGCTCAATCAAAAGGAAAAGTTCGGAAGGAACTCAAACACCTGGAAGCTAAAGACCACCTTGCTTAAGAATGCTTGGATCAACCAGGAGATCAAAGAAGAACTGAAACAATTCATGGAAACCAATGAGAATGAAGACACTTCAGTCCAAAACCTATGGGATACAGCAAAGGCAGTCCTAAGGGGGAAATACATAACCATCCAAGCCTCCCTCAAAAAAAAAAACTGAAAAATCCAAATTACACCAGCTGTCTCTACACCTTAAAGAATTGGAGAATCAACAACAAATCAAACCAACTCCACACATAAGAAGGGAAATAATCAAGATTAGAGCTGAGATCAATGAGGTAGAAACCAGAGATGCAGTAGAATGTATCAATGAAACTAGAAGCTGGTTTTTTGAAAGAATCAATAAGATAGATAAACCATTGGCCACACTAATCCAAAAGAAAAGAGAGAAAGCCCAAATTCATAAAATTATGAATGAATAGGGAGAGATCACAACTAACACCAAGGAAGTAGAAACAATCATCAGAAGATATTATCAACAGTTATATGCTAATAAGCTAAGCAACCTAGATGAAATGGATGCATTCCTGGAAAACTATAAACTCCCAAAATTGAACCAGGAAGAAACTGACAACTTGAATAGACCGATATCTAGTAACGAGATTGAAGCAGTGATCAAAAACATCCCAAAAAACAAGAGACCAGGACCTGATGGATTCTCTGGGGAATTCTACCAAACTTTCAAAGAAATAACACCTATTCTCCTTAAGCTGTTTCGAAAAATTGAAGCAGAAGGAAAACTTCCAGACTCTTTCTATGAATCCAGCATTACCCTTATCCTCAAACCAGGCAAAGACCCTACCAAAAAGGAGAATTTCAGACCAATATGACTGATAAATATGGATGCTAAAATTCTCAACAAGATCCTAGAAAACAGGATCCAACAGCACATTAGAAAGATTATCCACCATGACCAGGTGGGATTCATCCCTGGGCTACAAGGATGGTTCAACATTCACAAATTAATCAATGTGATAGATCAAATTAATAAGAGAAGAGAGAAGAACCACATGGTCCTCTCAATTAACACAGAAAAAGCATTTGACAAAATCCAGCATCCATTCCTGATTAAAACGCTTCAAAGTATAGGGATAGAAGGAAAATTCCTGAACTTCATAAAATCTATCTATGAGAGACCCACAGCAAATATCATCCTCAATGGGAAAAAGCTTGCAGCCTTCCCATTGAGATCAGGAAGATGACAAGGATGCCCACTCTCACCACTCTTGTTCAACATAGTATTAGAAGTCCTAGCAACAGCAATCAGACAACAAAGAGAAATAAAAGGTATCCAAATTGGCAATGAAGAAGTCAAACTCTCTCTCTTCGCAGATGACATGATTCTTTATATGGGAAACCCAAAAGCCTCCACCTTCAAACTACTAGAACTCATATAGCAATTCAGTAACGTGGCAGGATACAAAGTCAATGTGCAGAAATCAGTGGCTTTTCTATACACTAACAATGAAAATACAGAAAGGGAAATTAGGGAATCAATTCCATTTACTATAGCACCAAGAACCATAAGATACCTGGGAATAAACCTAACCAAAGAGGTAAAGGATCTGTACTTGAGGAACTATAGAACACTCATGAAAGAAATTGAAAAAGACACAAAAAGATGGAAGACCATTCCATGCTCTTGGATCAGAAGAATAAACATTGTCAAAATGTCTATACTGTCTATACTGCCTAGAGCAATCTATACTTTTAATGCCATTCTGATCAAAATTGCACCAGCATTTTTCAAAGAGCTGGAGCAAATAATCCTAAAATTTTTATGGAATCAGAAGAGATTCCAAATCCTAAGGAAATGTTGAAAAACAAAAATAAAACTGGAGGCATCACGTTGCTTGAATTCAAGCTTTACTACAAAGCTATGATCACCAAGACAGCATGGTACTGGCATAAAAACAGACACCAGTGGAACAGAGAGCCCAGATATGGACCCTCAACTTTATGGTCAAATAATCTTCGACAAAACAGGAAAAAATATACAGTGGAAAAAAGACAGTCTCTTCAATAAATGGTGCTGGGAAAACTGGACAGCTATATGTAGAAGAATGAAATTCAACCATTCTCTTATACCGTACACAAATATAAACTCAAAATAGATAAAAGACCTCAATGTGAGACAGGAATCCATCAGAATTTAGGCAGTAACCTCTTCAATATCAGCCACAGCAACTTCTTTCAAGATATGTCTCCAAAGGCAAAGGAAACAAAAGCAAAAATGAACTTTTGAGACTTCATCAAAATCAAAAGCTTCTGCACAGCAAGGGAAACAGTCAAAAAAATCAATTTTTCTCTTTTTTTAATATTTTTATTTTATTTATTTGACAGAGATCACAAGGAGGCAGAGAGGCAGGCAGAGAGAGAGGAAGGGAAGCAGGCTCCCTGCTGAGCAGAGAGCCTGATGCGGGGCTTGATCCCAGGGCCCTGGGATCATGACCTGAGCCGAAGGCAGAGGCTTTAACCCA
The DNA here is from genome assembly GCF_964662115.1 of Mustela nivalis. Classification (NCBI taxonomy): domain Eukaryota; kingdom Metazoa; phylum Chordata; class Mammalia; order Carnivora; family Mustelidae; genus Mustela; species Mustela nivalis. The sequence continues at coordinate 13,606,632 of NC_139021.1, read as the reverse complement.
CTGAGCCACCCAGGCGCCCCTCAACTTTTCTTTTTTAAGGTAAGATTTTATGAAGACCATTGATAGAAATAAACAACCATAATATATTTTTATTTTGCCTTAGTTATCTTACTCATGGCCCCAGATGGTTGTCTCATAGGTGGGTGTGGCTAAGGAAGGAAAGTTTCTAGTAGCACAATTCATCTATGATGCCTCTGCAATGATTATTCTAATTCCCTCTTCAATTTCCAAAAGGTTTATAGAAAATCACAGGTCGACATTATTTCTTCCCTTGAACTATTTTGTTGGATAGAATTTATTTTGCATGGAATTGTTTAAGATGACTTTTTGACTATAGCTTTTGTCTTATGGGATTTTTTACAACCTGATTTTTTTGCTGATACAAAAAGCTTTTGTTCTTTAAAAGGGCAGGGCTATATTTCCCTTCAAACGCTCTTAAATCACTAGAGAGAATTAGTTTTTAGTAACAGTGAGGAAAGGACATTTCACTCCTGGAACATAAGGAATAGGAGACTTGATAACTAGATACTGGAAACCTATTGAAGTTTTTTTATTCCATTATCCCCACAACTGGCATAAAATAGCCTGGGGGGGTGCTGAAAATAAAACAATGAAAGTGATAACTAAGCATAATATTTTGTCCAAAAGAGTCCACAAATATCCACATGTCATCTTTTTCAATTTTATTCCTGAAGTGAATAGGAAATAAACCATTGAAGGATTTGAGATGTAGCTTAAGACATGGGTGTGGTCATTATAATTAAGGCAAAGAAACATAAAGTCACACTGGAATCATTGTTAATAGCATAGGGTAGAGAAAGTTGTAATAAGCTGGAAGGACTATTATCCTTCAATCTTTATTAATAAACAGGAAGTGGCAATTTCACAGCAAATTCCAAAACTCCTTACTCTGATCAAAAGTCAATTCAATATGGGGGATTCCTGTAGGAAAGAGTAAAATAAGGAATAAATGTAAGCTTTGTTCTTTTGTTACATTGTTAATGCAAGAAGAGGAAAAGAGGCTGATTAAACACTACAAGAGAACAAAAATGTATGCAAAATTTTGGAGTAAGCTTGCAGGATGCACAGGAAATTGGAGCTTGGAACTTCCTGTTCCATCAAGACAGGCATTCTACTCTCTTTTATCTCACTTCTCCAATAAATAAATAGATAGATAGATAGATAGATAAATAAATACATACATACATGAATAGATAAATAAATAAATAAAATGGAATTTTAGGCCCCAGCAAGGGAAATTTTAGCTGGAATTGATGGTACTATCAGAGTATAAGTTACTCTCAAAGAAAGTAAGTAGGAAGCTTACTAAGAGGACGGGTTATTTCCAAAAGAACTGGAAATTGGATTGTATTTTAGATCTGTTTGGTGCTAGCACTGATACTGTTTTCCTTGCTGGCCACAAAAACTTTACTCTCAGTTCCTTTAGTGTCTTGGTTCTTACCTGCTGTGGTTGTAGAAGGCACAAATGTACCTTTAAAAGAGATTAGGGTGAGAAGTGTCTTCTATATCCCCACAATCAGAAAGAAAAGACAGGCAATAGCAAACTGGTAGTGGGCTCATACCCAAATCAAAATCTAACCAGCCTGCACACAACTCACTCCTGGTTCTACATTTGAAGATGGGAGTGTAAGGACCGAATATCAACATGAACACCCAATAGAGGGCAGCCTGGTAGAATCGAAAGAGTATTGATCTGAGGGTCAACGGACCTTGGTTTCCTTCTCAGCTGTGCCACAAGTTGAAGTCAATATTTTTTCCATTTTTCAATGTCATAATCTAAAATGAAAAGAAAAACAAAACAAAACAGAACAAACAAACAAAAAAAAAACAAACAAAAAACGGGGGAGTTAGACTAGTCAGGATATGGCAAACTGTGGCTTGCTAGCCAAATCTGGCCCACCAGCTGTTTTTATAAATAAAGTTTTATTGAAATACAGCAAAAAGCACAAAGTTTTATTGAAACACAACACAAAGTTTTATTGAAATCCCTATTTATTTACATCTTATCTATAGCTACTTCTGTGCTGCAGTGGCAGAACTCAGTAGTTGCAACAGAGGCCAAGTGTTCCAAAAGCCAAAATATTTGCTTCTGAACCTTTACAGACAGTTTGCTGAGTTAGTGCCAGAGAAATCTAGGGTCTCAATTGATCCTCTAGAACACTGGGCATCATAGTTTCCACCTGTGATCACATATTGTAAAATGCATTCTCCTAATCTAGAACTCAACACATGGATTTATAGGCAAAGCTATCTGTGTCTATTCTCAAATGCAAAATCCATTCACCTAAAAATACAGCAATTATTCATGCTTTCTATCATGTCTGGGTTTGTTATAAAGGGGTGGGGGTTGGGGGCAGAAAATTCCCTGAGTCTATTTTAAGTCTGTTTCACTTTCATTATGAGACCACTGAGGCTTTTCTTGAGCAAGAGAGAGTGTGAAATAGAATAAGGCATCCAAATCAATAGATTAAATTTATTGAAAGGATGAGTAATTGGAGTAATGTTACAGAATATCAAGCAGATTATTTAGATAGCACATGAGTTTCCAGTTTGAGCAGGTCAATTTGCAGGCCATCAGAATGTACACAGAGAAATAGGAAGGTTGATCCAAAAGCCTTCTGCATTAGAATGTAGTAATTTGTTCTCTTTAGCTATTTAATCTCTTCCTCATGTTCAGAGAAAGAAAGGAAGTGGTGATGAGAGAGGGGCGTAATGAGATCATGCTGTAATTGCTTATACAGATAACAATAACAGAGACCTTTTCACACCTGCTTATATCCCAGATTGTATTTACAGCCCTTTCCCCCATACAGATTTCAGATCATGAATAGAGGGGTAAATCAGGAAAGTCCCAGAGTGGATCTAGGGAAGTGGTTGCCAAGTTCATCTATAGATCTTCAGTGGAGCCTCGGCCCCAGACTTACTGAATCATGGTCTCTGGGGATGGGGCCCATGCAGTTCTATCTTCAGTGGGGTGCATCCAGGATTTGCTGTGCAGGTAGGGTTGGGGATGCCTGTAGAGTCCCAGCAACCCACTTTTGCATACTGAGAATGAAGTGACTTCCTGAAGATCACAGAGTGCACAAAACCACCCCTGACTCCTGGTCTATCTCTCTCAGGAAAGTACCAGGTCCCTGCATTGCAGGATTCAAGTGTGATGTGATTTACTCTGACCAGCCACAGAGGCTTCCATGCTCTTCCTCAGCCACGCACACTCCTGCCTCGGGCATGTGGAAATTTTTGTCTCCACTTTCTGGATTGTTGCTCCCTAATATCTACACAAATCACTTCTCTACTTTATTGACCTTACCAGAGAAGCCTTCTTTACCTTTACTTTTATTTATTTCATGACACTTACATTTACCTGGCATTTCATATACTTACATGGTTGTTTATTGTCTGTTTCCCACTTGATTCAATTAAAAGCTCTGTATCAAAAGAGAACAGCTGCATATTTCTACTGCTGTATCCCCCTCACCTATATGTGGCACATCACAGACTCTCAATAAACATTTGTAAATGAATGAATGAGTAAGCAGTTCTTCTAAATATTGTCACTTGGACTGTCAGTCAGATGTAAGAATGGGAAATAAAGGAAAGGGGCTTTGAAATCAAACAGATTTGGTTTGAATCCTTCATGCATGACCTTGAGCGACTGAGTCTTGCTGAGTCCCAGTTTCCTGTGCCTAAAGTTCAGGGCCAACATGGGATGACTACTGTGAGAATTCATGAAGCAAGCCTAATAACAGCTCCCTAGGGAGCAAGTTTGCAGAATGCCCAGGTTAGAATTTCCCACTGAGAATTCCAAGGAGCTGAGTGGTTGATGGGATTCCCCAACGGGACTGCAGAGGAGCTAGAGGATGCTTTCCTTTCTTAATCCTGAATGAGTCGGGGGCTGGGGAGGTGGGGTGTTGTGTAACTCTCAGTTGGTGCCCTTTTGAACCACATTTCATCCAGTTGTTGTGAAACAGGGAGCACAAGGGAGCCTCTTCTGGCCAGCACATATCAGGCTGTGGGCTAAGCAGGGTGTACTGAGAGGAGAGAGCGAGATTCGGCAGCTTTGTGAGGTCTCCTCCAGGCTTTTGCTCTCATGGGGCATCTGGGAATGGGCAAGTCAACCCCATGGACCTCCTAGTCCAAATCACCAAGAAGTTCTCACTAGCTAATGTAGAACATCAAAGTCTTTCATCCAGTCTCTCCAGGTGAGATTTTAGGTGTGTGGTGTCCAGGAGAGAGGAGGGAAGGAAGAGAAGACCACTGGCAATCATGCCGAAAACCTATGTTCTAGATAATTGACTAGTCACATTCATAGTCTAGCACAATTTTATATAATTCTGTTAATCTATAAGTAGGATTACTGGCTTCACTTTCCAGATGAGGAAATAAAGCTCAGCAAAGTATACTTATTGCTGTTCAGTACATGAGCCTTTCCTACTTTTCTTTACTACTTCCATAACCTTAGGAGCCATTCTTTGACTCATGCATTTGTGTTATAGTTTGTAAAAAAAATAAAAATGATAATAATAATAAAATAATAACAATAATATCTATTCATAGAACTGTTATTAAATAAAATACAGTTAAGAGCAAAACACTTCTCCCCATGCATTGCCCATAATATGTGCTCACTATATACTTGCCAATATTATTAATTTTAACCTAAGTAACCCCATCAGGGACAGAGCTGAGATTCTGACACAAGTTCATCTGACCCCGAGCTGCTTCTCTTCTTAATCCCAGTGATTTGGGACACAGCATGAACCTTACAGTCCAAGAAACTCATATTCTTGAAGAGCCTGAGCTGCATGGCTTCTCTAGCCCCTTTCCAAACATCAGATTCAGTAATACCAGTGGAAGAGTTGAGTGTCCCGTTCTGAGAGTTCTCCAGAAAGGGAAGTCTGGAATCTTCCCTGGAATCATATCCCTTTATGGCACCTCCTTTCTCTTCAGGATGCTGTGAGGACCTTTGGCCTCCATGGACTTCATCCTCCTGTACAATCGGTTCTCCTCACAATTAGTTCCTGGCGCGGTTATCAAAGAGAACTCTCTCCAAGGACGCGGAACAGGATGAAAAACACGTCGTATATTGTAAACTCAGAGTGCAATCAGGAGAGGCTCAGCAAAGGAGGAAGCTTATGTTGTGGGAATTGAGGGCTAACAGTGAAAGACAACCCACCTCCTGCCTCCCCAAGTGATTTGTAGGATGGACCATGTGCCTGCTTACACCCCCAAACAGGCCCATGGCAAAACAATGCTTAAGGAATGGAATCTCTGAAGATTTCACCTAAACTTAAGATCATTTTTCTGTCTTATTTCAAATCATAGCATGGAAGCAGACTATTTCCTCCCATCCAGAAAGTATCAGGCTTATCCATTCAAATCCTTAGGGCACATGTGGTTTGCCCTCATCTTCTGACAGCATGGATGAGGAGAAGGAGCCAAAAGACACAGCATCTCTCTTCCAATGAAAACTTAGCTTCAAAGAACAAAGTGACCACTGTTGAGAAGGTGAAGTCACAGCCTTGGCAAACCTTTGAAGCTGGAGGAGAAGATGTAAATTAAGTACAGACAAGTGGGGTATAAAAATAAAATCCTTGAAGGAAAAGCAAAACTCATCTGCAATGGGTGTGAATGTAAAGGAAGCTGGCCAAGGCAAGGAGGAGATAAACAGGATTGCATGATGTAATCACACTATGAAAAGGCAAATTAGATGAGAAATATAAGGAAAATATATAGAAGCTGCAAATTGTCTATTTTATCTGAGGACTTGTAAGAATCAAAGTGGAAGCAATGCCAATTTTCTCAATATTCAATTCATTATAAATGTGCCTGGGGGACAGGAAACATGGTTTTATTTGCTATTTCTACAGTAGTGTTACTCTGGTGTATGACAGGGCCATGGGGTTCTGTAATTCCGTATAAGGCTCAATGCCAAGTGTCATTATGAGTTCCTGGTAGGTTTTTTTTTTTTTCTTTTCTTTTCTTTTTCCTCGTGTCTCCTATTAGTCATTGTGTCTCCTATTAAATACCTCATTTATATATTTACTCATTCAATAAACTGATTCTGTGCCTGAAATATACAAGCACTGTACTACATAAGGAGTAAATGAACATTAACATGACATTATCCATACTCTTAAAGGCTCATGGACCCAAAAAAAGACAAATTTAAGTCATCAGTTAGAGGTCAGTGTAGTTGGTTTCTGATAGAAAGAAGCAAATGGTTTCAAAGACAGACAGGGTACAGTGACTCTACAAAATTCATGGCTCTCCACAGCTACCTAGAACATCATTGTGTGACCTTATATGTAAATAAGTTCCTTGCAGATGTAATTAGTTTAGGTGAGATCATTTTGGGTTAGGGTGGGCACTAAACTCAATAACTAGTGCATTTATAAGAAGAGAAGAGCCCATGAAGACACCCAGAGAATAAGGCTATGTGACTATGGAGTCAGAGGTTGGAGTGATGCACTGATAATCCAAGAAATGCCAAGAATTGCTTAAGCCACCAGAAACTAGGAAGAGCCTTTAGAGGGAGTAGGACCCTAAGGACACCTTAACTTCAGACATCTAGCTTCCAAAATTTTGAGAGAGAGAAAAAAAAAAATGATGTTTCAAATAACCCACTTTGGCTTTTTGCCATGGCAGCCCTAAGAAACTAATATATAGGGGGAAGTCATTAAAGCCATAGGGACTATAAATACAATCTTTTTTGGTGGTGGTATCATGTAGTTTGTAAGGTAGGTTTTGTTCTGGGGAAATACCTCCTTTGTTCTTGGATATATGAACCCATATCTGAACTGGACCTTTCAGATACTCCCTTCTTGCAGTTTGAATCTTTATGCTCATGGAAGCTTCCAGAAGAAACTGTCAGTGTTTGCTTCCTTCATTCCAGAACCTGCCTGGGTTCTTGCATTTCCTGAAGCCTAATTCTTTGGCATGTCATTCCTCATTTGCTTCAGTTAACCAAAAGCGGTTATTGCTGGTTGCCACCAAGAAGTTTGATACAGGGCCCATGATTTTCTGTTTATTCTTTTACAGAGAATACAATCATCTTCTCTGTTTAATTGCATTGGTGTTTCTTTTGTTTTTGTTTTTGTTTTCCTATTCTTTTTTTGTTCTGCTGCTAGAAAGTTTGTGCTGTATTTTTGGCTTCTTCAGGTCATGATGGAAGATTCTATGGTACACATTTTATAAACATGCTCTGTCCCTGGCTAGAATAATACTTTAATTCATGCCAGTCTTTTCATTTGGAATCTCCTTTCCTTTAAACAACTTCACATATCAAAAAATAGCCTTTTTTTTTTCCAGACCCAAGATATGCCTTGAAGAATGAGTAGAAGAAATTAAGTCACTGGAGTTTAGCTAAAGTTGGCTTTCAATGAGGCACCATCAGTGTATGTGGCCTACATTTGGACCAGTCACTGAAGCTTCCTAAACCATAGGTTCCCATAGTCAAATCTATCCTTGGATCATTGTTGGAGTCAAGGAGGTGCACATGTAAAGCTCTCAGCCCAGTGCCTTGCCTATAGGGTTGCTAAAAATGTCTTTCTTCTTTGCTTCTTTTTTCGAATCCTGACCCTTCAAAAGCCCTTTTCAGAGCCTATCCTTCTTTCTTTTCACCTGCAACTGTAGCTACAGGCAATTGAGAATAATACATGGATAAATGACAATAGATGTCTCTTCAGCCCCCCTCCCCTTTAGCTTGCTGGGGTCTCCTGGCTGGATGACAGCCAGATCAAAGATCCTCTCCTCCAACCTCACACATACAAGAAAAGAAGTCATTTTTACTCAGAAAGTTTTAATCAGTTCAGCAAATTCTCAAAGCATGTTTTGCATTTTGAGTTTAAGTGCTCCTTTTTCCTTATTAATTTATTTATTTTGGTTTTGGTTTTATTTATTTATTTGCAAGAGAGACAGAGAGTGAGAGAGAGAGAGCATGAACAGCGTGAGGGGCAGAAGGAGAAGCAGACTCCCTGCTGAGCACTCCAGGACCATAGCCTGAGCCTAAGGCAGACATTTAACTGACTAAGCCATCCAACCACCCCTAAGTCACTCCTGTTTCTTTCTCTAAAGTATATAAATTTGTTTAATGGGGAAAAATAATACTTTGATGACTAAATGTGCATCTATAGCTTTCCGAACATGCATAAGCATTTTACTTGGACCTGCAAGAAATTCTTAGTTTCATTTGGTTGACTTCAGGATTCATTTTGATAGCCTTTCAAACCTGCTTAATCTTGTAAAGTGATTGATCTTGTTATCCCTTCAAAAGCACACTTTATTGATTGCACATCTCTTTATTGCACATGAGAAAAACTGACTTTCATGCACATAACCTGATGTTTCATTGACATCTTTCTTTCTAAATGACTATAACAGAGTTATCAGCACTTGCTTGGGCTAAGTTATTAAAACAGCTACCTGGATCCTTTTTTCCAGTATTTCTTATCTTATAGGAAGGTTACTTCATCACTATCTTTTGCAAATATCTAGGAATAAATCATCTGTACTGTCAATGTACTGGTCCACTGACTAGGTTAGAAGCTTGTTCTTGGCATTCTTCCATCAGGGCTCACCTCACACCTCACACTACCTCTAGGGGAGCTATTATCACATTGTCCTATGACAAGGAGGACCATATAAAATTTCATCATTCAAACCAGGACACTCTTGAGAGGGCAAGGGGGCACAGTTAATAATTGAGCCAAGATAATGGAAATAAACAAGACTGTTCTAAAAAGAACTAGGTCACTCTAATTTTAACCATCAGTTCACTTGCCTGTTTCCTCCCCTAGACATCCAACTCCCACCATATTTTGTTTATTCTCTGCTCTAATCCCAGCACTTACCATGGTACCTGACACAGAAAAGGTTCTCTACTTCAATCATGGTCTTGTGTCATGGCAAGAGCATAAATAAAATGATCTCCTTCAATCCTATAATCTTTTAGTCATAACTAATTTATAATATAAGTTAGTATTACCAGTTCAGCAATCATTCCATTTTTTTTTTCTTTAGTCTGGTTACTCTTGTTTGTCAAGACATCTGAACCCGATTGCATTAGGGGGTCTTTGTGTTCCTATACCATCGTGTATTGATATTTTTGCATTGGCCATGCTGTATTATAATTGTTCATTTGTAGTAGGTGTTAACCCTTGAGGCTATGGGTTTTCTGGGTTCTCCTTCATCTCTATACTAGCATTTAGCACAGAGCTTCTCAGAGAATAGGGCAATAACACATGCTAATTGAATGAATTGATGGATAGATTCATGAGTGGAAAAATGAAATACCCAGATTGAAAATGAGAAAATCCCATCTGCCAACTTGCTGTTTTGTTTGCTTGATATTAATTATTTAGATACTTGGCAAAATACAGATAGCTAGCATCAGGGACCTACAGATTAATATCAACTTATAGGCAATTCTAGACATTAGTAAGATAGAAAAGTATTCTAGTATATTGTAAAAGACAAAATCTGACACCAGCATCACCAATGGTATGATGTATTTAAAGGTGAGCATAAGGCTAATGTTCATGGAAAAATCACTCTATGATATTTGTTGCTGGATAACAGTTTTATTCAATCTCATGGGAGAATAAAGAGAGTGATTAAGAACTGTAAAAATACAATTCATGAGAAAACGTTAGAGGAATTGGAATTATTTAGCCAAGAGAAAAAAGTACATGTAGTCATTCAGTGAAACCTCATTATCCAATATCAATTTACTCAAACGAGGGCATAATTTAAACTGACAGCTATGTTTCCAATGAACAAATGACCTTACTATTCTTTAAGAAAGAAAAAAAAATGATAATCAGAAACCATTTAACTCAAATATCATTTTTTTCCTTTCTGACCTCTTCTGTTTTAGATTATCAAAGATTTATTTCATATGAAAATTTTTGAGCCCATTGGAAGGCACTGGAGATAGCTGTATTTCTGGGCCTTAATTTCCTATTCTCTAGAATAGAAATGTTTATAAGAGACCTATTTCATACCAGGCTCTGTGCTAGGTACTAGGAATACAGAAATTATAGCAGGCAGACTGTATTATTTCATGAGATTTTCATTGAATTTCTTGTCCTACCAAGCTTAAAGATGCCTAGAATTGCATTAGAAAGCCATACCCCTAGGTTAAGATATCTCCAAAGTGTACATATGCAGGTGTTGGGAGAAGAGAGACAGCAAATTAAGCTATTATCTGATTCTTTTCGTCTAGTTACTTTTCAGGTGGACACTTGTCTAAAAAGAATAAAATACTGAATAATTGAGTGCTTTAAAATTTTATTTATTTATTTATTTGTTTGAGGTGGCAGGGAGGGAGGGGGGAGGGCGCAGAGGGAGAGGGAGAGAGAGTCCCAAGGAGACTCCATGCTAAGCATGGAGCCCAACGTGGAGGTTGACCTCATGACCTTGAGATCATGACCTGAGCTGAAACCAAGAGTCAGTTGCTTAACAACTGAGCCACCCAAATGCCCTAATAATTGTTTTGAAAGATTAAAAAGGAAGAATATTTTAAAAATTGAGGACCGAAAAACATTAGAACCAGGAACTACCTAATGGTTAGCTGAGAAATAAGAAGTTCATAGAGATCAATTGTCATGCTCAAGTTAGCACGTAAATTAGTAGTAAAATGCGGGCTACGATTATAGTCTCCTAGTTGTCTTGGAGCTCTGCTATCAAGTCTCTCTCTCACCCATATTAGTTAGTAATTGCATTCATTTACTATTAGCAACTATGGTTACTAATAACAGAGCCCAATATAATGGCATAAACACATAAAGATTTATCCACTCACATAACATCCAGAGATGGGCAGCCCATAGCTCTATCAGGGACCCAGACTCCTTCTGTCACTCTACTTTATCCTTTCTGGTATGTAGCTACAATCTTCATGGTCACAAGAAGGCATCTAGGACTCCAGCTATCACATAGTCTTTAACTAGGTACACTGCTGCCTGACATTTATTCAATTTTCTATCACTTAGAGAAAGAAAATGAATATTGGGTAGGAAATATGTAATGTGTACTACACCGTTGTTAGGAGACAAATTTCCATAGATCTCTTGTACTTTTACACGCGTTGTAAGCAAAGACACTCCCTCCTTTGTACTGGACTGTTTTTTCAAGGATAGCTGTATAGCAAACAGCTTTGGAAACAGGAGATAGTGTCTTCCTTCAGAGCAGAAGGTAAGTTTGTACACAATACAGTATAGTAGAGTTAAAGTCTTTCTGGGGCAAGTACTAGGCATTCTTACTGCTGATTATAAAAGATCCAAGTTCCCTACATTCAGTATTCCTCCCCTGTTAATACTGCTTACGATATGTGCAAGCATCACATGGTTTTGTTGGTGGCACACTCTGGGAATTAAGGCTCAGGGAATTGGGTTAAGAAAATGATATTACTCTAATTACTCTGGTCACTAAAATTGCTATAAGTAATCAACTGTCCTCTGTCTCTGCCCAGGAGTCTTCTATCTTCTGCCAGTATCCATGGAACTGTCCGGCTAACTTGTTGGCTTGAAGTAGAGTAAAATCTCAGGCCCTTCGCTCTTCTTGATAATCATCCACAACTTGCTTTGTATGATGTAATATCTGAAGGTGCTAACTCCCAGGTGTCTAGAAGAGGGTAGGTGACCAATACATATTTAAATAAATAAAAGAATGAATTAGTGAGAGGCGCCCCCAAAGGACATTTTAATACATCAGGTCATTTGATATGAAGTCCTGGTATTGCCACTTCGAAGCCTTAGGGTCTTCAGCAAGTCACTTCCTCCTTCTCCTGAGCTCTGTAAACCCTGGTCTGCATTTACTCCCAACACTTGCTCAACCTTCATTTACCCCCTAACCTACTACTGTTTGGCTCTGGGCCTTACCAATTTACAGAACTTCTCTTCCAGGGCCATTATGACCTACTAACTGCTCTAGCCAACTGACCCTTTTCACTCCTTATCTTATTCCTTGTTGCTCTGATGACATTTAACTCCTTAAAAATGCTTTGTTCTCTTGTCCTCTGTGAAAGCTTTCTCTCCTGGTTTCTCTTAAGCTCCCAGGAAATATTTTTCTATATCCTTGTCCTTTCTTCACCCTTAAATGTTGGCATGGAGAATGAAGACTCTCTCTCATTATTTTTATTATTATTGTTATTTTTATAAAAACCATCTCTAATAACCACTTGTGTGCTGATAACTTCCATTCTCTATCTCTAGATTGCTTTCCTAAGCACCAGTTTGCCTAAGCACTGTATTTTTAACTCCACATTCATTATCTCTACTTAGATGTCCCATTAGAACTTGGGGAGCCTGCTTCTCCCTCTGCCACTCTCCTTGCTTGTGCTCTCTCTCTCTCTTTCTCTGAAAAATAAATAAATAAAATCTTTTTAAAAATATTAAAAAAAAGGAAAGAACTTCAAATAAGAACACATTCAAAACTAACTTATTTATTTTCACCCTTTGTCAAACCTGGTGGGCCTAGAATCCCTCTCTTGGTGAATAGTATCACCATCCATGAGATTTTTTTCACAACAAAACCCTTAGCAACCCTATGGTCAGCGTTTCCATCTTGGTTCTCATAAGACTCTCATAAATCGCTCTCAGAACCCTTGTCTTCCTTTTCCACAGCATCTGCATTAATTGAGGCCCTCACTATCCCCACCTTTGGCTCCACCTTCAAGCTGTGTCTCCAAAATCTTCCCCATGAGATCTTAATTCCCAACTAGCCATCAGAATGAACCCACAGAACAAAAATCTCATAATGCTGTTGCCCTAATTAAAATCCTTTGTTGGCTTTTCTCTCTCAGAACAAGAGAAAGCACAAAAGGTTTAGTATGACATACGAGCCCTCTGTAATCTGTCTGTGGCCTGCCTCTCCAGCTTCACCTACATCTCTACATCTCGTTGACTTTGCCCCAGACAAAGCAGACCACTCACATTTTCCAGCATGTGCCCTGGTAATTCACACCTCTGCACCTCCAGATAGACTGAGTCTTTTGCCTATTATTCAACCTGACCTACAAATCCAGCCCAGGGAATCTTATGTCTTCCAAAAACTAGCTCAACTTGCTCTAGCCCTGGGAAGCTTACCTGAAACTATCAGACACTTACCCTTAAAAGTAGTTGATCCTCCATGCTTTGTGCTTCTCTCTACCTTAAGACATCTTTTAATATCAATTATCAGGCCACTCTGTTTCTAACTGTTTATGGTCCTGAGCCTACCAATAAAAAGTATCTTATTTATCTTTATATGTACAATAGAGAGCATAGGTCCATGCACACAAAAGAGGTTCAGTGGAAGTATTTTAAGTGTTAATAAAACTGGGAAGTTTGAGTAATACCAGCAAAGAGTCTATCACTGAAGGAGAGTAAAGGAAGAAAGGACAAATTTACCTTCTTTCAGAGTTTGCCTCAAATAAACCCTAGAATGTTCTTGGGCAATCTTCACCCTCCTGGGCCCCGCAATAAGAAATCAAGTTCACCAAGAAGGAATGAGCTGGGAATTGCACATACAAGCACAGTGTCCCTCCTGGTCAGTCCCAAGATAAGCCACTGGGGAAAGGGGCAGCTACAAGGCAATGGTTTGTCTTGAACAGCACGCATAAAGAACAATTTGTGCATGTTGGGACACTTCCCAGTTCAGAAGCATGATCTGGCTTAGAGGAGGCCACATGTGAAGAGTAGGAGAAAGAGCAGTGGGCAGGATCAGGGGCCAGAGGGCTCGGATGGAAGAGTCATTCCAAAACCTGCTCCTGGGTCCTCAGGTGGCTTCTTCACCTCTCTGAGCCTTGGTTTCCCCATAAGTAAAATGGGAATAATTATTATACCTAGTACATGGGTTTGTTATGAGGATTAAAAAAGAAAGGTAATTTGCAGTTTTATAACTTGCAATGTTCATTTGCAATGAAACCAAAGAATTTTTGACAAAACACTTCAAAAATATTTTTCCATTTAACTGTACGTTTTACTAATTAATATCCTTTGTCTCATTTTGACACTGTCAAATTTACATGCACTTGTCTTTTGATCTGTAAACAGTTGTTACTGCAAATAAATATTGCACTTGAACTTGAAGATGATTTTTCAATTATAGATCTAAATTACCAAAATTTTTAAAAAGACCAAAATATAACCACTGATGACTCATTTCTAGGAAGTTGTCACCATTTTATTTTATTTATTTTTTAAGGATTTTTAAAAATCTGTTTATATTCTTTACTAGTTATAAAGCTGCAATTTCTAAAGGGATTGTTTAAGCCCTTTTATCATGATGAAAACCTGAAGGAAAGTGATTAATGGGCTATTCACGAGATTTTACTACTGTTAAGTACTGTTAACTAAAAAGGCTGTGAAAATCTCAGAAGAATGATATGCTATACTTTTGAGTATTTACACTTTGCAATAATTGATCATTTATGTTATATATTTTTTTTCTTTTAATAAATCAATGTAGAATTTGGAGTGGGGGGAAAGAAAATAAGATATGGAATGCTTTTAAAGTGCCCAGAACAGAATGAATGCTCAATAAATCTGCTTTGTTAACCACTACAATAGCTAAGACAGTATTATTAATAACCAACCGTCTCTAAGCATCATGTCCTTCCTTCACTTCTAAAATGAAGTCTATTTCACTTGCTGAGTTGTGCGAGGAGTAAATTAGCAATACACATCAAAACACTTCCTAAATTTAAAACATTATTCAATCGAGGAACTATTATTGATACTATTATTATGACAAATTAAGGGTTGAAAGCTAGCCAGGGGAGGCCAAAATATTTGTGTGGGTTTAGTTCAGGACAAAAGAACAGTACCTTATGTATGAGTAGCCTGAGAAAAATACACACTGGAAAAATGTTATTTATTTAGTGTATTCTATGGGGCCTTTGTTCTTTGTATTAATGTATTCACTCATTCACTGATTTCTCCCAACAATGTATTTTTCAATTGGTATTACTGTCCTTGTTTAGACTAACAGATATGCAGAATATTGATGTGACATACAAAATGATCTAATAGACTCAACCTTGTTCCAGTGGTTCTGTAAGAAGTGCTAAAACTGTGATGACAATGCTATTTATTTGGTTCGAGCACCTCTCCCCTCTTGCAAAATGTGGTAGGATTCCTTTAATCTACATTCTTTTTTTTATTAATTTATTTATTTTCAGCATAACCGTATTCATTATTTTTTTACCACACCCAGTGCTCCATGCAATCCATGCCCTCTATAATACCCACCACCTGGTACCCCAACCTCCCACCCCCCCGCAAACAAAAGAGGTAATCATATCAAAAAATGGGCAGAAGATATGAACAGACACTTCTCCAATGAAGACAGAATGGCTATCAGACACATGAAAAATGTTCATCATCACTAGCCCTCAGGGAGATTCAAATTAAAACCACATTGAGATATCACCTTACACCAGTTAGAATGGCCCAAATTAGCAAGACAGGAAACAACATGTGTTGGAGGGGTTGTGGAGAAAGGGGAACCCTCTTTAATCTACATTCTAATGCAAATATTAATTTTGAATGACCAAACATACCATGTGTAATGAAAAGCATAAGTAGTTACCGTAATATTAAATAATTACTGTAGCATTTATTGCCCCCCCAAATTACATGGAGGACAACCCACATCATGATGTACTCTAACTGCTGATAATTTCAGGCCTTCTCTCATTAGGATTGATGGCACACTTACTTAGGTGGTTACCACTATAGGATATGCCCCTGTCTTCACTCCACTTCAATGTCTCTACTCCTTCTTTATGCACATCCTATAATGTCCCCTCATATCTTTCATGCTGCACAAAATTTGTACCTTGGATTGTTGACACTCACAGTTTCCATCCTGTATTTAGCAGTTTGACACTAACTGCAATGAACTCAGTCTTTTTGTGACCAGGTTTCTCACAGTTTATAATATAGGTGCAGTCTTCACCAATTTTATTGCAAATATCCAGCTGCCTGGTTGATAGTTCCACTTGCATGTTTCATAGGCAACTTAAATTTCACAAGTCTGAATGTCAACTCATTTTCTTCCCAAGTCAGATTCTCCTACTAAGTCTTTTTTTTTTTTTTAAGATTTTATTTATTTGTCAAAGAGATAGAGAAAGCACAGGCAGACAGAGGCAGAGGGAGAAGCAGGCTCCCTGTGGAGCAAGAAGCCAGAAGTGGGACCTGATCCCAGGATGCTGAGATCATGACCTGAGCAGAAGGCAGTTGCTTAACCGACTGAGCCACGAGGCATCCCTCTCCTACTAAGTCTTATAATAGCAGATAAAAATCTCATTTCCAGGGTTGTCTGGGGGGCTCAGTTGGTTAAGCTTCTGCCTTCAGCTCAGGTCATGATCTCGGGGTTCTAGGATTGAGCCCAGGTAGGACTCTCTGCTCAGCGGGGAGTCTGCTTCTCCCTCTCCCTCTGTGCGCTCTCTCTTTTTTTTTTTTCCTCTCTCTCTCTCACTCTTGCTCTCACTCTCTCTCAAATAAATAAATAAAATCTTAAAAAAAAAAATCTCATACCCAGGGCAGCATAGACTCGAAAGCCAGACTGTTCAACTCCTGGCTCCAGTAGTAATTTGCTGTGTGACTTGTGGTATATGGTTAATCCCTCGGTGCCTCATTTTTCCTACCTGATATTATTTATGAGTTAACTCATAGAGCTTTTATAAGGATTAAATAAACTACCGTGTGTAAAACACGTGTAACATTCCCTGGTAGGGCATCTGGGTGGCTCAGTTGGTCAAGCATCCAACTCTTAGTTTCAGCTCAGGTCGTGATCTCGTGGGTCAGAACAACCCTCACCCCCACCTCTCATGAAGCCCCATGCTCAGCGGGGAGACTGTTTGAAGCTTCTCTTCCTCTTCCCCTCCCCCCACTCACAAGAACTCTGTCTCTCTAAAATCAATCAATCAATCCCTGGTACATTGCAATTATATATATAAGTAGCAATTTACCAAGTGAAACTAACCTGGAAGTCCCCCCTGTACTCCCACACCCAGTCAATCATTCAATAACTCATTCTCCCGACTGTATCCACATCAGCAACCTTTTATTACCTTCGCTTACATCCCATCATCTTTCATCTGAGCTAATATAACAGAGTCTTAAGTAGTCTACCCATGTTCATCCTTATCCATAAGGCAGTGAATATATATTCACTCCTTGTTTTAGAGCTGGCATTGCACTAGAGAATGGGAAGTAATGGAAGATCAGATAGACATGATCTCCTCCTTCTGGTTTTGCCTTATCTAATCCAGAGCAATCTGAAAATATTGTCATGCTTTAGTCCCCATTGTCTTCCTGTCAAAGTCAAACCTTCCAGCATGCCATTAACTGGCCCTATTTACCACTCCATTCTGTCAACTCCCCAATCCTTGCTTGAACCTCAGCTGCAAGGAGGTACCATGTTCCTTGCACCTGCCATTTGCTTGAGTCATACCCTTTCCCATAGCTAATTTCTATGGGCTGTTTTGTTTTCAGGAGGAAGTTTTTCCTGATCCCAGATCTGTGTTTCCATAGCACATGGAACTGACTCTTACATGACACAAAACTAAGTAGCTTGTAAATTCTTGTTTATTCATCTCTCATGAACACTTTAGATGTATTTGTTAAGGAACCCTTAGCTGATTTAACAAATAAATTGAAACTTCAGAGTTTCAGAGTTTATAGTCTTACTTATAATGAAAGCATATTTTCATCTCATGTTAGCATGTGGATGCAGGTGCTAACTGTCAGCAGTTAGCTTTCCACATGTGATTCAGGGAATCATGGTTCCCAAGTCCTCCAGGGGAGGGTGTTGAGCCAGCAAATGAGGAGAGAGAGAGAGAGATTGGTGAAGGCCCTTTGCTCCATAGGCAGTTTGCCCTAGAAGTGACACCTATCCCTCCCATTCATTTCATTGGCAAGAATTCACTCTAAGGCTGAGAAAAGTAGGCTCTTCGAGGACAGCCCCTTTCCAGGAACAATTTTCATCTCCAGAGGGGAAACATACATTTCTGATGGATAGCCAGTCATCTCCACGATAGTTGGTAAGTTCCATGAAGCCAGAACAGTGTCTTGTTTGTGTTATTGTTTATTTTCTCTGCCTAAAATAATGTATAACACAGAGAGTGTTCACAATAAATGTGTGTGAAATGAGCTGATGTTTTAATAATTCTCTGGATCTAGCTTGCCCTATTTCTAATTACATAGGTATCTGGAGATTGCCTAGACCTCAAATAAATTTTATAATGAGCTGTTAACTTTTTAAACCTAAAAACAGCATCTTTCAAGTCCTGTGGCATGGCAGTGTCCCTCTCCCTCCCTGCTGTAAGCACCTGTGGATCACTCCAGGCTATAACAGAAGAGGAGACATCATGTTCCCTTCTGGTCGGTGGCTAGGAGGGTGCTTCTCCATTGGGAAAAATACTGGATTCACTATTTCCTGGGAGTCACCACCAAAGATCTTTCCCACAGACTACAGGTATCTGGAGTGGAAAGAAGAGGTAACTCACTGATTAGTTCTTTCATTGTAGTTATGGGAGGATTTCATTAGAACTTGAAAGGACTACAAAAGGATCTGGCCTGTGGATGGCAAATCCTGGTCATTTATGATACTGACCCCTTAATAGACCTACAACAAGCATTACTGATCGTCCAATCCTCCCCTACCAAGCCTGTCTATGGCTTCAGAATGATTTGTTCCACTCTATATATTTTTTTTAAGATTTTATTTATTTATTTGACAGAGAGAGATCACAAGTAGGCAGAGAGGCAGGCAGAGAGAGAGAGTGGGAAGCAGGTTCCCTGCTCAGCAGAGAGCCCAATGCAAGGCTGATCCCAGGATCCTGAGATCATGACCTGAGACGAAGGCAGAGCCTCAACCCACTGAGACACCCAGGCGCCCCTCCACATTCTTGTTTTGAAAGCATAAAGAAATTAAAGGAAAGAGAGTTGACGTAATTCTATAAAGATCATACAGGAATTTGGTAGCAGAGCTAAAACCAGAATTTAAGGATCCTGATCCTCAGTCAGAGAATTTTTTTTTAATCCCTATCACTTAGAAACAGAATATTTATTTTATTTTAAACATTTATTTATTCATAATAAATATTTATATTTATATAATATAATATAATATATAAATATATAAATATTTGTAATATAATAATTTAATAATAAATAAAGGGAGGCAGAGGGAGACAGAGAAGCACACTCCCTGCTGATTAGGGAGCCCGATGTGGGGGCTCAATCCCATGACCCTGTGATCATGACCCAAGCCGAATGAAGATAGATGCTCAACTGACTAAACCACCCAGGTGCCCAGAAACAGAACATTTAAAGCAAAAAGAGCCACTCCAGAAGACTTGAAGCAGGTTGGGTGAGTGAATGTAGCCATCTGCATAAGGACAAATTTCATGTCTCATAATTTGGTTGAGGGCATGTTCCGGCATTTAGGAAGGTTAAATTTTGGGTTAACAGCATGCTCATTCATTTCTAAGTGCCACCAGATTGTTGTGGAATCTGGTTAAGATCCTGGGCCCCCAAAACAGGCAGGTAGGTATTTCAGAGTCTATTGAGACATTGAGTGGCTGAGTGGTACCTTGTCCCAAGCTTCAGTTATCTCCTCTGCAAAACAGAGAATAGGGATTTTGAGGTACGATTAGACAACTCAAAGTGTCAAACACAGCTTGTGATAGGAGTTATTGCCTTTATGCCCAACTTCGGGTTCCTACACATGATTAGAAAAAAAGATGTTTTAGCAGGTTGGACTGGTGAAGATCTTCAAGATCTCCAGCAACTTAATTCTAATCCTGGATTTTTTGCTGTCAACTGTTTTGATCTTGTGTGAGTCACTTTGCTCTCTGGCCCTTACCTTTCTCACCTATAAAGTGGAAAGATTGTAAAAAGCTCTCAATAGCCCCTTTCGTCTTGAACCCTTATGATTTTATGTCCTCTCACTATCTGAGTTCCTCAGAATTATGTTTCCTAAGCTGTTTTTCTCAGTTGAACATTATGAGGGCTACTTCCCAGGTTTATTTTGGGTGCAATGACCAGTCACCCTTGCACTTGGCATTTGAGATGAATCTCCATGAGCAAAGCATGCTCCAAGAATGACTTCAGCTGCTGGCCCAGCAAAGCCATTGGATGCTGCCAACAGGACTGGAGAACTCTTCCAGCTATGAGGCAACTGTTTTGTTACAATTCATGGACATGGGGATAAGGGGCAGCTCCCTGGGACATATCCTGGTGCCCATCCCAAAGAGGTCATCCTAGGTAAAATAACCCTGAAGACAAAAATTGTTTGAAATATGTGGCAGAACTGTAGCCTCCAACTCGAGGCAAATCACAACCAGCAGCAGGGTGAAGAAGTAGCAAAATGTTGTTGGGTATGTCATAGAGAGTAAATACTTTTCCCATTCCTTCCTAGATCACAAGTCACTTTGTGCCAAGTATGGTTGCTGAGTGCCAGATGTACAGGGATGACAAAGATTCGAAAATGTAGTTCGTTTTTAAGGAGACCAAAGTTTACAAGGGCAGGTATACGAGTAACTAAGTAACTAAGACAATTTTATTACTAAAATATACAGTCACCTACAGATTGAAATTATGATTTTAGCAAAAGAACTTCGAGTCTACTTCAGATTGTAGGTGCGAACAATAAATTGGCCAGAACCTCTTAAAAGAACAAAATTCAAGTCACATTCACCTCACCAGTGATGATTTCCCCTTGAAGGCAGAAACAGGAGGTGAAGGTTTGAATATATTGACAAAAAAAGAGTGACGAGCCCTAGGAGAGAGAGCATCACAAAGGAGATAAGGAATTGGATTGTGTCTGAGTTGGTAGTGTGGAAGATGCTAGAAACAGTCCTCACTCAGTTGCTCTGAGACTAGTCTCTGATCCTAGACTGACAGACCTAATTGCTAGACCTGTATTACTTTTGCCTCTAACCTAGTAGATGTTTCCTGCCTAAACTGTAGCTCCTTGAAGCATTCTGTATCTACCTTTTTATTTTATTTTATTTTTTTTCTGGACCTACCTATGGCATAGTTTTAAAAACAAGGGAAGCTTCTTACCTCATCTTAAGTCAGCCAAGCTATGTTGGGGTAGCAATAAACACTAATATCTCAGGGACTTAATACAAGTTTCCCACATACATCACAACCCAGTGGGAGTTGGATTCCTCCCCTCTACCATCCTGAAACTCCGCACCTAGAACTTATATCCTTCTACATTGCCTTTGAAAGGAAGAGAGAGCTGGAAGGTCAGGTTTAAGAGGACATCACTGGAGTGGCTTACATCACTTCCATGTACATTCATTCCCCAAAATTCAATCATAGGACTTCAACTTATTTGCAACAGATATTGGTAAGTGTCTTCCTACATTCCCAAGGAGAGAGAATAGTGTGGGGAGCACATGACACTTGGTCCTTCATACTCCTCTGTAATATATGCTTCCCCAAACATTTCTTTAATCGTTTATTACAAAGTCCCAAAACTTTCATGTTTTCTGCTGATGAAATGTGAATATATGTGTTCTGTTCTGAGTTGAAACAATTAAGGAGTACCACAGCATCCCTGGGTATTGTTTTGCCACCGCCCCAATCTTCACTGCCTTATTCATTAGAGCAACAGGAAAGACCTTGTCCAATTTAGTCAAAGTTCCTCTGAAAGATACCACGTTATCATAACGTCTGTAGCAGCCATTGGAGCTGTGGACTTCCCTGCAACTGGATTTTGGGCATAACCTGGCAAGGACAGTTTCTGTTTATCCACCAGAATCCCTATGCCATAGAGAGTACATAGAGACCAAGCCAGCAAGACCACATTCCATCTAAAAAGCACTTAAAGTCACCTGGAGACCCCAAAATTCATATCAAGGAAAACAAGAAAAATTTGGACAGGTCTGAACTATTGATTCTCCAACTTCTATACAGGTGAGAGGGAAATGGAGCTCCTGATTTTATTCATTCTTGAGGTAGAATGGGGTATATTCATTTTATCACAAACCTAATAAGGAAAAAAACCCTCAGTTATAGTAATATGCCCCATTAAAGGTAATGTAGCAGAGGAAGAAGTTTTCATGGAAGCAACAATATGTAAAATTGAAACTTTAAAAAAGAATAAGATATTTCCAAGTTGTTTTAGGAAAGGGGGATGGGAGAAAGAACAATCCAAGCAAAGGTACATCTTCTACCATGGAATTATGAAAACATGTATTTCTTACCCTCAGGAATAATCTGGAGGTCAAAAGCTAAACTACCCCAACAGAATCTGTTAACCTTCACATTGTCTTATTGGAGCTTCAGACTCACTCTCCAATTCACAATGCACCCTTACAAAGTGGCCATCAGTGATCTGAAGGAAAAGGCAGAGCAGAGCAGCTGGGGACACTGACCATAGGCTGATTTGACCTCAAGGTGTGAAGGTGGTCTTGTGTTGAGTCACTAGGGCAACCTCATGCTAGAGCAGCCACAAAGAGAGAGAAGGAAAGGAGCACCTCTTTTGGTATGACATGGTGGACAGAGTGTCTTCTCCAATTACCGAAGAAAGAAAAGAAATTTTGGGTGGTGATTGAGAACAAACATGAAGAAGAACAAGAAAATGATACCTGCCCTTCACATGTCTTTGAGAATCAAATTTTGTTTATGCTTCTTTCAAGTAACATGAGGTAAAGGCACCATCTTTCAATGAACACTCACAACTTCATGGTTTAATCCTCAACAACTCTTGAAGTGGGCACCGACCTAAGATAAGGAAACTGGGGACATAAAGCACATTTGTGCATCATCTCATTTGTCTGAGGCAAAAACCAGGATCACACCCAAGATGACCTGAGGCCAAAGCTGTGTTCACCAAGCGGCTAAAATGAGCTGTTATACTCAGAGAGCCTGACAAAGTCTGGGAATGAAAATGGATCTCACTGGCAGGTTTTCTTTTGCTTTAAAAGGAAGGTATGGGAGAAGAACAATTAAGGTGTCAGGGGATAAATCTAAATTCAGGAATTCCTTTTCCAACAGGAAAAGACCATGGAGCATCCTTCAGCTTTTTTCTCTAGAACATATTCTAATAAACTTTCTTGCTACTTGGCTCCTAATCTTGTTTTAATTTCTGGGTACAGTGGCTTTTCATTCTGAGTGCATTACAACATTCAGTGCTCATGTCACCCATTTGCCCCAGCAGAGTGTCTTGAGGACTTAAACCTCCAATGAAGTAGAGGAAAGGTTAGTACTAATCTCCTTTGATAACAAAAGAATTTGTTTACCATATATTGAACAGGAAATTTCATTTCACTCATATGGTAGCTTACTTGCTCCTCTGCAGAATGGAACAGGACCTAGTATTTCATTACCAGCTAATTTGTTCTGTAAATGAGTGAACACCTTCTGAATTTACTTTAAACTAAGATTTATTGTGAGTTACTTTGCAACAGACACTGTGTAATATGAGGAAATATAAAAATGAATAAAACATAGTCATTGCTCTCAAGGCTTCACAGTTCAGTTGGGTAAAGTCAGTAAGTAAGGGAATAGCAATGGAAGTTCAAAAGATCATTGAGTTCACTTTACAGTTCATTGAGGACTGTGAGTAAGTCCTAAATTGCCTGATTGCCAAAGTAATAGGGTCTTTCTTAGGTATGGCTGTTTCCCACCCATTGAGTGTGACTTTTTGGTGGCTATAGAGAAATGCCTTGTGCTAGCTCTACTACTGGCTACTGTTTTGTTTTGTTTTGTTTTGTTTTGTTTTGTTTTGTTTTGTTTTGGATAACAGAATGCCATAGAACCATTGACAATAATAACAGAATTTTGGGGGTACTTGTTAGAAGCCAGGTGTTAGAACTGTGTCTAATAATGAGTGAGCACTCAATGAATGTCATTATTATTTTTTAAAAGACTTTATTTATTTATTTATTTATTTATTTATTTGACAGACAGAGGTCACAAGTAGGCAGAGAGGCAGGCAGCGAGAGAAAAAGGGAAGCAGGCTCCCCGCTGAGCAGAGAGCCCGATGCGGGACTCAATCCCAGGACCCTGGGGTCATGACCTGAGCTAAAGGCAGAGGCTTTAATCCACTGAGCCACCCAGGTGCCCCAAATGTCATTATTATTATAGAACTTTAGTTATTACCCCAATTTGCAGGTAGAGAAACTGAGCCCAAAAGTTTAATTTATTTGCCCAGAATTACATGAGGAAATCTGTGGTTCCATTTGGCTTTTCTTATGCTTGTTTTTAAGCTTTACTAGGGTTGATCTTGGGATAGTTTAACACCCCTTTAAGTGATCTGCCTGACATCTGTAGCAAAATCCCCGTGTTTTCAACAAGGTCTCTAAACTCTGGCAGGCATGAACTCAACCAATTCCCCACCTCTACATGAGCACTGGCAGTTTTTCAACTGAGGGTTGCCTGACCACTCTTCTTTCCAATAAGTTAGTTTGCTCAGTCATGGAGTTTCTTTCACCACCTATAGAAATTCCTACTTATGGGGTTTAAGACTCTGTGCAGATTTCTGGAGCACTTCATATTTTCCAGTACATCCCCCCAGCAAATACTAGCTACATCTACTTCTCCCCCAAATCATCTCTTCCTTCTTAACTCAGGAGACCGTCATGCTGTTTCAGAACCTGCCCATTGCCCACAGTTTATACATCATCTTTAGAGGAAAATGTAGGATGATTGTAGGGCTAACCTCATCTCTGACCCCTGCACTGCCTGTTATCCAGCATTTGGAAATTGCTGTTTTAAATATTGCCTACCATTTTTAGGGGCACCTGGGTGGCACAGTCAGTTAAGCATCTGACTCTTGGTTTTGGCTCAGGTCATAATCTCAAGATCATGAGATGTAGCCCCATGTCAGGCTACCTGACCAGCATGGAGTCTGCTTAAGACCCTGTCTGTCTCACCCTCTGACCCTCACCCCGTACCTGTTCTCTCTCTGTCTTGTTCTCTAAAACAAACAAGCAAACAAACAAAAATTTAATGTCATTTTTGAGTGGTTTGTGATAGGAAAGTAAATCTGAAGATTACTTCCTCATGGCTGGCAGCCATGATCTCCTGTCACACAAAAATTCTCATAGTGCTTGGAATGAAAAAAAAGCACATTTTAATGAAACATGCACAATCTAGTCCCATTATGGAAAAATATAAATATATGTTAGGAAAAGATATGAAAATATATACATGAAATGTTAATAACAGTTTCTAGATGAATAATAATATAGACATTTTACTTTTTCTTCTTTCAGTCTCTGATTGTAAACATATATCACTGAAGTAACATAAAAAGCAGAGCTTTAGGGAAAAATTAAATGATAAAATATACAGCACTCCAAAGAAAAATTATAACTAATATATGCCATCTGTATTCATCATTAGAGTTGAGTGGTGCCAATCAGAAGCAAGGATATCCTAGTAGAAAACTTAATGGCACAATTTATGCATCCAAGAATTAGCTACTACTCTTAAATTATTTCAAATTTTTCTTTTTCTCAGACTTAAAAAAAATTGACACGAAGTATTCCTTAATTGTTCACAACAGCTTCCTAAAATTTCTGTAATTGCTTCTCTTACCCAGTTTCTGTGGGAAGTTCCTATTGATACATTTGTTCCTCCAAGCTTAAAAAAAAAAAAAAAAAAAGAAAGAAAGAAAAGAAAAGAAAAAAAAGGTGTAATTCATTTGTTTAAAATTTAGTCTTATTTCTTCTCTCCCACTCTTCCTGTTCTACCTTGAGAAGAAAAGAAGTTGAAATTTGCCATTTTACATCAGGCTCTTTTGTATACTATCTTATTTGATCCTTAGAATACCCTGCAAAGTGTTTTTAATTTCTGTGTGATAGGTATAGAAAATAAAATTCTCAAGAGGCAAATGGACTTCTCCCAAAATATAAAACTAGTAAGCAGTGGATCTTGGACTGAGCTATGGACTCCAGATGCACTTTTCAATTTACTGAGAGACTATTATATAGGGATTAGGTAGAATTTTACCTTTCCCAGCCCTTACACCAGTCTTTGTCAGAGTTTTATAGCTAGGTAGTTCCTTCACACACACACACACACACACACACACACACACACACACGGCTCTGTCCTCCTCAAATCCTGTGTCTGGGTACAACACTGCATGACATACATACTGTAATAGAGAGATTATCTTGGTCCCTGAACAAATTCTATATTCAAATTTGTGAGGCCATTTTTATTTTGGTCATTATCTCCCCTTTGCTTCCATAGAATTTGGTTCATTAATGTATATCATCTTTTATTTAAAAACATTTACTTAGTAAGTGATATATGCTTGAGATCCTGGGTATATAGTTATAAGTAATACTCAATTTCTACCCTCAGGATACTCAGAATCTGATGTGAAGATACTTACATATAGCATGGAATAAACGATGTTAGAAGTAGGCATGGAATCTATGGGTGCACAGAGAAAGGACACCGTATTTCATCTGGAGAGGTGATCTGATCAGAAATGCTTCTTGGAGGAGATGCTCTTGTGACTGAGTAAATTCTTCAAGGACAAATAAGGTTAGGCTGGTGGAAAAGATAAGGAAGAGGGTTTAGGTATTGACAATATCATGTGAAAGTGCTTTTAAGCAGGAAAAACACAAGGTATGTGAAAACTCATAGGCATTTTAATCTGGCTGAAGAAAAGTAAGATGGTAGAAGGTGAGAAGGAGCATGGAAAATTTGGTATAATTTAGATTTTAAACAGGATGGTGTGCAATAGTGAAAAGATTAGACCTTAAAGACTGGGTTTTTGACGATTTTGAGGAAACAAATGATGTGATCAGATTTCCTCTTGGCAAAATTGTGTAGTTCGTCATGAATGGACGAACTATTCACAGGTACCAGGGATTCAGACTTCAATATATCTTTTGAGGGGGGCATGATTCAACCTACAATAGAAGAAATAACTTGTAAAGTTGTTGTAAAATTGAAAGTATAAGATTCCATGGAAAGGGCTAGGAGATAAGCACTGAGAAATGTCTTCTGGAAAATCAGTTTCAATGGCTTGTGTTACCAGTGTGGCACCAAGAAAACTATGACACCATGCCTCTTTGATGAAGCTCAGTCTAATGAGGAAGTCAAAAGACCTTGAGAGGAAGGCAGCTTTCTGAAAGAGGTGATAACTGAACTAGGTTTGAAAAGATGAGCATAAAAGGCTATTCAAAGTGGAGAGGAAAACAATTTTCATTCTGGAGGAATAGGGTGGGCCAAGACACAAAGAATAGAAAAAGTGTATTTATGAAGAGTTGTAAAGTACAGTGGACCCTTAACATGGGTTTGAATTGTGTGGGTCCACTTATAATGGGATTTTTTTCAGTACACATAGTGTAGTAATGTAAATATATTTTCTCTTCCTTACGATCTTAATAAGTTTTTTCTCTAGTTTACTTTATTGTAAGAATACAATAAATAATACATTTAATATATATGGGTACATACGGACAGACATATATGAGATATGTATTAATTGACTACCTTATCATTAAGACCTCTGGTCAAGAGTAGGTAGGCTATTTGTAGGTAAGTTTTGGAGGAGTCAAAGTTATACGCAGTTGTATGTACAGGATTTGGATCTCCTAACTCCTCCCTCATTAAGAGACCACTCTCAGTAAAAATGAAAATTAGAGAGTAAAGTGGGTAAAGATCAGAAGATAGAATAGAGAACAATTTATCTGGAGAAAGTGTCAGCTACCAGGATTCCAATGCAGTACTGTTGAAGTCTCTCTTCCCAATATGCCGCTTTTCCACATTTCTTTTTCCTCCTTCCCCACTTTAAGAACTTGCTTTGTGGGCGTTTCATTGAGTTCAGCTTTCACTTGCTGTAAATGCATGGACTGGCATATACCCCAGAACAGGCCAGCCAATGGATATGCAAGGTCAGAAAATGACTTTCTGTCAACATCCATCCACACTCCGAGTCCCCTACCCCCTCAACATTAACTAGAAAATAAGGATGCCTGCCCAGCTGTCCCGCTTGATGTCAGATAAATTATCTTTTATTAAGGATCTGTAATTGTTCTTCACTGAGCTGTGACCTAAATTTAGTAGTGCTGAGGAGTGAGTCCCAGCCAACAGGATTTCCCTGAGAATGTGATGAAGTTCCTGTATCAATTCAATTCATTAACTAGAAAGAGAGAATAAGCAGCCAGGTTTTTTATTTTTTCCCCCTCATTCTTCAGTGAATCATTTGTTTAGTTTGACCAGACTTTTTCTAGGATCTAGTTTGAGACTCTGTCAGGAAAAAGAGACAACAAAGCTTATTCAAATTCTTTCCTGAGGCATTAACTCTGAAGCAGAAACCAGATTACATTAAATGGATCTGACTTTCCTGCTGTTAAAGACTGTGCATTTACTCATTGGATATTTTCACCCTGAGAGGAAGAAATACCCTCAAACTCTGCAGGGTGAGCTGGGGTAAAATGAAGGAATCAACCTAACTTACCAGAAGGAAAGAGAAGAGGAGAAAGGAGAAAAAAAAAAGCAAATAAAAAATTAAAAAATACATTCCTGGAAAAGACCCCCAGTGAAAATTTGTGTACTGTAATAAAGCTCATGAAAAGGAAGGGAACGAATGCTTAATACTTTAAAAATACCTCTTAATCATGACAACCTAGCTGAAGCCCAGAGAGGTAGACTAGTTTACCTAAGGACACACAGTTTCCGAAGAACTGAGCTGACATTTAAAGTCATCTTTTGACTCCAAATCTAGTGTTCATTCCCCAACAGTCTGCCAGGGTGGACTGCTGACCAGGGATTGTCAAGAAGGCCTTGGCACTTCGCAGACCTATGCTTACACATATGGAAAGCGAAAAGTCCTCACTTTGAACATCTTCCCTCATTTTTGACAATAATCCCCCAGAAGAATCATCGATGGCTGTTTCTTCTATTGCTCTGGCTGGAGCCACTGGATTACTGATATTTTCCTGTCTAATCATTCTATGCACTCTTACATGAGAAATACAAGAACATGTAAAAAGAGAGGACAGTCTACAACACACCCTCAAAAAGTTTAATCTTCAGCCAGGAGGCTAAGAGATATGTACATTTTAGTACTAATTTACACTGACATTATTGTCACTGATACTACCTCAGTTGGGTTTCATAGCAAATTTGTGAGGCAGGTTGAGCAGATAACATTACCTAAATTTACAGATGAGTAAACTCAGTTTTCAAAGGTTAAGACATAGGCCTGTGGTCACTAAGATGGCAAGTGGAAAGATCTACTCTAAAGTCCAGTGAACTTGGCATCTAGTCTAGTGTTTTTCCAAGTCCACTGCAATGACTGTCAAGGTTGCTTTAAGATTATGAAAATCCTATGTCAAATTATAACTCATGTTGGGACTTTAGAATCTAAAAATGGGACTACTTGGGTAGAGGCATCACAGGATCTTTAAAGAAGAGCCTACCTCTATGAGTCAGATCTGGGGTCTCATCCCTCATTTTGGGCTACTATAAAAAAGTACCATAGACTCCATGGCTTAAAAAACAGAAATGTACTTATCATAGTTCTGGAGGCTGGCAAGCCCAAGGTCAGAGTGCTGGCTGATTTGGTTGCTGATGAGGACACTTCTTGGTTTGCAGATGGCCACCTTCCTGTTATGTGCTCACATGGCAAAGAGACCACCTCTCTCTTGTCTCTTCTTATAAGGGCACTAATCCCATTCATGTGAGCTCCACCCTCATGACCTAATCATCTCTCAAAGACTCTACCTCCAAACATCATCATATTGGAGATAGGGTTTCGACATACGAGTTTGGGTGGGGAGGAAACATTCAGTCCATAACTCATTCCATCTTTGTACTTACATTGCTGGACAATATTAGACAACTCCTTTAATTCACTTTGGCCTCAATTTTCAAATATATAGAATGGAAGTTTCAGCTGGAGAGAATATAAAGTCTATATTGCCTACTCTACTTTCAGAACTTCCCATTTTCCTCAACTTGAAAATACAGTCAATTAACTCAAACATAACACATTTTTGGTTCAGCACTATATAATCCAAAAAAAAAAATGGTTCACCTACTCCAGAGACAGTTTGCTGCTTGCTCTCACACACTATTTCAATTTGTAATTATGACCACTTGAGTATTCATTAAAAAACAATGTAGTACAGTGATTGTGAGCATGGACTCCAGGACCAAACAGTCGGTATTAAAATCTGATGTTAACTAAGTGAATAACCTTATGCAAGTCCCTTTCTTAACTCTATACCTCTGTTTCCCTATCTCTAAAATAGTACTTACCCCTTTTAGTGGCTATGAATATCAAATGATTTGACATGTATAAAACACTTAAAATAATTTCTGACATATAGGAAGAGCTATGTAAATATTTGTGCTTATTAGAGTGCTCATCCCAGGAAGGACATCTCCTACAAAATATCTTTCCCCAGAGAGCAACTTAATCACACTTACACTATAGTTCACTTTGGCATCCCATTATTGCAAGTTCTTTCTGGTTAGCATAGCCTGAGGTTATTCTGTTTATCCTGACCTTGGAAAAGACAAAGCAGCTTAAAACGTGTCCCCAGGGAGCTAACAGTTTAGCTGGGAATGACCACCCTGTTTCCCCCAAATTCCAGCCAGTCTTCTCTATTTACAGCTGCACTGAAGAGCTTCCTTCCTGGCTTGTGTCTCCTAAAAGGAGAAAACTATTACAAGGTCTCTAAGAGGAAGGAAAGGGGGCCTTTTAAATTAGCTTTCTCTTTTGAATGACGCCATCACAGACCTGATTCATTTCCATGAATTGAAGGGGGGAAAAAAAGTGGAGTGAGTTGTGAGCTCTCTGTGAAAGAATGAGTGAAAACTGTCAAGACAGGACAGATTAGAGGAAAGCTGGAATTGGAGAAAACAGCTATGTGAACTTGGCCGTCCACCACAACCCACATTCAGGCCAGGAGATGATGTCAAAATCTAAATTTAAAATGGAGGCGGCAAAATGTCTGTTTCCATGATTGGAAACTAGAGACCAAAAGAGTGTTGGAAATGCTGGTCTGATCCTTGGTATTCTAGAATGTACCAACTGGTATATCTGGAATTTTTCATGTAAGGGCTTCCTGTTTGCAGACCTATTTCTGTTTCTGATATTCCACAGGAAGATTTTCCACTTTCAGACCATTTCATGTAGTGTGTGTGTGTGTGTGTGTGTGCGCGCGCGCGCGCGCGCACACGCGCGTGTGCATGCGCATGCGCATGCGTGTAGATACACTCACATGAAATTACGCAAACCTGAGACAGCCTACTGAATGCACACCGTGGCCTCCAGAATACCTTTGCACTGACCAGGACAAGCCAGTCTATCTCTGCGAAAACTGAAGATGAGCAAGGATCCATAGTCAGGAGGGACCATCATTTCCCTCGTAATTTCCATGTGCCAGGCCCAGTATTGATGCATTTAGTATTTTACCTGTCTATCCTCATACTAGTCCTGTGAAGTGGGTGTCATTAAGTAGAAGTAGGGACAGTCCCAAGTAAGTCTATGCATTTACCATGATCACCTAGCTACTGAATAGGATATAAGTTAGGTCTTACTTCTTTAAAGCTATGCTCTTTTCTCTCCCATGTTACAACAATAAAATATGATCAAGATGTTTTTTCCTATACACTACAAGAAAGTACTTCAACTTTCCATCCAGTGTCTTACCTACATTCAAGGTAGGTCTTTCTCTCTCTTTTCCTAACTATGCTCCATAATGTACCCAGAATATTCTCTCCCTAAGGTATATTTGCTCTAAATCTTTGCTTAAAGGCCTTTCAAAAGTTCCCTGTAGCCCATAAAATAAGTAGAAAATTCCTTAAATTGACTCTTCTCAACCTGTTGCCAATCTGCCTCTTTAAGCTCATCTTCTCCCTAAAATGTAGTCAGTATAATAGACTCACAAGATATTGATTCTTCCCCTAAAACACTCATGGCCTTGAGTTTGTTTACTTCTATAAAGTTTCTACTGACTTCTCAAAATCTAGTGCAAAACGCCTGTCTTCGGTGAAGGTTTCACTGACCTACCATTGTCCACCCCATTCCCCTAGCCAGATACCATCATTTCCACTTCTGTGAAGCTACAGCAATGAGTGGGAATGTAAAGTGGTACAGCTACTGTGGAAATCAGTATAGAATTTTCTCAAAAAGTTAAAAATAGAAACACCATACAATCCAGTAATTCCACTATTGGATATTTTACACAAAGAAAATGAAGACACTGATTCAAAAAAATATATGTGCCCTTATGTTTATTGCAGCACCATTTATAATAGCCAAGATTTGGAAATCTGGAAGCAACCCAAGTTTCCATTTATAGATGAATGGATATAGAAAACGTGGGGTGTGTGTGTGTGTGTGTGTGTGTGCGTGTGTAATGCAATAATGCTATATAGGGAGAAATTACATTTTATATATATACTAGTATAATGCAATATTAGCCATAAAAAGAATGAAATCTTGCCATTTGCATCACATGGGTAGACCTAGAATATATAATGCTAAGTGAAATAAGTTAGAGAAAAACAAATGCCATATGATTTCACTCATATGTGGAATTTAGGAAACAAAACAAATGAACAATCAAAGGAAAAAACAAACAAACAGAAACCAAACTCTTACCTATAGAGAACAAACTGGTGGTTCCAGAGGGGAGGTTGGTGAGAGAGTGGGGAAGATAGATAAAGGGGATTAAGTGTACACATATTGATGAACACTGAAAAATGTATAGAATTACTGAATCATTATATTGTACACTTGAAATGAATATAGCACTCTATGTTAATTATACTTTTAAAAAAAAGTCTTTTAGTTGATGAACTCCATTATGTGTAGAACACTCTGTCCTCATCACCAATGCCTAGTCCAGGGTCTGACTCATGGTATCAATAAACCTATTTGATATGTATTTGTAAAAAGGATGAAGGAAGGAAAGGTAAGAGGAAGGAAGGGACAGACAGGGGCGGGGGGAAAGATACGATTCTGTTTTCATAAGCAGACAAAATTTAAATAGTAATCACGGCTCTGCAGTGAAAAGTCTTCTGTTTCTTTATTCAAATTGACTCCTGGTTTCACCTCCACCACTATAAATATAAATGTATAATATATATCATGCAGTGTATGTAGGTATGCATGGGCTTCAAAATACAAATACCTTGGCTCTACCCCCAGAAATTCTGATTCAGGGGCTCTGAGGTGTGGCCTCAGAATTTGTATGTTTTACAAGCTCCCAGCTGATCCAATGTTGTAGGTTTGAGAACTAAATTTGAGATGTATCTCTGCATAACAGTTTCAAAATGTTTTTGTAGAATGCTAAACCCTTACAGTTGACTGAAGGGTGCCCCACCCCCAAAATCTCTATGTTGAACCCTAACCCCAATGTGATTGTATTTGGAGATAAAGCTTTTAGCAGGTAATTAAAGTTAAATAAAGTCATAAGTTAGGGTCCTTATTCCGATAAGATTAGTTGCCTTATAAGAAGAAAAAGGGGTGTCCTCCACCCCCGTCTCCATGCACATGCTCTGTGAGCACACAGTGAAAAGGTATCCATCTGCGAGCTGGGAAAGAAGACCTCACCAGAACCAGACATTGCTAACACTCTAATTTCAGACTTCCAGCCTCAAGGAAACTGTGAGAAAATAAATGCCTGTTGTATAAGGCATCCAGTCTATGGTATTTTGTTATCAGCCCAAGGAAACTAAAATGACTCTGAGCCCCCTGACTTTTTATAATATTCACAAATGCATACAAATAGTCTCATGCACATAGCTGCATCTCTTTAAATAACATACCAGAAAGGATACCTGATCTAAGCTGGAAAAAAAGAATGAAGAGAAGAGGTATTTTTAAAAGACTACAATTCAAATTCTATGTCTAAAGTGACTAAGATACGTGACTTTAAGCATGGACAGGAGGGCATTTCAAGCTGAGGGGGTACTGTGCACAATCCTGAATGAGAAATGTCATAGGATATGCAGGGGAAGAGCCATTTTGCTTGGCTGGAGATGAGGAGGGAAGTTGTATGTAAGGAAGAACATTCTTAGTTGAAAACAACAGAACATTTGGAACAAACTAGTTGAAGTAGCAAAGGGAATGTATTGGCTCACATCACCAAAATATCTAGAGACACGGCAGATTTCCAGTTAGAGTCAGTCCAGTTGTTCTAGCCCTTCTGGAATGGAAGCCCCAGGCAGCCAGAAGTTTTCTATTTTAACGGCTGTCCTCCCGATACCTGGCGTACTGCCTGCATGAGGGTAGGAACTGAATAAATTCAAGGGAGCAAAATAAGTAAGTGCCCTCAAAGACGTGGTTTCTTTCAGTGTCACTCTTTGCTCATGGTTTCTACTTTCTTAGTCTGACTTGCTTCACAGGCACAAAAATGGCTGCTATGAACTTCTGTAACCTAACTGCGTCCTTTTTCACACCTGGGAGAGACAACCTGGTTCTTCTCTAAACCAGTTTCTTCTTCTTTCCAGGCACACAGGTAGTCTGCATTTCCCAGGTTCTCTAAAACTAGGCATGGCCATGCAGCAGAGTTCTGGACAGTGAATGAGATGTGAGCAGCTGTGATATTCACCACTTGGCCTCATGGGCTCCCAGACACACCATCTGCACTCTTTCTCAGACCTCCTCTTGATGTCAGTGAAAACTATCTAATTTACGTAGAATAGCTTTCACTTCTCCCAATACACAACATTCTCTCTCTCTTTTATATTTAATTTATTTTTTTTCAGTGTTCCAAGACTCATTGTTTATGCACCACACCCAGTGCTCCATGGAATATGTGCCCTCCTTAATGCCCACCACCAGGCTTACCCATCCGCCCACCCCTCTCCCCTCCAAAACCCTCAGTTTGTCTCTCAGAGTCCACATTCTCTCATGGTTCGTCTCCCCCCTCCAATTTCCCCCAATTCACTTTTCATTTCCTTCTCTTAATGTTCTCTATATTATTCCTTATGCTCCACAAATAAGTAAAACCTGTGATAATTGACTTCCTCTACTTGACTTATTTCACTCAGCATAATCTCCTCCAGTCCCATCCATGTTGAATCAAAAGCTGGGTATTCATCCTTTCTGATGGCTGGTTAATATTCTATTGTATATATGAACCACATCTTCTTTATCCATTCGTCTGTTGATGGGCATCTTGGCTCTTTCTACAGTTTGGCTATTGTGGACAAAGAGGCAGCCCATGGAATGGGAGAAGATATTTGCAAATGACACTACAGATAAAGGGCTGATACCTATAAGGAACTTCTCAAACTCAACACCCAAAAAACAAATAATCAAGTCAAAAAATGGGCAGAAGGCATGAACAGACAGACACTTCTCCAAAGAAGACATAACAATAGCTAACAGACACTTGAAAAAAATGTTATTATCATTAGCCACCAGGAAAATTCAAATCAAAAGTGCATGGATGTACCACCTTACACCAGTGAGAATAGCAAAAACTGACAAGGCAAGAAACAAGAAATGTTGGAGAGGTTGCGGAGAAAAGGAAACCCTCTTACACTGTTGGTGGGAATGCAAGTTGGTACAGCCACGTTGGAAGACAGTGTGGAGGTTCCTCAAAAAATTAAAAATGGAGATACTCTATGGCCCAGCAATTGCACTACTGGGTATTTACCCCAAAATTACACATGTAGTGAAAAGAAGGGCCGTATGGACCCCAGTGTTCATTGTTTGTCTTTAAATGTCGGTTAAATATTCTATAGAGGCTTTCAGTCTTCAATTCAGTTAACAGGTGGCTTTATCCTGGTTAATGTTAACTCAGTTCTGGCATCAGGGGAACCAACTCAAATGGATGCAGGTGGCCTCCCTATATGTTATTTGCTTTGCTGTCCATTTGAGTTATTGCTTATTTTTTTTGTTTATTCCCCAAAACCCTGCCCCAACTCTGCTTAGAATACCTCTGTTTCCATCTGGGTCAACAGGTGTCACTGTTGAGTAGGGCAAATATGCCCCCCACACCCCATCTTTTGGGTGCTAAATGTCCTTGTTGCTTACAGGGCCCACTCTCTGTTCAGTCTTGATATAACCAAATAATATTAACTCCATGGTCACTGTGCAAGTTGCCTGAACAGATCTCTGAGAGCACTGGTATTTTTTCTTCCTTAAAGGCCTAGATACTAAATGTAATGATAGATCCAATTATACCCATTAAAGGTGGCAAATAGGAGGAAGAAACTACAAACATTTCTACTTGTAGGAGAGAGCATTGTTCAATGGGAGACATCTCGTCAGTAAAGGAGGAAGTCTGAGATTTAACTGCTTGCACTGTCCCTAACTAGTTACCACTAGTGTAACTGGCTCAAGCCAGAGGTACCATGACAGCATATGGGAATAGGAGAGGGGAAACATTGCAAATTATCTAAAATATCAGATTACTAGTCTAGGCCACAGATTGTTGAGACACCTCCAGAATTATTCAGGAAGAATTTGAGAGGGGAATGTACCCACAGAAAACAGGTGGAAGTAGAGCAAAAGAAACAAGGAAATTGTTATCATTTGCCTATCCTCAGACTGACATGGCCTGGGAGACATGTGGAATTGGATAAAATGAAATGGAATGGAGTCGGAAGGAAATGGGATAGAACAGGATGAGGGCTTATTTGCAGTAGAAAATCATGGAATTTGACCGTAAATGCAGTAAAGAATAAGTTAAAATGAGACAAGGTGCTTTTCCAATCAGGGCCAGCAGGATGGCTCCTGCAAAGAAGGGTGGCAGAAAGGAGGCCATTCTGCCATCAACAAGGTGGCAACCAGAGAATGCACCATCAACATTCACCAGCACAACCGCGGGGTGGGTTTCAAGAAGTGTGCCACTCAGGGGGCGTCTGGGTGGCTCAGTGGGTTAATCTTCTATCTTTGGCTCGGGTCATGATCTCAGGGTCCTGGGATCGAGCCCAGCATTGGGCTCTCTGCTCAGCAGGGAACCTGCTTCCCTCTCTTCTCTGCTTGCCTCTCTGCCTACTTGCGCTCTCTCTGTCAAATAAATAAATTAAATATTAAAAAAAAAAGAAGTATGCCTGTCAAGCACTCAGACTTTGAGATTTGTCATGAAGGAGATGGGAACTCCACATGTGCGTGCTGACACCAGGTTTAAGAAAAGCCGTCTCGGCCAAAGGATGAAGAATGGTCCTTATTGTGTCTTTATGTTGTTGCCTAGAAATATAATGAGGATGAAAATCCACCAAGCAAGCTCTACACATTGGTTACCTATATACCTGTCACCACTTTTCAAAAATTGACTGAGCAGGGACGCGTGGGTGGCTCAGTGGGTTAAGCAGCTGCCTTCGGCTCAGGTCATGATCCCAGGATCCTGGGATCAAGTCTCACATTGGGCTCCTTGCTCAGCAGAGACCCTGCTTCTCCCTCTGCCTCTGCCTGCCTCTTTGCCTGTGCTCGCTCGCTCTCTCTCTCTCTGTCTCTGACAAATAAATAAATAAAATCTTTAAAAAAAAAAATTGACCGAGCATTAATGTGGATGAGAATGAAGCATTTATTGTTAAGTAAAGGCATACAACTGCCACATAAATACATAGATAGATGATGATAGATATATAGATAGATGATCGATCGATCGATAGATGGTAGATAGATGAAATGAGATAAGGCAAAATGGATTATGGAATGGAATGGAATCAAAAGGAATATGAGGAATAAATAAAATATAAAAGGGTGTGGAATGACTAGGTGTGAAATATACTGTAGAATGAAGTGAAATGGGTTAGAACAGACTGGGATATAAAGCATACTGTTATGTCAAAATTTGGAAATGGGATACAGAATACAACACAATGGGGTGGACTTTTCATCAAATGGTTCTGAAATATAGATAAGCAATTTGTTTAATTGGCATGAAAATATTTAACAAACTCAAGAAATTGCCATCATAATTCTAGTCCAGATGATTAGAAACTTAAGGACCTAAAAGATTTGTGTCTTTTCTTGAATTATTCTGCAAATGGTTACCTACCTTATTGGTGACCATCAGCACACAACGGGCACTCTGTATTAACAAAAAACAACAGTGCTGGCACTTTTGCTAAACCCTTTGTATGTGTTATTTATTTTAATCTTCACGTCAGTCAAATACAATAAGTCCTATTTTGACCTCCATTTATAGATAGGGAAATGGAGGCACCAGAAGTTTAACCTACTTTCCTAAGATTACACAGCTAGAAAGTAGTGGAATCAGAATTCAAACGCCAAGGTGGTTAGGTTAGAGCTCCTGTGCACTGACCCAGTACACAAACCTCTTTTCACCATGTCAGGGACTCATAACCTATGACACTGCATGTAAAAATATTAGGATTTGTATAAACTGTGTTCTAGCCACTAAATGCCACCTGCAAAAAGACTGGAAAACTTGGCAGAGGCACTGCTCTGATATAAACATGATGAAATAGGGCATAGTCACAAAGGCACTTAGCTCTGCTGCTGTATTCAACACATCCAGAACCACGTTGTCCCTTACCCCCTTTAAACCAGGTCTCACTAGGGGTTTCCTCACCTATTAACCATTCCCAATTCTAGCACTCATTTGCTCACCATTCCCTAGGGGCCACTATAGACAACTTGATCATTCATTTTTCATTTAACATTTGAGCAACTATTCTATTGTTTAGAAATATATATGTTTTTTTTAAAGTGGATTCACTTCTTCTAGAAATATTCTCAACAAAGAAAGGTGACCGTGCAACTAGAAATTCAGATAACTAGCCCTAACCCCCCTATACACACCCACTTAGATGCTAGAATGCTCATTCTGAAGAACATCTAGTGAGAATGCTTTTGCTTGGTATTTACTGCTTGTGAGAGGCTGTGTCATCTACTGATTCAGAGGAGCTGCCAGAGCTCAAACCCTGGCTCTTACTGCTACTTGTTTTTTGCCCTTGTGTGAGCTATTAACCCTCTCTGTGCCTCCATTTCCTCCTTTGTGCATTGGAGATCAGAGGATAGTTTGAAATATAAAGTAAGTTAATATACTTGGTGCACTTAGAACACGGATTATCACAAATGAAGGACTTCATAATATCTGCTATCATTATTACTGGATAGGCTTTGTGTCATGTATTTCCTAGGCATTATCTTTTTAAATCCTTATAACCATCCTGTGTAATGGGTGTTATAATTTTTGCCGTTTTACAGGTGTGAAAACTGAGGTTCCAGGAAATTAGGTAATTTACCCAAAGCCACATAATAGCAAGTAGTACAAATGAGTTTCAAATCCAAGTTAGTCCAACTCAGAAGCCAGTGTTCTTAACCATTATGCAATGCAATACTGCCTCCTTTTCAAGCTGTTAGGAGGTCACCAGAGCATAGACAAGGACACCAGCACTTGGACAGGAAAGAAGAGTTTTAAGCAGTCCTGGAAGGGGGGGGGTGGAGAGGAGTGCATGTGTAGAAAGTGGTGAACTTCATGCAGAAAAATTTTAAAACCACTGGGGCATCAAAGAAATGTGTCATCTCTTCCTGGAAATAGTTCATGGCTTCCTGAGGGCTCCACCCAAAAGACCACATTTAACCTCCTCTTGTATTTAATCTATACCAGTTGGTTGCCCCCTACCTTTCTCCTACCACACTCTAATTTAGTCCTTTCTGATCTACCAAATATAGTCATGCCAACATAGAAACTGGGTTACTTAGGAAGACCCTAGACTTTGGTGCCTCCAGTAGGACCCCGCTTCAGGCTTTATCTGGTCCAAGCCATCATCTTCTCACCTATCTCTTGTCCAAGCCATCATCTTCTCACCTATCTCTGTGATCATTTCCTAACTAGTCTCCCTCTGCAATACATTCTCAACCTGCAGTCAAAGTGAGATTTGCAAAGCTCTAATATGATCATCTCACTACATTGTATAACACCTGCTTTCAATACTCTTAGATATTATCCAAAGTCCTTAATAAGAAGCATCTTGTGCAAAGTCCCTATGATAAGAGGGAATGTAGGTATTAGAATAGCAGAGGATGAAAAGGGGAATGATGGAAGTGAATTAGATAAGTTACGGTGTTCGGAATCTTTCAACTACAGCATTAAGCTCAGCTTATAATGTTACCCTTCATTTTGAGATTATTTGATTCATGAAATCCACATTCATCCTGTGGTTCAGACTCAAAGCCATGGAGTCATCTTTGAGTTTGCCCTTCTTCTCATACTCCAGGTCTGATCACTCAGTAAATTTTGATAGCTCTACCTTCAAAATACTTTCACCAACACCCCTACCAACACTCTGGTCTAAACAACCCTCTTTTCACTTAGGAGTCATCACAAGGTTTAGACCAGATGACTCTCTTCTCGAAAACTTCTGGTGCATTCTCATCTCACTCAGTAAAACCCAAGTTCTCACGAAGGCATGACAGGGCTCTATACAAAACTGCTCACCACTCCCTGTTTCTACATTCTGCCTGACCTCACTCCACCACTTGCCCTTTCTCTTCCTGACCACTGCCCTCCTTCCTGACCCTCAAGCACTTCAAACACACCCCTGCCTTTGGGTCTCCATTCTTGCTGTCCTTTCTCAGAGCATGCTTCCTCCAAATATTTGTATGACTTGCTTCCTAGCTTTAGTCAGGTCTTAGCTCCAGTGTCACTTTCTCAGAAAGCATACCTGATCATCCTATGTAAAAAAGAACTATTCATTGCTTGTTTCTCCAGTCTCCTATTTTAATTTTCCCTGTATCACTTGCTTCCAACTGGCGTGTTATTATTTTGTGTCTGTTCCTCTCCTCCCCACCTTACCCCAAGTACAAAGTAAACTATATGAGAGCAAAGATTATACCTGCTCATTCTCTACTGTATCCCTCATTCTAAGAACAATCCCTGCCATGTAGCTGGTGCTTAACAAATAGCTCATGTTGATAAACGAATGTCTGTCTTTGCCAAGAAGCTCTGACTCCACAAGACTAGGATTCACCATTGTGTTCACAATGCATAGCAGAGTCTCTCTCATAAACAATACTCAGTAAGCATTGTTGGATTAAAAAGTGAATGGAATAGGGAATGAATGAATGATTACAGTAGTTCACTGACCATGAGATGAGAATCACAAAAAGTATGGGGAAAGGGTTTGGAAATATAAAGCAGGATATCTGCCTGGTTAATCATCACCTAAGAAGGCCATCTAGGAAGAGCAAGTCAATATCTCAATTTCAAAGTCCCCAAATTAGATTCTAGACAGGAGAATGGGACAGGGCTGAAGGATCAATCTGGACTTCAGAAGTGAAGTATGCAAATGGGACACGTACTGATCTCAGGATGTTGGAGTCTTTGGACATTCTCCAGCCACTAATGAAGGTTAACTTTAGAAACAGGCAGGAGGGAGTGCTTAGTGCAGTATCAAGTGGCCCCATGCAGCTGGAGAAGCTAAGCAGTACAGAGTGTGAGATAGACAAGACTTTGGGGGGTGTTTTTTTAGGTGGGGGACAGTTCCAAGTTGGCTTTTGCTTTGCTCAGGAGGGCATCACTTGGATGTTCTGGGGGATTTTTATTCCATGTGGAGCCTCATAGTCTGGCCTCAATGTGAGCTCAAGTCTGCTATAGAGGGACCAAATTCCAGGAAGTTTTATTACCAGGCAGGCACAACTGCAGTGACACATTTTGCTGACCCACCTGAAATGCAAATAAGAGCCTGCTTTGCTTCAGCTGTTGCCTTACCTCCAGCCTTGCAAGAAGCTGATCAATAATAATTTTAGTTAAGACATTAGGTTCCAAGGGGTGAATCTAAAAAGATGTCTTGATATAAAGAGGAAAAGTAAATGGAGGGTGGAGGGCATGTCATTCAAGTTTCAGAGAACATAAACAGTGAGATGTGTATGTTATGTGTCCAAGAGGCAGGGTGATGGGGAGGCAGGGAATGGAGTGGGGCACTCTGGTCCAAGCCCCAGCCCCAGTACCTACCGATTATGGACTTTGAGATGATCTGAACCTCTTTTATTCAAAAAAATACGGTTTCCTGCATTTCTTTTAAACTTAATTACAAGATTATAAACAAGAATATTTGCATAGTGGTTTATGAAATACTTGTCACAGGCATTTGTTGATTTAATCTTTTTGTTAATCCTGTACAGTGAGAACTGTTATTATGGTTCTAGTTTTACAGATGGGAAAAGTGAACAATTGAAAGTGCAGGAACCTGCCCCAGGTCCCACACCTGTTGGAGGTGTCTGTGGTATTGTGGTGAACCAATCACTCACACTTCCTCCCTTCAGGGTTCTCTACTGTGGGAACCATGATCCTGGGATCATCGTCTAAACAAAAAGTAAATCAACACTTTATAAATAACAGATACATTCTCAGTATCTCTCAATGTGGAACTCTCTGGTAGGGAGTTGGAAAACCAGAAATGCCTGAATCCTACCCCATTTTCCAAGCAACCCTCTACGTGGCTATCAAGGAAGATAGATACACAAGGACCCAGGAAAAAACTTAAAGGGACTTAGGTCATCCTGAGTTAGTGTAATGTTCTGACCTCTTAGTGAAGTAAGTGGAGTTATAGGACCCAACTAATAGACTGAAGGGGCTCTGCAACCCTTTTCATTCCATTCAATTTTACTCCCAAATTTTACCATTAAATTACAGAAGATAGATATAAAAGAGTAGAGAGGGAGCACAAGAAAGCACCTCTAGAGGGGTTTTTCCTGAGGAACAGAAAGGTGAGAGAAGAGAGGCTCACACTCAGGTGGGTAACCTTCCATCAATGGCTGCTCCCATTCAGTGATCAGCCTGGGCACACCCTAGGGCCAGGCCTAAGGTGAGACAAACATGGTTCCATGAGTACAGAATGGAAGGAGGCACAAACTCTCAAATGCCTGCAAGTGCAGGGTGGGCATCTGAGACTCTGTGCTTCCAGAAATGCTGCACTGTCCAAGTAACTTGGACTTGTGGTGAGACTAGGGTGAGATTTGTCTCACCCTAGTCCTGCCACTCAGAATCCTGAAGTCAAACCAGGTAGACCAGTAAGCTCTCCTGTTATGGAGCAACTAGGTGAGAAGAGGGGTGGGAACCTATGTCTCCCCACAGTGCTAAAGATGGATCTTCTCATTGCCTTTCATTTACTGTTCCTCTAGACTTTCAGCACTTTACCAAGTTTAACATGAATGTCAATTACCTGGGGATCTGGTTAAACCATATTCTGATTCAGCCATTCAGGGACAGGGCCTAAGATTCTGAATTTCCAACAAGCTCCCCCAATAAAATGTATATAGCAGATAGCTGAACATATGAATACATTATTAACATCTAGTTAGTATATAGTGTATATAGATAAGCATATTATTTAACATATAAACACATTATTGAAAAAAACAGAGAAATGGAACTACCAAGCCACAAGGTGATGGTTTGACTTTGGAGCAGTGTTTTTTAGCCAGGGTTAGAGGGAGGAATGATGAAGTAAAATCCCTACTAATGAGGTTTGGGAAGAACTGATTGTGAAAAAATTTTCAACTCAAGGGCTTGGATGTTTAAGATAAAACCCTATTCCTGGGGCACCTGGATGGCTCAGTGGGTTAAAGCCTCTGCCTTCGGCTCAGGTCATGATCCCAGGGTCCTGGGATCGAGCCCCACATCAGGTTCACTGCTCAGCAGGTGAAAGGAGCCT
Source organism: Mustela nivalis (assembly GCF_964662115.1). Taxonomy (NCBI): domain Eukaryota; kingdom Metazoa; phylum Chordata; class Mammalia; order Carnivora; family Mustelidae; genus Mustela; species Mustela nivalis. The sequence continues at coordinate 13,563,034 of NC_139021.1, read as the reverse complement.
ATAGTGCAGACAGCATTCCACTATTTAGGGTTCACACCAGGCACACGGGGAGCTGACCACGGGCAGGAGCTTCATGTATATTTCACTTGCTCCATCTACAAGAACATGAACTCCATGAAGACAAGGACGTGTGTCTGTTTCATCTACTCTTGGATACTGAACAATAAGAGCAGTGCCTGTAACAGAAGACGCACTCGATAAATATTTATTGCACAAATTAATACTAGTGAGAGAATTAGCGCAAAAACAAATGAATGTAAAATGGGTTAGATGGACTAGGGCTTCTAATTCTGAATTAGGAATTGACTGATATGGGTGCCCTGCTATGGTCCTGGACTCGGAAGAGATCATCTGCTAATTGAGGAAACATGGCAGAAATAAAAGAAGGAATAAGTAATGATACAAAGATTAAATAGCAGATTAACAGTTTCAGAAAATTGTAAGCATTTTCAGCATCTCAAATCTGGTCCTTTAATTGGGGAATGAAACTAGAAGATGAAGGGGCACGTATTCCATGGAGCACTGGGTGTGGTTGCATAAACAATGAATTCTGGAACACTGAAAAGAAAGAAAAGAAAAGAGAAGAGAAGAGAAGAGAAGAGAAGAGAAGAGAAGAGAAGAGAAGAGAAGAGAAGAGAAGAGAAGAAGAAAGAAACGAAAGGGGAAAAGCAGAGAAGAAGAACAGAAGACAAGAGAAAAGAAAAGAAAGGAAAAGAGAAGAGAAGAAAAGAAAATGAGGGACAGAGTTCTGTGGAGTAGCCCCAACAGAATTTTGAGAGGCCAGACTTGATGCGGCTTTTAAAACTTTCATGGGTCTTTGGGATCGTTTCCAAAGAGTCGAAGTCATGAAGATCAAAACCACAAATGTCCATTGTCTGATAAAGCTGTCTGCCTCAGCTTACTGCTTGCATGTAAATGCTATGAAAAAGGCTGTCTTAAAAGGGATATGGCTGGACCAGGTTAGCTGGACAGATTCCTGGGGTTCACAGGTCACTTAAACAGAAAATTATTTGAAGGAGCAAGGGAACTCAAAATAGAAATAAAGACATCATCAGGAGCAGCATCTCCCTGAAGCCAATTCTCCTTACTTTGGGTTGTATTGGCTTCCAAAATTACCTGGAGGGTTGCTTAGCTTTGCTCCATGTGGATCACTTGGGATAAGTGGATGGGTCTCCAATGTCTTTGTGCCAAATTTGTAAAGGACAGCGTATGATTAGTTCTCATAGGCAGCAATTAGCATGATGTGGTTTGATAGTTCAAAATTCTCGTCACTCACCTCAGAAGTAGTGCAAAAAGCCCATGCTCAGCACAGAGACAGGACTTTCTGGCCCATCCAGGTTCACTGTCGCAATTTGCTGTTGCCCCTTTCAATGTCTCTTGGCCTGGGTGCTTTCAAGTAGGGAAAGGGAGTTTCATTAAGATTCCTTTCCTCAGAAGATTTCAGCACATAGAGATATACAAGGCATTGTCAGTTCCTCTTTATGAACAACAAGATGCTCTTAAAATAATTTCTAAGATGCTTCTTAGTAAAGTCATTATGCCAAAGATGATCTGTCAAAAGCTTGAAATGATATTAAAGTAAATCTTATCGATAGAAGAGAATCACTGTGCATAGCTTTCAAGTCATGCATAGCTAATGGCTACATCATTATGATATTGAAGAGCGTTTCTTTTTTATTATTAAGAGAAATTGTCATGAAGACTCACTATGCCCAGAACTAACACTGAGCTATGTCCCTGTCCTCTGTACTTTTCCTATGTGGAAGAAGTGAAGGATAACTTATCAGTAGGTAAAACTGATAGAAGTAATTTCATTAGCAACCTGTGGGAAAGCAGCTATATTAATAACTCCTTAATAAGAATATATTGTATGGAGCACTGGCTGTGGTACATAAACAATGAATCTTGCAACACTGAAAAAAATGAAATTTTAAAAAAAAGGAAATACTCATTGCTAGAAAGTTTGAGAATCCATGTGAGTGAATTTTATTTTTTTAAGATTTTATTTATTTATTTGACAGAGAAAGAGAGATCACAAGTAGGCAGAGAGGCAAGTGGGGTGGAGGTGGGAAGCAGGCTCCCTGCTGAGTAGAGATCCTGCTGTGGGTCTCTATCCCAGGACCCTGAGATCGAGACCCAAGCCGAAGGTAGAAGCCTAATCCTCTGAACCACCCAGGCACCCCCATGTGAGTGAATTTTAATATTAAGTTCATCTGAAATTCCATCATAGTACTGAGTCTCTTAGAGGTACTAACAGCAAAATAGGCTGTAGAACACAGAAATGAACAATGCACGGTTATGCTGTGATGAGCCATTAATAAGGGATAGTGAGGAAGGTATGGACTTTTGCCTTCAATTTTAATTTCTCTAAAAGCACTCATACGTGTAGACATGGAGAATTTCACACACATATGCAGCAATTCATGCACACTCCTCTATACAATCTTTATAATTATTGGAACGAAAATTAACTATACCACTTCAGTCATGCTATTAAGGTTTACATTCTGAATTTTAAATGATAGTAAGTGAAAGGTATATTACCTTTCCAAATAACCATAAATGAATAAATGTGTGAATGAACAATTATGATTCAAAGATAGTGATCACGAGTGAGGCCCTTATTGCCACCTGGTGGCAGCATACCCTAATTGAAGAATTAGTTGTTGGCTTGACATCGAGACGTCTGAATGTACAAAGAGACAGAAATCACATCACATGAGCTAATATTGCACAGGTAAAATATTAGATGGTCACAAACCCCTGTAATTTAAATACAATGTTTGTATTTTTATTTTCTATCTCAAGTGAAGAGAAAAACAACTCTCTGCTCTTTGGTACAAGGCTGGTTTCCCCTAGGCTCTAATGAAGAGTGTTCATTCATTTAAGGAGCTACAAAGCCATTTTACCCAGCAGGTGGCCCAGGCCTATTTAGTCACCATATTGACCAAAAAGTTTTAATTATATCATTTCTATGGTGTAGTAGAAATAACATTGGCTATAGATCTAATCTAACAGTGAGTTCTAAGAAAAAGTAGTACTATATGTAACCCTCAAAGAATCTCTACGGACTCATGCACATACTCATTCACAAAAGATTATTTTATTAAACTAATCCCAATGGCTCGGCCATAATTCAGACAAATCGCATCCTTATCTCTGGAGATCGAAACAGACATTGATACTTTTGTTAAAACTTCCCAGGGGTTTCAATGTGCAGCCCGTGTTGAGAACCACTGAACTGGAGTAAAAACAAAGTTGAAACATGGACCAACGAAAGATGATGTTCCTGTTTGAAATTAGAGAAATCTGCAATAAACCTGAATATAAAATTCAAGTGTATATGAAAAATATACAGACAAAGCACAAATGCCATTGGCACCCACCATCCAAAGTCCTTCAGAAACTCTGAAGAATAATGGAAAGTAAACGTGTTTTAATTGACAACTTCCGGCACAGATGATTTCTGTATACATTTCATTTAATCTTCACCCATATGGAAGGTAGACTTTATTATCCCCGTGCCCCTTACAGTTTTATAACTGAAGCAAACATAAATTTACTAGCATACATAAATTTACATAGCAAAATGCATAAGGTTATGCAATTTGTAAACAGCATAGCGTGGATTTAAAGTTAAGACGGTCTAACCCCAAATCCCATGGATATTTCCATGAGAATTTGTTGAGTTCACATTGTTTAAGAAGCAGACTAGCCATCAGACTTCCCAGGTTCTTCTTTGTTACACTGACTTGTTCTTGAGCCTTACAGACCAATGGGGCTGAAGCTTTAACAAGTTTTGAGACAGAGACTCTGCTCAGTGAGTCATCTGACTTTCCCTGTGTCTCCTCTCCCTATTTACCAGCCAACATGGTCAAAGGAACTCCAGTTCAAGTGCAAAACAAAGCAGTGGCTGCCGGCTGATCAGTAGATGAATCAAAGACAGATTTTTAGTGGAAATTTAGTAGAAAGAATGACTTTTTCAGCCATAAATAGAACACCCCAGTGGTTTTATACTATGAGAAAGTCCGATGTCTCACCTCCCACCTCCTCTGTTTTTGGATGGTGCACAATCCTCTGAACTTGCCCAGACTTCTGGGTTATTTCACTTTATCCTACTGGGTATCCTGATGATCTAGTAAGTCTCCTGATGATCTAGTAAGTCAAACAGTAAAACAAGACTTTCTGAGCTTCCACCATGGCTGCCCCTCTACACCCCCTGCTACGATGGGTTTACAGTCAGGTAAAAGAAAAAAGCAATGCACATGTGAAAATCTAATCACGTCACTTCCCTGTTTAAAAATCCATCTAATGACTAGGATGCCTGGGTAGCTCAGTGAGTTAAGCTGCCTTCAGCTCATGTCATGATCTCAGGGTCCTGGGATCGAGCCCCACATGGGGTGGGAGTGTCTCTGCTCAGCAGGGAGCCTGCTTCCCCCCCTTCTCTTTCTCTGTCTGCCTCTCTGCCTACCTGTGAGCTCTCTCTCTCTCTCTGTCAAATAAATAAGTAAAATTAAAAAAAATAATAAAATCTATCTAATGACCTTCCTTTGCATTTAAGATAAAAATGGAGGTTTGACAGGTTCTGACAAAGTTTGGTTGATTTGAACCTTGTCTATTTCTCCAAAATCTTCTGTCTTCCTTCCTCTTTCCATTCCCTAAAAGTATGTTCTTCCTTCAGCAGACTTTTGCTACACCTCTTTCTCTGTCCAGAATTCAGTCCCAGTCCCCAAATAGAAAGTGGGTTATTAGTAACTTATTGCCATATAACAAACTCAGTGTCTTAACATGATGGCCATTTCACTAGCTCTTGATTCAGCAATATCTGCTAGAGTTGTTTTTGTAAGCTCTAGATATTTGGCCTCTGGACCCAGATGAATGATCTAAAACAGAGCTGCTCACAGTTGGAGCAAGGCGCTAGCTGGTAAGGCTCAGAGAATTCAGCAGGGGCTGCTCTTCCCCAGGGACCTCTCATCCTCTGGTAAGCTAGACCAGACTTCTTCAGTTGGCACTCTCAAAGCTGTGTTCCAAGGGAGCAAAAGCAGAAGTGTTTACTTGGACATTCTGCTGGATGCTCAAGTCAAATACTAACCCAGTTTCTGTGGATAAGGAAACCAATCCTACCTCTTGATGGGGGCAGCCGACCATGTTTGATCTGCCATACTTGGTTAACTACTGCTGGCACTTCCTTTAGATGGCAGTCTTCATTTTTCTACAAGAAAGCATGACTCTGAATCACTGGGTACCTTCAGATCCTCTGTTATCTGCTTGCAAATTGCCTGCCCCCTTTTCTTGTAGCATTTATTTTTTCATAAGTGAATACTTATTTGTGAGATCATTTGATTAAACCTGGCTTCCCTCCTCCATAGCGACTTCTGTGATGGCAGGGAAATGGTCTATACCTTCAGTATGCTCCAAAAAGCCAGGCCCAAAGTCCCCATCCAGTAAGCATTCGTAGACTAAACACAGCATGTGAAAGCCAGTTGGGAGTAAAGTAGATTAGAAGGTAGATTACCATTTCTGAGGCAGGAGGAATTCATTGGGCTACACAAACTCTCATCAGGTTTTCACATCAGGAAGCTGAGTGTTCACATCATGGATGCCAATCAACGTCCCTGAAAACAATAGAAGATCAGTGATTTAATTTTTAGTGAAAAACTAACATGCCTTTCATCCTCATATATTTTTAGTGCATGAAAAGTCACAGGTAAACAGGTGATTATTAATTCCTGTATTCACTAATATCAGCATATTTTACAATACTGCCCTAAATGATCATGTGTCATTTATGTATGAATAAGGATGGGCAGATGGTAAAGATTGGCCTCAGGCCAACCACTGAGAGAGTCTCTCTAACCCTCAGGTATCTCTCTCTCTCTCTCTCTCTCTCTCTTTTTTTCTTTTTCTCAGCAGATGGGGAGAATTTCCCAGGGCTAATCTACTATCTTGTCAAAAATACCCTTGATTTGTCAGTTAAACCCCTGATATTTTTAGTGGTGGAAAAATCTGTCAGAATGACCAAAAAGGCTCACATTGACAGAGTAGAAGAAACAAAACCACGTGGGTAGACTGAAATGAAACAGTCATTAGTAGTAAGTTTGAGGTTGATTGCTCTTCAAAAAAAGAAACAAACCCGTTTCTTCTGTTTTTCCAGTGCTGTCAGTCTTCAGGGGCCCCTTTGTACTCTCTGAGAATCAGAAATATGCCTACCCATTTTTGGTTTCCTGCCATTGTATTGAAAATACAGATTTTACGTATTTGGGGTAATCACCGGGGTAACCTCTTCAGTGAAATTGACCTAAGTTGAGAATAGTGTACTTTCAGAAACCCAGTGTTCCATGGGTTACAAATGATTGACCCTCATGCTCTTCCCACCAGGGCAGATGGCATCTTTTGTAAATCCTGAAGCATGAGCCTCTATTTTTTTCTCCTTTCACACTACTCTCTTTTGAAGTTCCCCTAACTCAAAATATATCCAAAAGGACTTCCCCAAAAGCACTGTGACAGGAAGTGTTTTCAAAAAGCACAAGAGAGTTGGGTTTTTGTTTTGTTTTGTTTTTTAGTTTTTGTTTAAATTCCAGTTAGTTAACATACTGTGTGAAAGAGCACGAGAGAGTTATAGCAAAGAGAAATAGTTTTCACTAAAGGTTTAAAATATATCCGTGCAACAGGATTTCACAATTTTAGCATTATTAGAATCAGCTATTATATTAATTAGTTTAAGCTAGACTGTGATTACAAACAGATCCAAATTTGTAAGCACTTAGCACAACAAAAATTTTTCATTATATCAGTATGGAACAATCCATTGAGGTGGCAAATGAAGTGTGTGTTGAAATTTATGGAGTGGGATGTGCTTCTGCTTCACAGTCACTCAGCAATCCAAGCTGGTAGTAAGCCGTCATCCTGAATACGCAGCTTCTGAAGTCAACCTGGGGTTGCCATCTCAGTCAGCCAGAAGAGGACAGGGAGTAAAGAAGAATGCGTGGGGGGGCCCTTTTTATATTCTTCCTCATTCTGTTGGCCAAAGCTCAATCTCATAGCCATAGCAAAATAGAGAGAGAAGCTGGGTGAGGCCACCACTCTTGATGAAGAAGAAAGAGGAAGACAGTAAACAGTATCTAAAGACACCAATACACAAAAGATTAAAGCTCTCAGTAAAAGAACACTGTTGTTCAGTTTTAGTTTCCGTAACTTCTCAAAGTGACCTGATGTCACCTATTGGATCAGAATTCACATTATCCTTTAAAATATGGTATTTGCCCAGTCTTCCTATCTCTCAGTTCTCCATTTCTTTGATCTGTGCTGTGCACTGTGGTCAGGGTCCCTTTTCTAATCCATAAATATAATTGTCTTCTTACTTTTATTCCCCAATAGCTTCCAGTTCTTCCCTGGATGAAGTGATATGATCATGGTGGGCAGGCTCTGTCTTAATGCAGCCCTGTAGGGTGTATGGTATAGAGGTTGGGAACACAAGTTCTGCAACGAGACTGCCTGGGTTTGACTTTTTCTGTGCCGCCTACTGGCTATGAAACCTTGAGCAAAATTTAATGTCTCTCAGAGTTTCTGTCCTTACCTCTAAAATGGGGGAAGCACTCATATTCAACTCATTGAGTCACTGTGAAGTTTAATTGATTTCATAGATTTAAATAGCATTTGGAATAATGCTTGCCTTGGGCATTACTGCATAAACTTATCTTGCATGATTTTATCCAGTGAACATCCCAGTTTAGCTGTATCCAGCATCAGGAATGGCACCGTCATCACAGACATAGCAATCACTAATATAGTGCTTCCTATGTTCCAAGAGCTGTGAGATAATACATTTCTGTTGTTTATAAGCTAAAGTTTGAGGCAATTGGTTATAAAGCAATAGAAAAGATAATGAAAGGTCATGTCTAACTTATTGAACCTCTACATGCCTAAATTTCTTGCAGCCTCTGCATCTTTATTTATAAAATAGAGATAATACTCATTTCATGAAACTCTTGTCAGAATTACATTAAATTATTACCTTCGATTCAATCACATGTTAGAAGACATAGGAAACTGTTTGACTTTTAAAGTATTTAACATAAAGTTAACATTTACATCTTCCTTCTCCTGGAATAAATCACTCCAGGCCTCTCCTCACTGCCAGCTTGGGTTTCTTACACTCAATATGGGTATTTTAATAGATTCTACACATAAGTATCAGCCCCTATAGAGGTGTCCATTGGAGGACTTTGGGGAAAAATGATTTTTTTTTTTTTTTTACTAACACTAAGCATTCCTGAACAGCTTTCAAAGGACTCTGTCTCCAACTCTCAGAATCTTTCCCAGAATTTGTAATGTCCTATTTCTGAGAAACCATTTCAAACTACAGTAAATGCGGGACAAATATATAAGGACTTGGGACACTGGTAATGAAAGCAATGCAACAAAATTTGCGAACTCAGGAAATATGTAAATGTGAAACAGTGAGGGACTTTACCTGCTGTGAAATGCTTCAGGGAGTAGGGGAGGGCTGCAATTTACTAAAGAGAATGTGTTGACAGCACTATGTGTTGTGGTCTTCTGCAGACCAGGCTTGTACAGTCATGAAAGACTGGAGGCTGGTGGGCCTTTAATTTCTGTACTGGTAGCCTAAATAATGAACATCGTGAGGGCTTGGTGGGTTCATAATTATCTGTGCTACAGCGAATCTTTTGGGGCTTTCGCTGATTTGTCCTTCCTCAGAAGGTGTGAATAGAGTGGGGAAGAAGAAAATGAAACCTGAAAAGGAAACAATGCTTCTCCTTCCTGGAGGGCAATTCATTTGGGGAAAGTAGTTTTAATACTTGCAAGGAATCAAGAGGGTTCTGATGTTCTCTGCCTTTTTTCTAGTGTCTTCTCTGAAGCTCCTATCAGAAGTATGCTTCTCAGGGAAACCCACGATAGTAATCTTTATAGGTAAAATGTGTGGAACAAAGACTTGTCAGTGGTCAATTCAATTCTCAAACAGTGTATATATGTCCCTCCTGCACCCATTACCTACATTGCACAGACAAGGATACAGAAGCACAGGGTAGTTACTAACTTGACCACAGTCATACAGCAAACAGAAGAAATCCACAGGATTCTAACTTGGGCATTCAGATTCTTGGGCCAGCCTTGCTAATATTAACCAAGAGTAACAATAACACTTAATTAACAAAAAGAAAAATACTCTAAACATTTCATACTCTTTATAGTAGACAGTATGTGTTCACCTGTATAGTCTTGTTCTGAGATGAGTCCTAATCATTCCCATTTCAGAGCTGCAGAAGCTAAGTCTACAAGAGCTGAAGGGTCTTGATCACTGAGTGAGTGTCAGAACCAGGAACCCCATATTTACCATACAATCTTCACCACAAATAGCCTGTGGTAGCAAGGGAGTTGCTTTACTTCCCTAAACCTCTTTAAACCAATTTCTTATAAAATGGGAATAATAAGAGTTTTCTCCTGATGAGCATATTGAAGCATCAAACAAGGTTAGATATATAAAATGGTAAGCACAATTCATGGTGCACATCAGGTCTGTGATAAATATTTGTTATTATCATTAGTAAAATCATCTCCATTATTAGCAGACTTCATTTTCATACATTATTGGAAATAATAGTGGATAATTCCTCCACAGAATTTCATCCTTTCAATTATATACTCCTTACTCTTATGACTACTTAGAAGAAATTCTTCTTTTTTTTTTTTTAATTTTATTTTTTTCAGTGTTCCAGCATTTGTTGCTTATGCAGCACACCCAGTGCTCCATGCAATATGTGCCCTCCTTAATGCCCACCACCAGGCTCACCCAATCCCCCACCCCACTCCTTTCCAAAACCCTCAGTTTGTTTCTCAGAGGCCACAGCCCCCCCCCCCATGGTTCATCTCCCTCTCTGATTTCCTTCATCTCACTTCTCTCCATCTCCTAATATGCTCCGTGTTGTTTCTTATGCTCCACAAGTAAGTGAAACCATATGATAATTGACTCTCTCTGCTCAACTTATTTCACTCAGCATAATCTCCCCCAGTCCCATCCATGCTGATACAAAAGTTGGGTATTCATCCTTTCTTATGGAGGTGTAATATTCCATTGTATATATGGACCATATCTTCTTTATCTATTTATGTGTTGAAGGGCATCTTGGCTCTTTCCACAGTCTGGTAATGAACAGACATTTCTCCAAAGACATACAAATGGCAAACAGACACATGAAAAAATGTTCATCATCATTAGCTATCAGGGAAATTCAAATCAAAACCATATTGAGATATCACCTTTCACCAGTTAGAATGGCCAGAATTAACAAGACAGGAAACAAGTGTTGGAGAGGATGTGGAGAAAGGGAAACCCTATTACACTGTTGGCGGGAATGCAAGTTGGTGCAGCCACTTTGGAAAACAGTGTGGAGATTCCTTAAGAAATTAAAAATAGAGCTTCCCTATGACTCTGGGTATTTACCCCAAAGATACAGATGTAGTGAAAAGAAAGGCCATATGCATCCCAGTGTTCATAGCAGCAATAACTATAATTGCCAACCTGTAGAAAGAAGAAATTCTTCTAAGTTAGACTTTGAACAAAGAAACACTCTTTTCTAACAGGAGGCTGGTGAAGTAAAAAGAGAAAATTTTACTTTATAAGCATTTTTACTTTCTGCTGGAGGTGGACACTAAATGATTTGTGTGTGCATTTGTCTATGCAGCTCTCAAAATTAAAATTCCTTAGAGGGAGCCATTGAAAACCAATCATTCAAAAAGCTTAAAAAATGATATCTTGAAGAGCTCGTTGATCGTAATCCATCAAGGTTAGCAATGATTCAACTGTGATTCTTTATTCAGATTCATCTCTCCCACAATATTAAATGCCATAAAGCTTTGAAGCATTGTACCCCAATGAATGAAGACACTGAGAAGAAAGTAAGGTGAGCAAGTGGGAGGCAAACCCACAGATGAGCCCACCCTAGCTACTCTTTAACAAGAAAAAAGAAGAAGAAGGAGGAGAAAAAGAAAGAAGAAGAAGAAAGAAGAAAAGAAAAGGAAAAGAAACCTCTTGGGAAAGAGTGATCTCTTAACCTTGACAATTTCTGCACTAGGTGGTGGACTCATAGGATCCCATCTCAAATAGCTGGAAATTTGGGCGAAGTTTACAATTAGGTTTTCTAAATATTTGAAAAATATTTCCAGCAACATCCCTCATCCAGCCCTGAGTCTAATCCTGCAGTTGGAGGAGTATAATGTTCCCATTTTTACAGAGGAGAGAACTGAGTCACAGAGAGGTTATTTACTCCAGATTAACAAGTCAGTAAGACCAAGAACTAGAAATGTCATTGTCTTACCAAATCTCCTGCTCTTCAATTATTGTTAGTATCTATAGAATGTTTAAGGTTGGGGACGCTTGGGTGGCTCAGTTGGTTAAGTGGCTGCCTTCAGCTCAGGTCATGATCCCAGGGTACTGGGATCGAGTCCAACGTTGGGCTCTGTGCTCGGCAGGGAGCTTGCTTCTCCCTCTGCTTCTGCCTTCCATTCTGTCTGCCTGTGCTCGCTCTCTCTCTCTCTAACAAATAAATAAAATCTTAAAAAAAAAGTCTTTAAAAAAAAAGAATGTTTAAGGTTAATAACAGCTCAATAATAATAAATAAATGTCTGATAAAATCTAAGACTTCAGAGTTAGGATCATCTATTTATAAAATAAATTAAATGCCAGTCATTTAATAATATTTATTGAGCACATCCTATAAACTAACATTAGGCCAGGGGTAGATATGAAATATAAGGTCCTGTGTCCATTCACAGGGTTGAAACATACAGTGTGGTTAGATAAATATAAGCCAGATTTTAAACAAAATAATAGTGTTTGGAAATAGGTCTAACTTTTCTCTAGAAAAGAGACCAACTTTCCCTAAGCTGTAAGGTGTCTTATTAGTTCTTCCAGGTCTTAATAACTGGTTTTAAATTCAGTTTAAAAACTGAAGTGAAAAGGAGTGGGGAGACATTCTATGGAAACATAATATCCATCTTTTATTAGAGATTCACAATGCTCTGCAGCCCAGCCCAAGTTCCTGGAGTCACACCAAAATGTGAAAACCTGTTTTCCTTTATTGGGTCAGCATCTCCTAAACATTTCATCATGAAATAAGTTTACTTAGAAAACTCCCATGACGAAATAGTGTTGTAGAACACAGTGATTCTTAAACTTGAGAATACATGGAAATCACGTAGGGAAAGTTGTTAAAATACAATTCCTTGGCTCTACCCCCCAGAAATTCTGATTCAGGGGCTCTAAGGTGTGGCCTCAGAATTTGTATGTTCTATAAGCTCCCAGCTGATCCAATGTTGTAGGTTTGAGAACTAAATTTGAGATGTATCTCTGCATAACAGTTTCAAAATGTTTTTGTAGAATGCTAAACCCTTACAGTTGACTGAAGGGTGCCCCACCCCCAAAATCCCTATGTTGAACCCTAACCCCAATGTGATTGTATTTGGAGATAAAGCTTTTAGCAGGTAATTAAAGTTAAATAAAGTCATAAGTTAGGGTCCTTATTCCGATAAGATTAGTTGCCTTATAAGAAGAAAAAGGGGTGTCCTCCACCCCCGTCTCCATGCACATGCTCTGTGAGCACACAGTGAAAAGGTATCCATCTGCGAGCTGGGAAAGAAGACCTCACCAGAACCAGACATTGCTAACACTCTAATTTCAGACTTCCAGCCTCAAGGAAACTGTGAGAAAATAAATGCCTGCTGTATAAGGCATCCAGTCTATGGTATTTTGTTATCAGCCCAAGGAAACTAAAATGACTCTGAGCCCCCTGACTTTTTATAATATTCACAAATGCATACAAATAGTCTCATGCACATAGCTGCATCTCTTTAAATAACATACCAGAAAGGATACCTGATCTAAGCTGGAAAAAAAGAATGAAGAGAAGAGGTATTTTTAAAAGACTACAATTCAAACTCTATGTCTAAAGTCACTAAGATACGTGACTTTAAGCATGGACAGGAGGGCATTTCAAGCTGAGGGGGTACTGTGCACAATCCTGAATGAGAAATGTCATAGGATATGCAGGGGAAGAGCCATTTTGCTTGGCTGGAGATGAGGAGGGAAGTTGTATGTAAGGAAGAACATTCTTAGTTGAAAACAACAGAACATTTGGAACAAACTAGTTGAAGTAGCAAAGGGAATGCATTGGCTCACATCACCAAAATATCTAGAGACACGGCAGATTTCCAGTTAGAGTCAGTCCAGTTGTTCTAGCCCTTCTGGAATGGAAGCCCCAGGCAGCCAGAAGTTTTCTATTTTAACGGCTGTCCTCCCGATACCTGGCGTACTGCCTGCATGAGGGTAGGAACTGAATAAATTCAAGGGAGCAAAATAAGTAAGTGCCCTCAAAGACGTGGTTTCTTTCAGTGTCACTCTTTGCTCATGGTTTCTACTTTCTTAGTCTGACTTGCTTCACAGGCACAAAAATGGCTGCTATGAACTTCTGTAACCTAACTGCGTCCTTTTTCACACCTGGGAGAGACAATCTGGTTCTTCTCTAAACCAGTTTCTTCTTCTTCCCAGGCACACAGGTAGTCTGCATTTCCCAGGTTCTCTAAAACTAGGCATGGCCATGCAGCAGAGTTCTGGACAGTGAATGAGATGTGAGCAGCTGTGATATTCACCACTTGGCCTCATGGGCTCCCAGACACACCATCTGCACTCTTTCTCAGACCTCCTCTTGATGCCAGTGAAAGCTATTGCAGTTGGTAGATCTGTCATGTTTAAGGCCTTCTCCTTTTGGGTTTTGATGTTGCATTTGCTTAACTTGTTCTTACAGCAGCTTACCTTACCTTACCTAATTAAAAAGCAAATAGAAATAGAGAAGAATACGCCATTTTGAGGTTTCTTATTAGAAACACTGAGATTCACTCTCTTTAAACTGACTTCATGTGACCATCCCTGAAACAGACATTATTTGATGGGAAGGGAATACACTGATTGACTAAGCCAAAGTCCCAGGGTCCAAACTTGTAATTGAGTTTTGGCATCAGTTTCCTTAGAACCACAGAGACACCCAAGTGGAAATCACTCTGTTGACAAAGAGGAAGTAGAATTCAGAAAACAACTATCAATGCCCTTGATAAGCCAACAAGTTCCAAGTTAGGAAGGATTTTCCATTAAAGAATTTGTATGTTGTTTGGTAGCCAATTGGAAGCCATTAAAATATTTTAATAAAAGGAATAACACTGTCAGATTTTTTTCAATTACAAAATGCTTTAGCATAGAGAAAATTATAGAGAACAATATAAGTAAGTATCATACACTCACTATCCTACTTAATCAAATGTCATACTTTGCCATGTTTGAATCAGATTTATTTAAATTAAGAAAACATCCTTGATCTGGTTTAAACATACTGTGTGCTCTGCTTCTAACACATTTCCCTCTCCTCAAGGGTAACCATTTTCTGACTTTGATAGTTGTCATTCTCATGCATGATTTAATATTACTGCTGATTTTCTACATACACATAAATGGTTATAGAATTTTTTGTTTTTCAATTTTATATAAATGGTATCAAATGATTAAATTTTTTATCACTTGCTTTTTTTAAACTCAGTCTTTTTTTAAGATTGCAATGCAGATCTTTCTATCATTCATTTTGACTGTAGTATTATTTTTCATTGTACAAATATGGCATAGTTTATTTATACACTTCCCTACTGGTGAACCTTTACATTTTTTCTATGTTTTTGCCATTATACATCATGCACATGTTCTGAACATTCATATGCATTTCTTCTTGTGCACATATGTGAGAGTTTCTTTAATGTATTCTGGGTTATATTGCTGGGGAAAGGCTATGGAAGTGTTTGGTTTTCCTAGATATTAAACCAATTGATACATGCATGGTCAGTGTGAGTTCCTGTTGCCCTTCATTCACTAGATTTACATTTACATAGAATATGAATGACTATGGGTTAGGCTGACTGATTAGAAAATCATTGCCATCATGGAACACTACATTGAGAACTAATGATGTGCTGTATGGTGACTAACATAATATAATAAAATAAAAAAGAAAGAAAGAAAGAAAGAAAGAAAGAAAGAAAGAAAGAAAGAGAAAGAAAGAAAATCATTGCCAAAGCCAATGTGAAAGATCCTGAGGGTCTGTGGTACATAAACATAACAGAGACAAGACAAGAAAGGCAGGAAGTTAACATGTTTAGTAACAAAACTCATAGGATTTGGTAACGGTTTATGGAGACATGAGAAAGGGGATGGAACCAAGACTCTTCAGTTTCTAACTTGAACATGAGGAGGAAGCTTATATATAGGTAAGCTGATGATGAATGCCTTTTTTTTTTTTTAGGATTTTATTTATTTGACAGACAGATTGCAAGTAGGCAGAGAGGCAGGCAGAGAGAGAGGTGGAAGCAGCTCCCCTCTGAGCAGAGAGCCCGATGTGGGGCTCAATCCCAGGACCCTGAGATCATGACCTGAGCCGAAGGCAGAGGCTTAACCCACTGAGCCACTCAGGTGCCCCGATGAATGCCTTTAGAACATGTTGCCTTTGGAGGAATGGGAGGAAACCAAAAAGCATGATCTATCAGGCACTTGGATATTTAGGTCTGGGGACTGAGACTAGAACAAAATAGTACACACACACACACACACACACACACACACACAACTGTAGAGTTGTCAAACTAAGTGAAATTCAAAGAGTTGAGCTAGGGAAAGTCTGTAGACTCAGAAGACAAGTGAGGTGAGAAGATATCCCTGGGAAACATTAGTATTTAAAGGAGAATAGAAGAAATAGAAGGTGGTGGTGGCAACAAACTAAAGGAGGAACCAATGTGTGTGATATCATGGCAGCCAGAGGAATAGAGTTTTAAGGAGTAAGTGGTCAACCACATTAAATGCTTCAAAGAAACCAAGAAGGTGAAAACTGAAAATTAAATATTGTTGCAATCAGGCCATTGAACCCATATCTAAGATAGTTTCAGTGGAGTAGCATAGGAGTAAATGTTTGCAATTGTTTAAGGAATTAAAAGGAAGAAGAAGAGCAAAAGCAAATAGCTAGTTTTTACAAGCTATGTTCTCTGCAGTCCAAATGAGATAGATTGCAAGATGTTTATTTTTAAAATTTACATTGCAATAAATTAATTTAATTGGAATAAACATTGGAAGATTTTTTTAATTTAAACTCAATTTAATTTAAACTCAATTGAAAGATGTTTTTGGAAATCAACACATGTGAAAGGAAACAATGAACCTAGAAAACTTAAGAGTCCATGTGTTTAATCACTATGTTATAGGCTTTCTATTCTTAGGGGGGGAAAATTCCATCTCATGCCTGAAAGTCAGATTCATCTAATCCTTCTGTACTATGTGGTCACTATTTTCATCCTTATAGCCCTACTTTGGAAACTGAAATAAAGATTTAGGAGACCATAGGACATAAAATAAAATGTTCTATTTCTCCCTCATCTTTGCTGTCTTTGATTTTCCCTATTACTTGTAGAACAAATGCTCAGAAAACTAAGGGTTAAACAAGGGCTTGAAAATGAAGCCCTATGATAATGCACTGTGAATCCCCATAATAGAAGAAGCAATGGCATTGACATAAGAGCTCCACTGTTAGGGAATAGGTGATTGAGCTCATTAAGCCTGATCACAAGTGACATAGCAATGATCATGGCATCCCTTCTCTATGATGGCATTTCCCTGAAGATTCAGGGAGACCCCACTGTCTTAAGATCTTTAGCACAGCTCCTGACATATGACAGGCTCACTATGTGACAGCTCTGGATACCTCTCCCTAACAGTGTTTCTGGGGGAACAAAGGCAGCTGGTAGATACCTGGATACTCACTGGGAAGAGCTGGGATAAAGCTGTCAAGGATGGAGATCTGGCAAATATATCTTCCACCTGAAACAGTCTTAACTTTCAGTCAACTTTCTTAGGAGTTAAGAAGTGAAAGTTGAACTTGACTATCAAGGAACATACCAGTTGTTAACTGGGCCCCAGGAGGAAGTCAGCAAGCTCCACCACATCTAACAACACCTACTGTTGACAGCCCTTCCCCCAGGTCAGGCAGCTCTACACCTAGCTCTTCCGTGCTCCAACTGGTGGAGGATGAATGGACACCAAGAACAAGTTATTTCACTTCCTTTTCAGAGGAGGGAATGAAGGAATCAGCATGTACTGGGCATCTATTCTGTGCTGTTTGCCTTATAGAACTTGTGCAGTATTACTGTCCCCAATAGACAGATGAGAACACTAAAGCTCAATGGCTTGTTCAAGACACACATTTGGTTATTAAGGAGCCAGGATTCAGAGTCATGCCAACATGATACCCAAGTCCCTATTATTTCTATAACTACATCAATCTCTAGATAGTCTAGGTTTAAAAGCATGGATCCCATGTGAAAGGAGACTGGCTCTTGGAACTTAACCTTCTTAGCAAGCTTCCATCATCACTTTCTTTGTCTTCATCCTCTACTTCAGCACTTATTGTTGGGCCCTTCTCTAGGAGTTTGCAATCTAGGAGGAGAAATGAACATGTGAGGAAAGAATTTAAATGTCATATAGTAAATGCAAAGCCAGAAGAATGCATTGGTGACTGTGGAGAACAGAGGACGAGGGGTAGGAGGAAACTCCTTGAGGAGAAAACTCAGAGTCCTAAAGTGTACATGAGAACTGGAAAGAAAAAGAAAAGGGTAAGAAAATCCCAAAGAGAGGTAAGAGCATGAATAATGCATAAAACAGCCTGGACATTTTAGTCTTTGGGCAAATCACAAACAAGCTTACACAGGCTTAATTCCAAGGACAGCTTAAGATACAGATAGGAAAGCTTATATGGGATATTTTAAGATCTTTGTAGAATGTTTAAGAACTGGGGTAGATGTTTTATTGAGCACTCCTCTCTTAGTGACAGAACCTACACCAAGTCAAACCTAATAAAATGTACTCACATCACACATTAACACATTTATTCAACAAGTATCTATTGAGAGCCTACAATGTGCCAAGCACTCTCTCTTAGTCATCTAGTATCCCAGCATTAAAAAAAAAAAAAAAATCACAAAAAACAGCACTCTACTTGGAACGACCTTCTGGTGTGAGCAGACAATAAAGGAAACAAGTAAATTATATATTATCCCAGAAGATGTTGCATGGAAGGAAGTCAGAAGACCCAATGTAGGGAGTACAGTATTAATAGAGTGTTCATAAAGATCTCACTGGAAAAGTCATGTTTGACCAAACACTTGAAGGATATGACAGAGTTGGTCAAACTAAACTGAGGGAAGAACATTCCAGAAAGGGCTCCAAAACTGATTGTTACAAGGGTAACAACCAGTACAAAGGCCCTTAGGCAGATGTATGCTTGGCATATGTAGAGTGACAATGAGGCCAGTATGACTGGAGAAGACTGACCAGTGGAAAAAGTGGTAGGAAATGAGGCCAGGGAAACAGTAAGAAACAAGGGCTTCTTAAGTAAGTGGGGATTTAATTTTTCACCAAGAAAAAAGAGAAGCCATGGGTGGTGGAAGAGGGAACGGGGAACTTTGAGGAGAGGATGATATAATTTAACTCAGGTTTAAATGGGATCATTTCAAGGCAAAAGTGGGAGCAGGAAGGGAAAGCACTGTTGAAGAATCCTGAAAAGAGGTGTGCAGGCTTGGACCAGGGAGTGAGCTACAGAGGTGAAGTGGCCAAGCTCTGAGTATAAGAAGAGGTGGGCAGGAAAGAATGGTGTCAAGGACGAATCAATACTGACCTGAAAAACTGGAAAGAAGATAGTAGAGTTCCATCTGCAGCTTCATTTTGCCTTTAAAAATATTTGAAAGAATTATACTTTGAGTTTTATTCATAATTTTTTCCTGTATGCTCTTATGATCTAAACTGTGTTTTAATATCAACAAAATTGAGTTGAGTTGAATTTACCTTGATATTATATATGATAGAAATTCTATTAACATCTATTAATTTTTTATTCTTCTTTTTTTTTTCTTCTGCAATTAGAACACTATTTATTTTTTGGTTCTCAGCCACCAAAAAGCTTCTAGTGCTAATCATTGTTCTTATAAAGGATGATGCATTAAACATCCCTGCTAGCCCTCTTAGAGTCAGTCAAGAGCAGAAAAACACAATAAAACAAATGTATGTATTTTTAACTAATATGACTTGGATTCTAAGCCTCATATAAATTACTTTTCATAACACCCCTATGAGATATGTACTAATAGTGCCTCTATTTTTAAGATGAGGAAACTGGAGAACACAGAGGTTGAGTGAACACTTCCAAGGTCAAAAAAAATATGTGTTCCTTAAGCTGGGATTTGAGTTCTGGAAACTGAGTTCCCGAGGTCACTGGGTACTCTTAACAAGTTCAGTGGTTTACAGTCAAGAGTGGTATAATATCAGGAACTATTTGGAAATGGAGAGTGGGGGTCTTAGCCCATTATAATGACTGGAGCACTACCATTCTCTGTGAGAGGTAGAGAGGGTAAATGTCTTTTGGCCAGTAGAACCATTATGCCACGAGGAACTGTCTTTCCTGGAAAGACATTAGTGCTCCCCTCCTTTAGAAATACCAAAATCCCAGCCATTTATTCACTTGTATTAACCATTTCTACCTTGCCAGTCAAATATTTAGTGACAAAGAAGGCACTGGTGAGTTTTGTGAACCCTGCCCTGTCTCCCTCTGCTTTCTGTATTTGCCTGCTCTCTGTATTTGCCTCATCACTGCCTGAGCTGGCTGTCAGAGTCAAATCTCGTGACATTGGTTTTGGGGGATAGGCAAACTTTTCGGGCTATCCTGAAATTCTAGTTATCAGCTATTGGTCAGTATAGGCAGAACATTGATTTGGATTTGATATTTCCATTTTGATTTCTCTTACAATAATACATATTCTACTTTAAAATTAATTAATATAACATCATTGGGAAAATTATGAATGAACATGGGGCATTAAGTCAAAGAAGGAGAGGTGGAAATATCTAGGGTGGCTTGAAAACTTGCTTTGAGACAGGCAATCTCATAAACTCTGAAAAGGGGTGGCCACACAACCAGTAAAGGACAGAGTCTGGATCTAGTGTCAGAGGTGAGTCTACAGCCCACCCTTTGAAAATACACCGGGTTTCCTTTCAGTACTAGGAGTCAGAAAAACTGGCTTCTCTCCTAATTCTGCATTACCTGGCTAAGTGATCCTAATTGGGGCATATAACTTCTCTTGAGCCTTGATATCAATATCTACAAAAAAAAAAAAAAAAACTAGAACACTAACGCCTCTCATTTATCTTACAATTGTTGATTTTATAAGCTTTTGCAGGGTAAATGGTTATTCTATTTTAAGGAAACAAATTTTGTCCTTATGATGTTGCCGGATTTATTGCTCTTAACTCCTATAATTACTTCTCTTTGTTGAAGAGATTTGCTAGGCCAGACATGAGGGGTATGTAGCTTTGACATTTTGGCTAGGTCTAGCACACAGAATCTACTAACAGTTCCCCTAAGTATCTGAGCCCACCAGGCTATGTGTCATACCATGCTAATTGCAGATAGACAGGGATGAAAGTTGACTTTCATGATTTGGTACCAGAGTTTGAGAGAGAGCAGGTTCGTTAGAATCAAACGGGCCTGGGTTTATATCCCAACTCAGCCGTTCTCTGGGTATGTCGTCGCCACCAAGCCTGAATTTAAATGTCATTTTCTCAAAGAGGCCTCACGGGGTCTCCCAAGTTAGCTTCATCCAGAACACTGGTTTTGCCCCATGATAAAACTCATATTTAGCAGTATATAGTGGGCATTTAATAAATACTTGAGAATGAATGTTGAATGAGTGTCGAGTAAAAAGTCATGTTTTGACTCCATTCCTATGAACTAGGCAAGAGGAAACTTTCTTTTCCCACAAAAAAGAAAGTAAAAATGCTTCACCTACAGCCAGAGTAAACATGGTTACAATGTTAAATAGTGTAGTTATAGTCTGAAATGAGCTAGTTTGAAAGCAAATCTCAGATTCAAGTGAGGCTTTCTCTAGTTTAGAACCTGGCATTAGAGGGAACCATGAGGAAGCTAATGTTTAACCAAGGGTCTGTAATGAGCCACATGCTGTGTGTAACAGGGTGATGCACATAAGATACTTGTTTAAAAATATGAAAGTGTGAATTTCCAAAGAGAAAAGCAAGGTTTGCTCTAACTGTTCACACACCGTAGTGGGCCTCCTTGCCTTCTTCTGAGTGGGAACTTTTGAGGCCACTACTGTTAGAAGGAAAAAGTGTGTGATGCTTATCTGTGTTCAGAACTAGAAAATGCCCTCTTCCGCTCCCTAGGTTGGCCCTGTTGTTGTTCAGGTGCTGCCTGTGAACAGACACCCACAGAAGACGGAAAAGATGAATCCGCAGATTGCTGTGTACACATGATCTTCTAGGTGAGTGGCAAACCAGTGTTCGCAGTGTTGGTTCAACCAAGAAGTAACTACCCCATTTCAGGATGACCACACCTTTCTCAAAAGTGGCATGGGCAGGGCCGGGAGGAGCAGCACCAGGGAGGTACGAAGAGGACAGCTGAGTTCCTGTCCAGTATTAAGAGTCTGAAGATCCAGATTTTTGTCCAAGATCTATTGCTCGCTAGGATCCTCTATCAGCCTGCTCTGTCACCTGCAAAATGGGTCACTGAACATCCACACTTTTGTGTATTCCTTTTTTTCATTCACTGAATATGCCTACAGCAAACACATGTAATTTATATCAGAGACTATGCAAGACACTTGAATACACAGATCTGATTACTACAAACTGCTACAGTGAAGGAGTCAACCAACATCTAGTGAAGGAGAAAATTATGAAAGCAAACAATGAATTTAACAAAACTTCAAAAATTCTTACTGAGATACAGGAAGAGTGTTATGAGATCACAGAGGAAAAAGAGAATATCTCATTCTGTCCAGGGGAGGGGAAGTTCTCAGTGAAGTGAAGATATTTGAATGTGTCTTAAAATATGTGTTAGAATGTGTCATATTGGCAGGTAGAGAAATGTGTTCAAGGCCGAGAATGTCCTAAACCAGTGAGTCACAGAATGGCACAATGCCTAGCCTAGAGTAGCCACATTATTTATCTTATGAATGAATAAATGTATGAAAGAATGAATGGAGAAGCATAAAAAATGAATTGTTGAGGTGCCTGGGTGGCTCAGTTGTTTGAGTGTCCAACTCTCGATTTTGACTCAGGTCATGATTTCAGGGTCATGAGATCCAGCCCTGCATCAGGCTCAGGGCCCAGTGAGGAGTCTGCTTGGGACTCTTTCTCCCTCCCTTTCTGCCCCTGCCCTCTCTCTTTCTCTCTCTATCTCTTTCTCAAATAAGTAAATAAATCCTTTTTTTTTAAATAATTGCTCCTGGATGGACTGTACAAGATTTAGAGAAAATAGCAGAGTAGAGCAGAAATGTTTGAAATATGAGAAAGTTTGAGATAAACTTAAATATCCAAATAAATAGTTTTGACAGTATTGTGTTTTTTCCCTAACCTAATTTTTTCTAGCAATTGACTCAAACTCTTGTTTAAATCCCAAAGTGCTCTTTACACCTTTGAATATCCCCCATGTTTGAATTATGAACAATGATTTAGTTGGGGAAATTGATTGACACAAATGTAACTAATCAAGTAACAATTTCATAGTAAAGGGCTACAATTTTTAATTATAGGTTTGTTTATTAGTTATTCCTTACTACTTATTAAATATACATTTATTAATAACCCATTAATTATTTTTTTAAATGTGTGTTAAGCACTTATTTACTCCCCAGGCATTGGGTTAGGACCTGGGCATTTAGTGATGAAAAAGCAATCATGCTTTCTGAATTGATGGATTTAGTTTATAGTCTGGTGGGTAGAGAAATGATATATAGATAAGAGTTCAAATCAGTAAATCAAATAGAGGTAAGTATTGGGAAAGAAAAGAACAGTGTGCTAGAAAAGAGAATTATGGAAATTGATGACTGAATCTAAACTAATTGATTATACAGTATGGTAAACATTACCTCCCTTGGTAGCAGATGCTACTTATTGCCTATGTATTGGCCATTGCCTTTTTTCATTGCTGAAGCATTCCTGTTTATTCTGAAGTGACAGTAGTCACAGCTCTAGTGGAATCACCGTGGCTGATCTATGTTTTCCATAGTAAACCCACTCTTCTTTTCCAGATACTCACTTTACAAGGGTGACCTGCCGTATAGTTCCTGCCACTGATACGTAAAAAAAGTCTTCAGAGGAGCTTCTAAGAAAGATTCCACATCTTTAAAAAAAAAAAAAATAGAGAAAACCTGCTCTTTCACTTTGTTTCTTCATTGAAATCTTGGTAGGAAGTTGTCATGTTTAGAACTGCAGGAACCACAATGGTCTTAAGATGATCAAAAACCAACAGTCCGAGGATAAGTAGAAAACCTTTGGTCCTCAATGATGTGTTTTTCCTGCATTAAACTTAAAATTAAAAATATCCAGATATGCAGTTATACTGGAAAATTAGATAGCTTTTTGAATCTAAGAATACAAGTGTTTTATTATTTGCAGCTGAAAGCCACAAAGTTGTAGGCTCAAAAACACAGGGTTGTATCTATTTTTTTAATGGCTTTCCCAGTATCTTCCAAAGCACTTGGCACATAACTTAATAAACATCTGCTTAATGAGTGAATAAAGGATGGAAGGGATTAATGAAAATTGCATAGGCAGTAAAGGGTTATAGGAAAATCAATTTTGAGGTAGTTTAACCTCAACTAATCAGGTCTTCACAAGATTA
The DNA here is from genome assembly GCF_964662115.1 of Mustela nivalis. Classification (NCBI taxonomy): domain Eukaryota; kingdom Metazoa; phylum Chordata; class Mammalia; order Carnivora; family Mustelidae; genus Mustela; species Mustela nivalis. Next base: position 13,539,248 of record NC_139021.1, on the reverse strand, counting down.
GATTGAGGAGTTACATAGTTACATTGGATACAACCCTACCAGAATAATTAACTCAGTCCTGAGTGATAGGGGTTTGTTAATACAAGCACAAGATCTGCCTCACCAAAATTGTTCCGGAGGCAGTATTTCTCTTGGTTTAATTATAGGGTCAGAGAAATTAGGTTTTGTCCCCTCAACTTCTATATTTCACACTATATTTTCCTCACCTTCAAATTATAGAACTATTATGTCTCTCTTCCTATTAACACTTATGGTTAATATTATACAAGTCTTGGCTAGTGCAATAAGGCAAGAAAAATAAATAAAAGACACACAGACTAAAAAGGAGGAAGAAAAACTGTCTTATTCAGAGATAATATAATTGTGTAGAAAGCAAATCCAAAAGAATGTACAAACTATCAGACCTAATGATGGAGCAAAGTCATTGCCCATAGCAAAGTCATTGGCCATAGAGTTTTTATTCAAAAGTTGATTATAATTCTATGCACTAAGAATAGAAAATTGGAGACAATGTGAGAAATAGTAACATTTTCAATAGCATCCAAAAATATCAAATTATTAGGACTAACTCTAATCAAATTTTCCAAGATCTCCAGACTGAAAATTGAAAATCAATGCTGAGAGAAAATAAAGAAGACTTAACTACGTGGAGAGACTTACTGGGCTTATGGTTTGGAAGACTTAGTATTTCTAAGATATAAATCTTCTCCAAAGTTATCTACGGATTCATTCCAAACCTGGTTAAAATCTCTGAATCTTTTTTTTTTTTAATATGCAAGCTGTTCTAAAGTTTATACAGAATTGCAAAGAACTTAAAACAGCCAAAGAAATTTTGCAGAAGGAAATTGGAAGACTTAACTGTCAGGTTTTGAGAAATTTTAGAAAGCGACAATTACCAACAGAGTGTATACTGGTGCAAGAATAGACAGACTAATGAACAGAAGAGCATTCACACAAGCATAGTTACTTATTTATGACCAAAGTGCCAAGGCAATTCAGAGTAGAGAAAATGATGTCCTAAGTAAACCGTTGGGTAAGTAGGTGTTAAAAAACAAACCTTAACTATACCTAATTACCCCCCAAATTAATCATAGATGTGATTAACACAAAATGTGAAGGCAAAACTTCTAGGAAAAGAAAAAAGGTATGTTCACACTTTGGGGTACTAGAGATTTTTTAAACAGAACACAGGAAAGTGAAAAGGCAAGCCACAGTCTGAGATAAAGTTTTTATAATACTGTACCCTCTTATACCTGACGGAGGACTCAACCTAGAATACATTAAGAACCCTTAGAAATTAACAACAAAAGGACAAATACTCACTTTAAACATGAGAAAAAATAATTGTACAGGCATTTTACAATGATCATTTATCAGGAAAGTGTAAATCGAAACTACAGTGAGTTGCCACCCCATTATTATCAGAATCCCTTTAATTTTAAAAAGACAAACAATACCAAGTATTGGTAAGTTTGGGAAGTAACTGGAACTCTGTATATTGCTAGTTTAGAGTGTGAATAAACTAAACTACTTTTAAGAAACTATTGGAACTATCTACTAGAGGAAAATATTTGCCTACACTATAAGCCAGAAACCCTATTCTTAGATGTGTACACAAGAGAAATGAAATATACTAAAGGGCATGCACAAAAATATTCATAACCACCTTGATTCATAATAACTGAAAACTGGAAAAAATCAAACACCCATTACATGAAAATGAATCAATACATTATAATCTAATCATACAATGGAACATTACTCCGCAATAAAACCCAACTGCTGATAGATGAAAGAACATGGATTAAATTCACAACAGTTAGGAGAGTGAAAGATGTCAGACACAAAAGAATATATACAATGTGATTACATTTATGTCAAGTTCAAGGACAGCGAGACCAGCTCTCTAGTGATAGAAGTCAGAATAGTGGTTATATCAGGAGATATAGTAGAGAAGAAACACAAGGCAATCTTTTAAAGTAATGGAAAGGGGACTCAAATGGAGCACTTGTGTGGTTCAGTGGGTTAAAGCTTCTGCCTTCAGCTCAGGTCATGATCTCAGGGTCCTGGATCGAGTCCCGTATCGGGCTCTTTGGTTGGCAGGGAGCCTGCTTCCCCACCCCACCCCCTGCCTGCCTCTCTGCCTACTTGTGATCTCTCTCTCTGTCAAATAAAAATAAATAAATAAATAAACAAACAAATAAATAAAAATAAAGTGATGGAGGAGCACCTGGGTGGCCCAGTCAGTGGAGCATCCAACTCTGGATCTCAGTTCAGGTCTTAATCTCAGGGTCGTGGGTTTGAGCCCCACATTGGGGTCTGTGATGGATCTGGAACCTACTTAAAAAACAAGTAAAATAAAATGATGTTAATATTTTCTGCTTTGATAAGAGTGGTAATTACAAAGGTGTGTACGGGTAAGCATATATTTAAGTAATTAGTAAGCTGAATGCTTAAGATTTGAGCATTTTATGCACCTTATTCATGTATTTTATACTTCAATTTAAAATGTAAAAAATTTGTAAGTTATTATATGTCACATTTCCTAAAACTGCCTCCCCCTTTCTCTCTCTCAATCTCTCTTTCAGTCTTGCTCTCTCCCCCACCTTGCCTCCCTCCTTCTATCCCTCCCTTTCATGGAAGGTAAGTCAAACCTCAGAGAAGTAAAGAAAATCCTCATGGACAAATTTGGGTTTAAGTAGGCTATTTTAACAGTCAAAATGAAGATCGCAAAATCACGTTGTACTTCAATTGCCTGCCTTGGTTATCTGTAACAAAGGCTCACTGGATAATTGCCCCAAATCCCACTTCATTTTATGTTATGTACTTTACTGTTTTTTGGTTTGAATACTAAGGAGGAGTTTCTAGCAGAAGACAAAAATAGCATCCCAGTAGTAGTGGCCTTCACTCACCACGTTCAGGGGATACCAGATAGATTATGGCGTTGGTCCAGTTCACTCACAGGGAGTGGCGTGGACTCCAGGCTGATCACGTAGCCCTCTGGATCTCTCTGAACCCTCGGTTGAAACATGAAGGAGCTAGACCATGTGTTCTTAGATATCGTGTTTTGTTCTAATGAAATATAGTCTCTATTCTTCCATGTAACTAATATTTACTCAGTGTCTGCTGTAAACGAGGTGTGTCGTATGAGGGATTCCAATATAGGAGTTTAGTTCTACCTTATTCAATCATCGTTATGACTTTACTTTGTATAAAAGGAAAAAAAAAAGAAAGAAAACAATATCAGTCATTTGATGCAAGGATTATCTCCCCACAACCTACCAGTAGGGTGGGATGAGACCTGAGGGTTCAACAGGCGATGGTAGCCATGATATCCGGCTTCTTTTAGAGGAGAAAACAGCCCCAAAGGCACTGGACTGGTAGGTTTCTTCAGTGTTCAGTTGAGTATTTTGGGTCTTTCTACTTCCTTCCTCTCACAGAGAGGATAAAGGCAACACCAAAACAGTGTGTGTGCTTGCCTGCGTGTGCACATGGACATAGGCACACACGTGTGTGTAAGGGTATTTACATGTATACTGAATGTGCATAGGTATGTATTTTATTTTGTAAACATGTATGTTCATATACGTATGTGTTTCCTAGTGGTTGCATGTAATCATGTAGATATGTGTGATCTGTGTTTATATGTGTGAGTATGTGTGTAGGAGTGTGCGGGGGTGTACAAAAAAGCTGCCCCAGGCTTTATTTTATTCTAAAAGCTGAGTAATAACATTAAAAACATGAGTCAGAAAGGTGAAGGGTTAAGTGTTTACTGAACACAAAATTCATTCAGAAAACTGTGCTTTGTAACTGGTAAAAGGAAGTATTGACCCGTTTCTCGTAAAGTTACAATAGCCAGACTTGCAAAGGAAACCCCTCCTAGCTTGGAATTTTAGAGCGTTTCCTAGAGTTTGAGAGGTGTCCAATAAATGACCAGGCATTTAAACAAGAAGGGGATGGAGTTGGGAAACCTGGTGTTTAGAGCATGAACTCATTTTCCTTTCCATCCACTACCCCTTTCTCCATCTTTCATAAATAATTTTAAGAGGAAACTAATGGATTCATACCTAATATATTCTCCCTTATCTTTTGCCTTTTTTTTTTTCCATGCCCTATCTTTTAGTGTTCTCGAGGGGACCAGGGCATCGTACAGGAGAAACCCATAACCCTGAATTCCAGCTCCTCTTCCTTTCACTAAACAATCTCAGTTTCCTCATCTGTCAAGTGGGTATAATAATGGTACCAAAAGTGGTGGTTGTGCAGTAGATGAACATAAGCTTATAGCTTATAGTTTTTAAACTCTGTGGAAATAAGGAACATTCCTGGTTCTTTCATCTTTGTCTATCTTGTATTTAATACAGTGCTTGGCACATGATACCTCCCTTAAAATATTTGTTAAATGATTGGATATATAAAAAGGTGACAATTCTTTAAATACACCATGAAGTGTTGTTATAAAGTAATTGGTGGTAGTGGTGAAAGAGAGGCACTAGGAGGGGACGTCTTTAATTTGTATTCTATGGGTAAATCAAGAGAAGGGGGAAAGCAGGAAGGAGATTGTGTGTGTGGGAGACAGAGGCTGGAGGCAGCAAGACAGACTGAGCCAGCTCACGCTCACAGAGGTGGATCTCCTTTACTGCCTGCCCTCCCTGGCTCCAAGCCTTCCCTCAATCTGTACCTTCAGATCTCTCACAAACACAAATCCCTTAATTGACCAACAGGGGGTGCTCCTCTAATGGGCTTGGCACGGAAGTTGATTGCTGTGATCTGACCAGCCCATCAGGTGGGGAAAATAGAGACTTCTTGCAAATCAGGCATATCCAGGTTCATATTCCTACTCCAGTATATGCATAGTCAGATGCTAGTACTAATAGGATTTATTTATACAGGAAAAAAGTACAATATCAGACACTTAGAATTTTGTTGAAATAAAATACACAGCAGAACATAGAACTAATGATTGAATACCACAGTGTTCCAGTGAGCCTTACCACAGGACAGAAGACTGGTGGCAATCCAGGTGAGTACCCAAAATATTCAGCATTTTTCAAGATGATTTAGCTAAATTTAGCAGAGTAAGCTGCACACATCCTCTTTCCCACCCCAAGCCCTACACTTTGGATTCCAACAGTCATTCACTATCTTGCTTGAACTATTTGCCATTATTACTGTACAGTTTTCTCCTTGTTTAGGCATCCATTTACAATTTCCTTAACTGACCGCATTTCATAAGCCTCACATATGCTTTCCCCAGTAAGTAGTTGTCAGGCTTGTTTAGGAGCTCAAGGCTCAGGGACACACGGGACAGAATCTTTTTGCTTCTGAAGCTTACCAATACAGTCACTGCTTTATTGTAACTGACAAGCTGCACCAAGTTTTTCCTCTGTTGTAAACACCAAGCAGAGGCTTTGAGGCCCTTTGTCTCATTTAGTTCCCACCACAGCTCTATGTGGTAGGTACTCTCATTAGACCTGTTTTCAGGATGAGGAACTAGGGGTAATATGGTTCCATAACTTGTTTAGAACAGTCACGTTCCTGATGAGAGATTCAAATTCAGTCTGACTCTCGAATTGCAAGTCACTTCAGTACTAGAAGAGAAATGAATGAAGTGGCCCAGGTCCATATAATGGCTACATCAGTTCAGGGAGAATTTCCTGGTCCAGGATCATTCCATCTGGGTCTTGAAAATAAATGGAAGCATGCAGTTAAGGAAGAGAAGTGAAGGCATTCTAGGAGGAAGAGAGAATTTACTAAACATCTCAGAATTATAAAATTTCCTATTATATTCTGTATTGCGATGCCAAGGTCATTGGTGCAAGTCTTTCTCCTCCCAGTGGAGTTGAGTGGTGGTGAAGGGACATGGGTGGCAATGAGGTTAACAGAGTCTAAACTTTCTCAGTGAAACTTGAATGACCACCTTCTCAATGCCAAAGGAAAACTCAGTCTTGGTGCATGCTTTGGATTTGAGAGCTGGGTTATTTAGAGCTGAAAAAGTGAGTAAGTTGGATAATTGTGCTAATTACTTGTATCAGATCAGTGCTTCAAGGTCATAAGGCAAATTTTGTTGTGTGGCTCAGGTGTGACCTCAGAAACTGTGCTTAAAGTCAGTGCAACCTGTTTTCCGCAAGAGGAACAGATCTTCAGTGCTTAAGATGGAACAAAGGATAAGGATGTGTAAATTCCTGGGCAGTAATTAAAGGGCGGAAGGAAGATAGGTAGCCTTTTCCAACTGTCCACATTTAGCCAGAAATGTGATACCTTCAACAGCTTGTCATACCCTGTGGAATGGGATGGAAGATATGGTCTTCCTGTTCCCATTGCCACGGGATCTTGGGAAACAAATCCTAGGCATACAGAGCTATGGATGGGAAGTCTCCCAGCAAACATATTTATTTGGAGGAAGACACTTTACGCAATCCAACAAGAGGGATATTTAAGATATATTATCTTTTCTCCATGCAGGTTATCTAGTTGTCAACTCTCTCATTGGCTACATTCTATACTTACAAAGGAATAGTCTGCACATGACAATTTGGGGATTTTTGTTGGTTGGTTTGTCTGTTTCATCTTTTTAAAGTAGACAGCCTGATGATTTGATATCCATAGCCATTGTAAAATGATTACCAAGACGAAGATAATTAACACACCCATCACTTCACAGAGTTTACATAGGTACCTCCTTTTTCTTTGGTGAGAATGCCTAAGACTCACTCTCACCAACTTTCAAGCGTACATATTATTAACTACAGTCACCATACTGTTTGGTAGATCCCCAGAACGTATTCTTCTTAGAACTAAAAATGCTCGCCCTTTGTCCCACATCACCCACATGACATTTTGAAAAAAGTCTCTGCCCACGAGGCATGGTACATGAACTAGGCTGGGAAATTGTGGCAACAATGAAAGATATGTGGGTGTCCTCACCTCTGCTGTCTCAAAATGTCCAGCTCTCAGGTTGAATGTTTTCCCCCATGAAAACCCCATTAAAAACAGAAACCAGAACTATGAACTAAAAGAAAAATATCTATTTGAATTTTTCTTCCGGTGAACTGCCTTTTTAGCTATTTTAGTACATTTTCTTGGGTGGCTGAAGCATAGCAAACAGAATTGTGTTCCTTTCCCACAGACATCATATTTCTTCGAACAATACATGGAATGACACGCATTGCAGGGCATTTAACCTACAATGTCAAAGCCACTGGAGGGAACATGGATTGGGGAGAGGGAAGAAGCAAGGGGTACCATTCCACTTGGTGTTCTGTTTCCCAGAGGTCACCAGGTAGCATCACATGATATGTGAGCGTTTCCTGGAAGAGAGAGAGTCTTTTCTCCCCATACTGACTGCCATCTCTACATCCCACTAATCCTGGATGTCAAGTGAGCAAGATCACCAGTGCTGAAGGCTGAGCAAATACTATGGCTACATCATATGCAGCTACATCAAATGCAGAGTTGAGAGCCAGACAGAAGGTCAAGAACCTATCTGAGTCAGCCCTTTGATGAATAACAGGTGACAGGTTATAATGCTGGTTTTGAAGACCAGGCAACTGGGGCCCAGAGGTGTTTAGGCATCCTCTTCTCCTCCAAAAGTCAGTCCCTGTGGGAAATGATTCTCTCCATTATCACACAAACCTCCTCAATGTAAAATCAGCATTGTAGCCAAATCTATAGCTATGGAAAACATGAGATTTTCCCTCTGCACACACACCTTTGAAGAATGTCCTACAAATGTGGAACAGGTCACCCCCCTGGGCATTCGCTGTGGGACTTCCTAATACTCAGAGCAACGTAAGCAAAACTGCCTCACTTTGCATAGCTGAATTCGGAACTGAGGAAGATCATATCGAATGTTCTGTTCTTTTTGGTAGCCAGATATTTTTAAATACTCTTTTTTTTACATGTTATAAAAATAATACATGTCTATTATAAAAATAAAAGATAAATATAACAGAGCTTCTTCAAAAACACAATGCTGTAATTATAAAAATCACTATTAACATTTCAGCATCCAGCAAGAGTCAGCAAACTCTCTAAGAACCAGAAGATAAATACTGAGGCATTGAGGAGTGATGGTCTTTATCACAACAACTCAATTCTGCCATCATAGCACAGAAACAGCTATAGACAATACATGCAGAATGAGTGTCTGGGTTTTGGTTATTTACAAAAACAGGGAGCAGAATAGATTTGGGGCCAAATAGATTTGGCCCATGGGACATAGTTTCCCAACACGTGACATATAAAATTTGGACATTTTCTATGCATACCACATCATGGATACAACTGTGCATCCTGCTGCTTTCACTTGATGTTATTATAACAATACTTTCTCAGGTTATTGAACATCCTTATTGAAGATGCACTAACCTGTTGTACATTAATCCTTTTATGAATAAACTAAAATTTGCATGACAGTAGATACCTAGATGTTTTACAGTTTTCTGCTGGTTTTATACACCTTGATAAACATCCACGTGTATATTGGATTTTTGTCTCGCTTTCAGGTTGTTTCCGTAGGACAGATTCCTGGGAGTGGAATTTTTTAAGTACTCTTAAAAAATATTGTCAATTTTTTTTAATCTCAAAAGGCTTCAAAAATTTACTCCCAGAACTGTGTGAAATTGTTCAGTTCTCCACAACCATACCAACACTGAATATTACCATTTTGTAAATCATAGTTAATTTTCTAAAAGCCAGAATATTAAGTGAAGAACTGTACAAATATGGTACTCGGATCACTAGCCTTTTTCATCCTTTACTCACGTAGATGACTCTACCAGAAGGAAATGCTGAGATCAGGGGCTTCCCTCTTCCTCCTTTCCTGCACTCTCTAAATCTACCCCCCTCTTCTGCTCCAGGCAGAGGGGAGGGCAGAGAATGGAACCTATTATCTTTCTCAATGTTCCTTCCCTCTTCCTGCCCATCTCACATCTGGACTGAATACAAATCCCCTGGTTTCCTGTTTCCCCATGAAAGGTCCCAAATGTCAATTCCAAATTAACTCTTTTTGTGCTTTTTTTGGTTTTCTATCTCAACTCCAAACTTTATCTTTACCAATATTTTCTTATTGTCTCAAAATGGGTTGTAATGAGTTCTGCCTTTTTTAGATTCCCCCATTCAGCCACTCTTGATTAGTTGCCTTCCCTGAGGCAGACAGTTCACGTGAACATGTAAAGAGGCATTGCGGGCAATATAGAGTAGTGAGGTCTGTGGTGAAGGCAGGCAAATTCAAAATCTTTCAACAACATACCAGCCCAAGAAGTTTCCAGTGTATTGACTGGATCAAGCTCACTTGGTGTTATACTTGCAACCCTGGGTCTACCTAATAAGCTTCTTCTACCCAAATATCTTCTGCATTTTTTCCCAGATACTGGTTAGGGTCAGGTACATTAGCCTAGAATTTTATATGAAACTGATTATGACCAAGGAAAAGCCATTTAACCTCTATAAGCCTCTATTTCTTCATCTGTGAAGCAGGAATAATAACACTTTTCTTAATAATATCTTGATAATAATGGCTAGTTTGAGTAGTAAATATGATTCCACATTCTTATAACTCTGTTGCTCCATTCTCTTTTATCCGCACTACCACTGACTTACAGTTGTCAAAACAATTGCTCTTTAAGTCTTAGAGTGTCTTTCCATTCCAGCCAGGCATAAAGGCCTTCACAACATGCCCTTGCCCCACCGTCCTTGGCTTCTTGACTCCCCCATCTGTTTTGGGAACCCAGACCCCTACCGAACTCAACTATTCCCATGCACATTTGACTAATCAGGATCTTTTTTTTTTTTTTTCTTCTCAAATGTCCTTTCCTTGAAAACATTCTTAATTAAGAAAAGCTCAAATATCGCCTGTGTGATATCACCTCTCTCTCTCAAATATGATATCTCGCCACACCAGGCCCATAGTCCTTTACATATGGTGGCACTGGAGCACTTCAGTCTCCTAACAAATATTTATTGACCACCTAGTATGTGTCAGAACTGCTCTAGGCACTGGGAATACAGCTGGGACCAAGATATACCTTTGTTCTTCTCACACCACTTACAATAGCTTCTGCATTTTGATTATTACATTATTTAGAAGTCAAGGGCCTCCCTCCCAGCCTGGGACCTCCATGAGGAAGAGGGTGATGTTCCATTTGTCAGACACAGCGTAGGTGCTAAGGGGATGTTTATGGAATGACTGAATGTTTTGTTGCCAACAGGAAGCAGTGACCTTCTTGAGAACAGGACAGTGTCTGATTCACCTTTGTATCCCCCACAAGCAGCCTGCACAGAACCTGGCACCATAAATCTTGAGTAAATGAATGCAGGAGGAAATGAACAACTGACACCGTATTGCCTCCTGACCCCCTTTCCTTAACTCTTACCAAAGAAAACAAAACCCAGCAAAATATAAGGAGGAAAACTATCTCCCAAACTAATGCTTTATTTTATTTCCAGGAATACGTGAGCTCTCTAAGTTATAAAAGTCTATATGCTGTACCCATGATCCTTTGGTGATGGCTAATTTTTATGTTATCTCTTGGCTAAGGAAGCTGGGGTGAGGGAGGGATCACCTCTGAGCCTTTTCCATAAGATGGAGAAAATAAAGCATACATAAGTGTGCTGCGGTATAATGAAATAAAATACTTGAAAGTACCTATCTCCTAGCACAAAGTAGGTATTTAAGAAGTGTTCTTTTTTTTTTCTCTCAACTGTTCTAATAATCTAGTGTGACAATAAATTTAAGTTTGCTTTCATGAAAAGTCCCTCTTATTTTTCTTCCAGTCAAACGCACAGGTCCTTTGTTCAAGAGAGTCATGTGAATCTGCTGACCCTCGGAGAATTCTGAATTTTCTCAGTGCACAGGGTGGTGTTGTGATAGGATGGCAGCTCAGTGCACAGAGTGGTGTTGTGATAGGATGGCAGCTCATTGTGTTAACTGGCTAAATGTTAAGTATGTTTTGCTCTCAGTGTTCCTGGCTTGAATTCACTCATTTATTTAACACATATCTATGAAGGACTGGCCATGTGCCAGGCACTGTACTAGGCATTATGCACAGCAGAAATCGAAGCCCTGCTCTCATGGAGCTGATTAGAGAATCAAATAACAAATGTATACAATTTCTCTGTAAAAAGAGGATGAGTGTGACAGAGGGAAATAGAGGGGAAGAGGAATGAATATGCTGGAGAAAGCTGGGTCAGGGAGGTGGAGGTGGGGAGAGATTGAATCTCTGCTCGACAACCCGCAGGATGAGTAACGGTAACCCTGAGCAGGACAAACTCCCTAAATGTGAGGTCCTGGGCCAAATGAAAATGTAGACCTGCTCTTCAAAACATCAAGTCAGGGGCAGGAAAGCATAAGGCCAGATGTGGGTCCTAATAAGTGCCAACACTCTCCTGGTATGGCTGCACAGGTCCCAAGCCTGTGAGCCAGCCCTGACTTTGGGCAATCTAGCAGACTTTATTCTGCTTTGTTTTTTAAATAGGAAGAGACTAAGAAATACTGACACTTTTGATAAAGAATATTGGATCTAAAGCTTTTTGCCCCCAAAACACCTTGGATCGTGTTCTTTTTCTAGTTTTCAGGGACTCCTGGGAAGGTTAAGCTTGCTGAAGTTCTAAGAACCTTCTGGAATGTTATATAAGAGTGTGTATAAGTGCATATGCATATTTGGTGTGTGTAATGTGTGTATGCATTGGATGGTATATATGTGATTTCATGCACATGTATGTGCACATATGGTATATTTGGGGTGTGTGATGTGTGTATGTGGGGGTATGCATGTGATTGTATGTGCATGAATGTGCATGTGTGGTATATGTGGGGTGTGTGATATGTATGGTGTATATGTGTGATTACATGTGCATGTGTGATATATGTGGAGTGTGTGCTATGTATGGGATGTGTGTGTGTGTGTGTGTATGTGAAATTACATGTGCATGGATGTGCATGAGTGGTGTACTTATGTGTGTTTTTCCACTAAGAAGAAGGCCCATAGTCTTCATCATATTTTCAAAAAGGCGCATGACCACTTTTTTTTTTAAGATTTTATTTATTTATTTGACAGAGATCACAAGTAGGCAGAGAGGCAGGCAGAGAGAGAGGGGGAAGTAGGCTCTCTACCTGATGCGGGGCTTGATCCCAAGACTCTGGGATCATGACCCGAGCTGAAGGCAGAGGCTTTAACCCACTGAGCCACCCAGGCGCCCCAAGCTCATGACCACTTTTAAAGAGTTAGGAATCATTTACCTAAAGAAATTGAATCAGAAATTTCACTGATTCATAGGGAAGCAATACTATTAATTCCTACCATATGTGACTCCTACTGTATGACATGTTCATATTTCATCTCATCTGAGCCAAGACAAACCAGTAGACTAGACAGAGCAGGAATCCAAGAGCAGTTTTTCTCCCTGATCTAAAATATATGTTCCTAAACATCCTGGCCATTGGAGGGCATCGCTGTTTACCCCTTTGGTCTCAGCTGTTCTCCTGAAAGCAGCAAATCAAGGGGCAGAACTACAGTTTGACCTTAAACTATTCAACTCCACTTAATTACCCATTGTCGTGGAAGCACATAAATACAGGATGTCCCCTCACTCTGCCATTCTGCTTTGCATCATTATCAAAAAGACAAATGTAATTCATGTCGAATTACTCACTCACCGCAAGGTCAGAATATTTATTTTTATCTTACTTGTGATGTTTAGGATTAGTGATATCAGTATTTATTCATGGCTAACCTAAATCAAACATCCTGTTGATATCTATAAAGGGCCATATAGTTATTGTCACAGGTATGCTGAGTCACACAGCTCATACAAAGTTTATGAGTTGACAGGGAAAAGGCTATGGGGAGGGGAGATAAGTGTGCAAGTGTCTTGCGAAATACCCACATTGTTTATTTATATGGCCCATTTACTGAACTTGATAGATGCTTGGGAAACCGAAGCTAATTAGAAACAAAATAGTGAGGATTGTTTTAAACTGTTATTATTGATTTTAAAGTTGATGGTGGCGGTGACTTTTTGGTTAAAGTTATCAAATACTCGCTTTAGAAACTGTTTTCTCTTTCTACTGGTATAGGGCCTTGACCAGCTAGAGGAAGACAAGGAAAGAAGTAGAAGAGATAGGGAAATTCAGGGGGTTCGTGTGACTAAGATTAATTTGTTCAGAGATCCAGAGTAGCAATAACTGCTGTCTTTCCGAGCCTCCTGCGGTCACTAACTGAGATTAATTTAAAGAGGCTGTATTGAAAGGAAGGACCCAAACATTTAGAAAGAGCAGGATTCGATGGACCTGATTCCTTTTCCCATTCAGATTAGTCCAGTCAAATATAGTTCATTGTCTTTACTTTATAGTTTATTGTCATCAAAACATATCAGCTAATTTCCTGAACTTCTCATCAATTCTCTGTCTTTGCAGACCTCACTCTTGTAGGTTGTGCCTGCTCGTCTTTCTTTCCTTGCTCTATTAATCCATTTATATTAATGGAGTACTTACACACACATATAGTTTTTCTTAACCCATTCCATTGTTTCTCGTGGTGTCCTTAGATAAGCAATCTAGGAATCAGGCTTCCAGATGAACTTTTGCTAGGAGTAAGCAGCTATGAGACTTGGACAAGTGTTTTATTGCTGAGCCTCAGTACCCGCCATGTATGAAAGAAAGATGTGAAATCACATAATTTCTTTGGTATCTTCCTAGTCCCTCACTCTGTATTTTTATACTTTTCTATCTAGTTTCTGCCAAGCACATGGTCATTAGTAATGGGACAGTTTGACTCTTGACTTAATGGGACAAACCAAGCTAGGGGATTTGTGAACAACTTTAGAGTCTCTAGTGAACAGCAAATGAAATATGAGTCATTGATGTGATAAAGTCTCCAAAAAGGTAAATTTGATGTTTGAATACATGGAAATATGTTGGGTTTTTTATAATATGAAATTTCCATGATGGTAGATTTAAAAATGGTTGAATAAAGGTAATTTCATAAGGGTCATAGTCTGTGGAGTGAGATAGAAGCAAGAAACACCTGCTTTGCTGTGTTCTGTTCTGCTCAGCTCATATTCGATGCCACACCAAAACAAACCAAACCAAACCAAACAAACAAACAAACAAACAAAAAACAGTAAAAGACCAGAAGAGAGACACATTCAGGAGATGCAGACAATGTTGGAAGGGGATTAAAAGGATGTCTTTGTGATGGAGAAAAAGAGGGGGATTTTTAGAGATGTTGGTAGCCTTCTAATATTGGAAAGTTATACAAAAAATAAAAGATTTCTGAATATATTCAGAAATCTTTTTATATATATATATATATATATATTTGAAATATATATATATATATATATATATATATATATATATGTTTGAAAAACTAAGATAGTGACTAGAAAGTTTAAGAAGACTCAGATTCATGTAAGGAGGCATTTTTGGGGCAGAGCTACCCAGAATTTGAAGGTGCCATCTCAGCTGGTTTTCAAGGTGCCCTCACTGGAGTCCTGTAAGTCCAAGCTAACCACAGCTGCTCCAGAAGCACAGGACTGTGGGTATCATCCAAGGGCATCCGTGTGGGGTAGGTTTGCCTTCCAAGCAACATTTGGAAATGTCAAGAGATATCTTTGGTTGCCCCAAGTCTGGGTGTGGTAAGATAGTACTACTGGCATCTGGTGGGTAGAAGCCAGCGATTTGCTAAACATCCTATAATGCACAGGACAGCCCTCCAACAGCAAATAATTATCTGGTCCAAAGTGTGCCTAGGTTGAAAAACCCTAGTCAATAGAATTTGATAAAGATGTTTCATTCCTAACATCCTCAGAGCTGGGAAAAAAAGAGAGAAAGAGAAAAAAGAGAGAGAGAAAGAGAGAAAGAAAGAGAGAAAGAAAGAAAGAAAGAAAGAAAGAAAGAAAGAAAGAAAGAAAGAAAGAAAGAAAGAGGAAGGAAGGAAGGAAGGAAGGAAGGAAGGAAGGAAGGAAGGAAGGAAGGAAGGAAGGAAGAGAAACAGAAAGATCTATAAGAAAAATGGTTGTAGGGGCTCCTGGATGGCTCAGTCATTAAACAGCTGACTTCGGCTCACTCATGATCCCAGGGTCCTGGGATCGAGCCCCGCATTGGGCTCCCTGCTCAGCGGGAAGCCTGCTTCTCCCTCCCCCACTCCCCCTGCTTCTGTTGCCTCTCTCACTGTGTCTCTCTCTGTCAAATAAATAAATAAAATCTTTTTAAAAAGATGGTTGTATAAGCAATTGTTTTAAATGGCATTTTAAAAAGAATGGTAATGACATGCAGAGGAACAATTATGAAAACACACCTACACTGGAAATACAATTTCAAAATATTGCTTTGAGAGTGATTATCTCTGATTAGTGGAATTTTTCATACTTTGATTTTCTTTTGTTTGTTTGTTTGATTATTTTTCTTTGTTTTCCCAGTAGTTATAAAATGCAGGTACTGCTTTTAAATTTAAAGGAAAGAAAAAAATCTAGTTGAATTCTGAAAGCCTATTATGCCCCTGAGGATCTAATGGCACATGGTAATAAGAACGGTAATGGTAACTTCACTTTAGTTGGCAAGCATATGTTGAGATAGGCTAGCTCATTCACTCCCTGTCAGAATGTAAATTGTTATAACCCCTTTGGAAGACAATTTGGCAATATTACTACAGAGCCTTAAAAATATTCATAGCCTGTGACCCAGCCATTCTACTTCTGGGAAGCTAGCCTAAGGAAATAATCAAAAATAGGCACAAAGATTTATGCACAAAGATGTTCATTTAAGCATGATTTATAATAGTCTAAAATTCAATTTATAATGGCTACAAATTGAAAACAGCCTAAATGAATAGAAGTAGGTGAATTATTAACCAAATTATAATAAATCCATTTGTTGTAAAACATAGCCATTGAAAATAATGTTTACAATGACAGTTTGATGATGTGGGAAAATAATTACAATACACAGCTAACTTTAAAATAATAAGAATCTAAAATACATTAAAAAGATAACCCCCAAAATATGAGTATACAAAGGAACAAAAATGTTTGAAAGGGAATATGTTAATATATTAAGAAAGGGTAAACATTTTTAAACTGTAGGATATGAGTGGCTTTTATTTTCTTCCTTATATTATTTCTGTGTCATTTCCAAATTGTATACTATGAAAAATCTAACTGTTATAATCAGATAAAAACACTGGTAAGGTTTATCAGATGCCATGCTCTGAGTCCATTGCCATTGTGCATTTAAAAATCATCTCATTTAACATTATAACTACGGTGGGTATATCATGACCATTTCATAGATGAGAAAACTGGTATTAATCCTCTTCATCTTCCATGTCCCATCTTAGATATTGTTTCCTCTAAGAAACCTTCCTTGACCTTCCAAATCTAGTTAATTTTTCCCCCCAAGTTTCTCATTGTCTTTCTGGGGTTTTTTGTTGTTGTTGCTGTTGTTGTTGGTGGTGGTGGTTTTTATTTTTTTTGTTTGTTTGTTTGGTTGGTTGGTTAGTTGGATTTTTGTATAGGCGGTGCCTAGCAAGTATACAAAACAAAGTATTTGTGGACTGAATGACTAGACAAATTAATAACTCACCAACACTGGTGAGCAGTAGGGTTGGCCAGTTTAGGCTCACTTCAAAGTTGATATCGTCACCAAATGCTCCAGATGGATTGTGGAGAAAAACAAAAGTTCATTTCTCAGCACCTTTCTCAAGGTTCAGAACTTGCTGTTGAAACAGAATGGAGCCTGTACTGGAAGTTATACATTTATCCATTTCTAAAGGCCTGAGGGCCTTCAAAGAGCAGCATGAATTTTTTTCTGTGAATCGTGAGCAATTTCACAATGCTTAACATGGTAGCTGGTAATGATTATTGCTCCTGTTCCCCTTTGAAATTTCATGTTTGTTTACTTAACAGGGCATTACTAATCTAGAGGAAGCAAGTGGGTGAAGAACCACATTTGCAAAGAGGACAAGAGATTAATGAAAAGAAGTGGAGGTATGTGTAGGTGATAGTGTTTCTATAAGGCTCTGTTCAACCAGGATGATTTAAGGGCAAACCTTGGCTGGCTGGTCATAATAAGAGCCAGATTATGGAGGGGATTTACGTGGCAATTACCATGGTCCTTGCTAGTGGGTTACAATGTTTTAGGGCTCCCTAGATACTTAAGATTAATGTCTGAATCAGTAATGTTATTGTTGCAAGATCTCAGTATGATGGGGAGCCATTTGAGACAGGAATTTTTATCCCTTATCAGAACATAAAATATCTCATATTCTGCAAGAATACCAATGCCTATGGCCTGTAGCTGCCCTCAAAATGGGTTAAGCATCACATTGATTGGTTTTTTTTCCTTGGCAGCTAAAAATACATAAATCAGTCTAGAGCTACTTTTGCTCATCCAGGTAATATGATTAAAGTGGGAATTAGACATGTTCAGTCATTCAGAGATGAGAGACTAAAATCACCAACCTGAGTAAGGCAAATGATTATAGAGAATTTACTATGTAAATGGTAGATCAGGACTGCAATTAAGGACTTTTCCATGTACCCCAAAGAGAGCAGATCCACAGCATTCTCTGCAAACTCACTATGCTTCTATCTTAATGTATTTATTGCCAATGGGATCTTAAACCCAAAGGAGTTTAGGGAATAGATGTGTTAAGTGCTAAGTATACACCTGACCAAGATTAATCTATTGAATCAACAATTCCCAGGAATCACACTGTAAGACCACTAAGAGAGCTAATTGATTTCTCAATTAGTGTGTTTCTTCAAAGTTTAATATCTGTTAAAGGGGGAAGTTACAATGGAGAAGGGGAAAAGTGTGAGAAGCTTCCCTTCAAGAAAGTGGTCAAAACAAGTGATACTTACTAATAAATCAGTTTGAGATCCAAATCATCCATCCAATGGGATTAATGATTTAACTTCTTGTTCCCAGAATCCCACAGGTTAAATCCTAACACTATCTCAGCAGAAATGAGGTGAAGACATAAGCATGGAGAATATTGTTGCCTCATTGCTTCCAAATAATCAAATAGAATATTGAGAAATTCCACTGAGGGTATGCGTGAGACTGGGATACCAGGGTCAAAAGATTACATTTGGCCAGTAACTTGTAAATATCTGAATCTCACCATTGTCCGTGACCATTCCTTCCCATTATATCTTTGAGAGCAAGGAAAGTAATAAATATTACTAGCTGGATCTTTAGTCCCAACCCTCAATGTGAAACTCCAATAAAACAGACAAGACTACATGGAAAATTCCTTTTGTTCCTGGACAAAGTAAAAGAAAATTAAGTTAATATAATTAAATTAAAGTGGACCAAAACCCAACTCCTCTATTTTTCAGATTTTGGACTTCTCCATTTTTAAAGTCCATATCCACAACTACCCAGAAAGATTCTAATGAATCCCTAGGGTTCCACTTCTTTAAAACCTCTTAATTAGTATCCTGAAACTGAATGCCCAGATTAGTCTTCTTCCCCATCTTTGTGCATGTGTAAGGAGGGGTAACTTGGAGGAGCAGACAAACAAAAGAGAGGTTTTGAACGTCTGCTAGAAGGCAATATCACAAATCCAGAAGGACAAGACAAAGGCCAAGATATAAATGACCTGATGTCAGCCACTTTCCTTCACTCTCATTTATTTATTAATTCACCCATTAAATAAACATTTGCTGAGCCACCCTGGTGGTGATGAGGCAGGCATACATCAGAAGTAAGCAGATGACAAGCCTGGAAGCTCCATGGGAAAGATATGAAGATCATTATCTAACCTCAGAGCAAAAGGAAGAACACTGAAGACTTATGGATGCCCAAACTTTTTCACTTTCTGCAACTGCAAGAACTGAGAACAAGAGACACTATTACTGCCTAAATCTGCTTAAGAGATGAATCTAGTGTCTGCAGGAACTTGGGATATTTGGTATTTTACACACACACACACACACACACACTACCCCCACATCTACCAATTACATATGAAATCAGACAATCTTATTTTCAAATCCCAGATTTTCTCATATGATTTTGGGCAACTTGATTACCCTTTCTGGGCAACTAATACCTCCAGGGC
Source organism: Mustela nivalis (assembly GCF_964662115.1). Classification (NCBI taxonomy): domain Eukaryota; kingdom Metazoa; phylum Chordata; class Mammalia; order Carnivora; family Mustelidae; genus Mustela; species Mustela nivalis. The sequence goes on along the minus strand of NC_139021.1, from coordinate 13,520,181 downwards.
TGCTGTGAAGACTACATGGAAACTGTAGAAAATGTGTCTAATACCAGGCCTGGTGTGTATGGATAACATCTATTAACTATTCTTCCTTCCCACCCCGAGCATTATACCTTCTGTGAAAGCAGAACCCATCCATTATTTGTTCTCTACAATAGACCTAACATTGTGAAAGGAACAAAGGGGAGGAGTGAGAAAAGGAAAGGGAAGGAAGGAGGAAGGCTGGAATGGAGGGAGGAAGGGGGAGAGAAAAGAAAGAGGGAAGGAGAGAAGGAAAGAGAGAAAGAAAGAGAGAGAAAGGAAAGGGAAAGGAAAAGAAAAGAGAGGAGAAGAGAGGAAAGGAAAGGAAAGGAAAGGGAGAAAGGAAGAAAGAAAAATGTAAGAAATCATGGTACAATGAAGAAGCTGAGTTTACAGGTAGACTTGATGTACTCTTCTTCAACACAAGGGCAGGTCTACTATACTTAGTTCCAGCCCTATCCTCATGAATGAAAACAGTCAACACTTATTCAGTGATGCATTGAAGACCATCATGTGAAACAAAATACAAATAGCAAATGGAAATACCATGTATGATTAACCACCATTATAAAACACTACCTTATTTGCATATCCATAAGCCCCCATTTTTCTGGCCAGACAAAGCAGAACTTTTGGGAAGTGTCTAGGCCTCTCCTATGTCTCAGAACAATAATTACAAAAGCCACAACTTATTGGTCACTTGCTACATATCAGGTACTTTTATTATATTTTTCCTTTCACTCTCAAATATCCCAGGAGTGGAGGTATTTCTGGCTTAATTTTCCAGATGAGAAAACTGAGGTTTAGCTACAGTAAATTAGATGCCTAAGGTTAGTTAGCTAGAAATTAATGAAGTCCAGACTCCAAGGTCTGTGTGTCTCCAAAACTAACACACATAACCACCACACTGTAGAGTCCATTACATTTGCAGGAGAAAGGTAGGCTTGAACAAAAGGAAATCCAATTCCCACTCCATTTGGCAAGTGTAGGATTTTCTAAAGCCAATGGCATGGATTTGTGTGAGCAAGTGTAAGGACGCAGGCAGAGGAGAAAGGAAACCTATAGCAATGAGGAATACACAGAAGGCCATGGATTTCAAATGAATAAATGCACAAACATTCATACAGCAACCCTAGAAATCAGAGGATGAAGAAATGCTTCAGTGTTTCCCTCATCTTTCAAATGACCAGTCTAAAAGTTTTAAATATATATTCAAGTCACTAAGGCACATAAAAATCAAAAAAGCTTTAGATCCAAAGACTGAATACACAGAAGATGAAAGAATTTGGTAATTGCGGAGGGCCCACTGTGTGCCAGTGGTTGCATATATCCTACCGTTTCAATGCCATAAACCTCACTGCAAAGAATTTACTCATTTACAGAGTTAGAGAGTGGATCTGGAGATGATAAGCCCCTTGCTCAAAGACCTGAAGCTACCGAAAAGAAGAATTCATGATAGAACCCACATATCTCTAGTTTCCATGTACACGGCATATATCTTTCCAATTTTGAAGTATGTGAACTTAGTACCTATTCAAAATAATTAGTGTCAAAATTAACAATTTTATTTATTTATTTACTTACTTACTTATTTAAAAGAGAGAAAGAGCATAGTGTGGAGGGGCAGAAGGAGAGAAAGAATCTCGAGTAGACTCCTGTCAGAGCACAGAGCCTGAGGCAAGACTCAATCTCACGACCCTGACATCATGACCTGAACTAAAACCAAGAATAGGCTGCTTAACAAACTGAGCTACACAGACAACCCCCAAATTAATTTTAAAGTGGATTAACATGAGAATTAAGTAATAAAAAGAAATCTCATTATTTCTGAATTTAAATCCATATGATCGTCAAGTTTAAGAAATGTTGACAAAACAGAAAATGTTCTCAAAGAAAATCATGTATTGAATTTTTTTCCTTCTGCTCATTTGAGTTAAACTCGGTAAATACATGTTGAGCAATGCCTATTTGTCACTGGGAAATTATGCAACCTTTCAAAATGTTGCTAAGATTATAGGTAAGAACAAATTACAGGTGAAAAAAGTTAATTATAATTCAGTTTATCTTATTTTGCTTAAAGGTTGAAATGATACTTGGAAATTCTTTTCTGAAATAAAGCATGGAAAATAAACAAACCTAAATAAAAAGTCTACAAGTAAAGTATTAAAATGCTAACTTTCTTCAACATTAGAAAGTATCATTCATAAAAGTAACTTTTTTTTTAACTTTTGTAGTAATTTATTTATTTATTTATTTATTTATTTATTTATTTAATTTTTTTAATATAATTTTTTATTTTTTATAAACATATATTTTTATCCCCAGGGGTAGAGGACATGAACAGACATTTCTGCAAAGAAGACATCCAGATGGCCAACAGACACATGAAAAAGTGCTCCATATCACTCGGCATCAGGGAAATACAAATCAAAACCACAATGAGATATCACCTCACACCAGTCAGAATGGCTAAAATCAACAAGTCAGGAAATGACAGATGCTGGCGAGGATGCGGAGAAAGGGGAACCCTCCTACACTGTTGGTGGGAATGCAAGCTGGTGCAGCCACTCTGGAAAACAGCATGGAGGTGCCTCAAAATGTTGAAAATAGAACTGCCCTGTGACCCAGCAATTGCACTACTGGGTATTTACCCTAAAGATACAAACGTAGTGATCCAAAGGGGCACGTGTACTCGAATGTTTATAGCAGCAATGTCCACAATAGCCAAACTATGGAAAGAACCTAGATGTCCATCAACAGATGAATGGATCAAAAGTAACTTTTTTTAACGTAGCATTTTTCTCAGATAAAGGTAGAAATCAAAATTTTCCCTTTACTTGGAGGAATCCCATTTACAAATTGAATTGATTACACTATAAATGTTAACAATATCAGTGTGCATCTTCTATGTCTTTTTTTGTTGTTGTTAATAATCACAGTTGTGACACTGAACAAATACTGTGCGCCTGACACTATGTTAAATATTTTTCAGATATTGTTATTTATTCCTTCGAACTCCCTGGAAAGTAGATAATAATTAGACCCATTTTAGGGATGAAAAAAAAATGAGGCTCAGAGAGGACAGTCCTCTAACTAGAAAGAGGTTCTGGCATTGGAACACATTTGACAAAGGCTGCTCTCTCAATTATTACATTTCCCTGCCTCCAAAGGATAAATATAGGTCACAGATGCTCAGGGAAGGCAAGTGTTCTCCTCTTTCGAACTCTTTCTAGCACTTAAACTTGGTAGCAGCTTTGGCTTAAAAATGACCCTCATGGATAGGGATCCACATTCCTAACACGGGTTCATTCAAAAGCACCCAGATTTCACAAGAGGAAATGATGAGGCATTTTTCTGAGGTGTTGAAATTGTTCCCTTTGTCATTCACCAATGGTTAAAAAAAAAAAAAAAAAAAAAAAAATGCTCTGAAAATTCCTCAAAGGTAAAAGGTAACGTTTCTTCTCCTGAAGTCCTGATATGGTCCCAAAAGGAAATAGATGCTTGCATAATTCAGGCCCCAGTGATTCTTCTTTCATTCTTATTAACTGCAAATCTTTGCCACATTTTTCTTTACTAATTAGTTAAATGCTTAAGCTCCTGAGTCACTGGGCCATTTACTGGTTATAGCTTGTTCTAGTTCTTCCACCCTCAAATGGAACTTGCGAGGAATTAGGCGCTCCAAAGATCCCACATTCATGTAGCAAAAACAGCCAACAATGCAATCAGTCACCGCCAAGAGGGATGGGCAAGCATGAGCATTTAGACCTACTAATGCTGAGTCAAGGCCTTTAGATGCTCTGCCAAACGGAAGAAGATAGAATTCTGTTTATTCATTTTTAAGTTATTCATTCTTTCCTCCAAAGGTCCGGATCTCACACTGGTCCTCTTGTCCCTGTTACATTCAGGAGCACAGTTGTATTTATCCTGCTGCTTAAGAATGCAATTGAACTTCTCTCTAACAGTGATGGAGCCAGACATGAGGTTAGATTTCCTGCAGGAGTGGCTAATGGAGGCTCTGAGATACCAGAAGTTTGTCAAACTGTATCATCAGAAAATGTCAACCATGCACTCTTTGGTGCATGATCTGACTTTAGTTATAAGCTTATATAGGAGGTGGGGAGATTGCCTCCTGTAGAAAAATCCTGTATTTAGCATAGATTATTTCAATCCACACAACTCAGTGCCATGCAGGGCTCCCAGTATGTGCTCCATTAATAACTGTCATACAAGCCACAGGAAAAAAGCTATGAGTAGCATTCCCTAGCTGTCTCTTTTGACACAAACTCCTTAGTATAAAAACATGACCTTGTACTCACTGATTGGCTCCAAAACATTTTTCCAAAGCTTGCCTCCCCATTTACTCTTCAACAATGTAGCTACCAGAATGCTCACCAATCCTCAGAGGTTGTATTCTCCATGGCTCTCTCACATTCTCCATCTTTCCTTTGCTGCCATTATCTTCCTAAAAAACCAAATCTGATTATGTTGTGTATACACACATACATGCATGCACACACCCATTAATCTAAATCTCCACTTTCCCGTGTAGAATGCAGTCCAAGCCCGTTAACATGGTGTATAAGACCCTTCTCAATCCAACTGCAACCTGCTCCTCTGGCCTCATCTCCACTCTCCTCTTCATCTTTTCCCTTTCCTGATAAGGGAATCTCGCATTGGTGGGAATGCAAGCTGGTGCAGCCACTCTGGAAAACAGCATGGAGGTTCCTCAAAATGTTGATCTCACTTTCCTCACTATTTCTGAAAACTCTCAAGCCAGGGTACCTGGGTGGCTCAGTCAGTTAAGCATATGCCTTTGGCTGAGGTCATGATCCCAGAGTTCCAGGATCGAGTCCCACATCGAGCTCCCTGCTCAGTGGAAAGTCTGCTTCTCCCTCTGCCTCTCACCCCGCTCTTGTGCTTTCCCTCTACCTCTCTCTCAAATAAATAAATAAAATCTTTAGAAAATAATAAAAAAAAATAAAAGATGCCAAGCCCAAACTCAGTATTTTTGTGCACCATGTGATGTGGATTCCATCTCTACCTACCAAGCAGACTCTTTCTTACCCTACATGAGCTCGTTTAAATATCCTGCTCTGAGAAGCCCATTGCAATGGCCTCAAATGGAGTTAGTGACACCCTGTGAGCAAGCCAAGAAAATGCTGCTTTGTTCATGTGCTTTCTGGCCACATGGTAATAGCTCATCTGCCTACCTCACCATGAGACTGTATTTCTAGAAAGCAGAGATCATTTTCTAATTATTTCTGATTCCTCAGTGCCTAGCATAATGCATATCACCTAAGAGTTGCTTAGTTCATATTTGTAGCTTAAATAACAAGTACCCTGGTTACTTGGCATTTGGTAGGCAATGTTGGCAGTCCTAGAAAGGCTTTTTGTGATCAGCTAGTCAGACTACCCTGTGTTATCTGTCACAAGCTCCATCATCAACTTTGAGAATGTCCTTCTCTCCCTCTGAATATCCTGGTCTAGCAAAGACAGTGAAGTCCCAGGGAGCATAAAACAAGAGACATTAGCTTCAGGATTCACTGGCACCTCCCATTTCCTCAGGACAGTAGAAGATGTTAATGGTATACTAATAGGAGCTGAAGTGATCATCTGGTTTCCTGCATGTGGTAGATCTAAGAAAAACTAAAGATTGAGAACTAACTCCTTAAAGCAAAATTATAGAATACTGTGGCTGAAGGACCCCAATATCAACTATTGTAATGTAGAAAGAAGATAGCTAAGACCCAGTGAGGGAAAGAAATAGGAACGTGAATATACTAACATGACAGTCATAGAGGATGGCAGAAACCTTTCCTAGGAAAAGAAAGGGGGTATCTGTTCAAGGTGATAGTTGTTCTCTGTTTGCCCAGGAAACACTAAGCCACCCTGCTCCACAGTGCACCTCAGATCCCCTTGTAGGGCAGAGTAGATCTGGAAAGCAGTCATGGACCTTGGCGGCTTTCACTATGCTTGTAGAACATTGACATTTTTGTTAGAGGTGACTAAGAGAGAAGATTTGCCTTGGTTGGAAATTAGTCAGATGGCATTTCCTTGGGCTTTGCTTTCATTTCTCAGTGAAAGGTTGAAATGCATGAAGCATTTGGTTTTCCTGTCATATTATTTCATTGATGATCTATAGTTATTGCATAGTTTCCAAAAGCCTAGGGCAAGAATAGTTGATAACGGAGGATATTCTGAACACCAGAAGATGCCAGGCAGGCACTGGCTAGGGTGCCTCAGGAGAGCTCATTACCAAGTCCTGGATCTTGATTTTCTCACTTATAAAATGAAGAGTTTTGACCAGGTGTACTCTGGTTCCCATTCCTAGGCCAAGAGTCCTTAAGGCTTCCAAAGCCACTCATGAGTGCATTCACTGTTGTTTCTTTCTTGCCCTGTGACTGGCCTTGAGAAGGGAATCATAACAAGGCAGACTTCATTCCTGCCATCACAGACCTTCCTGTCTAGCAGAGAGCACAGACAACAAACTGTCAGAGAGCATATGTTAAAAGTTATTACCAATCATTATGAACACAGTGAAACAAATAATGGGGTATTGGATTACATGATACAGGGAATTACATGATGGAAGGGGATCCTCAGTGTAGATCAAGGGTCAGGACCATCTTCCTTAGGAGGGGAATTCTCATCTGAAACTTAATGCCAACAATCTAAAAATCATAAGGCTCGACCATTCCAGACAGAAGAAATAGAATGTACAAGAGGCTGAGGTCAAGAAAAGGATAGTTTGGTAGAGGAGATGAGTGTGCCCAGAATACAGTGAGTAAGGAGAGAGGAAGGGATATTCAGGATGAAGTGAGAAAGAAGGTACAAAAGGTCAAGGTTTCAGTATCACTTCTAAGGGTGTTCATTAATTAAGCAAAAAGTTAACGTAATTTGATTTTCCATTGTTCTGATGGCTATTTGGAGAATAACTGAATTGGGGCCAGCACAGAAGCAGGCAGATAATTTAGGAGGCTATGGAAGTAGACCTGGTAAGAGGTAATGGTGGTCAGGTTGAGGTAGAAAGGTATATGTGTTTGATTAATATTTTGGAAAAGGCATTGGTAGGACCTCTTGATGGATTAGTATTTTGGTAATCATTTAGGGGCATCACTGAGTTAGGGGCTGGGTAGGATGAATATACAATAGTCCAACCTTAGGAACTCACAGTTCACGTAATTGTCACAGAATGTGGGTGAGCAAAAGTTACAAAAACAATGTTATGTTCTTTTGTTTTCACGACACAGAGGACAGAGGCATTCATGATGGAAGAGGAAGGAGGAGAGGTTTGACAAAAGAGTAGGGATGTGAGCTGGGCTATAGAAGTCGGGCTCTGGTTTAACAAGCAGAGAAGGGAGAGAAATCACTCAGAGAAGTGAAAGCAGAACCAGGATGGGGTGAAGACACGTGCTGTGACTCAAGGACTGTGAGCAGTTTAATCTGAATAAGACCAGGGTCAAAGCACAGAGTATTAGAAAGACAAGGTAGAAAACATGAGCTGAGGTCAGATTTGGAAGGGTCTGAAGCCATCTGGAGGGTCTGCACTCATTAAGGATTTCAGAATGACATTATTAATTCTAAAATAGGAATGATAATTCTGGGGATGAGATCTATTTAGGAGTAAGATGAGCCTGATTAGTTTACATTTACATTAGTTTACAAGTTACTCTAAAACCCCCAAATCTGTTAAGCAGGTGTGAGTGGGAAGCCAGCACATGACTCCTTTCTCCAGGTCTGTGCTCTGCTCTGAATCAATGAAACAAGGAAATGAAAAGGAATCATTAATACCAGACACTTTCATAGTGCATTTACCTTGTGTAGGCACTGTTCAGAATACTTTCTGTATATTAATTCATTAAATCCTTACAACTTTAGTTGGACAGGTGACAGAGTAGGGTTTTGAACTTCAGCTGTTTGAAGCCATTGCCTATGTACATCCATAATGTCTTCCTGTTTCTGGGAGAATGTAAGATGAAAATATTACCTTTATATATAAAGCATCACTTTGGGAAATCGGCTATATCAGTCATATGGGCTTCCTCATGTAAAGCCCAGAAGCAGACAGAGGTACCCACAAGGCATGGACAGCATTATAATATCCCAGGCTTCAGCCAGAACCATTGTTTAAGTTTCCCTGCATGTCCAAGAACAGTGGAAAATGCGTGTGCTCTGTGAGCAGGCCAGTTCTGGGCAGGAGAGGAGGGTAATGAAGGAACCAGGTTTCCTGTGCCTGGGCTTTCTTTGCAAACTCACAAGTCATATCAAGCACTCCTGCTCCAAGGAGAAATGACAGATTGGGAGACAGAGGTTAGCAATATCAGTGTGTTGGAATTTCTTCACCATATATGGGAACATTAACACAAAGGAGGGTATCCTTCCTAGCATCTGATATCAAGGAAGGTTGGTTCTATTTAGAGGGATGTCACAGATATAATAGTGCTATCACAGAGTATAATATGCTTAGCACTAAAATTATGTTGGAGGAAAATCAGCATTATGATGTGCTGTTCTGTCAATGGACAACTATTTATTTGCTTACCACACATCCAGCATTGTATTTAGAATCAGTAAGTATCCATGATATTTTATGCTATTAAAGTACAACTTTCCCCATTTCACTGGCTACTCGATAATTCCCATTAAACAAATTTATTTCACCTAGAGATAATTTGACTTCTGTTGTAGGATGTTTATCAAAAAATCAAGACATCAATGGAAATAAGAACAAGTCAGACCATAGAAGCCATAGGCTTATAAAATGTTACAATCAACACATTCCAAAGATGACTTCCCCATACCTTGATATTGTATATGCCAGCTTTCATACAATTAGTGGTTAAAATCCTTTGTAGCTGAGGAGATAAATCTACTATTCCTTTAGTAAAGCGTGGAGACCTGCAAACTAGAATGAATTTTCCACAATGAGCTAGAACTAAGCGTGCTAACATAGCTTGAAACACTCTAAGATGGTTCTCAAATTTATTTAAAATTAAGAAAAGAAAATTAGATAATGTCGGATGGCTGACAGTTGACAACATTAAAGTGACACAATACTAGCATATCATTACACAATCATTTGTGATAAACAAAAAGGAAAGCTCCTATATGAGAGAATTATAAAACAATGGCAAATCACTAGAGACATCCTTGTCTGTGGCTTTCCTTATTGAAGAAGGAAGAATCAAACATCAGTGAAGCCTCCTTTCAGGTGTAAAAAAATAGCAATAAGGAATAGCTCAGGGTCGCATGCTTTCTTGAATCTTTGCTGTTACTTGAGGTGCAAGATCACTGTAAGAAGCTGATGTGTTAGAGGAGTCAGGGAAGCATTTTAGCTCAAGGCAAAATGATGAGCAGGGAGAACCCAGTGAGTTATGAATCCGGGGTGACTCTTCTACCACATGATAATCTCATGTGATCCTGAACAAGTCATTTAAGCTTGGTATATGTCAGTTTCCTCATCTGTAAGCTGAGAGAAGTTGGTCCAAGTCATCTGAGTTCCTTGCAGTTTGAACATACTAGCACCTTATGTGCAGCTTCTAGAAGCTGAACTCACACCTCTGTCTACTCCCTGTGTCACATGACTTTTTAAAAAAGCACCTGTGGTTTGATGATACAAATTATCATTCACTGCTCTTATAGCCACAGCAGGTATTAGTATGATAAACAGCCACTGACACTAGTTATTAATATAATGAAGTTTCTCTGACACTCACACACCCGGGCTATTAGATTGTTATCTTAATGATCCCTCAGTGTGGAGGAAAGGACAGAAAACACATCCATTTCCCATCTAGAATGTTACAGAACCACACTCCATATAATTCAGTATAATTAAAACAACAAATTAATATACCTAGAATTGGCCAGTCTCAATTTCCTCCACCTACAGGAAAAGTCAGATATGTGTGTTTTTATAATCTGTCTTATTATTTTCGATGTCATCTATTCAACTAAATATCTGATAAATTGAATGGATTAAGATGGAAATATCCAATGCAAATCATCTAAAATATGCAACAGTATAAAACATTTTATTTTAAGGAAACTTTGGAGCTTCTTGTACAGGTTCTTTCACCTTTGGGGTTGAAATTCCAATCTGCTAGTGCCTTTTATGAAGATCAGGAAGTTACAAAGAAAGATGGCAGAGAGGTAATCTTACACATCCACAGTAAAGAATCAAAGGAAATTAAATAACATACAAAGAAAAATAAATCTCTGGTGTCATAAATCTTACCACTTGGACTTGAAGACTGGGTGACCCTGGGATACAGCTAAAAATAGGTCTTTAATCCTTATTAATATTTATTCCAAAGAGATTAGAAGCACAGAGGCCACCCAAATTGGAAAGATTCAGTTCTTATACAAGCAGTCCTCAAGCACGTAACATTTGACGCAAAGGAATTAACAAATATTCCTTGTGCTCTTGCAGCTGAGGGAAGTGGGACAAGGAGGGGTATTAAGGAGGGGGAAGAAGTATGGATTTTCTTTTCTACAATAGAGGGTATCTATTTTTAGTATGAACTACACATTAGAATTACTTTTTGACAAAAAAAGGATTGAAAAAAGCTTGTAAGACCTCAAACGCCAGCAACCAGATTATAAGGAAGCAAGATGAAATCTATTGGACATCCCTGACTCATAATGATGATACCTACCTTGTTGGTCTGTTCTGCGATTGACTGAAATAAGCCATAAAAAGTTCCTAGCATGGTGTCTGGCACCTAAACCACACAGAGTTCTCATTTCAAGTGGTGTGTTCCATTAGTTTTAACCAATTGTCTTATAAATTTGGTTCATAGTAAAATTTCAGACAGCCTGGTTTGCAGAAGTCAATGAGAAGGGTGGATGTATTAATATGTATGCTCTCAGTTCCAGCTTGCTTAGAGAGCAGAGCTTTTGCACAGTGAGATTTAGAGATGGTGTAGTCTAGCTCAGGCCTCCTGGCCCTGTCTGTGCAGTAAAATCACATGGGCATCTTAAAAAGATATTAATGCCAGGACCTCACCACCCATCAGTGGAATCTGAATCTGTGGGGAGTAGGCTTCCCAGAGTACGAAAAATTTCCAGGTTACTCTAGGTACAATCCGGTTTGAGAACCATAGGCACAAGGAACAAGAGCTGCCTGAGTTGAATCTCAGTTCTGCTTTGACAAAGTTTCCATGCCTCATTTTACTAAGTTATAAAATAAGTGTAATAGAGATTAACAGTGATGCCTACCTTAAAGGGTTAAACAAATTAATTTATTTAAAGCCCATATAAAAGTTATAATTTACAATGATAATGCATGCCTTTTGTCTCTGTCTGTGTGGGTGGAAGGTATAAGACTATTACGATCAAGATCCAAGATCTGGCATCTAAGAATTAACCCTTGTAGAAGTCTATCATGGAGTCTGTTTCTACCCATGATGCTACATCTTATACAAGCATAATTTCAGGCATGGTAATATGACAGCTGAGGTTGTGCCCATAAGCACTTACTATTTTTCAGCCACTAAGAAGGTGAAAGGCAAAGAGGTATAATAGGAAACAGATCCCAATATGAATTGTTGCTATATCATTTACTGAACATGGGACCTTGAGCAAATTATTTTACCCTTCTCCATACTGCTCCTCTGCCTGTCACTGGGAATGATGCTAATGTGTACCACCTAAGGATTATTTCAAAGAATGAAGGAGATAATCAATATGATCTATTTGGTACAGCATCTGGCACTGAATATGGGCTTAATAGGTGTTGTTTCCTCAACACAACCTGAGCACTGGTGTGGTACAGGAATTACTGAAACACCTGTCACAATATTCACAGTCTACTTGAGAAGATAGGATACAAAGACATACATAATACTATTATGTTTAAAATCTGTGTATCAGAGACAGACAATGACAAAGAGCTAACATCTATTTATAGGAAGTTCCTCATATCTGTGTGCTCAGTTTCTTGATAGGGTACATCTGGGGAACTTCAGGTTTTTCTGTGCATGATTGGTCACTGTTTTGATTTTTGGTTTGGGGTGTTTGGTTGGCTTCACTTGTAAAAGCTTTAAAGGCAGACATGATTTGGCAGATATCTAGAGTAGCAGGTGTGTCTGGCTTTTGAAGTCTTTGAGAACACAGTGTACTTGAGGACTTGGGTGATATCTTTCTATATAGGTTGTATTCTCTAAGAGCAATGCAGTTCATGAACATTGAACAATGTCAGTCCAAATTACATAACGGGTCATTCCTCAGTAAGCAGTGTGAATTGGTGTGGGAAAAACATAGCACATTCCTTATGAATCACATTCAACTCCACTTGATGAGGGGCAAAAGTGATTGGGGAGTTAAGAGAGAAATCTAAAATAGATCCTGTAATCTATTTAAAACTTGGAAGAAGTCTGAACTGAATGGTTCTGACATAAACTGGTGATGGGAATTGGAAGTTGATCATGATTGTCCTTTGGAAATAAAAATGCTGACCCAGGATTTAGGAGACATGGGTTGACTTCCCGTTTACATTCCTAACTAGATGTTTAATTTCTTTAAACATCATTGATAATTTAAGTAACACTGTAATTTACAAGGGATATTTCCACTGCGATCTCATTTGATCCCTACATCACTCCATGTAATATTACTATCCCATTTTAAAGATACATAAGGCAAAGTTCAGAGCTTGCAAGTAAGAAAGGTTTTGATCCCACCTCATCCAACAGTAGCACTGTCTGAGGAACCCTGCCATGTCTCATCTCTAAAGACTATACTCTTCCCACAAAATATGAGCCATTATCAGTATTAGGCAAGTCACTTTACCTACCTACTGGTGCCTCAATTTCTTCATCTCTTGGCATTGCTTACCTCACAGTGATAATACAATAAAATCTGAGTTAATAAGGGAAAGGAGCTTTGAAAGCATAAAGTCCTGTATATGCCTATCATGATATTTCAGGAAATGTGGTAGTGGAACTGGACAAGGAATGTGTATAAGTGAGCCCACCACACCCACTGAAGTCTACAAGCCAGGCACTCTCTAAGTTTTAATTATTTTTTGGTCAACATTCTGCATTTCTTAAAGCCTCCCGGAATATTTTACTTTCTCTTGCCAATTTTTTTTAATCCCACTTGGGCTGAGTCCAAACTTGAAAAATTTCAGCTGCAAGTGGATTTTTTATTCAATTTTCATAAAGTTCAGAATATAAAGTACTCTTTCACAGAGAATGAAAACAAAGTTTACGGTGGAAATCATGTCGTAGACAGGCCACGAGGCTCTTTGCTCCCCAGCCAATCCTCCAGATCTGGGAGAATGGAGGATCGGGTCTGGCCTCAGAGACTAGCCTTATAGTTATATATATCATTATATATATATATATATATATATATATATATATATAATGTGTGTGTATGTATGTATGTGTATATGTATATATGTATACGTATATACACATATATGTGTGTATGTATGTGTGTGTGTGTGTATATATATATATATACATACATGTATGTATATATATACATCCACGACCCACCTCATTTTACATAGCTACCCATACTAAGGATATTGTGATATTGTGAATGTCCTAGGCTCATAGCGTGCTTACAACACTCTTTCAAGCTTAGTTCCATGTGACCATCTAGTTCGAGAGAATAATTTGTCCAAACATCCAAAGGAAACACGGCTACTTATCAAAATTGCTCTAAAAGAGAACCTGCCTAACTGGACCAATAATCCTGAAATCCAGAGCTGGTTGTTAACAAGCTGGAGCAGTGGGCCCCATGCTGATGGTATTCAGCTCCATCTGTTTGACTTTATTTAAACACAGAGGAGAACACGGGCAGCAACCTCTTCGACCTCTGCCGCAGCAACATCTTCCTAGGAACAACGCAAAAGGCAAGGGAAGCAAGGGAAAAAATGAACTATTGGGATTTCATCAAGATCAAAAGCTTTTGCACAGCAAAGGAAACAGTTAACAAAATCAAAAGACAACTGACAGAATGGGAGAAGATATTTGCAAACGACATATCAGATAAAGGACTAGTGTCCAGAATCTATAAAGAACTTAGGAAACTCAACACCCAAAGAACAAATAATCCAATCAAGAAATGGGCAGAGGACATGAACAGACATTTCTACAAAGAAGACATCCAGATGGCCAACAGACACATGAAAAAGTGCTCCATATCACTCGGCATCAGGGAAATACAAATCAAAACCACAATGAGATATCACCTCACACCAGTCCGAATGGCTAAAATCAACAAGTCAGGAAATGACAGATGCTGGCGAGGATGCGGAGAAAGGGGAACCCTCCTACACTGTTGGTGGGAATGCAAGCTGGTGCAGCCACTCTGGAAAACAGCATGGAGGTTCCTCAAAATGTTGAAAATAGAACTGCCCTATGACCCAGCAATTGCACTATTGGGTATTTACCCTAAAGATACAAATGTAGTGATCCAAAGGGGCACATGCACCCGAATTTTTATAGCAGCAATGTCCACAATAGCCAAACTATGGAAAGAACCTAGATGTCCATCAACAGATGAATGGATCAAGAAGATGTGGTATATATACACAATGGAATACTATGCAGCCATCAAAAGAAATGAAATCTTGCCATTTGCGACAACATGGATGGAACTAGAGTGTATCATGCTTAGCGAAATAAGTCAAGCAGAGAAAGACAACTATCATATGATCTCCCTGATATGAGGAAGTGGTGATGCAACATGGAGGCTTAAGTGGGTAGGAGAACAATCAATGAAACAAGATGGGATTGGGAGGGAGACAAACCATAAGTGACTCTTAATCTCACAAAACAAACTGAGGGTTGCTGGGGGGAGGGGGTTTGGGAGAAGGGGGTGGGATTATGGACATTGGGGAGGGTATGTGCTTTGGTGAGTGCTGTGAAGTGTGTAAACCTGGTGATTCACAGACCTGTACCCCTGGGGATAAAAATATACGTTTATAAAAAATAAAAAAATTAAAAAAATAAATAAATAAATAAATAAAATAAATAAAAATAACAATTAATAAATCTACTGCATGTTAAAAAAAAAAACCATATAGATATACGTGGCCTTGTACCTCTTACATGGTTATACTTGAATGAATGAATAAATAAATACAATCAGGAAGAAAGCTCTTGTTAGATTTTATATGCATTAAACATATGTATTGGAAAAAAAAATTAAAAAAAAAAATAAACACAGCCATGAACTCTTTCAGCCACTTCTTTCCTTTAATACTTCATGAATTTGAAACAAGTGAGTCAAAAGCCACAGTGATGAACGCAGAGCGGCCATTACCAAGCATATTGAAATGAAGGCTTCTCTTTCTGCTGCCCACTCCCTCCCAGATTATGCTCCAAATGGACTGTTAAACCAATAGATGTTCAGATGTGCTACAGTCTCAGTTGCCTCTTTGAGTTTGGCCCTGAGAGCCCCCTCCTTGAATTCTTGTCCTCACCAACCCATCGTCACCTATACCCTCCTTATGATTCAGAATGTAGGTCAGTTTCTTCCTCCTCCAGGAAGTTCATGATTCCTTGAGACTGTATCCAGGGGTTCCTGATGCATTCCGTGTTTGCTTGCATCTCAGCATTTATTTCCCTATTTTTTTTTTTTTTTGCCTGTATTCCCCTGCATTCCATCAGCTGTGAACTATTCAAACATTCCGGTGCAATATTTTCTACAAGGATTGGATAAAGAATGACATTCAGACAAACCGTTCAGCGTCTTCAAGGTGGAAGAAGCTGCTAATTGTGGAGTGCTTCAGTATGCCAGTCACTTCTTGATACTTCAGGGGTCTTATCATTTCATTCAAAATATACCATGAAACTGGTAGGGTTACCAGTATCTCATTTTATAAGTAAAAACAAAACAAAACAGGACAAAACAAAAATATCTGCTGTTCCAAGAGGCTATGTGGTTTAGCGGGATTGTGTCAAGATCACACCAAGAATAAAGTATTCAAAATGGGATACCAGGTCTGTCTAACTCTAAATCCCAAGCCAGTTCTCCATCATCATACTGCTTCTCTTACTTCTTCTTCTTCTTCTTCTTTTTTTTAGTTTTTACTGTGTTATGTTAGTCAGCATAAAATACATCATTTGTTTTTAATGCAGTGTTCCAAGATTCACTGTTTATGTACAACTTCGGAAAACAGTGTGGAGATTTCTCAAAAAATTTAAAAATAGAGCTATCCTATGACCCTGCGATTGCACTACTAAGCATTTACCTCAAAGATACAGATGGAGTGGAATTAAGGACCATATGCTTCCCTTACTTCTAAGGTGTAGCCCTAGTTTCGTGTTTTCAGATTTATTTTTTTGGGTTCAAATCAAGCTAACTGCCAAATGCACTTTTAAACTTCTCTGAACAGATTTCTGTGGATGCCATAGAATGTCACCCAGAACCAAGGCACTCATTTTCCCAGGTGCAAGGGATGTTGGTTGCTGATAGGAATTTCCATCTTTAAAGGTAGCTACTTGGCCCTTTTGATGAATATTTTTATACCCTCTCTCTGAAGTCAGTCCTGTCCATACCCGGTTGACGCGAAAGAAGGTATAAAGGCAAGACCTTGCTTGCTTCAATTCTGGAAATATCTGCAGCATCATTCCCACTCCAAGACTCCCTTGGGATGGGCTGGGTCTTCCACTGAATGTACACTGCAGTTCAGTTTCTTCCTCTGCCATCCTGCTTCCCCTCAGCTCCTACAGATGGTGTTCCCGTGGACACTACTCAGTAAGCTTCCTGCACACAAATCTCCATCCCAGAGTGTTTCTCAGGAAAATGAAGCACAGATAAGATAATAGGAAGTCCCTGACTACAAATTTTTAATGTAGTAAGAATTTTGAAGCAACATTTTAGCAGTGGTTTAAGGATGGGAGGTACAGTTCAGAGGGGATGTCTGTCTGAGTGTACTTTCTAGCTCAGGAAGTGCCATAGATCATGAACTTGGAAAAGCACTCTACACACTGCTTTGGGGTTAAAGTTCAACCCCTGAGCATCATCACTCCATGGTATCACTCTGTGAGTTGGTCCAGGCCATGTCAATTTCCTAAGCCTTTGTTTTGCTGGGGTCTCTACTACCACATCTTCTCAACAGTGCCCTACAGTTAGAGAGGAGTAGTGAGTACCAGCAGCCTGCAAAGTCAAATCTGTACCTACACCGAGATTGCAGACCTAATAACAATCTCTGCTTTAAGCAAAATGAAGACAGCATTCCTCATGGAGCAAACCATTGTTATGCCTTCCAGGCAAGGTTTCAAGTAGATATATTTTTGACCTTGACTATACTCAGATAAAAGTGGTAAATGATAGAACTGGGAACCCCAAATCATGTCATATTCCACTTAGCCAATATACATCCCTTATTAGTTCTGACTGACACTTATCATTTCAAACATTTTACTTCATTATCATGACTTTAGTGAGATTATATTGAAAAAATATGAACAATGTATGCTTAGAAATGGCAGAGACTTTTGCCCTGGAGAAGAGAAGGCTCAGGGTAAAGATATGATGATTGCTACTACCTTTAAAGACTTCCTGCGCTATGCCAGACAAATAAATACCTATGTCATTAGATTATCAACCTTAAAATAAAAAGGTTGTTTTCAATTTTGCAATTTTTTTTCTTCAAAGGCTACCAAATTCCTTGGCCATTTTATTAGTAAGAAATCATATTGCTAACCAAATTACAAGCTTTATCTCTCAAGAGCTTTGCATAATAGGCTGAGCCTCATTCTTTCCATTTTATGGATGGTAAAAATAAGGCTTACAGTGTTTAAATACCTTACCCTAGACCACGCAACTGGCAAATGCCTGAGACAAGGTCTGTCAGAATCCAAAACACTTCCGTTGAATCCCTACACATGCCCATACTGCATATAAAGCATAACTCTCTTGATCTCTCTGATTGGATGGCATTTGGAAGCGAGAGGGGTATGTCCCTGTTGAATAGTCCCAGGACAAATGAGAACAAATTACAACGCAGACGGAGATTTCAGTTAAGCGTGTCAGGCATGGTCTAATTCAAACTGAGCAAAGTCAAAAGTCCAGGGACAATCAGACCTAGGTCGTTACGGATGTTCACACAATGTAAGCAGGAATATGCTTTCTTTTGTTGGCTTCATTCTCAGAGTTGAACAGAGATGGTCACAAAAATATCTAAGCTTACAACCTATTAGTCGGGCAACCTAGCAGAAAGAATATCTGCCCTTTCAAATTTGTTATAGAAAAATTCCAGGAGTTGGTCTGAGTAAGCTGGCTTCCATTATGTATCCATTTTTGAAACAGTTGCATCTCATACTGATGCTTTACAGTTACTAGCCAGAACTGGGTAATGTGTTGACTCTGGAGCTAGGTGGTGAGCTGTGGAAAGCTAACATCAACTCCTTCTAAATTATGTGGACTGACACAAGGGAAGGGAACATTTTCTCAAGGAAGGGTTAACAAGAGAAGAGGGATGGGAGATCCAGGGAAGGTAAAAGTGGCAGACTTTTACAGCTTGAGGCATACTTTGCTGGAGCCCTACCTATATATCCTCAGCTCTTATGATGTCCGTGCACACCAACTAAACCAACTGCCAGTGCCATTATCCTTTGCTAAAAGGCTAAAGATTGTTCTGCAATTCTAGCCTATCCCTTGCATGGCAATTAACTCCTCTCAGTAGTAGATAAAAGCAGTAATTGTGTAATCTGGTGGATAAATACCACAGCTACCTCATCCCTCCAGTTAGATAACTCTGAGATTCCTAGAGTTTCTGGATTAAGCCCCAGGAATCCAAAGCAGTAATTTATTTAAAAACATACCCTATATTCATTTCCCTTTCAGTTCCAAATGTCAGTTCTCCTTGTCCCTGCTGTATGTACATACAGGGATAAACTCCCAAATGAAATAAGTGCCCCTGAATCCTTGTAAGTCAAAATTAATAAAATAGGCTATTTTATGAAGTAGTGAAATTTTCAGCAGCACAAGTCTTTGGTCATGATTGTAGAAGGCATTTAGAAAGATTCAGAAATAAAATGGGTGACTGAACTGGAGGGCCAACATTTAAACCTAGCTGTCCCTTGTAATGCTAAGTTGAATCAATTATTTATTTGATTTGTGACACCTTCACCCTTACAAAAAAGAGACCTTATGTTATGCTTTGGATTCTGCAATTTATGAATGAGATAACATATAAAGTTCTCTGGGGAGGATTTTTTTCTAAAGTTTGTTGGAAAGTATGACATTCAACCTCTTCTTTGTTGTACCCTATTCTTATAAAATAACCTTCCTTGTTCATTCTGCTCTCCGTCCACTTAGGAAGAGCTCAAGGTTACAAGAATATGTTATTTTCTTGGCCATGATTAGTTTTTTTTTTCAGTAACCATTTTTATACATTTATTGTCAAGTTAGTAAAATGCCAGATAAAACTAGGGTTATTGTATATATATATACTATATAGAATATAGTATTTAAATTTTACACAATACTTTATAGATAAGAAATACAAGTATTAGTTTGATTTTACTTTAATTTTCCATCAACTGGATCCTGAATAATATTGTGTACTTATCTTTCTCTTCCTCATTTTAAAAATTTGTTTATTTTTTTAATTTATTTTTTATTTTCAGCATAACAGATTCATTATTTTTGCACCACACTCAGTTCTCCATGCAATCCGTGCCCTCTATAATACCCACCACCTGGTACCCCGACCTTCCACTCCCTGCCCCTTCAGATTGTTTTTCAGAGTCCATAATCTCTCATGGTTCACTTCCCCTTCCAATTTCCCCCAACTCACTTCTCCTCTCTATCTCCCCATGTCCTCCATGCTATTTGTTATGCTCCACAAATAAGTGAAACCATATGATAATTGACTCTCTCTGCTTGATTTATTTCATTCAGCATAATCTCTTCCAGTCCCATCCATGTTGCTACAAAAGTTGGGTCTTCATCCTTTCTGATGGAGGCATAATACTCCATAGTGTATATGGACCACATCTTCTTATCCATTCATCCGTTGAAAGACATCTTGGTTCTTTCCACAGTTTGGCGACCATAGCCATTGCTGCTATAAATATTGGGGTACAGATGACTAGTATTAAGTTTTGATACCCACCATCTTCCAGACAGAGAGTCTTCATGAAGAAACCCACAAAACACAGGGCATGCACTTTTGTCATAAAGAAAGAGGTGAGAAGTTGTCATCATCTATATTTCTTTGTGTCTGTTAGGACATGTACCCAGTATACACAAGTTTAAAGGAAGTGACTTCTCTCAAAATAAATGTATCAATCAAAAAAAAAAAAAAAGGAAAGGAAAGGAAAAGAAAAGAAAAGAATTATTTCACCTTTTTGATGGGTGAAAGAACACTTGTTATGGAATTTATTCTCAAGCAATGTCTTTATTTCTTCATTGGTCTTTTTCTCCAGCTCACTCATGAAAATACTAATAAAAGACAAAAATTTGTTGAGTGCTAACTATGTGTTGGGCACTATGAAAAGTACATAATGTAAATTATAACACTGGGTCCCCCAAATTAATACATAAATACATATAGTATCAACAATTTAAGTTCACACAACAAGGAATAGGTCCTCCTGACTCAAGTGGAATATTAGAAATTACTGTATAACAAACCATTTCAAAAGGCAATCCTTAAAACAATAAGCATTCATAATGCTTACAAGTCTATAGATTAGCTGGGCCATTTTTCTGGTCTCAGCTAGGCTCACACATGGATATGTGGTCGGTCATAGATTGGGTATACATCTCTGCTGATCTTATTTGGACTCACTCACATGTCCAGGGTCAATTGGCTAGTTTAGGATTTTCACAGCTGAGACAACTGGGCTGTCCTCCAGCTAGTCCCATCCTCCAAGAGGCCAGAACAGGTTTGCTTTATATGCACACATGTTATTAATTTACTTCCTTATGGGATGCCCAGAGCCAGCCCCATACTCTGAATGCTAACTCACAAGTGGGAGGTCTAGTGGTCCTATCAACTACCTCAACCTATGTACTCTTTTTGTATTAATACAGCCCAAGATTGGCTTTGGTTTGTGTTTTCCTCCTCTACCTCCTCTTCCTTTTAAAATTTTGACTTCTTTTTTTCTTTATTGTTCTATAATTTTGTACTGAACATTGTTTATGTCTATAAAATTTTTGTAATGGTTTTGCATTAAATTTAATTTGGTCTCTCATCCAAACTAAAAGATCTGAAAGTGACTCTCATTTCTATGTTCATGAGATTTGGTTTGAAACCAAGTCTTTCTCCCTTTGTCATTTCCTCTGAGTTCAGCCCTAACTGTCCAGTCCATTGCAAGGCTGTGGACACTGGTGATGTGATTTAGTCTGTCCATTCAACATGTGGTGGTCCTTTATAGAGATACTCTTCAGTACAAGGTTTTGTACTTGCTGCTTGGGACATGGAAATGGATAAAACCTAGCATTGGTCTCTGAAGAGCTTGTAGGCTTCTGGGGGAGGTTGTGATTTCAGTCTCTTTCAGGTAACCTTAGATTCCCTTTAGGTGCATGTATTTCTTTGGGGGTTTCCTCAATAATCTTCTTCTGTGTCCCAAAGGACACTTGCACAGAGAAAGAATGCTGGGTAGTCTTGCATTGTCAGGGGAGGACTGTCTGGTTCCCACCCTGTCTTCCTCTGCAGGTTGCTTCAATGGATGCTCTTCTTCAGTCCCCAGCCATCAGGCTGGCAACCTCTGCTTTTAGCAGATGCAGCCATGGCCTTCTGTCTTGAGGTCCAGGGCTGTGGGGGTTGGTGGCAATAATTATACACATGGCTTTCTCTGCATGGGGCAATGGAGTATAAGAGGCATAATCCCACCCTCTGTCATCCAACTACTTTTGTACCACAGTGGATGGTAGCTTCATGCTGATTATAGGGTTTCTCTGAAAGGTTTGCAGACTTCCAAGACTTTGCACAATAATGCAGGTAACTAAGTTCTGACGTCAAATTCTCCAAAATGGTATCAGCTTTCAATATCCTCCAATGTGATTTTCACACCAAAGACAAAGCTGTAACTCAGATAGTATTGCTATGCCCTTTTGTTTGCCATTTTTTTCTGTGCCTAAGCCTATCCACCACCAGAGGGGCCATTTCCTTCCTGATTGTGAGAGCTTCCCTGCATCTGATCTACTTTCCCATGACACTCTATAATTTGCTCCAAGAGCAGCCTTCAACATCTGCCTCCATGGAAGTCATAAGACCTTATTTAGATTGTTTTTTGTCTGTTAACGAAGCCAGCTCTCTGCATATCGAAAGCATTTGCTTTCACACCACAGTGTCACTATATATATATATATTCTTTTTTTTTTAATTTTCTTTTCAGTGTACCAGAATTCATTGTTTATGTACCACACCCAGTGCTCCATGCAATATGTGCCCTCCATAACACACACCACCAGGCTCTCCCAACCTCCCACCCACCACCCCTTCAAAACCCTTGGATTGTTTTTCAGAGTCCACAGTCTCTCATGGTTTATCTCCTCCTCCTATTTTCCCCAACGTCCTTCTCCTCTCCATTGCCCCATGTCCTCCATGTTATTTCTTATGCTCCACAAATAATATCATATCACAAATATGATAATTGACTCTCTCTTCTTTACTTATTTCACTCAGCATAATCTCTTCCAGTCCTGTCCACATTGCTACAAAAGTTGGGTATTCATCCTTTCTGATGGAGGCATAATACCCCATAGTATATATGGACCTCATCTTCCTTATCCATTCATCCATTGAAGGGCATCTTGGTTCTTTCCACAGTTTGGCAACCATGGCCATTGCTGCTATGAACATTGGGGTACAGATGGCCCTTTTTTTTCACTACATTTGTGTCTTTGGGGTAAATACCCAGTAGTGCAATTGCAGGTTCATAGGGAAGCTCTATTTTTAATTTCTTAAGGAATCTCCACACTGTTTTCCAAAGTGGCCGTGCCAACTTGCATTCCCACCAACAGTGTAAGAGGGTTTCCCTTTCTCTCTAACATACATTATTTACTGTCCTGTTAATTTTGGCCATTCTAACTGGTGTAAGGTGGTATCTCAATGTGGTTTTGATTGGAATCTCCCTGATGGCTAGTGATGATGAGCATTTTTTCATGTGTTTGTTAGCCATTTATGCCTTCATTGGAGAAGTGTCTGTTCATGTCTTGTGCCCACTTTTGAACACGACTATCTGTTTTCTGAGTGTTGAGTTTGAGGAGTTCTTTATAGATCCTGGATATCAGCCTTTTGTCTGTACTGTCATTTGTGAATATCTTCTCGCATTCCATGGATTGCCTCTTTGTTTTGTTGACTGTTTCCTTTGCTGTGCAGAAGCTTTTGATCATACACACACACATGTGTGTGCGTGTGTGTGTGTGTGTATTCTTTAAAACAATATTCTGGAACTTGTAGCAACAAAGTTCCAGGGTTCAGACTGGTTCTATTCTCACATGAAGAAAATAAAAAGTCATTGATCATAGAGCAGCAAAGGGAAAAGGGACAAGGATCCCAGGAGCTATATGTGCATGGTACATGAGGGTTTGTGATATTGTTCTCTCCACAATATGTATGTTTGAAATTTTCACAATAAGATATTTTTTAAATCAAGTATAATTAACAGACAGTGTTAGTACAGTATAGTTATTCAACAATTCTGTACATGATTCAGTGCTCATTACAATAAGTGCACTTCTAGTCCCCTTCAACTATTTCACCCATCCCCTCACCCACCTCCACTCTGGCAACCACCAGTCTGTTCTTTGTAATTTTAAGGGTCTGTTTTCTTGTCTTTTTTTGTTTGTTTGTTTGTTCATTTTTTTTCTTAAATTCCACATATGTGTGAGATCAAATGGTATTTATCCATGAAACTTTTAAAAACTTAATTTCCATTAAACTTATGAAGTGATTTGTTGTGCCAAGGAATAAACAAAGAATCCAGGAAGCAGAGTAGTGACAATGACATGACATTCATGAAGATTTCCAACAGGCTTAATGAGATTTCTCCATTTTTTTCTTCTTCTCTGTATCATCTAAATTCTAGTAAGAGAAGGGTGGTTTATCAAGCACAATCCAGTCTGAGAGGGAGAGAATGGGCGGGGGGAGCAGGGGAAGAAAAGAAGAAAAAGAAAACCAAAACTGGACTGGTGACTAGCAGCTAGAAGCTACAATCCAAGTCTTAAAAAGACTGAATATCCTGAGAAAAAAAAATGACACAAACTCCTCCTCCAAATAATAGATAATGGTGCCTTGAACAACATTGATAGTGCTAACACTATCTGATAGTCTCAGAACACTGAAAAAAATGAAATAAAGTTAAATAAAAAAGAGTGATAGTGCTAGAGACAGTGAGAAGTAGATGGGTTCTGGACATATTCTGAAGACAGAACCAACAGAATTTGATAGTAGATTATACATGGGGAATGAACAAAAGAAAGAAGTTAGGAGGTTTTGTCTGAAGGAGAGATCAAGGTAGAGAAGATTGCAGAGGTACCTGTTGGGGTTGGAAGAAATTAGGAGTTTCTTTTGGTAAAACTTTTAGACACTCATGTGCAGATGTCAAACTAGTAGTTGAATATAATTTTGTAGCATTTTCAGAGGAGACCTAGACCTGATATTACTTTGGAAGTCGTCAGTGGATCTTCAGGGCAATGAATATAGCTAAAGAAAGGTGGTATTCAAGAACTGATTCCTGGGGCATGCTGAGGGTTTCATGGTCAGGGAGTAAGAAGCAAAATGCAGAGGAGATGGAGATGGAAGCAGTGGAAATATGAGAACAGTATCCTAGAAGAAATGAGAAAACCTTTTGAATCCAGAGGAAGTAGTCAGTTGGCCAAATATTAATAGGTTAAATAAGGTCAGGAACGAGATTTGTAACAGGCAGGTCTTTGGTGACATTAGCAAGAGACATTTGTATGAAGTAGTAGGGATATGAACCTGAATGAGTGGTTCATAAGAGAACAGAAGGAAGATATAAGGACAATGAGAACAACCATTTCTTTTGAAGAATTTTGTTAAAAAGGGGAGTGGGAAATGTGGCATTAACTGGGAAGAAATGCGGCATGCAGAGGAGTTTTGAAGATGGGAGGAATTATACACTAACTTCATTTGCTAATAAAAACATTTGTGGAGGAGAGATAAAGGATGCTTGCTGGGATGACATCCTTGAGTAGGGCAAGAGGGAATAGCTCTGGTGAAAAAGTGCAGCAACTGTCCCTTGGACATAAGCATAGACTTTCATTCACACTAACTGGGAGTAAGTATATAGTGCAGGTACATAAAAATAGATGTGGTGGGGGTGCCGAGGGGGATAAAATTGTCTCCTCCTTTTAGCTATATTCCCAGTTAAACAGGTGAAGATATCAAGAGATTATAGGTCACTGTGCAGTCCAAACTTTTTGGAGTCATCATGTTGGAATAGACAATTCAGTAAAACAGAACGTGGCAGGGGAGAGTGGAATACTTGAAACAGATTACAGATTTCATGGTTATTTTAATTCCAAGATCTGGGGAGGATAAAGAGGCAGTGAAAGAAATAAGAAATCAGAGTCCTAGAAGCATTATCCTCACTGGTATTGGGATTACCAGTATATGATAGGAATAGTAATTGAGATTATAAGGATGAGTTAGAGTTGCAAACAGTGAAGAATAAGGGGGATGGGGCAGGCATGGCTCATAGGTCCAAAGGTGCTTGTAATAAGGAGGGGTAATAGATGGTATAGAGAGATGACATAAACTTTAAGGTGGCAGAGAGGAAGGAGAGAGAAATCTGTATGCTGTAATGAGGAAACAGGAAAACATCTATCCTGCCTTCAGGTTAAGGGTACAGGGAGGCCAAATATTACAAATTTAAAGGGCTTTATGGGGAGACAGGATTCCGAGGAGTATCTGTGTTTCTGTTAGAGCAAAAAATGTGTAACAGAATTTACAAAGGAGATAAGGATATAAGAGGTATTGCTGATGACTGAACTGGAATTGCCGAAAGCACAGTGGGAGAGTCTGGGAATTAGGAAGAAAGTGAAGAGGGGACAGATCAGATTGTATACCGAACTGTGCTGGGGAATTGTTTGAGGGAGAAAGAATGACCTGAGTACCTTGGGTTGCTTAAGTGTCTGATGCAGATGAAGACCAAGGCACTATGGTCCCCAAGGCATTGGTGATGAGGCTCTGAATATTGGGGGAGGCAGGGTGCAGGGTCTTCCCCACAGCACCAGAATGCTAGGGCAGTCCTTTCTCTCTCCTACCAGTTGTGGTATGGAAAGCAGGGGAGACATGCTATTGACTAGAAGAATGAAGCCTTAGCCCCCTTTCCACTCTTGCTGATGTTTTTGCTTTGTTCATTCATGAATTAAACAAATATTTATTTGGGGCTACTAAACCTGAATAATAGATGGCAAAATACAACAGTGGGAAAAGCCAGTTTCTTCTTTCATGGAGGCTTCAGAGTACTAAGGAAAACTCCTTTCACTCAATCAACAAATATTTGTAGAGTAACATTATCAGACTTGGGTTTTTCTCTTTAAGATTTATTTCTGCACTGTGGAAAATGGATTCATTTAGGACAAGGGTAAGACAAAGATACCAGGTAAGGTGCCAGTGTTATGGTCCAAATAAAAATCAAGAGTCCTTCGAGGAAAGTTATAGAACTAGAGAACAGTACATGGATCTTAATTATACCTGCAAGACATATAAACCACAGGACTACATGGCAATGGGTAGGGGTTAAGAGAAATGGTAATGTCAAAGACAATTCCTACATATTTGACTTAAGCAACCAGGTGAAAAAGGATGTCAGACACTAAGATTGGAAACACTGGGGAAGACCAGTTTTAGGGCATGATAATAATGTGTTAATTTGAGATATTCAAATGGAGTTAGGTGCTTACCAAAAATATTAAGACCTAATATTTTTTACATATTCTATATGCCAGGATCTTTGCTATGTGCTTAACAGTTACTAGCCATTGAGTCCCAGAACACTATAATAAGGATGGTATTAATTCCCCACCTCCTATGCCCATTTCATAAAGGAAGAAACTGAGGGTCCAGGTGATTTTATAACTCCTCCTTCCCCAAGGTCATACTAGCTGTAAATCCATCCCCAAATCTATGCCTTACCCACTATTCTACACACTATCTCCAGGTTTTGCTTAAATATCTGAATCTGAATTTCTGACACCTTCAGAAATAGGGTTTGGCAAGAAATAAAAGCTTGGGCCATAGTCGGAGACAATGTGACATAAGGGGAAAAAAAATCTACACTTAGAAGAGAAGAATTATCAAGACTGTGAGAAACTGGGGAAAATTGGAGTGGTTCCAGGATGTTAAACACTGAAAAATGTTTGCTTTTAAAGGGGACCCTTTTCTTGGGCTGTTGTCACAAGGTACCACAAACTTGGTAGCTTAAAACAACAGAAATGTATTTTCTCACTATTTGGGAGACCAGAAACTTGAGATCAAGGGTCATCAGGAGGTTCTGAAGGAAGAATCTATTCTATGCCTCTCTCACAGATTCCGGTGGTGGCCAGCAATCCTTTGTGTTCTTTGGCTTGTAGATGTATCAGTCCAGCCTCAGTCTTCATATGACATTTCCCCCCATGTCTGATCTCTCTGTCTTCAAATCTCCCTCTCCTTGTAAGGATACCAGTAGTTGACCCCAGGGCCTGCCCTATTCCTGTATGACCTCAACTTAATCACATCCTCAAAGATCCTATTTCCAAACGAGGTCCCATTCACAGGTTCTAGGTAGACATGAACTTTAGGGGGACACTTCAACCCACTGCAGAAAGCAAAGATGACATTATAATAAAACCAGCTTTTTATTACACCTTGATTAAATATTGATAACTTCTAGCTTTTTATTTCTTTGAAAAGCTAACAATTAACTTATTTTGATTTTTTATTATATTCAGTAAGCCACTGTATAGTACATACATATAATACATATAGTATATAGTACATACTGTATAGTATGTCATATAGTGCTTCAGTAAGCCACATATAGTACATTTTTGATGCAGTGTTCAATGATTCATTAGTTATGTATAACACACAGTGCTCATCATAACACATGCCTTCCTTCCTTAACACATGTCACCCTGTTACAGCTTTCCCTCTGAAACTCTCAGTTTGTTTCCTGGGGTCCATAGTCTCTCATGGCTCATCTCCCTCTCTGGGTTCTTCCCCCTTAGATTTCCTTCCCTTCCCCTATAGTCCTCCATGCTATTGCTTTCTTACATTCTTCATCTGAGTGAAACCATATGATTATTGTCTTTCTCTGCTTGATTTACTTCACTTAGCATAATCCCCTCCAGGTCCAACCATGTCAAACCAAGTGGTGGGTATTCATCTTTTCCGATGGATAAAGAAGAAGTGGTACATATATACAATGGAATATTATGAAACCTTCTAATTTTTTAGATCACTTAATTTGAATTCATCATCAAAATCCCAGTTTCTTCCTCAGAGGGAATATTTTTGATCACGTAGTCAGTAGTTCTGTTACGCCAGATAATCACATCTCTCTTCTCTCTAAGTCAATGGTTATCAAAGTTATTAAAATGAACAGATTTCAATTCCCAGTTTCTGATTTCATAGTCCAAGGGCATCACCCAAAATTTGCCTTTTTAACAAGTTGCCAGGTAATGTTGATGTTGGTACTGCTAGTTGGGAGCCACATTTTGAAAATCCAGAAGATCTGTTTTCTCCAATTCTATTCTTAAGGAAACGTATATACAATCACATCAATTATTTATCTCTCTGTTTCCTATGTGTAGTTAAGGTACATGAAAAACCTAACTGATGCAGGAATGATGCTTATACTGAGGTTATTACCACCATAATTGTAATCATTCTTCATATCCTACTATGAGTCAAAAAGTGCCTTCCCATCCTTCATGCAATGCAACTTTTGCACCAGCATTAAGTCACATGTTGTTACCCCACTTCACTGAGGATAGCTTACATTCGGAAGGTGCTCTACTTGGAAGGACATCATGACCAGGGGGCAGTAGAACCTGTGTTGCAAATTCCAGCCTTTTCATTCTAGTGTCAGTGCATGTCTCAGCTACTCAGCAGCTGCTTTATAGCTGTAGAACCTGAATTTGATGAAAAAGATTGAGTAGGGTTCTTGGAAAATCACTATAAATGGAGGCAACCGACAGGTTTGTTTTGCTTTGCATTTTTGCCACTGGCTACAACATCAAGGTGGTGGTTTTCCCTTGTTCTCTTACTCTTACTCTAATCAAGGGCTTATCAGTCTAGTTCATCAGAGTGCTTTGTTCTTTGTTCTTTATGTTTGTCCAAACAGAAGTTTTGTACCTGCTAAGGCACATTTCCTAACACCAATTCTCTAAAGTTCATTGGTCCCTGGCTCTTCCTTCCAAGGAACAAGGGCAGGTAAATAAGATGTGAGCTGTGCTCTGTCCATGTTGCTTCAATCTTTCTCCTCTCTAATGCTCTCTCTGCTCAGCATTCCTGGCAAGAGACAAAGCTGGGACTTGAACCTGTACAGGCTATCTCCAGAACCTGTGCTCTGACCATTTCACATACTGTCTTGCTCACAGCCCTCAACAGCTCTTCGTTTTCTATCAGAATCTTGCTGAATTCCTGAACCTGACACCAAAGGTGCTCAATCAACTCCTCCCACAGGTTTTTATCTTCAGTATGTGCAGGCAAGGGCAGCTCTTCCAGGCAGAGAAGTTTCTATTTACCTCCCACACCGGTCATGCTCACTGATGGCTCATGCCCTCACACAGGTGACATGCATCAGATTAACAAGCCTGGGAGCCAGATGACTCCAGATATGACTTCTCACTTCTTCATTGACCTTGTAAACTTGAAGAAGTCATTGACTTCTCTCAGCCACCATTGCTCTATCTGTAAAAAGGGTACAGTAATACTGATCTTGCAGGATTGTTGTGAGAATTATATGGAAAATGTGTGTATCTGGTAGTGTTCAATCATTGCTTGTGGTTCTTAACCATTTGTATCATTCCACTGCCTCCTCCTAAGGTATTCCATTTACCGCTTTCCGCCCAAATGTTCTTAAATGCTCACCTCTCTTACTCCTCACATGAAAACACTCTGATGAGTTACGCCAGAGTCTCCATAATATTTTTAGATCTCTTGGAGTCTTGGTGCACTGCACGGCAAGTGTACTCGTAGTGGCAATCCGCAGGTTTGGGGTCTCTTTTACATACTATGTGACTGTACAGACTCTAATTCATTATTCAATGAAAATAATAACCACCCTTTAAATTTTGGCCCTTTAAATTTTCCAGTCACTGCAATAAATACCACTACCTGTGGGGGAGGCATTACTATAATTTTCATTTACAGGAGGGTCAGTAAGATTACACAGAATCCTAGTATCTCTATGTTGGAAGGAATCCTAAAATCTGTATCTATTCCATTTCACTGGACTGATACTCTGATAGCTGGATTCCCCACCTCCAACTCAGCTGGAGTTCTACTATAATGGGCCCTCAGCCTCTTGGAGATATATATACACATCTGGAGATATAGATATCAGATTATGATAGATATGATATATGTATCAGATTATATGATAATCTATATATGATATATATTCAATATATGATATAATATATACAGATTATAGATATAATATATATAATATATAATCTATATATGATAATATATAGATTTGATATATTTTGCCACTGGCTACAGCATATAAATGTTGTATAAATATAAATACATATGTATAAATATAAATACATATAATTACAGCATATAAATATAAAATATAAATAACTAAAATATGAATATATATTATATATGAAATATAATATATTTCATATTATATAATTTTATTATATATAAATATATATTATATATAATATACATATAACTGCATATAAAATTATATATTATATTATATATAAAATATATATCATATAATCTTATATATTATATATGATATATGATTTTATATATATGTGTGTGTGTGTGTGTGTGTATCAGATTACTCATCTCCCTAATGACAGTGCAACTAACTGTCTTAGTTATTTTGATTCTCATCAGTACCTAACCCTTCAACCTGGCATAAAAAGCTTAAATACCATGGCTCCTTTCTTCTCTTCCTTCCAGCAATTCCTAACAAACCCTGCCTC
The DNA here is from genome assembly GCF_964662115.1 of Mustela nivalis. NCBI lineage: Eukaryota > Metazoa > Chordata > Mammalia > Carnivora > Mustelidae > Mustela > Mustela nivalis. The sequence continues at coordinate 13,489,062 of NC_139021.1, read as the reverse complement.
ATAGGCGCTAGAAAAATAAAGTTGAACCAAGTAACTTTGAAGACCCAGTTGACTTCATTAAGATATTCATGAATCAGGCAACATCTCATCTAACAAGTAGAAAAGTGCTTTGAGGAGTTGTACAAAATCCAAGGTTTTTATAGGAAAGAGGATGGTGCAAAGCATAATTAAGAAAAAGAAAAGAAAAGTGAAGAGAAAATAAAAGGTTGTTTCAGGCAAGGTCACCTGCTCTTAGGGCGGAGGGTCTTACACAGATTACCACATCTTCCTTTGGGATATGAAGAGAGCCCATGTGACAAATTACCTGATTAGTATCAATCAGAAAATTCCAGACTGATCCGTTAAAACTACATTTCTGGGGCAGGTTGAAAGTGCAGTTAGGTCAGGCATTAAGCCTTGGTTTGGTGATATGACCTCGCATAAGTGGCTCCCTCTTGGGCCTGTGGCTTTCGTTTTAACATGTCATATGGTTTCTTTCTAGGTAATTTTGTTCAGATACCTTCCCATCTCTTGCCTCCCTGCTTCTTAACTGGGCAACCTTTTACACTTCTACAACTAAGTCCAGAAGGGCTACCTCCTCAGGAAGTCTTCCCTCTTTATCCACTGAGGCTGGGTGAAGAGCTTACAGGCTGAGCTGTCACGCTGCGTCACACTGTGGCATAATACTCAGTTTATGTACATCTGTGTCTCTCCATTACAGTTGGAGCCCCTTGAGGACACAATTTGGGCTTTTCTTACTGTCATATCTGCAAGGATCTACCCAATCCCTGGCATGCACCACACTTGTATTTATTGAATGAGTGAATGTCTTTATGAATTAGCACAAGAATGCCTAACACAACAGCAGCCATCCCCTGAATCACTACTTGCTTGACTTAGTCTTAGTTCTAGAAATACCATGGTTCTGGAGCTTTTGGTGAACCCCCCAATAGTAAGGACTTGGCTCAAACTTGGCTGTGTGAGAGTGTTTTGAGGCTGTTTTTGGAAGGCCCTGGTTTTCTGTGGATCTAAATGAAAGCAACATGTAAAGCTTTCTTGCTTCCACTCATAAATGTGAGCACTTATGTTCAGAGGGACAATTGCCGCCAGGGTTTAGATGAACAGGGTGTGGGCAAACCTTACCACTACGTTATCACCCAGATATGACTGTGAAGTTGCCACAAGTCCAGGTATTTTGCCAGGAAGTTTCCCTTAATTTATATGGCTTTCCAGTAAGGTATAAAGAATCACCCAGGCTCATCACTTCCAGACATGGCCCTTCCCATTCATCCTATGGAACATTCCCAAGATGCACTTTAGCTCATTCTTCTTGTGTGCCCCACTACCCCCAGAAAGCATCATTTCTGTGGATCTCCAGTAAAGTCACACTGTGCAACCCATCAAACAGGATCTCCCAAGCTTCCAGTCAGGCTCACTAAGTGTAAAAGCTTTGCTGGACTTGGAGCCATCTTCCCCAAGTTCTCATTGGTGAGCTTGATGTCATTCTCTAGTGTTTTGGATGAGGAAAATAGCACTTCATTTATTTCCATTTTTATTGACATCACTGTGACAATCATGCTCCATGACAAGGCTCCATGACACAGTCAGCAAAAGACTACTTCTAACACAGTGGCCAGTGTTAGTTACACAGCAGGGGAAAGAAGAAAAAAGAGAGAGAGAGAAATAGAAACTTCAAAAATTGTTTATTTGAGAAAGAAATCTGGTGGGGAGGGCACCTGGTGGCTTAGTTGGTTAAATGCCTGACTCATGGTTTTAGCTCAGGTCATGATCTCAGGGTCCTGGATCAAGCCTTTCTGTTGGTGGATTACTTGAGTTCCATGCTCAGTGTATAGTCTCCTTCCCCTCTCCCCATTCCTACTTATTCTCTCTCTCTCTTTCTCTCTCTCTCTCTCAAATAAATAAATAAATATTTAAATAAAATAAATAAAACTTTTTAAAATTTTTTTTATGTTTTATTTATTTTAAAATTTTTTTTCATTTATTTTTTTTCAGCATATCAGTATCATTATTTTTTCACCACACCCATTGCTCCATGCAATCCGTGCCCTCTATAATACCCACCACCTGGTACCCTGACCACCCACCCCCCTGCCACTTCAAACCCCTCAGATTGTTTTTCAGAGTCCATAGTCTCTCATGATTCACCTCCCCTTTCAATTTATCCCAACCCCCTTCTCTCTAACTCCCCATGTCCTCCATGCTTTTTGTTATGCTCCACAAATAAGTGAAACCATATGATAATTGACTCTCTCTGCTTGACTTATTTCACTCAGCATAAATCTCTTCCAGTCCCATCCATGTTGCTACAAAAGTTGGGTATTCATCCTTTCTGATGGAGGCATAATACTCCATAGTGTATATAGACCACATCTTCCTTATCCATTCATCCATTGAAGGGCATCTTGGTTCTTTCCACAGTTTGGCGACCGTGGCCATTGCTGCTATAAACATTGGGATACAGATGGCCCTTCTTTTCACTACATCTGTATCTTTGGGGTAAATCCCCGGGAGTGCAATTGCAGGGTCATAGGGAAGTTCTATTTTTAATTTCTTGAGGAATCTCCACACTGTTCTCCAAAGAGGCTGCACCAACTTGCATTCCCACCAACAGTGTAAGAGGGTTCCCCTTTCTCCACATCCTCTCCAACACATGTTGTTTCCTGTCTTGCTAATTTTGGCCATTCTAACTGGTGTAAGATGATATCTCAATGTAGTTTTAATTTGAGTCTCCCTGATGGCTAGTGATGATGAACATTTTTTCATGTGTCTGATAGCTATTGTATGTCTTTATTGGAGAAGTGTCTGTCCATATCTTCTGCCCATTTTTTGATATGATTGTCTTTAAAAATTATCTGGAAAAATAGACTAAGTAGGAAGATGATAATTCACTGACAAACAGGTGCATGGGAATAAAACCAGCAAAAGTGCAAGGTGCCTGCCCTCCCAGCACATATAGGCTAGCAGAGCACTGGACCTGCCCAGCCGTGAGCTCTGGAGACCTCTAGACACAGCCGGGCCACAGGAATGGCATGCATAAGATTTCAATATGAGGCAGGAATCCATCAGAATCATAGAGGAGAACAAAGACAGTAACCTCTTTGACATAGGCCACAGCAACTTATTTCAAGATTGGTCTCCAAAAGCAAAGGAAACAAAAGTGAAATGAATTTTGGGGACTTAATTAAGATCAAAAGCTTCTGCACAGCAAAAGAAACAGTCAACAAAACAAAGAGGCAACCCATGGAATGGGAGAAGATATTCACAAATGACATTTCAAACAAAGGACTGATATCCAGGATCTATAAAGAACTCCTCAAACTCAACACACACAAAACAGATAATCATGTCCAAAAGTGGGCAGAAGACATGAACAGACACTTCTCCAATGAAGGCATACATATGGCTATCAGACACATGAAAAAATGCTCATCATCACTAGCCATCAGGGAGATTCCAATCAAAACCACATTGAGATACCACCTTACACCAGTTAGAATGGCCAAAATTAACAGGACAGTAAATAATGTATGTTGGAGAGGATGTGGAGAAATAGGAACCCTCTTACACGTGGGTGGGAATGCAAGTTGGTACGGCAACTTTGGAAAACAGTGTGGAGATTCCTTAAGAAATTAAAAATAGAGCTTCCCTATGAACCTCCAATTGCACTACTTGGTTTATACACCAAAGATACAGATGTAGTGAAAAGAAGGGCCATCTTTACCCCAATGTTCATAGTAGCAACGGCCATGGTTACCAAACTGTGGAAAGAACAAAGATGCCCTTCGACAGATGAATGGATAAGGAAGATGAGGTCCATATATACTATGGGGTATTATGCCTCCATCAGAAAGGATGAACACTGAACTTCTGTATCAACATGGACGGGATGGGAGGAGATTATGCTGAGTGAAATAAGTCAAGCAGAGACAGTCAATTATCATATGGTTTCACTTACTTGTGGAACATAAGGAATAACATGGAGGAGGGAGTTGGAGAGATGTGAGTTGGGGGAAATTGTAGGGGGAGATGAACCATGAGAGACTATGGACTCTGAAACACAAGGGGTGGTGGGTGGGAAGTTGGGTGAGCCTGGTGGTGGGTATTATGGAAGTCATATATTTCATGGAGCACTGAGTGTGGTACATAAATAATTAATTCTGGAATACTGAAAATAAATTTAAAAATAAATAAAAAATTTAAAGAATAAAAAGAATTTTTAAAAAAAGACTTTTCATCACAAGAAATTATCTCTCTTGTTGCTTTTGCCCCAGGGATCCCATTTTCTGAAGGAATTTGATCCAAAAATAAATGATGATAGTTTTCAATTAGTACTTAACTAATTTCCCTTTTCTTTTTTATGGTTTGGAGAACTACAAATTACTAATCAAAACTTCTGATAGACAGAAATCAGACAGTAATTCCAACTTGAAGCACAGGTTGTTTAATATTTTAGTCCATTTATTAAGTATTACTAAAAATCAATGTGAATATCTTATAGGTATTTTTAAGTATTGAGAAATGCACATGGCCTCCCCTTCCCAGCTCCGTGTTACCTTTGTTGGTCATTCAGGTGTGGTGTGAGTGAAGAGTGACTGAATGAGGGGCTGGGGCTTACTGTGAAGAATGGAGGGGCTCTGAGGGTGGGTGGGTTGCAGTCTCCTGGTGGTGTAAGGAAGCTGTGGTGAGGATGGTTGGGATTCACTGTAGAGTGCACAGTGTACAGAGGAAAGATTGGGGGTTCCTATGGGTGTCAAGGGGCTATGGAGGTGAGGATTTGGAATCTGAAGGACTTGAGGGTTGTTACTGTAGAGTGTGAAAAGGCTGTGGTGGGTAAACCTTGGAGTTCACTAGAAAGTGTCAAGTATTTGAGACAGGATGGGGTTTAACCTGGACTGTGAGGTGTTTGAGGAGGGGAGGTTGGGGCTTACGTAGAAGGTGACATAGCTATAGGGAGGAATGGTGGCTACTTAATATCTAATATAGAGAGGTTTGTGGAGGGGGGGATTGGGCTTAACGTGGGAGTGGAATGGGGGGAAGTGTGGTGTGGGGGGGAAGGAACGACCCTTTCCATGGAGTATGACATGGTAACAGGTGCAAAAGTGTTGTGAGAAAAGCCGAGGCTTACTGTTTAGTGTGAAATACACATGGGGAGGGAGGAATGGTGCTTAACACAGAGTGAAGCAGTTGCCAGAGTAGGAGGGTGGATGCATACCATGGAGCTTCAGGTAGTTTTGTGGCAGGCACATTGAGTTCACTCTGGAACTTCAAGGGCTTGTGGGGAGGGAGGGTTGGGGTTCACTGAGATGTGTGAAGTGGTGGTTAGAAGGAGGGCTGTCTTTTCTTGGAATATCAAGTGTTGTAGGAGGATTGCTGTTGATTTACTATAAAGTGTGAAGTGGTTGCAGCAGAGATTTGGTACTCAACATGGAAAAGTGGTTGGGTTGTGGACAGGAAGGATTAGGGCTTCCCATGAAAGATGAAGTGGTTAGGGGAGTGTAAAATCATGGTTTGTTGTAGTGTATGAAGTGTCCATAAGCAGGGACAAGTTTTGCTTCATATGGAGTGTGAGCTGGTTGTGGCAGGGAGGATTGCCATCTACTGTATAGTATGAAGAGATGGGGGTGGGGAGCTTATGATAGGATGTGAAGTCATTGTGTCAGCGGGAGGATGATGGCTTTCTCTGGAGTAGAACATGGTCTTCTGTTTTATCTCCAGCCTGCCCTTTGTGTTCTGCCTCTCCACAAACTATCTCCCCAACTTGACTAGTTGTGTCCCTTCTTGGGAGGAAACCTCAGAATCAAGAGAAAATTCTACCACCTGTACATCCCTCCATTCCTCCTCTTATGCAGCTGGTATTATTGAGGACTTATCATGTGCCTTGCCCAGTCCCAAGAGCAGTGCATGCAAACAGTATGAAGAAGACACAAGTTCTCTTCCCTCATGGGGCACTCAGTCTGAGAGCAAACAGGAGGCTTGAGCAGAAAGCAGGTCACTGTGTCATACATGAGCTCTGGACTCCATGGAGAGTGTAAATTGCACTCTCAGGTTTTTATCTCAGATATCCACTTCAGTTATTCAAGATGAAATGGTGCCTGGTACTCAAGACAGACATGTTCTCCTGAATAATGAAGGTGAATCTGGCAGCAGCTATTTCTTTAGGGATTTTGGACAGAACATGGGAGGTGTCATAGATCCAGAGGCCCCTAATACTGGTGATCCCTGGGTCCTCTGGGACAAGGACATTAGTGAGCAGCATGGAATAATGTGGTTAAGAGCACAGACTCTGAAGTTGGCTGGACATGGACTCTCATCTCAGTTTTATGATTGTGTTGTTTAGCCCAGGTGAACATCCTCTCCATGTTTTGGTGGTTCTCTTACAGTGTGTCTCCTTTTCAACGTGTAATTCATGTTTCTTGTTTGTTGGACCAATAGCAGCATGGTCTCCTTTAATCTAATGGGCATTTTGAGGAGAGTGAGATAGATTCATGGAGAAGGAGACAGGATTCAGAGAGTCCATTCTGCTGGCACAGATTGATACAGAAGCAGCCTGGTTCAGGAATCCTCAGTTGGGGAGGCATATTCTGGTTCACAATGCAATGGTCATGACAGGGAAGCCTCTCTCTGGGTGAGTTGGTTTCTTGGTGTGGCTCTGAGACTCTTCCCTGGAGGTTTAGCCCACAGTCTGTTACTTCAAGCTCTTAACCAGTTGTGGGAACCAGTGACATCTTTTAATGGATGTCTTCCTTTTAAAAAAAAAAGCTAGATTTAATCATGTTGTCTGCAGTTAAGAAACATGGCCAGTACAACTAATTCACTTGAAATCTTTGAGCAAATCAGCCTGCGCAGATCCCTTGGCCTACAGGGGCAAAACAGCCTAATCATTAAGGACAGAGGTTCGGGAGCAAGACCACCTGGATTTGAGTCCTGGCTCTGAGACTTACATGAACTTGAAAAGTTGCTTCACCTCCTTGTGTTTCTGTTTCTTCTTCTACGGACTGAGAATAATGCTGTCTTTCTCATGGGGTTGTTGTGACAATTAAACAGGCTAATTCATATAGGCGCTTAGAAAAGCACATGTGACATATAAAACACTGAGAATAGATTAATTATCATTATCACCCTCTCTAAGCCCTTATTTTCCTCTTTTATAAAGTTGAAGCAGCATATAACAATTAGGTGTTTAATGACTTACTTGATAAATCATAGCTTGTTTGCTTTCCTCCTTTCTTCTTTCCTTCCTTCTTCCCTCTCTACCTCTCTGCCTTCCTTCCTTTCATTTGTCTTCTTCTCTTCCATTCTTCCTTCCTCCTAACCTCCCTCCCTCCTTCCCTCCATTCCAGAACTGAAGAAGGGAAGAAATGACTCTTGACCAGAACCTGAAGACCCCCTAAGACAGTTATCAACTTATTAATAATTGACCTGTTATCAATTTTTAATTGCTTCTTCTCTTTTGGGCCATCTACAATTACAACCACACCCCCCAAAATAATGCATTACCCAGGGAGAGCCAGAGACTGAGAGGGAGTTTAATAACTATGAGATGATTAGTTTAAGTCTGCTCTAAGGAGTCAAGCAGCTAATATTCATTTAAGCTCCCACTGGGCAAAGAACTTTCAGCACAATTTTTGTTGTTGTTCTTTTTCCTTATTTTTTTTAATTGCCAGGCTTTTAAGTGTACTTCATATGCCTTTCTTTTCTTTTCTTTTCTTTTCTTTTTTTTTTGCAATGTTCATAGTTTGTGGTTTTTTTTTTCCATTTTATACTGTGAATAATACCTTGTAATTAGATAGGAGCTGTTTTTCTTTATTCTCAATAAATATGTTCCCCACTAAGGAAGGTAAAGTTATTAGAACATGAACTTCCTTAGGCAATTATCATTACCACTCCGAAATACCTATAATTTTGGGGAAAACAGTAAAGAGACTTTAGATCAACAGTATAATTGACACTTGACCTACCTTTCTTTTCCCCATGTAAATTGCATACTCTATATGACTTGTATTTGTTTTCATTGCAAGGCAATGGAAAACCTCACTCAACTTGGTTTGAGAACCAAGAGGACATGATAGATGGGCTCATCTATAGCTTGAAGTGGCCCATTTTCTTTAGTGTTAGTTCCATTCTAAGACAGGTGGAAGCTAGGGGCTACAGCCTATGTTCTCCTAGGTTTATATCCCACAGAGAACGTAAAGCTTCTCTTCCTTCAAAATTCCTACAAAAGGCTCAGGCCTGATTATCAATGGACTAAATCACATCACACAGCCATATTTGGAAATCACTGGAACTAGGATAATACCATGTTTTGATATTCAAAGTCTGAATCACAGGTTCACCCAGAGCAGGTATAGGCAGTGAGGAGGGATAATGCCACAATAGAAAATCAGGAAATGGTTACCAAAATAAGAGAAAAAGGATCCTGGACAACCCAAAGAAACAATCATCTGCTGTGGTCAACTCCACATTATGTTTGGACCATCAGTTGAAAAACTGAGGTCTTTCCATTAAGCCCAATGTACATGTTGCTCTTACTGACGTACATGGTTGTTAGGTCAATGGGGTTAGAATCCTGAGATTTCAAAGTCCCACTCTGGATCGGTGATTTTCAGCTAGGAAGGACACCTCACACAGGGTGGGGCAAAGGGAGAAGGCAACAGAATATTGTTGGCAAAAGCTTTTGAAGTTATTTGAAAAAAATATATATACTTAATTATAGACTTAATGACAAGTACATGCCTGTCAAATAAGAATCAAAGCCTTATTGTTATAATAGAAACCACACAGGGAAAGGAAGATAACATTATCTTAGCCAACGGCAACGGGCTAAAAAAAATACTTTGCGTATCTGCACTAACCAGTATATCATCAACAAGAGGAGCTCCTCTTGATAATATACTGGTTAGTGCAGCTATGCCCTGAGAGGAGTGTATGCCATGAGAGGAAGATACTAGAATTTCAATGGCATGAGATTACTATGTAAAAAGTACTCTCACATTTTGGATTTGCTAAAATGTCACCTGCCAACTCTGACCACCAAATTTAAGTTTGCATCCTGCCAACTGCTCTTCACAATTATTCCTCCACAGCCTTCACCATGGGGTGTGCTTTCTTTTTTCACCTGTTAATTGTCTAGTTTCTTCACTAGATTAAGTGTTCCATGAGTATAAACAGTGTGTCTGTTTTGTTTTCACATTATATTTGGTCTCATAGGTTCAGGGAAGAGCATTATTTTAGTCAGGATCGGACAATTTCTGCTGTGGTAACAGATGAATCTCCAAATCTCAGTGACTTAGAAAACCAAAGGTTATTTCTAATTCATGAAAAACCCATTTCAGTATGGATGAACTTTCTTCATCTTATAACCATGCCATTTGGAATGCAGGTCCCCCCAGGTCACCAAGGAAGAGAATGAGAGGGACAGAGGAACATTTTAACTGATTAAACTCCTAAGCGATACATTACTTCCACTCAAATCCATTGACTAGAAAAAGTCATATGGCCCCAATCTAACCATAATGGGGGCTGGGAAATGTAGGTGACAATAGATGTGTGGAGAATGTCTACTGGCTTGACCACAATTATCCCCAACTTTTCTGGTTTCCATGAGGAGGAATTTACCCTAGGCCCGAAGGCCTCTGTCCACTCTCTGTCTTACCCTTCACTGGGAGAGGAAGGGACTTTGCTACTAAGTTCGTATGGGAGAAGGAACTAAGCTCACTGTAAGAGTCCCTTCCTTTCTTTAACTCTCTGGAGGTGTATCTGACTACAGAAAGAATGTATTTCGCTCTGCTCCTCCACCCTGCAAATTTTGTAGAAGGATACCTGCCAACACCCACAGAAATGGGAAACCCTGTGACAGTTCAGCAGTGCTTGAGAATGGGTGTACAAATTAGTTGCCTTCTGCTGTTGGTGGTAGAAAAGCTTTTACTCTGTTCCTTATAGCTTTCTGCCCTCAGTAGTATTTGTCTATAATAGTGGTGATATGTGAATCTCCCTATCTAACTTCAGTATCTTCCTCTCAGTTGGTTCTGAACTCAGACTGAAAATAAGAGACATCTTGATGGATCCTGCAGCCCAGTGCCAGCTTGTTCAGTCCTAATGAATTCGATGAATGAATGAAACTGGAGGACACCTAAAATATTATCTACACTAACCTACCCTTAGCAGACATCCAGAAAGGTGATTTGACTACTCAGAGTCCCTTATCTTGACAGCTGATCGGCAAATCTCACTTCATCTTATATGCTGCTGATACCAAGCACAAATAGAATGTAAAGCAATATTTTTTACATGGCTCTTTCTCCCCATAATTTCAGAGACCTTCCACAACCACAAGAAGGAGAAAAAATTAAAAAAAATAAAAAAATAAAAAGGGGGGGGGCACCTGGGTGGCTCAGTGGGTTAAAGCCTCTGCCTTCTGCTCAGGTCATGATCCCAGGGTCCTGGGATCAAGCCCCGCGTCAAGCTCTCTGCTCAGCAGGGAGCCTGCTTCCTCCTCTCTCTCTCTCTCTCTGCCTGCCTCTCTGCCTACTTGTGATCTCTGTCTGTCAAATAAATAAATAAAATCTTTTAAAAAATATAAAAGTTAAACTCCTTCGAGTATATTTCATACTGTTCTTTTCCAGAAGGTGGGGGGGAGAACAATTCTTTTCCTCTCCCCACTCCTGCCACCAAAACTATTGAATACTTTTGGGTGAATCATTTCCAATCTAAACCGATAATCCTTGCAGCAACCTTTTCTTCCTCAACCATAAAAACGCGGTAGCTTGTTAATCATACAACTATTTAACCCAGACCCTCCCTGGTCCTACAACTGAGCTCTGAGTCTATTACTTATAATCTACCCACCCACACATATTGAAATGAGATTATTTTTCCCACAGAAAAGAACCTGCAGTTACACAAGTTCCAGTTCTGTTCCAGAAAGTGATAAAAAGGAGAAGGAAAAGGTCCGAGTTGTTTGATAGACTTCTGAGGAAGGCAGCGAAAGGATGAAAGATTACCCTCCCAGGTACATAATGTGAAATAGTGTTCCTGCAAACATTCAGAGAGCTCCCACCCTCCACCTGGGCATGCCTCCCTAGCCCTTTGATCTGGAAGCCATCACAAATTACTGATAGTTAAAGGGATGGTCCCAATGAATGCACTTATCTCCACTCAAAAATTAATAGCAGCCGGGGAGGAAGACTATCCAGGAAAAGAACACCATGGCAGACAAGAGCCCAGACTGAGGAATGCTTAGGATGGCAGAATGAGAAAAGTCTTTGGGGTCATGTAGACATAGATTTTGGTCTCAAACTTATCACTTAGTCGCTGTGAGAGTCAAAAACACAACTGCTAATGGGGTCTATGTACTAAGAACAATATTAGGCACTACAGTTGCAACTGTCTAAGAACTCAACAGAGGCCTCACCTGCTCAGAGCTAGACCCTCTCCTTGAAAACAAGGGTGATAAATTTATCTAATTGTTATTTATAAAGTACAGAGACCATACAGGGACCATGGGTGGCTCATGGTCAGCATGCAGTCAATAGAAATGATAATTTTTGTTTACTCTTTGGGAAGGGCCAGTTGCCAGGTGTCCTGGGGAGTGGGAGTCATTCATCCTAGGGCCAAACATCCAGCTGCAAGTCTAGAGACATTTCCTGATAAAGAAAGTTTGGAGTTTGAGTTTCAACTCTGACCATCCCAGACACCAGAGTATGTCCTGTATTACAAGGACATACTACTTGGAATACTGGGAGAGGATTGAGAGGGACGGGACCTCTGGGCTAAGAACCTGGAAGTAGAAGCCAGAGATGAATTTGCTGGGAGACTGCTGGAGATTTGGAACTTAGATATGCTTTGACTTTCTATCATTCCTTCTTAGAGAGGCAATATAAACATTGTAAATCAGTCTATCCTGCAAAGATGAGGTTTCAGAGGCAAAAAGGCAAGCCTGGTGTTCTCTGGGACTGTTTTCCTGATCTCTCTCACTGTTGCAGCAAATTCCAGATCCCTTGGGCACTATGGCCTTATGCATGACCTCCTTGTGTTGCTGAAAAATCCATTATTGAAATGTCTCTCTCCTCCTGAACGGCAGGCAACTCCTACAGTACTGGGACTGTGTTGTATTGGTGTTGATACTAAGTGCCTTACACACTGACATACAGAGATATTCATACACATGAGCACACTTTAAAAAAATTAGAATAATACTATATAAGCTGTTTGGTACCCTCCTTTTTTTTTCTCTTGAAATTTAAATTTGTTTCCTTAACTTTTTAGTGGTTGGTTGTAAGTACCTCATTGTATAGACATATATAGACATAAGATAATAAAATTAAGCATTCTACTATTGACAGATATTTATAATTTATCCTGTTCTTGTTACTTTCTCTTATAAACTATCCATAGGGTTGTCATCACTGACTACTTCCTAACAACAGAATCCTAGAAGTTGTCATCACACTGTCTTGAGTAGAGTGACACAATAAGTAATAAAGAACAAAAGCTCTGGGGCTGAACCACATTGATATCTGTATGACTTTGGGTAAAATATTCAACTTCTCTGAGCCTCAGCTTCCTTACCTCAAACCATAGCTGATAATAATGACTAACTAATAGGGTCGGTACAACCAATAAATAAATTAATATACTTAAAGCAAACAGAACACTACTTGTAACATAGCCATTGTTCTGTGAATGTTTGCTATTATTATTTATATTTAAATTGCTGCATCTGACAAACTGGGAGATCATTGAGGGTCCTTTTCAAACCTCCACAACTTGGCACTGAGAGGAAGTTTTGTGCATATTTGCTGAATAAATATGAAATGTAGATGTGGAAATCAACTATTGACCTGGCTATTACCCAGTATTCACAACAGGCAGATCATTAGTTTGGATTAAATCTCTATCCCCCAAAATATATTGAAACTTACCAGTCCTTTGTACCTTAGTTTGGCATGAGCTTATTGGATATTTTCTAGACAATGATTGACAAAAGGAAGGAGAAAAACACATAAAGGAATCCAAGCACCCTGGAGAAAGACCAGAGCAGACATCAGAAGAGAATCAAAAGGTAGAGGAATGCGAGTGACCAACCTGAAGACAAATGTCAATAGTGCCCAATTTTGTCTTGGTTTGGCTCTGTACCTATACAGTTATATTAGAGTCAGGCTACTAGTCACATAACTGTGGCTGATTATTCCCCCTTCTATCAACAGATTAAACTTGGAATGAGGAAGCAAACAGGAAAGGAAACTGATGGCTACTGAGTGCCTACCGTACAACAAAGACTTTTAAATAATGACTGTATTTGAATATTACAAACACTGCAGGAGGTCTGTATGATTATGTCCTTCCTACAGATGAGAAAACTGAGACATAGTCATGCATAGTCAAAGACCTAAGAAACACGGAGCAATGATTTAAACCCTGACCTCTTTGCCTCCCTGTTCTATCCCTTCCTAGATTAAGCAGGGCCCAAAGAGACTTCACTCCTAAGGAACTGAAGTATTGCAAGCCTGGGATTCTGGCTTCTGACACTGGTCAGGAGAGGATAGTACATTAACTTTAGATCTGATCCATGAAACTGCCAAGAAAACAAGCACAGTCATTAGCCTTTGTTTCTGCTTAGGTACCATGGTCGGAGATGGGAAGGAGCAAATGTGTTGAAACAGGTAGCAATAAGCCCGCCCCCTCTACAAGTGGGAACTTGCATCATCAGAGAACTGATGCTATTGAATGTTCTGTAATTAAGGGGAAAGCAGCACAGCTGAATATCTGAGAAAGTATTCCAAATTTTGCATAAATTTCCTTTCAATCACCAGCTTCCATCCTGGTTGTGAAAAGAGGGGAAAAAAAGAAAAAAAAAAAAAAAGAACAGAATTCTGTTCTTAGTGTTCATTTTTTACTATCATACTGTGATCTTACTCGGAAAGGGCTAAAATGATTCAATGTAGTCCCTATAAGAGTTTGGCATTTTCTGAAGAAAGTGCAGATATATTTGGAATATATGCACTGCTTAGGCATATGAATCATTTATATTCTAGAGTCAAATCTGAGATATATATTCAATCTCGCTTCCAAGGATTTTTTAAAACAAATCTTCCATTATTGCCTTATGTGTTATCATCTTTTAGTGGGAAAATAAACTGCGGACTAGAATTTATTTTCCCACCTATACAAGGGGTTAAGTAACTATACAAGGGGATTAAGTAACTCATCTAAGTATAGAAAAATGAGCTACATTAAGAAAAAAGGAAAGGAAAAAAAACATTGCCACAACACAGGGATTGTCTCTAGCATATCCCTGGGTGATGACCATCCAAATCCCACTTCAGTACATCCGAAGAAGAGATGATGTGCTTCCTCTCAATGGGATCCCATTTTTCAAAGCAAAGATTCCACATGATCAATGAAGAGACTCAGCAGTTATTGAGCAGGCCTGGAAAATGTTGTAATCTAACTGCAAGGCCATGTTAATACCAGGTGGTTTACTGTAGGTGGAACTGGTGGTTTACTGAAGTACTAAGTACTGCAGTAACAGTTATGTATGCGGCTGTTTCAAAAGCTGAGTCAAGATTTCACCCATCCTTATGTTCAATTTAACCTTTTTGTAGGGCTTCTATTTACGACCTTGATGTATTGAATATTTACTGAATGATGAACACTGATGAAGCACTTTCAAAGCTTTGCTCATTTATCCCTTCAGTCACTCCAGTGAAGGATTACTATCACTATTTTATAGATGAGAAAATTGAGGGTTAATAATTTGTCCCAGTGAGGGAAGCCATTCGTGAGTGGTAAGTGCTGCCCTCAGAATTACTAGAGGGATCTCTAGAAACAGTAATTCTAGCAGGTGGAAGGCAACCCATTGGAAGAGAGGACTTCTGAAATGGGCACTGAGGATGAACAGAGAGGACAGCATTCCATACAAAGAGAACACCATGAGGGAAAGGTCTAGGACAGTGAATCTGTGAGACTTCTTACAGGTAACACCCTGACTCCCTGACTAGGCTCCCTTTACTGTACCATTATGTCTGGTGTATATTTATTAATTACCTTATTTGTGGCTCAGATGCTTGACTTCACAGTGCTTGACCCTGGACATGGGTCTCCCAGCTCTCAAGTATAAGATTTGTTCTTCAACCCTGCTTGATGTCATAATGACAGGGATGGCTCCAGAATCCTGGAGCAGGCAGGGAGGGAGCTCATTTCAAGAGCCAGACTTGGATGCACAGAAGGCTCAGAACTCCTAATCCCTTTGTTAGTTGAAGATTTTCTTTTCCTTCAGTGATACCTCTAACAAATTTTGACTAAAGGGAACAACTGACTTCACTCACCAAATGGCAATCAGTTATAAGTACCAACCCTCAGGGAATCACTCCTCTTTTAAAAAGAAAAATCTCCTTTAAATAATTACACATTGGCCTCTGGGTTAATGCAAATTATGGGATACACAGAAACCAGGGTTTCTGCCAAGAACATATGAGACATTATTTGTAATACTCAATGCTTTCTCCTTTGAGTTATTAATCCATCCTGAGCTTTAATGAGATCAGCTGTGGATCTAGAACATTCTGGAGAGTTTGACACTGAGCCAAATGAGAGGAAAGTAAAATCAGAGAAATTGTACAGCTGGGAAGGTCTTACAAATGGCTTTTTTTTTTTTCTAGAGTTTTCAAACTTGTTTTTAACAATGGAAACCCATTTTCAGACAGTATCTTAACTGGACCGTGAGGTAGGAGTCTGCTGCTCCTGTTATTCCTGTTTTGCCTCTTTCTTGATAAAATATACCTAAATTTTCTTTCAGAAAATACCCTGACTCCATTTATACTGTGGGGATTGGCCCTGAGCCAGTCCATTGGGGCTGCCATTAACATTTGCAACCTGAGGCCAGTGCTGGCCAGGAAGCAGATCTGAGAAATACGAAGAAATGAGCCCCTAAAGTAAACATAATTAACCTGTGGAACAAGGTGTACCTGAAGCCAGTTGCCCCTGGACTTCTTAGTTATGTAAATAAATAAATTATCCTTTGTGCTTAAACAAGTTTGAGTAGGATTCTGTTACTTGAAAGTGAAAACAAGGTAAAAGACTCCTAAACTCAACAATACAGAAAAGATAAAGCCTTACTCCTCTGTTGAAGTATGGTTAGGAAAACTGGAGCAAAACTCACTGTGCACTCCCAGAATTTCCATAAAGCTCTGTCAAAGGACTCTACTCTCCAGTCCAAACCTCTTTACAGATGGACAAACCAAATTCAAAGAAGAATACTAAAAATAATGACAGCACATTCGAAGAAATTAAAACATGGTGCAAGCTTTTTTGCTTTTTTAAAACAAGCTTCAGAAAATTAGGCAGAATGAGTAGTTACTGCTTAAATATTACAAAAGTTTTATTTGGGGAAATCAAAATAATAGAGTATACAAAATAACAGTAAGAAAGTCACTAATGATTATACCACAATAACTCATATAATATAATCATGTTTCACAAAGTCCATAGAAATCATGTTTGCTACCCTGATCATGCTTTTTATAAGCTTGTCAGATAAATTTCTATTATGTTCTGATAAAAAATGCACTTTCCTTTTGGGATCTGGCTTTATATTATGCCATTCATCTTTCCTTTTAGCAGGTGGCACACAGCTTCACAGTGTTCTCTTGAAGACCATCACCATTACAAGATATATCCTTCTGATGAACTAAAAGAAATACAACATTCAGATCAAAATTTGGTAGCACAATATGAAAGGCCCTTGGTAGACCATTGTCCCATAGTAGACTGGTAAAATATCACAGTCTATAAAGGTCAGAAGAGCTGGCAAAGTTCACAAGTCAGAGAGAGAAGAATATGACCATGAATTTATAATTAGTGACTCATTGCCTCTTTCATTTAAATGAAGTTACCTACATAGAGGAGCTAATTCCACAAGCCACACTGACTTTCTCTTTTCAGTGAGTGAAAAAAAACAATCTAGTGGTTAGATAAACAGATTCTAGACCAAAACTTGAAAGAACATCATTTCCTTCTGTCTCTTATCTAAAGATGAATCATTGCATGACCCCTTTCTGAAGTCTAAGAACCATTTTATAGAAATGGTACATGATTAAGTTTGGAACTCAACTCATTAAAAAAAAACCTTTTATCCTTCTGTTTGATGGAATGGAAATAGTACTAGCTAGAAATACCTCATACTTTCTGGTTAAAAAGAATTTATTTTTGGTCATCAGTATGAACTTTGTTGTATAATTTTTTTGTTTCTTGCTCACTCATCTAATATATTTAAGTAAAGGAGAATTTTTTTAAACTTCATTTGTGGGACTCCTGTGTGGCTCATGGGCTAAACCTCTGCCTTCAGCCCAGGTCATGATCCCAGAGTACTGGGTTGGAGGGAATACTGCTCAATAGGAAGCCTTCTTCTGCCTGCCACTCACTCTGTTTGTGGTCACTGTATCTCTCTCTCTCTCTTCCTTTGACAAATAACTAAATAAAATATTTTTAAAAATAAATAAAAACTTCATTTACTGTTAGTGAAATTTGCTGAAGTATTTGAGAAACCCTCAAGGGACTGGGAGTTGATATATTAAAATATGACTCATTCACGAAAATCCAAGGAAATTATCTTTTCCCCATACACAGAAAGACTAATTTTGCTACTCAAACCTCTTCATCTTGTTTGAGCTATCTTAGGTCAGTGAAATTATTAATAACTTGTTAGTAGAGCCAATGAGTTACTAGAAATGCCAGTTGGGTAGGTATCAGTAAAATTTGAGACTATGCAATTTTTCTGAGACCAGAGAGAGACATTGAAGGATCTAACATACCATGACAATATGCTACAGAATTATTTGCCTGAATTCTAAACTGCTTCTGCCATTTACTAATTATGTGAACTTGAACAAATTACTCATCTCTCCTCAAATGACTTTCTCGGTTTTCTCATCTGTAAAATGGAGAGACATATGGTACTTAATAGGGTTTTTGTAAAGATTAGATGAATTAATATATATTTAAGACTCTTAAGATGATTTCTGGTATATGATAAGCACTCAATGTTAGTCTTTATTGGCTAGTGCAACTGATGAAAGTCAGCAGTTTGTGCCATGAATAGCTTCACGTTGAGAAAGATTGAGATAAAAACTAGATCTCACCAGCCAGATAAATGTCATGTTAGTATTTCAGGTCAGTCTGGATATTCACTGGTTGTGGTAAATGGAATCCTAAGATTTGCCCAAGATTCCTGCTCCATTATGTGCAGTCTCTTTATAATCTCCTGCCTCTAGGTGCAAGCAGAATCATGTATACCATGGGGTACCACTCTTGTGATTAAGTAACTAATCAGTTGACTGGAGTTAACCAAAAAAGAAGGTTATCCAGGAGGCCCTGACATAATCAGAAAGCTCTTACAAAGGACTGGGTTCTTCCAGAAATTAAAAAGGGCTGAAGTGTGGGGAGTTCTGTGGAAGATTCCATATGACAAGGAACTGAAAAACTGGAAACAATCCCTGGACAGCAGAAGAATGGGGGTCTTGGTCTTATATCACAAGGAACTCAATTCTGATAATACCCATACAAGCCTGAGTGAGTCCCTTGCTCCAGGGGAGATCACAGCCACAGCTGGTACCTGGATTTCATTTTTGTGATACAGCCACCAGAGAATGTGGTTGAACTCTAGCCTGAATTCTTAGCTACAAAACTGTGATATAATAAATTGATGTCATTTTAAGCTAAGACATTTGTGGTAAATTGTTATATAACAATAGCAAAATAATACAACTGCAAATGATTTAAAGTTGTACCTCATCTGCTTGGCTCATGTAAGGCTAGAGGTCTAGACAATAAAAGTATACAGTCACCACCTTGCTTCTTGTGAAAGAAGCACAACTCAGGGAATCATGTGGCACCAGCGGGTAGCTCCTGCAGGTAGATTGCTGTCATCCCCCAAATGCCTCTAGTTCCCTCAGTAAAGTCCCCCAGAAGACCCTTACTCTGCAAAGCATCTCCTTTAGGCTTCTATTTAACAGAAATGTAAAAATAAAGATTCCTAATCACTTAATCTGACTTTGGTCTCCCAGAAATGCCCCTAGCATCACCACTTACTTCCTTCATAATGTACATCTATGATTATCTTGTTTGTTATCTTCCTGGCCTATATGGTGTACTCTATGATTGGAAAATAAGCAACATGTAAATCAGACCTCTATCTTGCTCATATCTCCAGAGCCTGGACAAATGGCTGCCACCTAAGGAATGCTTGCTACATGAGAGTATTAGAGAGAAATATGGACAATGCCCTGAGAGCAAACACATAATGCTGTTACACATTCATATGCCAGGCATTTGTGCACGATTTTATTAAAAGGCTTTTGTAAAACATCATTCATATTCTTGTTTTAGGACTGTTGATACTGTTTTTATGAGATCCTGGAGGACAGAGATTATATCTTCTTACCTTTGTGTTCTTAGTTCTAAATATAGTGGTCAGTGCATGGTAAGTGCTTAATAAATGTTTGTAGAATATAATGGAATTGATAACTAAGTTATGAAAATCAAACTATCCTCAGTATGGCCAGACAAATATAGATATAGATATATAAATACATAGACATTGATTTGACTAACTGTAATTATTTTTTTAATTTTATGAGCTATAGCAATTCTCCACTTCTTTCCTAACACCTAAGGCTTTTACAAAAGTCTTCTTCCAGTGTTCACCTACTTTTTCCACATTAACTCCCACATGCACTAGTTCCTCCAAAACTTGACTAAATGACCTTGCCATTTGAAGCTCAGTCAGCCCAAGAGTACAGACCAGCTCCAATGACAGGTCGTAGCACTTCAACAGCATCAGCCTATCCATTATGTATGATTTTACAATAGGTGCTCTTCCATGCCATGAGCTGGTTCTGACAATGCAGCCTTCTCATCTGATTTTCTGATGCCCCTATAGATATCTGCATGCAGCTATCTCCCCAATACTGTACTTTTCCTCTAGGTGAACTCTCTGTCCCTCTACATGTAGAAAAAACTACCCATAATACTTATTACCTGCCAGGCTTGAGTGTCTCCTACTCTTGATCTACTTTTCTTAAAAGACTTTCCAGGTATCCCATTTTCCAGGAGAACTGTAGATGAACTGCAACACTAAAAATGGAGTGTTAGTCTCTCCCTCTGGTCCCAGAGCCCCCTGCACTTATCTCTCCCATCGTACTTAGCACACGGCTGTCTAATGACTAGTTTTTATGTCTGTCTCCTTTCTTGAGTAAGCTCCTTGAGAAAGTGTTTTATTTCCATATACCGAGTTCCTATCATACGGCCTGCTACATAGTCGGTTCTTAAGAAATGAAGTTTGAACTAAGAAATAAACATACCACGAATAAAGGTACTATAGGCAGAACAATGCCCTACCCCCAAAATGTCTACATCTTAAATTCCAGGACCTGGATGTTAAAAAAGACTTTTCAGATGCCATTAAGGACATTGAGATGAAGAGATGATTCTGAATTATCCAGACGCACCCATCACAATCACAATAAACACTCTTCTAATAGGGAGATAGTAGGGTCAGATTCAGGGAGGAGACACAGCAACAGACTCAGAGGTTGGAGTGATGGAACTGCTGACATTGAAAAGGAAGATTCATGGAGCCAAGGATTTTAGGCAGCTGCTAAAAGCTGGAAAAGGCAAGGAAGCAGATTCTTCTGAAGATCCTGCAGAAGGAACAGTAAAACCCATTTTGGAAGTCCAAAACCCAGAATTATCAGATAATAAATTTTTTTGCTATTGTTTCGGCCACAAAATTGGTGGTAATCTCTTACAGCAGCAGAAAGAAACTAAGAAATGAGTGCACAGGGAGAGAACTAGCTTACAAATGTCCTCTTTCTAAAAATCTGCTTGCATTGCTTTCTGTCTGTTAGTCAATGGTGTTAAGTCCTGCCAACAATAGGAACCATGATTTTTATCTGTGGTAAAGCTCTCCCATCATCTCCTTGGCTCCCTCCTCAACTTTGTGCTGAATGTGATGTGGTTGAGCAACATGGGCTTCAGGAGCAGATAAACATGAATTCAGTCCTAGTTCCATTACTTTTCAACAGCATGCATTAGGACAAGTACCTCCACGCCTCTGATTCTATTTCTCCATCTCATTTTCAGCATTGTTATAAGAGTTAGACAACAAACAAAGAAATCATAACAAAAAAAGTGGGTTATTTATGGTAAGCAAGGCAGCCTTCTGAGGAGGTGGGTGAAGTCTTCACACTAGAGTGTTTCTTCTCTGGATATCCACGGGATTGTGTGATGGAGGTGTGGATAGCTAAGTTCCTTCTTCACCTTACAGAAGCAGAAGACTTGGTGCCAATGGGCCGAATCATGGAAGGAACAAAGGAACAAAGAAGTTTGGATGGGACAGGAAAGGTCAGGGGATGGCAGAAGGCAGCAAGGTCAGTAGTGTAAACTATCCCAGAACTTCCAAATCACCAGAAAAAAGTTATATATAGTACATTTTTTTTTTAAATGGAAACACACAAAGGCTAATTCATAGAATTTCTCTGACTTAGGGCAAAACAGAGAGAAGTCTCAAGTGGAGGGTGTTCATGAAAGAGTAAGCCCTGGAGCATTAGCAAAAAGTGAAGGGAAAACTTTGGACATCCATGAACCATGAGGATGAGAACTGAGCCACACCTACCCAGCTTTCCCACAACACAGGATAGGAGTGACTGGCAAGTTACACACAATCAGCACGGATTTCAGTGCTGGGGGGTGATCAGTACAATTTCTCCTCCCATTTGGAACACTTGACTTCCCAGTTTGTTTACATAGAAACATAGGAAACAGCTGATCTGAACCAACAAGGAAACAGTGGGGTCGGCAGGTGGTCATAGCAGTCAAGAGATCCATTTCCCCCTCCAGCCCAGGATTTATCCCCTTTTTTCTCAATCTCCTCTCTGCCCTCTGGGCCACTGCTGTCTGCTGGGGAAGACTTAGCACAAAAGAGCAGGTGGCTTCACAGGCTTCTCATTTAGGTAATGAGTTAGAATCTTTACTTAGGCCAAGCCCAAGGATGCTTCCAGCTGCTACACACTGGATGCTGACAGACAGAAAGTGTGTGTGTGTGTGTGTGTGTGTGTGTGTGTGTGTGTGTGTGTGTGTGTGTTTGGGTTGACAGGAGGCTGGAACATCTTCATAATAATCAACACATTCATAGCTGTTTCCTTTCCCTGCTCCTCCTGCCTTTCTTTTTGTAAACCATAAGTTTCTTGAATCACTTGATTCCTTTATGGGGTGATGAAAAGAAATCAAACCTAACTTTAGGTAATAAACTACCTCTTCAAGCAATCAACTTTATGCACAATTTTCAAGGAACTCCTCATTGCCTCTTCTGAACTGCTATAGGAAAAGACTGGAAAGAGATAGACAAAGACCAACAATATAGGGTGAGGCCCCTGGACCCCTCTTAAGCTCTGGGTAAATGAATTGCATTCAGGGGACAAAGACAACTTTGGCAACTTAAGGCAGGAAATGTGGTCATTACCAACTCAGAGCAGGGTGTGCAAACACAGCCTCGATGTTTATATATCTTTTCCAGGTTGTGGACATTAAATGCGAAGGGAAGAAAGTGCAAGAAGGAAATCCTCTCCTTTTGACAAGACCAAACTTCACATGCTTGACCTGTATCTTTCGACTCAAGGAGCAAGTGTCACCTCCTTTGTGTTGGGCATCAGAGGGAGAGTTCACAAGCCAGCATTGCCACCACTAATGCCAGCCATTCAACAGTCATTTATGGAACACTGATTATAGGACAGTCACTATACTGGATGCCAGGGTTATAACAGATGAACAAGAAGTGCATGTCCTTTCCTTCCCCCCGAGAGCTCTTGGTCACTGTTGTGGTTCACTTTTTCACACTCACCATCACTACCACCTTTCTTCTCATCACTTAAGGCAATCCTGGACATCTAATTGTGCTTACAAAGCATGTAGGGATAAACAAACATGAACATAAAAATAAAAATAGAATCTTAAAAAAATAAAAGAGTGGAAAATAATCACCTGGTGATTTCATTAAAATGCAGATTTCCAGGTGTATTTGCATATTTTGATTTAGAAAATCTAGAAACAGGTCCCAGGACTCAACATCTTCAAAACAATCTAGAAGATTCTGATGCAGGCATTTCATGGCTCACGTTTTGCAAATACAATCTTCTGTTAAACTCTCTTGTGTATTTTTGTCACATTCATTGTGTTTTGAATGTCACAACAACCCAAGAAAGTAAATGGGATAGGAATTATTATCTCCAATTTACGGATGAGGAAAAGAAATGCATAAGAATGCCTATTCAACCTGATTGAATATAACTGGCATCTAATTTGTTCAAGCTCTGCACTAGAAATTATAGAGGATGAGACACTCAGTGGATTTGCATTAGGAGGGTGCAGAAGACAAGCACACAAATATGCCAGGTGCCTTCCATGCTGTTCTATCTGGAATCTACTTTAACACTTATCAATATATACATGCACATAAATGTATTATGATAACTTTATTCTGTACCCTGAAGGTGGTAAGTTCACTCATTCACTAATTGGTTCATTCATTTTACCCAATATTTATTGGGCAGTTATTATATGTCTGACATTATTCTTGGTATTAGGGATACAGTAATAAATAAAATTCACAAAAACTTCTGCTTTCATGAATTAACATTCTAGTGGGGGAAAACAGAGACTAGGAAACCACATCGCCCTTCATATCTGAAAAGATCTACCCAGCCCAGTGAGCTATAGGGCTGTTTGGTGCCTATTTGATGATGAGTATTTATACAAGTGGCAGAGACTAGCTTTTGTCAAAATACTCCTTCCAGAAGTAAGTTGGGAAGCAGGTGCAGGAACTTCACCTACTAATTGTCATAAACCATTGTTTATCAAAATAACCTGACATGCCAATTTGTAACCTATCATCTCATTTAACCTTTTCCAGTAATATTGGGGTATACATACTATCTCCATTTTACAGATGAGACATTCGAATCTTAACAGGGTGAAATAATTTCCTGATGTTCAGTGATTACGTACTGAGTAGCAGAGACAGGATTTAAACAGGTTTGTGGCCATATACTGTACAATTTCCACTCCTCTATACTGCTCTAAGATCTTGGAGCAACTCTTAACACTTCCCAGTGACCCTGGGTTTCAGTTGGTCATTCTCTCTCATACCAGCAACATTCACCTCATCTTTGTGCTGCCTCTCTAGCCTTCTGGAGAGCCAGTTTAAGGTTCTCTTACCAAAGAATTTGGGCTCATTTTGATTGTTGATGATCATGCTCACTTCTTAGCTTGTATTAAATCTTGTCTCGCAGATAACTTTTCTTGAGATTAAGGAGTGCTTTCCCTACACTTTTTTAATATCCTACTGCATCTAATTTAATATAATGCATGTGTAAGATGTAGTCTTTGTTCCTTTGGTAGGTAAATTTTAATTGCACCACTTAGAACATGGTGCCTGGCACATAATAAATACTCCCTGAATATTATTGGCTTTTGTAGATAGAATATTCACAAGATTCTGCATAATACAATGGATGTTGCTATCAATTTAGATAATCAAAAACGGAAAACAAGAATTTCATTTTTAAGATTCTTTGATTATAAAGAGCTACTAACTTACCTATTCTTTTAATATAAGGCTTAGAATTCTTGGAACAAGAAGTTCATTTTCAACATATAATGTTATGTATCTGAAAATCTGAGTCAGCAATGAGGTTATCTGAGGCCCAACTGTAGAAATATTTGTAGAGGGAGGTTCTGGATAAAGTAGGCAGGAGTAAACAGGAATACAGAATGTGGGAAAGGGAAGTATGTGTGGGGCCAAGTCTTTATATGACAGGGTTTTCTCTTTTATATTTTCACAGGTTAGAGGAAGAAATAGTGAATGAATCATATATTAAGCTAAAAGGGGCTACTTAAGCAACCCTCTACTTTGGAACACAAAACACATTTCACATCTTGTCACTTCTCAACATTAATGCACTCAATTAATGCATTTATTTGATGGTACTGAAACAAATTTGGCAAGTATTGGTTAATTATGTATAAACGTGATAGAATCATACCATTTAATATATGCACCTGTGTCTGTATACATATTCAGATCTTGTTTTTCAAGTCCAATACTAACATAAACAGTTCAACAGGGCATTTAATTAATTTATGAATTTCTTCACATTAATGTCTTATAGTGCAAAACAAGTTTGTCACATTTATGTATATGTATTTGAAAAGAATAAAATTATCTGAGATTTGTGCTTTTGCTGATATGGGAAATAAGTTTATTTTGTGAGCAAGTATGTACAATATAATCAAGGAAAAAACTGTCTGAACTTTATGTAGATTCATGGATCAAAAATATTATGCCAGTAATAACATAAGAAAGAGTGTGTGTGCGATACACACCCATGTATGTACACACACATAGATACATGTGTGTTGAATTCCTATTAACAGTGATTTCATGATGAAAGCATTTCTGACTACATTTGCTTATGTCTCTGAGCCTCAGATTTTTCTTCTCTAAACTTAAGGATAGTCATAATACTTCCTATTTCTAGGAGATGTCAGAATTAAATGATACAGCATACATGAAAATGTCTAGTTCATAAGGGACATGTAATAAGGGTTATTTACCCTATCTTTTTTCTTGCCTCTATTACTACTTATCATGAAGCTGACCTTATGCTATCTCTTTAGAGAAGCCATAAGTAGACAAAAGCATACCTGCTCTCAAGGACAATTTTGTTAGGAAACCCAATTATTAATAAATGGATCAGAAAACTTCAAAAGAGTGGGTATAATCAAGCATTCACTTACGTGCTTCACATGCTTGTATATAAAGTAGAGGATGAGGGGTGCCTGGGTGGCTCAAAGGGTTAAGCCTCTGTCTTTGGCCCAGGTCTTGATCTCAGGGTCTTGGGATCGAGCCCCACATCGGGCTCTCTGCTCAGCAGGGAGCCTGCTTCCTCCTCTCTCTCTGCCTGCCTCTCTGCCTGCCTCTCTGCCTACTTGTGATCTCTGTCTGTCAAATAAATAAATAAAATCTCTTAAAAAAATAAATAAAGTAGAGGATGAGATTTTTGAAAAGGGCTGGTTGAGGTTTCCCCAAGGTTTATGCCTCTAGACTGTGACCAGCAAGAATTAGAGACAAGATCTTGAACAAGCCAGAAAAATCAGAATCCAGGTCATTGCTACACTGCAGAGGTGCCTTGAATGCCGGAAGTCCACAAGGAACAATGATGGGCCGCAAGGAGACAGAAGGAAGGACTAAGCACATATTGGAGCCAGGCTGTAAGAGCCAGAAGTGAGGAACCAGAAAAGAATACCAACAGGAGACAAATCTTCCATCTGAGCCCAAGCTTTAGGACCCACTCCAGTTCTGAAGCTCACAGAGGCTCACCACCCCCAGGTGCCAAGTGCAAGATAGGTAAGGAGCCCATGCATTCTTCAATAACATGGACAGCAATGTCCTGAACGAGTGGAGCAAGCACTGAACTAGAAGCTAAGTGGCCCAGTGTCCAGCCCCCCTTGTACTTAAGAGCTCTGTAATATTGGGCAAATAAATTCCTTCAATGCCCTCACTTATAAAGGGTTGATGTTTGCTCTGTCTTTCTCAAAGGTCATGCGAGACCCAAAGGAAATAAATATGAAGTAGCATAGGTTGGTGGCCAGGGACACAGACTGCCTGGATTCAAATACCAGACCCACCACTTAAGCAGAATACAATCTTAGCAAGTATAGCTATTTTCATAGTTCTCATCTGGAAAATGGAATAACAAGAAGCCTTTCTGATAGAGCTGCTCTGACTATTAAATGTTACCAGTAATACATGTGAAGTGCTTATAAAAAGCCAGACACATAGTAAACAATAAAAGTAAAGTGAACTATGATTATTAATGAGAACCTGGTTTGTGAATAGGTGATGCGGGAAGCACAGCGAATTTGGCTTTAAAATCAGACAGACTTCATCTCTGATTCAAACTCCACCAGTATGAGCTGGACAATTCGAAGGAAATCAATTAACTCTTCATAAATATTGATTTTTAAAATTTGCACACCAGGCATGATAGTTGACTGTTCAAAGTATTCTTATAAAGATTTTGAAATAGTCTATGTCAAACAAATGGAATATAGTATATTTTCAATGAATGGTAATTATTACATGTATGTAGAGAATGATAGACATATGTAGAAAGTATTGTTATCAGAATTGATATTACCATAAAGTTCTTTCCTAATCAAGAAGTGACTTCCCCAGATGCTAAGACAGAAACATTCTTGAATTGTGAGCAATGTGGACCAGTGCACTTGGGAAAACTGAGAACCTCATTTCAGGCAAACATGAATACTTCTTCTATAGAAAATCTGATCAGAACAGACTGATTCACACAATTCAACCACTCCCAGTGGCTTGCATTTGTTGTGACATTTTGCCCAGCCCTCTCTCCTCTATGGTCCCATGTGTTGGTGACACCAATGAGGAGAACATGAAATGTCCTGGAAGAAATGCCACAGGTAGCCTGAGGACATGAGCTCTGTGCTTTGTGGGCCTCAGACCTCAACAACGCTGCCACCGTCCTTCCCAGAAAGGCTGGAAAGTGGAACGAGGGCCAGCTGGACCCAGCTGCCACAAAGCAGACCAAAGGGTTGCAAATGGGCCAGGAGGAAGGCTGGAAGATGGGCTGTTGAGAATGTGACTGGCGGTGTGCTCTCACAGTGCCCTTCAAAGGGCTGGACTCATTCCAGCTCCAAGTTTGCCAAATACCCCAAGGAGCAAGAAACACACTTCTAAATCCCAGTAGGAAGTCCTGGCTTAGAGAGCCCATAAAGAAGAAAACAGGCCCAGCAATAATTAATTGTCAAGTACTTTATACCTTGACCCCATTTGATTCTCACAACACCTATGCCAAGTTCATAGATAGCCTGTTCCATTATAAACCTTCAACAAATGTTAGCTGCTATTACTACTACTACTATTATTATTATTATTATTGTCATCTTTAATTTTATTTCAAATGAAGAGAATGAGGCTCATGTGAGTGAACTCACTTGCCTATGATACTACAGTCATTAGTGACAAAGCTAGGACCCATACCTAATTGTCTACCTCCGAAGCATATGCATTTTGGTATCAAGGCCTGCAGCCAATATTGCTTATTAACCACCTTCTCTGCACCCTAGGCCATAGTAGGTACGATAGCAAAGAGACAGGAAATATCCACCTCCCCAAAATTCTCCTGTAGTGTTTTTCAAACTATGAACCTAGGCTCTCAGTGGTTCATAAAACCAGTTTGAGGTCATCACAAATACACTTCTAATGATACTAAATAAAATTTAAATAAAGAATACATCTTACATAATTCAACTAAGTATTTAATGATACTGTTGTTATAATCATATATTAAAACATATGTGTGCTATACTAGATCAAAATGTATCTTCAAAATATACAAAATATATCTTCTAAAGATCTCGTCACAAGTGATTGAAAGCCATCAATCTAGTAGGCACGCAAGAAGCAGACAAAGAGGTTTATGTGGTACAATTTCCTGCTTTCTAACTCTTCTCATTAGTCTCTTGGGGATTGTATAGTGCCCTTGCAGTACTCCAAAGCAAAGAAAAGATCATAATGGCCCACACCAAGATAAGGGAAGCATAGGCTAGGACTTCATAGGCGGGACTTCTGATATCTACTGTGAACATCTCCATTATACGGAGTCAAATAACATGATATAAAGTGAATTTTGAATCAAGCTAAGGTAAACCTAGTTATTTCCATTCAACATTTGACTAACATGATTTGAACCCCTCTGGGTACCAGTCATTGTGTTAGCACTGAAATGGGGGAAGGATTCCAAAAACAGATAGACTATTGCCCTGGCCTTATAGAGCTCAGAGTTCCTTCCACAACCATGAACTGAATACCTTCGATGTACTAGGATCTGAGCCAGGAGCTAGAAAGACAGACCCAGGTCAACCTATGTTGGAGCCTAAGGCAAAATGAATTTTAATGTAATTTTTAATAGCTATTTTCTTTTTGGAACAGTAGGATAGTTAAAACATCAACTCACAAAATTATTTTAAGCATTTTATTTATACCCTAAGCTGAATTTATTAAAATCTTACTTCCCCCATTTTATTTTATTTTTTCTTCCCTCATTTTTTTTTAAAGATTTTATTTATTTATTTGACAGAGATCACAAGTAGGCAGAGAGGCAGGCAGAGAGAGAGAGAGAGGAAGAAGCAGGCTCCCTGCTAAGCAGCAGAGAGTCCGATGCGGGGCTCGATCCCAGGACCCCAGGATCATGACCTGAGCCAAAGGCAGAGGCTTTAACCCACTGAGCCATCCAGGTGCCCTTCCCTTATTTTTATTAGAAAAAAAAATTATCAATAACCTTTCAAAATCAATTTCTTTCTTATCTCACTTTCACTTGGAGAGATTTCCATGTTTGACAATTTCTCTTGACCAAGCAATGACCTTAATTAATTCTTAATTAACTTCAAGGTACTTGTTCTGTCTTTATTTACAATTTTGGTATTGTGTTCACCATGGAATGCTTGCATTAACTTTTGTTTTTTTAAGTAGTGTATTAAAATATTATTTATCTTTTTTTTTTAATTGTGTTCTGTTATCCAGCATATAACATTGATTTTTCCCCCTTCCACCAAATTCTGCACTCAGAGTAGTGTCTCACTCAGTTTACCTGACACTAGCGATACATAAATGAAAAAGGATGGAGCCTTTCTTTTTCAGCTTTTATAATCCAAAGGAAAACTCAAGCAAGTAGACACATACAAGCTAATACTTCCTGAGCATTATTGTTCTAATTACTTTACATGTACTAATCATTTAATCCTTCCAGCAATCCCATAAAACAGATATTACTTACCATAAAAAAAAAAAAAAGGAAATTTAGGTACAGGGCAGTTAAGAAATTATTCTGAGGTCACTCAGGGCTAAGAGATAGAGCCTAACTTTGAATCCAGTCAGCCTGGCTCCAAAGCCTAAGCTGTTAACCACTGAGTAGTCGCTAGGTCAAGGCAGGTGATTGTGGCTTTCAACTTAAAGAATCACCTGCTCAGCTGGAGAAACAAAAGTAAACATGATGTCAATGTAGGGCTTTAAACCTAACAGTTAAAAAATAAAACAAAATGGGCGCCTGGGTGGGTTAAGCCTTTGCCTTCAGCTCGGGTCATGATCCCAGGGTCCTGGGATCAAGTCCCGTGTCAGCCTCTTTGCTCACAGGGAGCCTGCTTTCTCCCTTCTCTCTCTGCATGCTTCTCTGTCTACTTGTGATCTCTGTCTGTCAAATAAATAAATAAAATCTTTAAGAAAATAAAATAAAACAATTAATAATATTTTGAAAGCACTAGGTAATCGACCCCCAGATAATTTTATTTCCTTCTCTCAAAAGAATGATCTTCGTTCCCTGAGCCATATGCTTCTCATTCCCAAGGTAGCTAATAGCAACCCTCTACAGATGCGAAATTAATCAGACAGTTTCCTTAGGGTGGCAATATGGTATTGAATCGGCCCTTCCTCCACAGCAGGTAGCCACACCGAATAAACACATGGTACTCATGTTTCTTGCATATTTCATCTAATCAATTCATTCAACAAATATTTATTAAGCACTTATTTTGGGTCAGTTTCAGAATTCACAGTCTCATTTTTAAAGAAAATATAAATTGTCTTTAAACCATCTATCCAGAAGCCTATTTTACTCTGAATTTCTCTGAAGGGATCTCTGAGGAAGAAGCAGAACTAATGCATGAAGCAATATCCTCAAATATAAAACCGTATAACTCGCATCTGTATTATGGTTTATAGGTTACAAAGTGCTTTCATATGCATTATTCCATTTGTTGTTCATCCTCTGGAATGTCTCAGGAAATAAGTAAAATTAAAATAACATGAATTTAGAATACTCTAATTAAAAAAACCTAAAATGGTAAGTAAGCATTAACAATAGATAAACTTTAATTGTTACTCCACTAAGGAAGAGAATTTGGAAAAATAGGTCATATATACTACTTTCCCTGACTAAGAAAGGAAGATAAAATGCTTGAGCCCTGCCAAATACCACTTGTGTGATGTCAGGTTAATTCATTAGGTTCTGTGTTTCAGTTTCCTTACCAATAAAGTGAGTGTTCAATCACATGCCAGTTCATCACAGAGAGTGATTGTGGGGATTGATAATACATCCCTCAAGGAAAGAGAGATGTAAGAGTAAAGATCTTTACATTTCTACAGGCGTAGCACAGTTCCTGCTATGCGGAATGCATCCAACATGTGCATGGATGGATGGATAGATGGATGGATGGGTGGGTGGACGAACAAATAAAGAACTAACTGAGCTGGATTTTTCTGTCATTGGGGCCCATTCAATGAATTTGTACAACCTTCTCATCACATGAAACTAGTTGTGAGTACTAGCCCATTGATGGTATTTTCCCAGGGCCTTTGCACTTGCTGTAACTACTGCCTGGTATGCTTGTCTACCAATTCTTTACCTTCTTTGTTTCTGATCATTCCTGATTAACCCCTAATATTGCCTTCTCAGTCCTATTTTATCAGCCACCCTGCTTTACTATCTTTAGAGCTCTTTGTACCCCGAATATTCTTATAGATCTTTGTCGACGTGTATGTATGTTACCTCTTTGTCCCCTTGAATATAAGCTCCAGTAAGGTAGTGAATTATTGTCTCTTATTCACCGTTGAACCCTCAGTTCATAATATGCTGTGGCACACAAAAGCATATAATAAGTGGCTGTTGGATGAACAAATGAATTAGCCTAGACTACCCTTCCAAGTATCATTCTAACCTAATTATCTTTTTAAAAATTTTCTGGTTATTGGTTCATCTGGTTTTATTCTATTGTTCCCAACATTTTCTTCAGGTCTGTCTCTCTATTTTAGAAACTTTCTTATCAAACTTAACCAATGTGAATCTACTATTCGCTAATTTTCAGAACTCTACAAATAAGAGAATTTCTCTTCTCCTTACCTGTCCCATTAAAGTGTTACTGGTCAGGATTATTGTTATGTTTCCTGTTAAGAGAGGAACTAGAAATAGATGGATGGACGGATGGAAGGATGGACAGATAGGATAGATAGATAAACGAATTATGAATTTAAAAATGTTTAATAAGTTTTAAGGTCATTTTCAGCAGTTAGTATTTGTTACATTCTTTTGTTCTCTCTATAAAGATTTCTCCCACAGATAGAAGATTACTGTTATCCCAGGACCCCAACACTGCTCTTTTACAAAGAATATGCACAATTATGTCTTCAATCACCATTTCAGTCATCTGTAGTATACATACAAGCTGAATCTCCCTGTGTGAATTCAGAAACAATTCACTGATTAAGACAAAAGATTCAAGCCTGAATCTGAAAATCAAAACATCAACATTATAACTAAACAACCTGGATTGGAGAAGGTGATGTAGAGATATTATGGCAATGGGCTTTATTCCAGTTACCTGCTGCTACATAACAACCATCCCAAAATCAGTAATGTAAATGAACAGCAATCATTTATTTTCCTCATGAACCTCCAACTTGGACAGGGCTTAGTGGGGTCAACTTGCCTCTGCTCCATGTGGCGTAAGCTGAGGTGACTTTTCTAAGGCTAGAGGATCCATTTTCATTATGGCTGACACACACAACTGGCAGGTTGGTCCTAGATATTGACTGAGAGCTCAGCTGAAGCTGTCAACTAGGGGTCTTGAAACCTCTCACTATGGGCCTTTCCTTGGGCTGTTTGAACTTCCTTACAACCTAGGGCTGGGTTCCAAGAGAATAAGAAGTACAAGAAGTTCTGGCCAATATAAGAGGCATCCACCACAGATGTTTGTCCTTGTAGAGCTTAGGGAATGAACGGACTGACTAGAGAGGAAGAGGGTTCTGACTCCTATAACCCAATCAGACCTATTGAAACACAAGGAAATTTTTGCTAGGGTTTCTAGGATGGAGAAGAATACTCTCTACTGTGGGACTTGATAGTGTGAAGATGTGAGGCTTACAGCAGCTTCAGATATTTTATCAGCATTAGGAGAAATAACTAAGAAATAAAGCCCCCCCTCCAGGAATCAGAGACAGAGATGATCCTACTAGTATTATTCAACTGAATCCACTCTTGGATTTTACTTACATGTCCCAACAAATTCCCTATTATTTACAAGACACTGAGTTGGGGCTTGATAATGATATGTAAATTCTGTCTTGGAAATTCTCTTCTATCTGGTCCCTCCGTTTCCAGTTACTCTTGTAACGCCTGATTCAGATCTGGGTAAATTTCCCCCCAGGCTTCTCCAGTTGCCTCCCCTTTAGTGAGCTTATCCCAGTGACTCCCACACCCAGTGCATTTCTTATACTCTCCATTCAGCACCTTCCCTAACCAATACCCACATCTTTTCTGACCTGTTCACATCCTTTTATTAATTCCCTATTTCCCACTCTATTAAGGATAAGTGTCTTACTCTTACCTTCTAAGCCTTCCATTCTACCTTCTCAGCTTAAATCCAAGGTACCTTATAATTCATCTAAATTGTATAACTCATTCTCTGAAAAAAAAAATGCTCCTCTTCTTCCTTATTTCTTGATTTTGTTCTTATCATTTCTTCTGCAATATAGATAGCCACCAATTCTTTGATACTCCTTCCATTAAGAGAGGAAGTCTGCCTTGAACATGGACCAGCCTTGGTTACTTGAATGACCAATAAAATGCACCAGAAATGCATTTCTGGGAAATAAATGTTTGGTATTTTCAAGGCAAGGCGATAAGGAACCTTGCAGCTTGTGTGTGGGCTCCTTAGATATATGCTCTCAGAGTCCTTTTCCTTAGAATGCTGTCTCTCAAATCCCAGCCACCATGCTGTCAGGAAGCATCAGCCAACCTTGCAGAGTAGATGCCAGTAGAAATAAATGCCCAGCTGGCCTTCCACTGTTCCAGCCATCCCTGCCGAGATACCAGATGTGTGAGTGAAGCCATATTGGACCTGCTAGACTAGCCCATTCATAAGCTGATACCACCGAGTGACCTCAGTTGGTGCTGCTTGGAGCAAAAGTGTACAGCTAAGGTCTCTTAAATTCCAGATGGATCCAATAGGTATATCAAATGGCTACATTTCAAGCCAGTAAGTTTTGGAGGAAATATGAACATAGCAATACAACCAGAGTACAGCCAAGGTCACCAAAGAAATAACCATAAGAAAAATCCCTCCTGAGAGTTGAAAAAGTTTATGGACAAGAAGTTTTCATTGAAACTAAGTGATACTAGAGAGTTTTAAGGAATATTTGAAGCATGTGATCTCCTTATTTAGCTTGTGATCAATGAATGTATGAAGCTGGCAAAAGAACATCATTGTTATAGAACATTATATGAAAGGCAATAAAATGAGGAAACAGTGTTACTGTGTTAGAAGTCCAGGAATGACTGTGAATGATAATGCCATGAAAAGAGAAACCATCTGCCTACAAAGGATCCCACACCTAACAGCTTGTTTCACAAAATGTAAAAGACAATCAGTATAGTTTATTCTCTGTGATAAATATTTTTAAATTACTTTTCATAAAAAAGATGATTTTTCTCTCTCAGATGCTCCTAAAAAAGAATGAAAAGGCTATTATCTGTTCTTCTAAATTTTTCTCTTTAACCAAACTCTTCCTGCTGCTTATAATTTGCAATTGATTACAGTTTTACACCTCAAAATAGAGGATAATGTTATGATATTTAAAGGGGCCTAGGTTGCATTATCTATTTCCCTTACCATTATAAATGATCAACCAAAAGAAGAAAAAGAAGAAGAAGGAAGAAGAAGAGGAGGAAAAGGAAGGTCATTCAAAGTGGAAATACTTGCTTACAAATAGTACTGCATAATTTTCTGCAGTTTTTCAAACTCTTGTTGAGAAAATAAACCTTGAATGCCTTGAGCTTAAACTTTGAACGACTTGATCATTCCCCATCGTTTTCAGTGCAACACTGCAGAAGTAAAACATGGAAGGCACAAAAGCAATTTCTAGCATAAAGACTGAGTACTAAACAAAAAACTCTAAACATGCTTTGAATACTATTGTAGAAATAAGCTACCATGATCTAAAAACATACACACACACATACCTAAATACATACATACCCATCTCAATATTTATCATTGTTGAAATCTTTTCTTCAATTGATCTAAAAGTCTGCATTCATTCATTCATTCATTCATTCTTACACATATTCATTAAACAAATGTTGATTGTGTACTCACACCAAACCCTGTACTAGATACTGAGTACACCATGATGAATAAGATAGACATTTACCCAATTCTAGATCTTCAAATCTGAGGGGTAGACCTAAATTAAACCTAAATTAGACCTAAATAATTAAGCAAATTTGGGTCATAATTTTTGTCTTTTTTGGGTGTGATTTATAAGAAAAAAAAATTTCACCCGAACTATTTATACATTATAGATAAATAGATAGATAGATAGATAGATAGATAGATAGATCTATATAGAGGGAGAGAGATAGTATCCAGTATAGCATTGGGTATTAAAAGAAGAGCACCAGAACCCAGAACTAGATGATCAAAGAAGGCTTCTTCCTTGGGCAGAACTACAGATTTCTCTTTGTACCATGTAGTCTGGCTTCCTAATAGCAATTCCAGTTCATTTCTTCTTCTTCCCCTTCTGCCTTCACTGAGAGGCTACAAAGGCTACATCTTCAGTCTGGGTCTCCCATGAAGCTAGGGATGGTTATAAGACTCAATTCTAGCCAAAAAGACATTAAGGGTCCTTTGCTAAAGTCCTATGATAAATATTTTCTCTACTTTGTTAAAAGTATGTAGGCACCAGAGGGGAGATCTCCCTCTACTTTGGCCTTCCCTTGTTTGATTACTTTGAATTCAGTTGCTGGAGGAGATCACCATTTTGCAGCTATGAACAAAAATGAAGGAGAATTACATCAGTGGTGGCCTAAAGCCCCGATATTCTTGAACCACTGAGCCAACCATGGACATCTTGCCATGTACAATTATGTCTTAGTTTTTCTAGATTGGCTGTTGTATTACTTAGAGCTGAAAACATTCCTAGCTTCCAGCTTTCTAGGAAAAAAAGTGATAGTAAACTGATCCTCCTGAATTGTGAAAATATCTACCATATGCTTTAAGCAAAGCCAGCATCTTATTATACCTGCCATACAGCATGTACTTCTCCGTATTGTATATTGTCATTTTCTGAGTTCCTTTAATAAGCTACTGTCCTCCAGGGCAGGAATCAGGGCATAGTATTCTTGGTAACTCCAGGCCCTCATGGACTGCCAGGCTATACTCTACTGTAAGTTAGTAGCCGCACAGTAAATAAGTAAATTAAATGAAGGTAGTAGAGATGGCACCACTGTTAGTAGTAGTTGTAGATGCGGTGCTGGGGCAGCCACAAAGAGATTTTGGTAGAAGTGTTCCTGGCAGTGGGGGTGGTGATTCTTTTGGCAGCGGGGGGAAGGGTGGGCTGTCAGAGGATGGGTTAGGTAATGGTGGTGACAGCCGTGCTAGCAATTGTTGGTAATACCGATGGTAGTACTGTAGAGCACGGATCAGAAGGAGGGGTGCTAAGTTATCAGGTAGTGATACCATCTTGATAATGAGGGGAAACTTGGTGATAACCCTGATTTTCAGTCTATGCCACAGTTTAAGGGAGGAAACCGTAGACTTTCGTTCTCCAACAGAGGGCATAGACCTGATGAATTAGACAGCAGAGGCCATTAAAAGAAATGTTGTCAACCTCAGGAAAGATGGCCTCTGGAGGGTCCTTCTAGCAGGTTGCCCAAATGCTTCTTTTTGCCCCAGGACTTATGTTTTTTAAGGAATTGAGCAACAAATATAAAAGAGAGATAAACAGTCACACCCAAAGTGACTTCCAGCTCCTCATTGTCTCATGCAAAGAAAAGAAATTCAAGGAAGAGGGCTCCTTCCAAAGAAAACATCCTGGCACCCAGGCAGCCTGCTCCTAGATCTCCAGTAGCCAGCAAGCTGACTCACATTTGTGAGGCTCCCTGGAGCCAGTGAATTCTAATGAGGACATTCCAGGCAGTCAAGTTACTGGGGCCTGATGGGGTGGGGAAGTGGAGGCTGCCCACACAGGTCACTTTCTAGAAAGCAGGTTCTGAGAATGGCTCTCTGTGCTCTGAGAATGAGATCTCCCTCTTCCAACAGGATATATTCTGCCCATAATATACATAGGCTGAGGGAATTAAAATGCCCTGGGTTTAGTTGGAAGCTTATTGTACTTTTAAGTTCAGAAAAATTAGGTAGTCATCAAGCTTATTTACTCTGCACTGTATTTAAACCACCTCCCTCCCGCCTTTGTTCTGTAAATAACTATTCCCAAATCCAGACTGCTTATCGAACAACAAGCCAATGATTCCGTTAATGATTATAAACCCGAACAATTTAGCACACACCCACATACAAAGGAACCAGATATCACTTGCCTGAAATATCACAATCATACAAAAAAGCAAATTGGGCTATGTGAACACAACAGGCATGTCAGGAGCCCTTGGAGAAGGGGTAGGAGAGGGAGGATTTTTGGTTTTTGAATGAAACCTCACCTAAGTAGTCCCAGTTGATTCTTTCCCACACAAGTTCAAGCCTCTATATCACTGAGGTATTAGATCCGTTCACTTCTTTGTGCTTTGCTCCAAGAATTAGTGGGTCATGTTTTGAGCACATATTCTTAACATAGGTGCTACCGGGGAACAAAGTAAAACAAAAAGCCTCATTCTCTTATTCATCCTTTGAAAGGAAACTCATGGCGGAAACATTTGTATAACATTGTATAACATTCCATTTATATAACAGGAGAGCTAATCAGCTGAAGGAAAGAACGTGCAGCTGAGGAAGGGGGAACCTGTGCGGTTTCTTTTCACAGGGCTGCACCCCTCCCAGCCTAATCAGTTCCTAATGCCCTATCACAGATCCCAGGCCAGCAAGGAAGTGTGAGGGCCCTCACAGGAGGCAGTGAGGTGGAGGGGAAAACAGCAAGAGGGCCAGCCGAAGTCATTCAGCAGGGAGTAGGAAATGGCTCTGCAGAAAGTTTGCAAAGCCTGCACTCCCGAGTTGGGCAGCCTGGGGTCAAATCCTGCCCACTCTTGCGTGGAGCCCCTTACTTGGCTCCTCACTGCCAAGACTATGTGGCCTGGGGCAGGTTGCTGAATGTCTCTGTGAAAAGGGGTTTAAAAACCTACCTTCTGTGCAATTTATATGAAACTGTGTCTGGTACAGAAACCAAGTTCAGTAAAGCTCCTGAGGTCCAGGGGGCTCTCCTCTTGGGTCGTCATTGTGCTTCTAGTTTCAAACTCCTCACCTTTCTCTGGATCTCATCTATTCAGCTTTGATGGAAAAAATACAGGAATGTTCTGAAATGGGAAGTCCCTGGGCACCAGCCATCGTTCAGTCATGAATCCTCAGTATGAAGGAGGCGTCACTTGCTTTGTGGTCATATAAGAGAAAGGAATACAAATGAAGGTCCTTTGAACTTTTCATAGCCTTGGAAGTATCTTGGAAATGTTGAAAAAGACCTTTAATTACCGTCTTCAAGTCACTTGATCAATGCCTAATTTTTCTTGACCCTTTTCAAAGCAGATGATACATTAGACAAGTCTCTGGATGCAGGCAGGTTTTTTGGTTTGTTTGTTTGTTTGTTTGTTTGTTTTAAGATTTATTTATTTATTTTAGACAGAATGGGAGGAGGGGCAGAATCTTCAAGCAGACTCCCTGCTAAGCGCAGAGCCCCATGTGGGGCTCAATCTCATGACCCTGAGATCATGACCTCAGCCAAAACCAAGAGTTGGATGCTTGACCCACTGGGCCACCCAAGCGGCTGCACAGGTGGGGTTTTAATTGCAGATGTTCCACTATGTTCCCTGGGCAACTCACTCTTTCCCTTCAGCAGGCTTGGCACCATTAATGTCAATCTGTTAGTCCTTGCTCTTTTCAAAGAACCAGCGTTTGCTCCTCTTTATCTTTTCTACTGTACTGTTTTCCCACATCATGAATTTCAAGTATTGTATGTGTCAGTACACGTGTTCTCCCTCATGATTTATTTACTTTATGGTTCTTTTTCTTGATTCTTCATTGACATCATTCATTTATTTTCAATAGTAAAATAATTAGCAGTTTAGGTTATCTGTATCTCTCTAACTGTAGATTAACATCCAATAGGTTTTGATAAGAAGAAATTTTCTTTTTATGATTCCTAGATAGGGTTTAATTTTTATTTTTATTTATTCTTTGCTCCCATGCTTATCCTGGAGAGGATTCTATACTTTCCTAGTGGTAAAACTTTAAAAAAAAAATTGATTTGCTTTGTTATTCTCTTTGTTGTACATATGAATTTTTGAACCTTGATTCCTAGGTTTACTAAATTATGGTCAGAGAATGGCAACTTTGAAAATCTCTATTGAGGGAATTTTTTAAGGTATTTTTAAATTGTGACTAAAAACAGGTTAGTTTTTTTTTTAATTGATACTTTGATGTAAGAGAACGATTAATAACCTCTACTATTTGTGGGATCCTTTCATATATTAAACCAAACCCATGTGAATCATTCAAATTGTTTCTATATTTCTGGAATTTTTTGTCAAATTTTGTCAAATTTTTGTTAAATTTTTCTGTCACATCATAAAATAAGCAGCTTATCTGCTTATATTTCCAGGACTTTTTTTTTCTGTTTGAGACAAAAAGGTGTATGACATCTTTGATTTCTCACCTCACTATTGCACAATAAGGCTCTGCTTTAATGCTTTGGACTTTGAATTCATCTTTACCTGACTGACCCTGTCTCGGAGCCTCACTTTACTTATCCGTAAAATGGGACTAATGATGCCTACCTTGCAGCCTTGTTGTAAAATATAAAATGAGAGAAACACTGTGAAGGGCCTGGGAGGTGGTTAACATAAAGCACACATTGACCCATTTTAACTCTCTTCCTTCTCCCCCTGTAAGTTCTCTGTCTCACAGTTGGAAGAAGAAAATCTTAGAAATGGAAAAAGGTCACTTGATTTCCACTTAGGAACCTTTTAGAGACCAGGTCATTAGGATTCTTCTTTGCCAGTAACCCCTGGGCTATGGGTTTGAAAGAAGAGTATAATATCATTCTAGACAGAAGGATGGAAAACTGGTGTTCTGAGCCAGCACGGAAGGGATTCTGTGAAATAATATGGTCATTGTTCTCCACAGTCTTGTTCTAATAGGTCAAGGATGCACTGGTGTATCTGGGGTAGCTATGGATCTTGGGATTTCCCTTTGACCACAAAAGAGATGACGTAGATGTGAAATTCCAGGCCGCTTGCCAATCTTTCGCAATCCATGCTTCCTTTCTTCTCTCCACCGATTTCTTCAGATTCTACCTCCACAGCCTACCTGGCTTAGAGCATCGATGCTTTTCCAAGCCCTCCCCACCCCTTAAACTTCCCAGCAACTCTGACTGTACCCAGGAAGGTGGACTCACTGTTCTGGAAAATGAACTAAAACCATACACAATGCTTATCAATATCCAAGAAATTCCTTTGAGTTGCTTACCCAACACATGAACCTCAGAGTTTTAAATGATACACCCTTGCTCATTAAATATACACTGGGCTGCTTGTTCTCTCTCCTTTTCTTCTCCCGTAAGTGTCTGACAAAATGTTTTCTTTCCCCTGTAACTTTAAATACCTCTACACAGTGACGTCTTTTGAGAAAGAATACATTGCTTAGTACAATAGGCATAACATTTGTTAAATAGTTCAGTCTGCACCTGTGTATAGCACCACCCTGCATTTTCACAAAAAGCCTGAGAGAAGATGATCCTGGATACTTTTCTGAAAATGAAATGGAAGCTCAGAAGATTAACCTACCACAGAGTTCTCACCTGGCAGGTCTAGGAGTCTAACTCTTTTCTGTTAGGTTTTCTTTTTTTCCATGCCACCCTCCCATGAAGCTCCCTTGAATGTTAGGAGGGCCACAAAGTGAATGTGGTGTGTTTTGCCTGAGTTTCCTCTAGTTTAAGTTGGTCAAGGAGTCACATCTCCAGCAGTATGAGAGTGGAGGGAATCCCCTACATCCTCTAACCCCTTTAAGAAAGCTGCTGATGGATTTGGGAAATTTGATGAAGGGAAATCACTAGAATGGAGTTGGGAGGTTCGGTGGGAGGGCAAGGGAGCTCTCAAGCCCAACCACTCTTGGCCAACTGCAAACCCAGCAGGAAGAGATGGATCTTGCTTGTGGAGACTACTGTGCTATCCCAGCATGAGGGAAATGCCTTAACTCCTCACCTGGCAACATCCCAGCCCATGAGGGACAGTCACACCTCAGCCAATGAGAAGCCATTATGCTTCCAACTCCCAGTTGACTCCAATGGACCCTCTGTTTATAATGGCTCCCAATTCCTTCCTTTTTCTCTATGAAAGAACATTCTTCTCCTTTGTTTAGGGGATCCAAGTATGATTCTGACACAGCTTTCTTCTTCTGGACTGCAAATCTCTGCTATTCCCAGACAAACTCATCTTTTGCTTATGAAACAACTGGCAATTTTTTGTTTGTTTCTTTGTTTTGTTTGTTTTTTGTTTTTTTATGGTTTTTTTGAGGTTAATAGTCCCAAATGCTCATCTGGCCCAGAAGGACATTTTGTGCTATTTTGTTTGGTGTAAGGATTGACAGTCGTTGGAGGTAGGGTGCTATGTTTCAGATTCCTATTTTGTAGCAAACTGGTAGGAAGAAATGGGGTAGGAAGTCTCCAAAGATAGCGCTATGTTTTCCTTCCCATCCTATATGCACACTTCACTCACCCATCAAAATATATAATCCATGTCCTGTTCACTTAAACCTGGGTGGCTTAGAGTAGAAATAGTGCTGAACCAGTTCCAGGCCTAATCTTAAAGAAGACAGGCAGCTTCTCCTTTCACTCTTGAAGCCAGCAACCGTATAAAAAAAATTAGATTATGTTGAGACTACCATGCTTTGAGAAAACCCAAACTATCTACATGGAGAGCTGCACAGAAGAGAGGAAGGCCCTGTACATATGAATGAAGATTTCTCAGATTTTCCAATCCAACCTGGGCACCAGCTGAATACAGCCAAATGAGTGACCTTGCTGATAGCATGTAGGGCAGAAGAACCAACCAGCTGATCCCAGGCAATCTGCAGAATCTTAAGGAGTATGAAATCACTTCTGTTTAATTTCTTCAGTTTGGGTATGTTTTATTATCCAACAATGGACAGTCAGATGGATGTTTACTTCAAGAACAAAGGGAAAACTTCCAGTCTCCCATAATAATTCATGAACGGCCAGGTTTTTGCAACTTGTATGAGAATCACCTGGAAACCTCCCTTTACTAGAGATGCTCAGACCTAATATAGATTTCATGTTGTAAATATCAGGTGTGTATATCTCCATGTTTTTCCATTCCCCAAATATCCATAATGTGCAGTCACTGTAATAAACCACAAAATCAAAGATTCATTTACTTTCAGAAGTTCTTTCAAAATACGAATTCCTTCTGGGAGTGTTAGATCAATCAGATGGTCTCAGGATTATATTCCTAACTAGATTGTTTTCCTAAATCCTGGCTAGGATTAGCAAATGTTGAGTATAGTGGAACTAAAGATGGAAAATGCACACAACCCAGCAAGAAGCTGTTGATTGAGGTCTCCAAAACTGTCATCTGAGCAGTCTAGGGCCTGCTTGAGTCTGGTGGGTGCCCAGAAACCAGAAGACAGGCACAGAGAAAGCAGCAGAAAATTCACAATACTGAGTACCTCTATTCTGAGGCAATGTCCTTAAAAATCACCTCAGGGGTTACCTTTGTAATTTGTTATTTAGGAGCCTGAGAGATGATTATGGATGTTACTACAAGGGACAGATATTAACACCTGTGTTCATGCCTAATCGCCCAAGAGGCCAGAATATAGACTTTCCTGATTACTTTTATCTTAATTATATAAATAAAATGTGTCTAAAAAGTCAGTCCCTCAAGACTCAAGGTTCAATACCGAAAGCAGAGCTGAAGGGAGAAGGTCAGTGAGGTGAGGGGGATAAATAATAGGGGAAGCCCCTGAGTCTTTCTTCTTTCTTTCTCTGTCACTTCATGTTTCCCCCAAACCACCCCATCATCTCCCCACAAAGTATCCCAGGCTGATGGTCTCTCCCTGAGGAATTGTGAGTCAGCTTCTCTGAATGTTTTTCATTTTCACTCTTCTTTGGTCCCACTCATTCTGTACCAAGACACACCTGGGGGTTTCATGCCCCTGAAAGAAAGGAAGTGAAAGGGCATGCATTTCCTACAAAGCTCAGCCTTCCTTTCTTGCTGTGAAGAGAAAATAAATCTATAATTCCTGAAACTTCTTTACTTCCTGTGTTGCTGAGTCAGTAAGAAGAGATGTCACGTGAGCTCAGCACCTACTACATACTAATTGACTTACCTATATTGTCATACTGAATCCTCGTGTCCTGTAAGTCTTCTTTCTTGAGATAGATTTTAAGATCTCATTTTACAGGTTAAGACACTGAGGCAAAGAATTCTGAATAACTTAGGAAGTAATGGAGATAGGTTTGGAGCCCTACTTAGACTGACCTAAATCCTATTTTTCTAGTCTACAAAGTACACTTTAAAAAAAAAAAAAAATATATATATATATATATATATATATATTTGTATATATATATTTTTTTTAATCCATTATTTCAAGATGTGGAATGAAGATTTTTCATCAGATCATTTTTGGCACTATACAATCCAACCCAATGACCTGCTCTTCCAAGTGTGGTTCATGGTCTAGCAGCATCAGCCTCACTTGGGAGTAGGTATTATTCAAGAGCGGTTCTTTGATGGGCCTCATGACATGACCTCAGAGCTGTTAGAAATGCAACATCTCAGCTGGCCCCCCCACCCCCAATCTACTGAATTAGTATCTGCATTTTAACATGATCCACAGGTAATTTAGTATGCACATTAAAGTTTGAGAAGCACTGACCTGAATTAAAGTGTTCTAATTATTTGAACTTGGTATGTATATAGAGAATCTATATTGTATATTAGAACCTCAATTCTAAACATAATGCTATTCAAATACTTGAATTCCTAGAACCATCAAATCTCACAACAGGAGGACCTTGCAACCCACCAAGGCCAAATAGGTCATCTCAGGCATCCCAGTAAATTAGTGGCTGAATCAA
Organism: Mustela nivalis; assembly: GCF_964662115.1. Classification (NCBI taxonomy): domain Eukaryota; kingdom Metazoa; phylum Chordata; class Mammalia; order Carnivora; family Mustelidae; genus Mustela; species Mustela nivalis. Next base: position 13,444,823 of record NC_139021.1, on the reverse strand, counting down.
ACCTAAAGTAACTCCTTACCATATGCCCAGTTCCTGTCATTTAGTCAACTGTCACATATGAAGCTCATGTCTGTGTCAGCGATCTTGCTATGTGCTGAGAAGTCAGAGACAGTAAGAACAATCTGTGTCCTCAAAGAACTCATGGTCCATTGGGTGAGACAGATAGACACCTGGATGGGTATCAAACAATATGGCAGTAGAGTAACACAGAAAAGTACAAAGTCTTATAAGACCACCATGCAGAGACACTTGGGGCCCTCCAGAATGCCTGGAGGAAGTGCCACCTTTCCAAACCTATGGACTATACTACTTCATGAGTAATTAAATTACCATTCTATCCCCTTCACCATTCCCCCTGGAATAGGGCCTTTATGCCCTCAAATCTTAACGCTTTCCTTCAAGATTTTTCCTTTCTGCCCTCCGTACTCCACAAATTCTCCTTTCTCTATACATCCACAACTCTTACTTACCAGCAGTTTCCAGACCTGACTACATATTCAAATCATCTGAGGAGGTTTTTTTAAAAAATGCCCCAGAACAGCCCCCCAGTCTACAGAGATGATGTTAGGGTATTCACATGTTTCATGACATCCTATATAATGCCAATGTATAGCAAGGGTCATGGAGACAGCATGTTTCACACTAGTCACTTGACACTTAACCCCGGTACCTTGCATTACAGAGAGATGCAGTGTTTTACAAAATGCTTACATACCAACCATCTCCTTTAGTCCCCATATCAGATGTACCCCCTGTAAAATGACAAATGAAACATGATTACCCCATTTCACAGATAGGAAAACTGAGTCATAGTTAAAGTAGCATGCCCGAGTTGCACAGATTGTGGACCTACACTTTCTGACTTGTCCTATGTTGTTTGAAAACAGATATATACAGGAGCACCTGGGTGGTGAAACATCTGTCTTCTTCAGCTCAGGTTATGATCCCACAGTCATGGGATGGAGCCCCAAGTCAGGCTCCCAGTTCAGCTGGGAGCCTTCTTCTTTGTCTTCTTCTGCCCCTCCCCCTTCTTGTGCATACTCTTTCTCTCCGTCAAATAAAAAGATAAAGATCTTTAAAAAAATAGATATACCTATGTAGTTAGGAAGAAGGAAAGGCCATGCCTTTCTTCCAATGTTCCCCCCACCACACCCACCCTAGAGCTACCACATGGAAGTTCCTCTGGACAGAGCTAACGGGTCTATTCCAACCATCCATCAGACACATGCATCCCTTCAAGGGTTCACAGGTCTCCCTGAGAAAGAGGAACTAGAAGTCAGTGTAAATCAGATGCCATATGACCAGACACACTTGAGAGAACTCTGTGAGAAAAGGGAAGGATGCAAATAGCCTGGGGTATTGGAACTTTCCTCAAAATCAATCAGGAGTCACATTTTGATTATATGGGCAGATAACAGGATCATGAGGACTGAAATGTTCTAGAGTTTCATTTCGTTCCGCCCAGGGGCCACCTGCAATTCTGGCTTACCAGTGCTCATGTGAATGAACCCCTTCTTCCCTGGCCTTGCTTAAAAAGCAAACACGGAAACATTGGTTAAGCTACCTCTCTCTCTTTCTGAAGCGGCCCAGGAAGTAGGACGGACTAAAAGAGGCCTTAGCAAACACTAACTTGGGAAAGAAGGGGTTTGGAGTGGGGAATGGGCAAAAAACCATAGTCCTTTTATTTTATTTTTTTTTTCCCTTTTCTGTGTTGTTGTTACTTAAATGGCTTCACTAGGCTTCCTACATGATCTGCTTTACAAAAACACTCATGTTCTTGGGAATGTGTTCTACGCATATTTCATTGCTCCTTTCCCAGGAAGAATTTCCCAGGCAGAATTGCTCTCAGAAAAGAGCAAGACAGAAGGAATGGCAAGGGACAGGCTGCAGAGGCGGAAGGAGACCCCAAGAAGGGCACGCAGGCCAGCTGACGTCACAGGTCCGCGGGTCAGCGTTTCTGCTGCAACCGTATGGAAAGCATGTTTGAAACCAGCAGAAAACAAATGTCCAAGCATCTCAGGCTGTGGCTTTCCTGGGTCACAGGGAGTCTTGCTGCCATTTCTCCAGCGCGCTCCGTCTGCGGCCCTAATGTGCTAATGCCAGAAGGCACTGGTCTTCATTTTCACAAATAAGCAAACCCTCATAGGCCTTTGGAATCTGATTATATTTGGAACGAAACTCCTCAATATAAGGCCCTTATCTGACACCATGGGACCAACCCCCATCTCCTAAACTAATTTTGGCGACTGGAGAAGGGCTAGCTTCCAGGGCAGTGCCCAGGCCTGTAAACTGGGGCTCCCCAAATATCCTGGGGTCTATTTGTTGCTTGAGGGGGTGGGGGCAGGAGAGGGGACAAGTGTCTTTCTCTTGGTAACACAAATCATTGCTTAACTTTTACCTGGAAAAACTCTCGTCTCCTTGTGTATCATTTTTTTCGCTAAGAGGACAAAGTCCTAGTCTCAGAGAAAAGTTTAATCCCCACGTGTCCCTTCTGTGTCACTAACTGGTGAAGAGGTTATTTTCTGTTTTAGAAAACTGACCCATACCCAGCTTGATTTTTTTTTTTTTTTTAAAGTTAAGGAGTGAGCTCCCTTCCATTCATTCTCCAGAAATTGATTTTTTTAAAGATTTTATTTATTTATTTAACAGAGAGAGAGAGAGAGAGAGAGCACATGAGCAGAGGGGAGGGGCAGAGGGAGAGGGAGAGAGAGAAGCAGGCTCCCTATCAAGCAAGGAGACCTGAGAACCTGACCTGAGCCAAAGACAGACGTTTAATTGACTGAGGCACCCAGGCACCCCCAGAAATTGATTTTCTAATGTGACTACATCCAAAAAGTAACTTGGCCAAAAGGTCAGATGTCTTTCTTTCTCTTACAAAGCTGTCAGCCTAATGGGTAGGATGGGGAGGGCAGAGAGGAGGAACCACCTCTGGGAGAGACGGACCCTGTGGGGCATGCTGGGACAAGGACGGTTTGGCGTTGCCTGCTGGCATTCAAGGGCAAATCTGGAAACAGATTCCTGTTAAGAGGCTATAGAAGAAACACAACCTCAGCCTCCCCTAGGTTTAAAAGCATACCTTTATTTATTTATTTATTTATTTATTTAGATTTTATTTATTTATTTGACAGAAAGAATCAGCAAGAGAGGGAACACAAGCAGGGGGAGTGGGAGGGAGAGAATTAGGCTTTCTGCTGAGCAGGGAACCTGATGCAGGGCTTCATCCCAAGACCCTGGGATCATGATCCCAGCCAAAGGCAGACCTTAATGACTGAGAGTCACCCAGGTGCCCCTAAAAGCATAGCTTTAAAAAAAGGAACTCGAATTTCTTTTTCTTTGAGCTTTCTTGAGCCCATGTTTTACCTGTATTATTATGGACCAAGTTCTTTTTCACTTTTCCTTTCCATGGGTCCCCTGTGCCCTCCTGATGATGGCTGAGCCCAAGGGTGACCATGCCTTCTAGTCCCTGTGGGTTGCAGATGAATTGCAAAGTAGTGGTGAGCAGAAGAATCTGGGGTTTGAAGCACCGCGCAGCGTGCGAAGGCTCGTCCAGAAAGAACAGCAAGTGGTGAGATCCTGCTTGTATTGGGCAGCTGAAAACTTTTGTAGAAAATCCAAGGTGTTCAGGTGCCTGGTCCTCACAAATTCCACAGTCATAAAACCAACAGTAAGTCATCTTCCCTTGAAATATTCCTCCCCATCCTCGGGTCCCTTCTGTTGACAAGAATACCAGGAATTGTTCTGGATTTCTGAAGGGACCTTTCTAAAGATAAGATACAATCAAACCATTTCCCTACTCAGTATTCTGCAAGAGACACTCATGGCCAGAAAGCTCCCCTCCCCAGCTGAGATGTTCAGGATCTGGCCCCTGCCTCCTTGACCATTCTCATCTTCTTAAAAAAAAAAAAAAAAAAAAATCAAACTTACTTTCCTCCCTTTCTCTCTTGGAGCATTTCTGCTTTTACCATGCAATATGATTTGCGTCCCCAAACATGGCAAGCTTTTTCACCCCTAAACACCGCATATGCTCTTTCCCATGCCCATCCCACCACCTCTCCCACAGAGGCCACTCTTTGCCTGGAGAAGTCCTGCTTATCCTTAGGTCAGGATGTTACCTTCCTCAGATTCCTCTAGTCACCCTGAGGGACTCTCTTCCAGGACTAGGGCATAGCTCATTAAAACAATGTTGTGCAGTAATGGAATCAGGAGAAGATCCAGGTGTTATGGGACATGAAGCCTTATGCACATCTAGGGGGTTCTCTTTAAGGGAAAACACAGAAAATATGTATTACAAAGTTGGACACAACTTATTTAGGTTAAAATATCTTCCCATTGCAAATTTTACAAGAACATATGGACCATGTGAGCCTCTTACTAGGACTGTGGGGCACAGGAAATTATCACTGCTCCCAAGAAAGGGGTGCGTTAGAAATTTTCCTCTCATCATAAAGACTCAAAAATCTCAGCCATTTACTGTTAGCTTGTGGCCCAGCAGCTGTTCAAGGAGGGTGTCACTTTCTGGGTTATAATAACCAGTTTCCTATACATAGCTATTGGAAAACTTTTTCTATGAAGAACAAGACGGTGAACATTTTCTGCTTTGCAGGCCATGTGGTCTCCATTACAAGTCTTATTGTATGCAAAAACAGCCATAGACAATATGTGAATAGGCATGGCTATGTTTTAATAAAACTTTATTCACAAAAGCAAGGGACAGTGGGCCGGATTTGGCCCATGGGCTGCAGTTTGCTGACTCTTGCTCCAAACCAAAGACTGGAGATTCAGGAAAAAGTATGGGATGTATATTAACTCAGTGTTATTCTATTTTGGAGAGAAATACATCACATGAAACCAACTTGAGGACCTCTCCTTCTATGCTAGTTGAGTTCTTGCAGTTCAGAAACACAGTAAGTCTGTCAACAACTATTTCTTAAGAGTCTGCTAAGCACCAGACCCTGTGCTCACCCTAGAGAATCAGTGAGAACAAGATCAGTGGGACATCTTTCTGTCCAGTCTGTGAACAGGTATGTGTTCATCGTTCATCATGTGCCAGGTTCTGTGTGAGGGCCACGGAATTCATTACTGAGCAAGATTGATGGTGCATCCATCCCTCCATCAGCCCATTCATCCACCTATCTACTCAACAAGCAGCTAATGAATTTCTCCTAGTACAAGACAAGTTGGCAGAATGCTGTGTAATTTATCAGTAACCAAGCCATGGCTCCTGCCTCCAAGTTGCTTACCGTCTAGGGAGGAGATAAGCCATGTACATTAATATCCAGGGTCTGAGGTACAGAGAGAAATGTGCTACATGAAAAGTACATATGGAGGGCTGTGGGTGCTCAGAGCTAAGCACGATTACTTCCAGCTGGAAGAGATCAGGAAGGCTGACAAGATGACATCCAGTTTCCGGTTAACCCTTTAACGTGACATATGAGCCTGTGCAAAGATTACAAGCAGATTCTGAGAAGACAATACTCTTTTGTACATATTACCACCCCTCAGGTCGCACTGGGACAAGCCTTGCACACACTCTGTGGATTCAGAGTTCCAGGGAATGGCCCTTCTCCCCTCTCACACAAACAACCCTACCTCTCAGTTTGTCTGCTTGTAAGGAATTTCCAAATTTTTAGGCCCTTGAGTTGTGCACCAGAGGGAGTTGTTATTATCCAAAAAATTAATAATAATAATTCTTGCACCTCTATAGTGTTGTTGTATCTACTTTGCAGATGGGGAAGTTGAGGTCAAAGGGGATTAATTAGCTTACTAAGCAACAAAGAAGAGGGAGAAGCAAGCCCAGAACCCATGTCTTTTGAGTCTCAGATGGCTCTCTCTTTGACAAGCTGTTTAGTTGTTAGTTTCCAGATAAATAAGCTAGAGTTCATCTTGACTCCTTCTTTGCTCTTCTTCCATCCAAACCAGCTCCCTGCTTGGCACTTCTTTCTCCACTATATTTCTTGGAGACATGGCTCTGCTTTACCCACTCAGCCACCACACTAGGCTTCATTCACTGGGTCAGCCAACTTTTATCCCCTGCCCCCAGGGAGCTCACAGTCTATTATTTAGGCTTTTAAATTGGCCTTCCCACCTCCTTCCTGCTCCCTTCCAATTTATCAACCAGACAGCATAAATAAGCCCCTCCTTAGTTTGACTTAAGACATATTCACTGATGCTGAAAAAGCATTTGACAAAGTACAGCATCCCTTCCTGATCAAAACTCTTCAAAGTGTAGGGATAGAGGGCACATACCTCAATATCATCAAAGCCATCTATGAAAAACCCACCGCAAATATCATTCTCAATGGAGAAAAACTGAAAGCTTTTCCACTAAGGTCAGGAACACGGCAGGGATGTCCATTATCACCACTGCTATTCAACATAGTACTAGAGGTCCTAGCCTCAGCAATCAGACAACAAAAGGAAATTAAAGGCATCCAAATCGGCAAAGAAGAAGTCAAATTATCACTCTTCGCAGATGATATGATACTATATGTGGAAAACCCAAAAGACTCCACTCCAAAACTGCTAGAACTTATACAGGAATTCAGTAAAGTGTCAGGATATAAAATCAATGCACAGAAATCAGTTGCATTTCTCTACACCAACAGCAAGACAGAAGAAAGAGATATTAAGGAGTCAATCCCATTTACAATTGCATCCAAAACCATAAGATACCTAGGAATAAACCTAACCAAAGAGACACAGAATCTATACTCAGAAAACTATAAAGTACTCATGAAAGAAATTGAGGAAGACACAAAGAAATGGAAAAATGTTCCATGCTCCTGGATTGGAAGAATAAATATTGTGAAAATGTCTATGCTACCTAAAGCAATCTACACATTTAATGCAATTCCTATCAAAGTACCATCCATCTTTTTCAAAGAAATGGAACAAATAATGCTAAAATTTATATGGAACCAGAAAAGACCTCGAGTAGCCAAAGGGATATTGAAAAAGAAAGCCAACGTTGGTGGCATCACAATTCCGGACTTCAAGCTCTATTACAAAGCTGTCATCATCAAGACAGCATGGTACTGGCACCAAAACAGACACATAGATCAATGGAACAGAATAGAGAGCCCAGAAATAGACCCTCAAATCTATGGTCAACTCATCTTCGACAAAGCAGGAAAGAATGTCCAATGGAAAAAAGACAGCCTCTTCAATAAATGGTGCTGGGATAATTGGACAGCCACATGTAGAAAAATGAAATTGGACCATTTCCTTACACCACACACAAAAATAGACTCAAAATGGATGAAGGACCTCAATGTGCGAAAGGAATCCATCAAAATCCTTGAGGAGAACACAGGCAGCAACCTCTTCGACCTCTGCCGCAGCAACATCTTCCTAGGAACAACGCAAAAGGCAAGGGAAGCAAGGGAAAAAATGAACTATTGGGATTTCATCAAGATCAAAAGCTTTTGCACAGCAAAGGAAACAGTTAACAAAATCAAAAGACAACTGACAGAATGGGAGAAGATATTTGCAAACGACATATCAGATAAAGGACTAGTGTCCAGAATCTATAAAGAACTTAGCAAACTCAACACCCAAAGAACAAATAATCCAATCAAGAAATGGGCAGAGGACATGAACAGACATTTCTGCAAAGAAGACATCCAGATGGCCAACAGACACATGAAAAAGTGCTCCATATCACTCGGCATCAGGGAAATACAAATCAAAACCACAATGAGATATCACCTCACACCAGTCAGAATGGCTAAAATCAACAAGTCAGGAAATGACAGATGCTGGCGAGGATGTGGAGAAAGGGGAACCCTCCTACACTGTTGGTGGGAATGCAAGCTGGTGCAGCCACTCTGGAAAACAGCATGGAGGTTCCTCAGAATGTTGAAAATAGAACTGCCCTATGACCCAGCAATTGCACTATTGGGTATTTACCCTAAAGATACAAATGTAGTGATCCAAAGGGGCACATGCACCCGAATGTTTATAGCAGCAATGTCCACAATAGCCAAACTATGGAAAGAACCTAGATGTCCATCCACAGATGAATGGATCAAGAAGATGTGGTATATATACACAATGGAATACTATGCAGCCATCAAAAGAAATGAAATCTTGCCATTTGCGACAACATGGATGGAACTAGAGCGTATCATGCTTAGCGAAATAAGTCAAGCAGAGAAAGACAACTATCATATGATCTCCCTGATATGAGGAAGTGGTGATGCAACATGGAGGCTTAAGTGGGCAGGAGAAGAATAAATGAAACAAGATGGGATTGAGAGGGAGACAAACCATAAGTGACTCTTAATCTCACAAAACAAACTGAGGGTTGCTGGGGGGAGGGGGTTTGGGAGAAGGGGGTGGGATTATGGACATTGGGGAGGGTATGTGCTTTGGTGAGTGCTGTGAAGTGTGTAAACCTGGTGATTCACAGACCTGTACCCCTGGGGATAAAAATATATGTTTATAAAAAATAAAAAGTTAAAAAAAAAAAAAAAGACATATTCACTGATTATCTCCCTTCTACCAGACTCTGTTCTAGGTCCTAAGGAAGGAAAATTACAAATTTATAGATCTCATTGTTTACAAAGCATTTTAGTTAAGTCACAAGCATTTGGGGACAAATAGCAAATCTCACCTGAACAGGCTGCAGGCAATCTGAACAAAAGAAACGTTCCAGAAGCAAGAAGAAAGAAAAGATGGTTTTTTGAAAGAGAATATTGACTCATCAATGAAGAAGGTTTGTGTAGCATTCATCACCCCAGACATTGCAACATCCTCCAGCCAACAACAGGAGAGGAAAGGGAGAAAAAGGATCTCATTCCCAATTCCAGAGTGAGGACAGAGACAGGATAGCTGCAGGAGGACTTAAGACCTAAATGGATAGGGGCTGCCCTGTCTGAGCTCAGGACTTTAAAGCCCTTGATCATCCTCTGTATTCAGAGGCTGCTCCCCAAAGATGGTGGGTTGTGATAATTAAACTTCTTTTTCCAAGAAGGCAAGTTGACCTTTGGGAGAATTTCTAGTAGAAATCATTTCATGATCAGAAATATCTATAAATACGTGTGTCCTGAATGAGAAATGTCTGTTGTGATTTTCTCCCTAACGAGTCCATTTGTCCTAAGAGAACAGTTTGGCAGAGAGTGGCATTGAGGGAAGACAAGTGGCTAGTGAGGTGAGAAGCTCCACTGGGAAAGGACCTTATGGTGCTGGAATTTAGAGGTTGGGAAGAAACAGAGAGCATAGACAGAAGGCATTGCAGAAGAGGAGAGTATACACAATATGATTTTAGGTCACAGAGCTGATTTTTGGTAGAAAGTATGTTGAGAAAAATAGAAATCAATGTTACCAAGTTTGAACTTTATCTTCCTAAAAACAGTGCTTCTGTGGGCAGAGTTCGTATGCAGGAGTAATGAATCATAGCGACGCCCGCTGTGTCACCCCTTGGGAAAATATCTCTGCCTACACTGAGGTTTCCACAGATTCTCTTTTGACATTCAGAGAAAAAAGAAGAGGAGAGGGAAATACCCTTCCCCTCCATTATTCTCTCAGGCCAAAAACCCACTTTGGAGACCACAGTGGATGACATACACATTCATGCAAATTCTGTGCTTACTTTCGTGCTCTGTTTCTTCACCAACTATGCAACTAAGCAAAATGGAACAAGAAATAGTGTCTTGGGAGAAATAAAATTGCTGGATTAGATACAGGCCACCTTTACATAAAGAAAAAAAAGTGAAATTGTGGCACTGCTGAAAAGAGTCTCGGAAGTTATCGTAGGATTTTGTGTGAGACTGAGAGCTGGTTAAGGGGAGGATGCCTGACTTTGAATATCTTTGCTAATCAGTAAGTTCTAGAATTAAAGGGAAAAATCTAGGGCAGCACGGAAGCTGGTAAAATGCAGCTCTGGGCCAGCAACCTGTTTTTGTTTTGTTTTGTTTTGTTTTGTTTGCTGGCCATTAAATTCAGATTGGTTTTTGTATTTTTAAAGGGTTACATTTTCAGTAGTTATGTAAGTACCTACCAAATAGCCTCAATTTTGCCTGTTGGGCCACAGAATCAAAAATATTTGCTATCTGGGCCTTTCAGTGTTTGCCAACCCCTGGTGTATTGGGTAAGTATATATAAGCTTCAGGGTCAAAGAGATCTGGATTTGAATTCTACTCAGACATGTCATTCGTTCATTTGACCCATACTTATCAAATATTTATTATTTTTCTTTCTTGCCTCCCAAGAGGCCATCCACTCCTGATTTCCTTCTTTGTAGCTCATGACTTCCTCACTATCTTCTAATCTTCCTGGCCTCTTAACACTGGGTCCAGGACTCAGACCTTCCCTTTCTCGTCCGTCTTCACCACACATTTGGATTCATCTCTTTCCCATTGCATTAACTATGTACTGATGACTTCCAAGCTTAATATTTCTAGTCCCCAAACTCCACAGTCATAAATGTAAGTGTCTTCTTTATATCTCCCTTTGACATTTAGTGAATATCTCAGACTTAACCACATGCAAAACTGAGCTCCGGACCTTCATTCCCAAACCTGTTCTTCCTACAGTTTTCCTCCTCTTAGTACATGGTTACTCCATTCTCCTAGTTATGTCACATGAGGCAAATCACTTAACCCTTCCGAATTTCAGTTTATTTATAAAGTGAACATCGCACCCATCTCAAACTCAGTGTGAAGATCAAATGGGATAATATGATGTAAGTGCTTCTCAGGATACCTGCCACAGTTAGCACTCCAGTAACAGTGATTTAAGCATAACTTTGCAATTCTCTCATCCTAGTCTCTTAGTTCTATCTTTCCTTTCTTACTTTTTTAGAACTCAATTATCTTATCCCAAGATTATGACAAAAGTTTTTTTAATGGGTAGTCTTGTCTTTTTTTTTTTTTTAAGATTTTATTTGTTTATTTATTTGACAGACAGAGATCACAAGTAGGCAGAGAGGCAGGCAGAAAGAGGGGGGGAAGCAGGCTCCCCGCCAAGCAGAGAGCCCGATGCAGGGCTCAATCCCAGCAGCCTGAGATCATGACCAGAGCCTAAGGCAGAGGCTTTAACCCACTGAGCCACCCAGACCCCCTTAAGATAGCCTTGTCTTAATAGTAAAGTAGTCATCATAGATAATATAATTATCTCCATTTAAAGATAAAGAAAATGTAAATCATCCAAGTATGACTTAGGTCCCACAGCTTAGCAAGCACCAAAGTAGCATTTAAACCCAAGCCAAGCGAAAAGCCAGTGCTCTTTATTCTCTAGTATTTAATAGGCTCATCCTCTGGAAGGCAGCATTTATCCTGCTTACTACGAGGTGAAGAGCAGAACCTAGGAGGTATGGTATGATAATCAAAGAGGGCAACTGAAGCATGGAAAACAGGAGAAGGCATTCTTAAAGTGGGTTGATATGTCACAACCCTCTGGATTTTTATGCAGATTCCCGAGCCTTGCCCTAGAGCAACTCTATGAAAAATTCCGTGGACAGGACTCAGGAATGTACACTTTTTAAAATATTTTGTTTATGTATTTGAGAAAGAGGGAAAGAGCAGGGGACAGAGCAGAGGGAGATGGACAAGCAGACTTGCTTTTGAGCTGAGAGCCCAAAGCAGGGCTCGATCCCAGGGCCCTGAGATCATAACCTCAGCTGAAGTCAGACTCTAAACCTGCTGAGTCACCCAGGTGCCCCTGGAAAACATATATTTAAAAAAGGCTCCAAAGGCAGTTTTGAACAGTCAGATTTGAGTTACCCTTGCTCTAGAACTCTGGCAGATTTCATAATATTTAGAGCCAATAAGTATGATCTCGTAACCTAAAACTCCAAAGGGGCAGTCAGAATTCAGACACTCCAGTACATAAAGGGGCAAATATCATGAAAAAAGAATTCATAAAAGAGGAAAAAAAGGAGCTAATAGAAATATTTTAAGATATCAGACCTATCATAGTTGAATGAGTGTCAACTTTTAAGAATGAATGGTGTGCCATTTTTTGTACCTATCAAATTAGTTAGCTTTTTTTTTTAAAGATTTTATTTATTTATTTGACAGAGAGAGATCACAAGTAGGCAGAGAGAGAGGAGGAAGCAGGCTCCCTGCTGAGCAGAGAGCCCGATGCGGGACTCGATCCCAGGACCCTGAGATCATGACCTGAGCCGAAGGCAGCGGCTTAACCCACTGAGCCACCCAGGTGCCCTAGTTACCTTTTTTTAATGCAAGTGAGGATGTGATGAGATGAACATTTTTCTAAGCTAATGGGAAAATAAATATTGGCATTACTACTTTAAAAGGCAATACAGTAGCATTATCAAATTGCTGGAAGTCATCTTTAATTCAGAAATTCTTCTCATATGAATTTATATCCAATGAAATAATCCAAAAAGAATGTAAGATATATTTTACATATAAAATATATTTATAACAGTCTCATTTGCAAAAGCAAAATAAATGAAAATAAGCCCAAATGTTCAACAATAGAAAAAATGAATTATTCAGCATCATTCTATTATCACACAGTTATCAAATCTTTCAGAATATCATATATTATTTTATTTTACTCAAATATAAAAATATATAGGCCAGAAAAGAAGTTGAATGTCCTTAAACAGTGTTAACAACAGAGTCTGTGAGTAGGACATCATATTATTCTCTCCATCTCATTAGGCTAAAGCAAAAATTACACTAATTCCAAAACTCAGATTATTCTGCTCTTCTTCTTAGAAGGCTTACCCAGGTTTCTACACTAGGAAAACATTTTTATTTTAAGAACTAATGTAGCTTCTTTGTCTCTTACTCGAGTTGTGCCCCATTTGCCCATTTTATTTACTAGCATAGATTACTTTTACCTTAGCACTTACTTGCTATTCAGAAATTCTTTGTTGGTGCCATTACGGCTCCTAGTAGACTATGAGATGCTTGAGAGTAAGTTTTGGGAGTCCCAGATGCCCAAAAGGGCTTATTAATGGACTCTATGGATGACAGAGAAAGCCCAAAGTGAAACTCACATTGAGTGTCTGTGATTCCATCAAAAAGAATGTTGTCAAAGACTTTTGGTTTCTGCTTAGGGTATGAAAAGTGGGAGAGTGTGGCATTACCATGGGGTCTGCAAACACAATGCCAGACAATCTGCAAATTCATAAAATTTTTTGAATCAATCTGAGTACTGAGGTCATAGGACAAACAACTTACCCTAAATCAAAAGAAAGATACATGCCTTCAAGAAACACCAAGTTCGAACACTTACCTAAGGCAGATGCCATGAAGAGCCATAAAGTCTATTCATAAGAATTCAACTAAAATTTTTAATACATTGATGAAAGCCACACAGGGGTAATATAAGATTATAGAACCCCTGGCCATGGGAATTTCCACCCACTCACTGGCTTTTCTCAACAGACAACAGACCTCAGTGGGTACTCAGAAGAATGACTGGAGGCAAGGTGTGAAACCTAAGGGACTCTCCCTCATGACATAGGTCTCAGAGAGTGGGCCTGCAGCCACCGTGGGAAAGGCATGAGCCCTCCCTGGATCCTTCTACACTTCCTACTCAAGAAAAGCATTAAGTTTATAGGTAAGGAGCAACAAATAATGCTGGTCCTGGACAGTAGTGAAAACCCACCATAACTGGGAAAAGAAAGCAGACAAAAAGTATTAAAGTATTAAAGGATGGCTTGAAGACCATACCCAGATTTTGTAAGTAGGAGAATAGCTTCCCAGCTTTTAAAGTTAGAGAACCATTATTCAATTAATCCATGTAGAGAAGCATAAAATGCACAACAGATGAAAAGAGAGCAAGTATGGACAAAAACCCTATTGATGTATCCTCAAACTTTACAGGGAGCCTAAGGTACCACTAGGAGATATCTAGGGCTTCACTACACATGCTTTTGAATTACCGGATGATGGGGTCTGACTATGATGTGACCACTAATACTTTTTTTTTAATTTAAATTTAATTTAATGAACATATACTGTATTCTTAGTTTCAGAGGTAGAATTTAGTGATTCATCAGTTGTATACAATACCCAGTGCTTATCACATCACATGCCCCCCTTAGTACCCACCACCCAATTGCCCCATTCCCCAACAACCTTCCCTCCAGTAACCCTCAGCTTGTTTCCTAGAGTTAAGACTTTCTCGTGTATTGTCTCCCTCTCTGATTTCTTCCCATTCAGTTTTCCCTCCCTTCCCCTATGATACTCTACTCTTTTTTTTATATTCCATACATGAGTGAAACTATATAATTGCCTTTTTCTGATTGACTTATTTCACTCAACATAACATCCTCCATTTCCATCCATATTGATGTAAATAGTAAGATTTCATCCTTTTGATGGCTGAGTAATATTCCATTGTAACACAGAAGTCCATTGACAGATGAATGGATAAAGAAGACTGTAAGCTTTGTAAATTCTAGAGAGGGATTTGGCCACAGACAGGCTTACTCCAGAGCACACCCTGACTTATAGAACAAGAACTATGGAAGTTTTAAGGGTGAAGGCCATGGCAGCTGAACTGCTGAATTCTACAACTGGCACTAATGATGTACTATATGTTAACTAACTGAATTTAATTTAAAAAAAAAGGAAAAGAAGAAAAAAAACCTTAAAATCTTGGGCAAAGCCCATAACTGTTTTGTTTGTTTGTTTGTTTGTTTGTTTGATTTTTTTAAGATTTTATTTCTCATTTGACAGAGAAAGGCACAGTGAGAGAGGGAACACAAGCAGAAGGTGTGGGAGAGAGAGAAGCAGACTTCCGCCCAAGCAGGGAATCTGATGTGGTGCTCAATCCCAGGGTCCTGGGATCATGGCCTGAGCTGAAGGCAAACACTTAATGAATGAGCCACCCAGGAGCCCCCCCCCTCTTTTTTTTTTTTTTTTTTTTTTTTTTTTTTTTTGCTTTTAAAAGCAATCTCTATACCCAACATGGGGCTCAAACTCACAACCCTGAAATCAAGAGTTGCATGCTCTACCAACTGAGCCAGCTGGGCACCCCAGGGCAGATTCTATAACTTTTCAAGTTTCAGACTCTCTGTATCTTTATCTGGAAAATGGGGATACTAATAGCAAATAGCATCTACCACAAAAGTTTTTTTCAATAATGAAGAAAGGAGTGAATGTATATGAAGCATTTAGAACAGTATCTGACCCATAGTAAACAAGTAATAAATGCTAGCTATTATTTTTCCTAGACATCAGCGGGTTTTGGGAATGCAAACAGCAAGAGCTTTGGACCTACGTTCACTTGATGGTACTTCACATTGAGCACTGCCAGTTAGTAGCTCTCTAATCATAGGCAACTTACAGCAAGCTTTTCACTTTTGTTGTCTTTATTATGTATTCCACTTTCATTGATTAAATTACTACCATGTGTTAGGCATTCTTCCTGTTTCTTTTTGTACAAAATTGGTATGGAGGATTAACAATTACAAAACTAAAGGATGTAAATAAATCATTTAGTAAATCCAAGGATGCCAAAGAAATAAATATTTCCTAATTTCTCTCTGGATCCAAGGTCTGAAAGTGCCCTTTCAGAATATTTTCTGTGTGTTTATATCCCTTAACTTTATAACAACCTGGAACATAATTAACACCAGTAAGTACTTGCTATAAAAGTGTAGTGGTCATACAAATTGTGATAATAGCCCAAAGACGGAATTGTGATGTTCTCTGTGGGGCCCAATAAGTTGTGGGAACATCCATTCATAGCAAATCAGAAATAGGGCTCTTTGATGTATATTGTTGTTCTTTACATCTCAAAATTTAGCACCATATCAGCATTTTTCCATCTATTACATTTATTACCATCCATTCATTTGGTTATGTACCCACTAACAGGAAAGTCAAAGCAGGCTTTAAAAAAAAATGATAAGGGAGAACAACTATAAATTGAAAAGAATTCTGTTTTGTTTATTCTCTTTTCTGTGACCTGGAGAAAAATCATAGTGATTAATATAGCCAAGGACCACTCAAAGAGTCTTTTCAAATAAGGTGTTCTATAAGAATGGAGTTTTAGAATCACTGTTGGATGCATATAAATCAAGCAATTTCTAGGATTCAGTTGGCAACAATGAGTGTTTCTCATTTGTGAAATCACAGGGTTGAAGCCAAAAAAAAAAAAAGATTATGCTTTCTGTAGCCATCAGCCCCTCACCCCCGCCACACACACACACACACACACACACACACACACACACACACACACACACACACACTTTTAAAGTAACTATTTCTTATGCTTTAGGTCTCTTGTTCTCCAGGCAATCTATTTGCTCAGTCCCCACTACCTGATCCTTTTTTATTATTTAATCCCTTGAAAGGCTTGAAATGCAAACCTCTATTTCTCATGAAGTTCTTCTACTTTCAAGCCTTATGGGAAAAAAATGCACCTTATACAATATTACCTTGAATTATTTGGGATATCTTATTATATTTCTTTTTTTTTTCTTATTATATTTCTTATCCTAATTCGTTTATGTGTGCAAATCATTGAGGGTTTCTTTTTCTTTTTTTTTAATTTATTTTTTATTTTCAGCATAACAGTATTCATTATTTTTGCAATATTTTAATAGGGCAATAATCTTTAAGAGGCATATTAAGGGACCAGGCGTTCCCCAGAAGTCCCATGTGCTCCCTCTCCTATGTGGCAATTTAAAACATGCTATTCTTTCTACTTGTCATGTCCTATCTTACCTCAACTGGCTGGTGAACCTCTCTCATCCCTCACAACTTGGTTCAAGTATCAGATCTCTTGTGTTTTTGTTTTTTGTTTTTTCTTCTTCACATCTTTTGATGACCTCTCTGGATGTTTGACCAGATATGACCTCTGTGATGGGCAGAGTAACAAGCCTCCCAGGATAGTCCCATCTTAAACCCAAGAACCTATGAATATGTTAACTTACATGACACAAGGCAGTTTCAGAGGTGATGAAATGATGAATCTTGAGATGGGGAGGGTATCCTCTATTATCCAAGTGAGCTAAAGGCAATTCCTATGCTTTGTAAAGGACAGAGAAAGGGAAGAGAGAGTCAGAGATGATGGGATGAGTTAGAATGAGGCAGTGAAGATGGAGGAAGGGATCACACCAGGGGTCAATGACCGTAGGCAGCTTCTAGAAGCTAGAAAAGCCAAAGAAACACATTCTCGCCTAGAGCCTCCAGAGGAACACAGCGCTGCCAGCCCCTTGATTTTAGCCTTGTGAGAGTCATTACAGATTTCTGATCTCAAGAACTACACATAATAAATTTGTGCTGTCTTAAGCCAAGTTTGTGATAATTTGTTATAGCACCATTAGAAAACTAACACAGCTTCCAAGAAACTGATTGTCTTGGGGAACGAAGACTTCCATGTGAGGATTTTTCCTCTTGCTCTATTGTCAATTTTCCTATAACTATTAGTTCTATAAGCCTTAGTAAATTAATGATGGTTAACAAATTAATAAATGCATGGATGATTCACTGAACATTTCTTGCAAGCATTTAATTAAAAATAAGATGGTGCTCTAGACAGAGCTACTGATTTAGGTCAGAAGCCAGAGTTAGTTTTAGCTCTTCCACCCAGATGAAAGTAAATTACTTCACTTCTCTGAATTTCAGCTACCTTACCTGAGAAAATAAACCCAAGATACATACATATTTTTTGACCCCCATGCTAACTTTCAGCCATACGATTATGTGACCATATGCCAGGAAATTTTTGGAAGACGTGCCTGAACTGGGTCGGGGGTTGGACTGATGACCTTACAGGTCTCATCCAGCTCAAAGATTCTATGACACAGACACAGCAGGACACATCTTGTGTAGAAAGTAACTCTAAGACAACTGATTTTTCAGAGCCTCCTGCAGGGAGGGGAAGTCCTCTGAGAGCAAACAAAGGCACCAGTAGCTTTGGGTCAAACCCTGCTTCTGATTCAGGCCAAAGGCAACTTGAATACCACAAAGAACATCAAAGGACAGAATCTGGCCCTGGAACAAGAAGACGGATGGAGGGGAAGTCATGATCTGCAGTAAAACAAATAAATAACCTTTAAAATCACATCTGCAGACGGTCTAACGTTTTTAAATGCTTTCCAATAAGCTTCTCTGGTAGTTTGCCACAAAGCCTGTCCAAGAGGATTTACAACAGATGGAGGCAGGGAATTGCAACCCAGCCCTGATGCTGCTACTAACCATCTGGGTGACCTTGGGCACATCATTTCACCCCTGTGGCCTATACGTTTCTCATTTCAAAGACAGGGGACAGAATTAAATGACTTCTGACCTCCATTTTAGCTTCAGAATCTTACCACCTCAGCCCAAGCCCTGATCATGGATTCTCAAAAGCATAGTGATTAGTTTTATGCTAAAAAGCAAACATTTACAGGATTCTGCAAAAGAACCCAAATTTAAATTTTAAAACCAAGCCTTGGGAGAAGGAAGGGTAAGGAAGGAAGAAAGAGGAAAACAGGAAATGTTACAAAAGCTGATATGTTTTCTCCTTAAACCATTTCCTCATTGTTTCCCCCTGTTGATACATCTTCTCAAAAACATCCATAACCAAGGTCCTTGTAAATGACCCCACTCTAGCTAAAGATGTACAAGTCAGGCTTAGATCTGTTGCTATCTTTCTGTGCTTAGGCAGAGCTGCAGGCATGAAACCCAAACTTTAAGATAATGTTTAGGACAGTTAATCCCCTTTTGTCCTCAGCTTTCCAGTATAGAGACCCAGTAAGATGGAACATTGAGCTATCTCCCAGAGTCCCCATTTTAGGGCAGGTCTTGAAATAGTTTATGATGTAACTGTTTCCTATAAGCCAAAGTGGTGAGAACAAGAACTTTTAGTTTTTTTGAGGAAAAACCCAAAAGAAAATCAACAAGGAGGAAGGGTTTACATTTACCAGAAGTTAAAAGGGGTTCTGAGTTTGAACTTCAACAAGTTTAAAATTTTGCCAAGATCTATCTTCCACCTGCTCCCCAGTCACTATAGAAATACAGGGATAACTATGTCCATGAGATTCTTTTGAGTTTCTAGACCCTGGCATGTATTTGCCAGGGAAGAATGGAAGAGAATTATAAAGACAATAAAGTGTACTCAAAGAGCTAACTATAAATAATTCCATCTATTCGCAGAATATATTAAAGCAGTGTTTTCCAGAGTATGGTATACACATACGGCAGTATACAATATAAAAACAATTTAAAGCAAGACATGTATGTGATACATGATACATTGACTATTCTTACCACTTGCTCATGGGAATCCCTATTCTTAGAGTCCCGTCCCAAGAAGAGAGTCTGTGAAACTTAATGTAATGAAGACACATATTCTATCACCTCAGTGATCTGCCCACTTCCAGATGGGTCCCCTTGCTTACCTGCTGCAGTGTTACCCTGGCAACTCCCATCCCTCAAGTCCTATTCAACATCCCTCACCACCTTTCATCAGCATCCTTTCCCTTAACTTTCTCAATAATCTTGTGTCCCCAACCAACCTTATGTTTCCTCAAGTACCCCCAGTCCCTCAACCCTGATCCTTATATGACCTCTTTAAACCAAACCTTTCTCTAACTCCCCACTCTTCTTTCTCAGTCCCAGCCTCTCCCTACCAATAGAGCCATTACCCTACCAGTACCTTATCTTACCATTCACTTTAAGTCACTGACACCACAGTTCTCTCCTTCTCCCTACCTCAATCCTCCCTTACAGGTTAGGTTTCTCTTTCAGGAGATAAACCCAATGCTTCAGGTTTTCTTCTTTTTTACTCATTCTATCTGCCTATTTTTTGACCCAACACCCTGGAAAACTCATGCCCAAGCCTGAGACTCACACTTGTCTGCTCTTCCCTAGCATACACATTGAACAACTCTCACTTTCTGAGCTGAGATTCTTCCCAGATTTCCCTGTCTTTATTTCCCTTCCATTAATTCCCCTTTATAGATAAATTAATTTATATTTTTAAAGTAAGTTTTCTTAAAGAAAAAAATGCTAGATATTAAGTAATAATGCACAATAATATAGGTATGTCTCAAAGTTTGATGATTATAAATGAATGACAGACTGACAAAGACTACTGTAGAATTTCAGAATATTTTCTCACATTTTTTTTCATTTGTCCTTGTGACATCCAGTAACAGCAGGGAGGATATGAGCAATTAACCCACTGTTGAGATGAGGAAACAAAGATGGAGAATGGTTGGAAAAATCACCCAAGGTCAACAACAAGTAGCTAGTAGATCCAGGAGTAAAATGAAAGCCCACTGACTTCAGGTTCCCTGCTCTTTACACTTCCTGATGGTGACACTCTTCCCTTACATATACACTTAAATATGAATCCTTCTTAATTCAAGATGCACAATGGAGACCTTAGGAGAGGGTATTTGCCAGGAGTAAAATGAAGAAGAATTTTAAAAAATTTATCTCAGGTACTTTGAATGTATGTCAAATTAAGAAAAAGTATGATCTATAGCCAAGGAAAAGACAACAAATCACTTGGAATATAAATAAGGTTCCCTTACAGAAAGTGGCAGAAATATGGAACAGAAATATAACTCGAGGAAAATGATGTAAGACTCCTGCATTTTCAAATATCAGATGTTTGAAAAGAGAAGTTGCTAAAAGATGGGTAATACAGATTGTGAGTGGAGTCAGTTTCCAGGAATATCATGGTCACACATAGGGCTCCAATACATACTAAGACAGCAAGGTGGTGGGGAGAAGGGAATGGGGTGAGCCAGGCATTGAATGAGCTTTAACCACTGCCTCAGCAGTAGATTTGGACCCAAAGAGGATGGGCATATACAGATGTCCTTGGGCAAAACTTGGCGTTAAGCCTGAACTTTATGGAATGTCTTCTTGCATCATGATGAAGAGTACAGGTGATGTAAGCAGAACTGACTCAGGCTTAAATCTCAGCACTCCTACCTGCTTTCCAGGTGTATTAGTGATGTGTCTAACATCCTTGTGTCTCCTTTCTTCATCTTTAAAAAGGTGGCAAGAACAGTACCTGTTTTCTAGAACTGGTGCAAGAACAGGGTGAGACAATTCTTCTAAGAATATTACAACAGAAAAAGTCCAGTTACTTGCAACAGAGGAATAAAACAATCATCTAAAAAGGATAAATAATTAGAATGAAATTGGGCTTAAGAACAACATTCAAGACTGCAAGTCGATGGATAATAAAACCCTCAAACACCCAGGCATATATGGCTTCAACCTAGAATACCACAACCCTCTAAATTATCAGTCAAGTGTATGAGGAGATAAAGATATTTTTAGTCATTCAAGGTCCCAAAATATTGCCTACCAAACAGCTTTCCTCAGAAAGCTGTTGGAACCCATACTCCGTCAAAGTAAGGGAATCAGACAGGGAAAAGATCCAGGAAACAGGAGATCAAACTTAGCAGAAAAAAAGAAGGTAATTCCAAGATGTTGCTAAAGACAAGCTCCAAGGTCACTGTGGTGCACCCAGTGTGGAGAGCAACAAAATGAGACAGAAATAAGAAAAAAAGGACTACAGGAGGATGCTTCCAAGGGAGAAAAAAAAAAAAAAAAAAAAAAAAAAACGACAGATTACTGACAATAATATGCAGAGTTTTGCCACCTGGAAGAGAGTTTGTAGATGCATTTGTGACAGTTACATGGAATAAATGAAAAAAGTAGGGCAATTTTTTTATCTCCTGAAACACATACCAAAATGGAAAAAAGAAAGTGAAAATATTATAAAACACACTATGTGGCTCAGCAATGAGGAATATATCATATATACAAATTTAAACACTGAATATTGATATAGCAGAAGCAGGGAGAGGAGAAGTGTTTAGGATTTTGGTATGGAAGAGACCTAATTCCTTATCTTCCAAATAGGAAGACAAAGACACATATCCAAAAATGTAAAACCAAGCAATTATAATATGAACATGGTATAAGAAAATGAGATAAAGAGTAGAAAAACTGGTCAGATCATTCTAAAAATAGTGGCCTGTGAGTTTTATAATAAACTTTATAATACTATATGAATTTTTAAATTCTATACATGCATTGTTTAAATTTTTTAAAGAAAATGAAAAATAGCAAACAGAGTTTCTGGCATAGAGATAATAGTCCCTAAATATTAGCTATTATTACTGTTAACATTTTTCAGGAGATAAGTCCCAGTATTAGCTGGGTATTGTCAGGCGAACTGGTAATCCAGAATCTAGTATTTGCCCGGCTTTAGTGGTAAACTCTCAGAAGACAGAGACCATGCCTCTCATCCTTTATGGTTTACCACTGTTCCCTACCCTGCTTCAATATAGCAGAGAGCTGGTACAAATAGATATAATCAAAATATAGTCATGGAATGAATGAACAAAAGGACGAATGAATGAGAAATATAATATTCAGTTGCTAACATAGGGTTCACTCAGTCTACAGGTTCAGAAAATAAAGTTGGATACATTTAAAGTGTTGATTCTGACTAGATCTTAATTCACTCATTTATGGACCAAGCACAAGAGTCAATGACAATTTTAATTCTCTTAGTTGACATTAATTTTAATGAGCATTGTAGTTCATGTATTATGTCTCAACAACTTGTCTTCATTACCTTCCCAACCCTTACAATCTTGAATTTCCAAGAAGTTCTTTTATAGAGACCTGGAATGGGGCAGTGACAAAGAAAGGTGGACAGGAAGAAATATATATAACGTATTCAAAACTACCTAAAAAGAAAAATGAAAACAATTTCACCTCTCAGAAATATGATAAACAGGGCCTGTAACATTTCCCAGGAACAACCTCCAAGGGAAAAGGACACTAGGGCATTCTCAATCCACCATGTGCTGTACCATGCCACATCACAGGCTGACAAATATGACATCCCGGAGCTCTCAGTGCCTGCAGAAGTCATAAAGACACCAGGTGGGAGCTTTGGCATGAACTAGCTTTCTAAAGCATGCATCTTATAAAAATGAGGGTTTAATTCATATGTTAGATACTTTCTGTCTTCCTTTTGAGATCTACTCGCCACACATTTTTCAACGCGCTAACCTGGCCAATAAGGATGCAAACTCTTCACCATCTGGTTTCTGGTTGTGAGATGCAAGAGGTCAGGGACAGAGGAAGTATGCTCAGGCTGCTGATTCCCAGCCTGCACCCCACACACCCACTTCTCTCTGCTCCATTGGCTCTATTCCTTTACTGAAGCAGACTTCTCTATTGAAATCTTCTTTCTGGATGCAGGTAATTTCTCCTTCCCCTTGCTCTTCAGACACAAAGGTCTTGGCAGCTTATTGTTGTTGTCAACCCTTGAGATACTGCATTTTTTTCCTGTTCATTTCTCCAAAGCTTTGCATGGAGTCACTTTATAAAACTCTCCCTCTACTGTGGTGTCTGTCTCCTGCATTACTAATATACACTTGATTTGTATAATGGTTACATAGTCAACAAAAGCTACCACGACTTACCAGATTGGGGGATTGTCAATAAATGCAACTTTTCATGAACCCCTATTCCTCTGCTGGGGGAGCAGGAGGGCGGGGGGAGACTTGCTTGAATTAGGACTTATCACATTCTGCCAATCCATAATGAAGTCCTTCCATATACCAGAAAGTTGTGGAAAGGTAAATGGAGTTAAGGTCAATGATGTTAGTCTCTGGAGGGCAAATGCTGGAGAAAATAAGCTAGTAAGAGAAAAATAATAATAAGCGAGTTGGATGTATTTGGGAGAGATGCAATTGCTGGAGATAACAAAGACTAGAACATGGGCATGTGAGTAGGTGGCTGAGGTGGGGCAGAGGAATAAATAGTTGGAGCTAAGCCTGCCAAAGTCTGAATGAGCACAGTCATAGATGACCCAACTTCAAGGATGCTGAATTTGCTAAGGATGTTATAAAGTAGAAAGGAGGAGAGGAATAGGTAAGCCACATATTCAAGTCATCAATGAATTAATAACAATAAAAAATAGCAGACATTACTATGTCACTTATACTGTGCCAAACATCATTTTCAGAGTATTCTCCAACTACTTTATCCCCATTTTAAAGATAAGAAACCAAGTCCCAAGGACATTAACTCACGTGCTCCAAGTCTCACAAATAAAAAATGGACAGTGCTTGGATCCTACCCAGGCAATCTGATTCCAAAGTCTATGTCTCTAACCACAAATTTCCTCTTCTGATCTAAAAAACAAAAGTAAAATGATAAAATATATAATTAAGGCTAACACTTTGGATGCACTTCCTCTGTATTTCTGTACCTCTGTACTCTTCAGCCTGGTACTTTAGGATATTTTTGATATGCTTCAAAGCAGCTGGGATTTTTGAAGTAGGAAAACACACCATGTGTAAAAGGAATAATCACATCACCTTCAGGCCCTAAGTTATGGGGTATGAACATGAAAACTGCCACCATTGGAAGCCTTTCAGAGGAAGCTGCTTCACCAGGGGTCAAAAGACTTTGCTTAGTTCAAGGAGGCGATAGGACCTTTCAGAAAGAAAGTTTGGAGCATAGGGGATATGTTCATGGCTCACTGTGAATTCCAGGAAACCATGGGTGTTTCAGAGAGCAGGAAGAGGTAGGGATAGAGTCAGATTTGAGAAGCCTAGAGGCGTGTCCATTGATAAAGTATTAGCTGTGAGCCTTGACTTCTGATTGTGTCTAAGAAGGAAGGGATGAAAGTTGAGAGTCCTAGAGGTCTGGGAGCATCTGAGAGTGATAGAAATCCTAAGTGGAGGAGGAGCTTTTTAGATGCAAGGAGGCAAGACCCTCAGGGCAAGTGATCTGGTCCACAAATGTGTCTTATTGGTGTGTATAGCCCTAGTGTCTGGCACCCATCATGGTTTACAGAACAGAGCTGGTACCTATATTCCTTACAAGGGAAGACAAGGGGCAGCATTGTTTGGCCCTACCTATATCTCTTACTTTATCCTGAACTATTATCCTCCATGTTTATCTAACTCTAACCACACTGGGCTCCATTGTATTCTCCAAACACACCACGTTCCTTTCCACCTTGAAGTTTGCATATTTACTATCTCACATCTGCCTGGACCCCTTCACCCCACAGTCAACCAGTTCCTCACATGCCTGGCTCTTTCTTATCACTCACGTAACTGTTCAGATGTCACCCCTTCATTGACACCTTGCTTGACCCCCAACTTTGACATCTTACCCCAGTCTCAATCCCATCCTCCTACTGTATCCCCTTCATAGCGTGTATCACTTATTGCTTATTGCTTATTGCATGGTACTTAGTTTTTGTATATTTTCTTTCTCTCTGCACTAGAATGCCCATGAAGGCAGAAGAATAATCTGTCTGCCTTGTCTTTATGCCCTAGCACTTAAAGTAAGTTAATATTCATTGAAAAAAAAAAGACAAAAAAGTTTGTTTAAACACTTTCAAAATTTGATTAAGATTTTTATCAGAAAAGCCCTCATAATTCATGAAGCACTCTAAAGCTCAGCAATCAGGACTTGGCTCAGTATCCCCAAGCCAGCTCATCATTCTTCATCTGCAACTAAGTGTGTGGGTTTAGTGGCCGAAACTGAATGGCTCATAAGGGGAGTAAGCAAATATTTGGCAGGTCCATTTGCCAGAGTCATTGCCACTGATTAAAAAACAATTAATTATGGGAATTAAGAGGCTAGTATGGCCTGCATGTCCCAGGGCCACCTTTTTCTGAATGACTCGTGTGGCCCCGGGCAAGTCAGGACATAAAAATAAAAATAATCCATGTGCTCTGAAGCCATAGCGAGGCTTTGACAATAAAACTGATGAGATTGCAGGTCAGAGATAAGGTGACCTGAATGGAGAAGATTTGAAAAAGCATGCCTTTGAACTTCAAAATGAACAGAGGGAGAAACAGATTCTTAGAATTAAAAGAAAAAATAATTGAAAGAAAGAAAGAAAGAAAGAAAGAAAGAAAGAAAGAAAGAAAGAAAGAAAGAAAGAAAGGAAAAGAAACCAGCATTGGGTTATTGAAAGATAAGATTTACTGCACTGGGAAAACCAAGGAGAACCCTTGCAAATTTCTGTCATGGGATGAAGCAATTGCGATAAGCCCTTTCCAGCTCCTAATAGAGGGTAGTAATTTGAAAGCAAAGGGGCCTTTGTGTCTTCCATTTAGTTCATTTGGTTTTTTTTGTTGTTGTTGTTTGTTTGCTTGTTTGTTTGTTTAATTTTCTGGTCAATTTGACCTTTGAGTCTTACTCTAGTGATTTCTGACCTAGTTGTGGCATGGAAGCCTGAAGTTATCTAAAATAAAACTCACTTGATTACAGTGCTTAGCCACTATGAAATTCCTTCACTTTTCCCTTACTTTTAAAAACATTTTCCCACCTCAGTTAAACCAAACTAGTCTTTTCAATTCCTGACTACAAATAATAGCTTGTATTGTTTTAGTACCTTCCAAGGCTAGGAAGTGAGTTTAGCAATCATCCAGTTAGTTCTTGGCTCTGAGGAAAGTCAGCCCCATAATAATGAGAAAACTAAATCAAGAGCACAGCTAGAGACAGGCAGAGGGCAGGGAATCCCAAGTGTGGGTCAGGAGAACCTGAGCTTGAGTCCACCTCCACTATGTGCTAGCTGTGTGACAGTCACCATAGTTTCTATACCTACAACAAACAAGACTATTTGTCTGACTGAAATAGTCCTCGTGTATAATATTGTGAGAATTTCATAATTTCCACAGGTCTATCATGTAAAAATGCTGTACTGGGACCTGAAGATTTAGTACAGATACAACACAAAATAGGCAAATGGATTTCACCCTCTCTCCATAAGTTCATAGCTATGATTATCTTATTATCCTAGAACTCAGATACTCTAAGCAGGGGTTTTGGGGAGGAAACAAAAAACAAATTTCTCCTACCCACAGCTAAGGCTATGAAGACCCTACACCAAGAGGAGCAGTAGACATATGTCTAGGTCCATGGTTTAGGGCCTGCTGAAAAGAAAAGGCTTCTTAGCTCTCCTTGCTCCATACTTTAAAGTTCTAGGTACAGACAGTTCTTTCCATACCTTGGTATGCAATATTCTGGAACACTATCTCCTACTCAGTAGAAGTTATCAAGTACCTTCCCAACCTTTTCCATGCCATGGCACACACAGAAAATGCAGCCTTTTAGCACCCTATGGCCTAACACAGGGGTTGGCAACTTTTTCTGTAAAATGTTAGAGAGTAAATATGTTTGGATATGTGGGCCTTCTGGGCTCTGCTGGGACTACTCAACTCTACCAGCATCCCTTGAGAACAGCCTCAGGCAACATGGAAATGGATAGGCATGGCCATGTTCCAATAAAACCTGATTCATAAAAACAGATCTTGGATGGATTTGGCTCACTGACCATAGTTTGCCAGCCCTTGGCCTAACACAAAGTAAAATGTCAATAAATACTATTTATTAGTCATTCATTAAGCCAAAAAAATATTTGCTGAGTACTATTTGTCAGGCCCCTTCCTGGGTGCCAAGGCAAAAGGCATATGTAAAAGGACATGGTTCTTACCCTCACTGAGCTTACAGTCTACTGTCTGACTAAGTAGGTACAAAGCAATATTAAAGAAACAAATGTGGTTTTGAGCTAAGGAAAAACCAGGTTCTCAGCTCTTCTGACATCAAAGCTTAAGTTTTAATATTGTTTATAAGCTACTTTGGGGTAAAAAAAAATCTCTGTTACTATTAATTCTTATTACCAGGCACAGTTCTGGGCACACATTAATCATTTCACTGAAAACATACTGTTGTTTATTTTACATTAGGGGTTTTGGGTCCTCATGGAGACTCTTGCATATCTCTGCCTTCTCCAATCTCTACAAATTTTCTCTCTGCAGATGTAGTAAGAATTGGTAGGCTAATTGACATGACTAATTTTGTCTTTAGGCTCAAGGTCATGGATGATATTAAAGCAACTTGTTCAAAAATTCCAAATCTCAAATGACCTCCAGAAAATTTGTGGATGAAAAGTGGGAAATCATCCAAAAGACTCATCCTAACCTAGGTGCCCCCCAAAGAAGTGCACCCTGGACAAGGTCTTGCAGGGAGTTTATTTTGAATAAGTGATCCCAAGGAACAGAAGAGGGATTGTGAAGGATGAAATAGGGAATGAAGAAAAGCTTGGCCAGGTGCACTGTCCAGGAGATCACCACATGGACAACTGGGGCTTATCCCCCTAGGATCATCTGAGGAACCTTATAAAATACACCACATAATGGCTGCCTAAGAGTCAAATGAGAGGTATATTTATCTACCTGCTCCTATTGCCTGTTGATCAAAGGTTGTCCCAGGAGTTGCTACCCCTCCTATTCTCAAGGCTGCATATACTTAGAATGTCTGAGCAGGTTCCTTTAGGTACCTCACATTGGCCATGTCATAGAAACTCCAGGGAGAACACAAGAGTTAGAGAATGCAGCTGAGGCCAGATGCTGTTAGATTTGGCCTGCATGGTAGCTGGTTCTGCAGCAGTGGGTAGAATAGAAAAGGTAGACCAAGAGGATATCAGGTGGGCAAAAGAGATGTCAAGTCCAGCCAGGTACTTATATTAAGCCAAAAGATAGCAGGTGCACAGAAGAAAAGTGGGTTCTAGACACAGTGGATATCCAGTCATTTGTCTAGTATAACCAGTTCTTACCTCTAACCTCCCTCTTCTGACGCAGATACTGGCAATCATTCACTTTTGGTAGCACTTGCATAGCACTTTTATGAACATTTGACTCTGTCAGAAATCTTGTGTTGTAACTAAAGACTAAGTCATCATTCTTCTCTTTTCTCAGATAAGGAAACCAAGCTTAAATAAGAGAATAAATCATCTAAGGAATCACTATCCAACGGAACTCTCAAGAGTGACGCCAATGTGTTCATCGCTCAGTGCAGTAACCATTAGCCACAGGTAGCCCATGAACACTTGAAATACAGCTCCTAGGACCAAATAATTGAATTTTAAATTTTATTTCATTTTAACTAATTCCAATTTAAATTTAAATGACTTCACATGGATGGTGCAACCGTATTGAAAAAAAGCTGCCACAGACACGAAAACATGTATTTTTTACATTAAATTTGAAATATTTTTCACTGGAAGTTCAGTGAAAGAAATCTGTTGACTTCCCTCATATTTCATTTTTGTATACATATGTAGTGCTAAGTTAAAACTATTTCACATGCACTCTTGCTATCACCTGGTTGTTTTCCAGTGCTAACTGTGATGTATAAAGGAAGGACTCACTCAGAAATAGCACTGAATAACTAACGCGGGCTGAAGCACCCAGAATCTTCACAGGAACAGAACAAAGAACAGCTTCTCCCCTCCCTCTACCCACCTTGCTTCTTGCTTTCAGTTTGCACTTGGACAAGACCATTTTGTGCTTCCGTGCATAGAGGGGAAAAACCAGAAAACAAAAAACAAAAAACAAAAAACAAAAACAAAAACAAACAAAACAAACAAAAAAACCCTTCAAGCCTAAAATTCATTTGTTTTTTTTTTGTTGTAGTGCCTTGGGGAACGATGCACCTAAGATCCATTTGTACAAGGCAAGATGCCTAATTTGGGGGCGCCTGGGTGGCTCAGTGGGTTAGGCTGCTGCCTTCGGCTCAGGTCATGATCTCAAGGTCCTGGGATCGAGTTCCGCATCGGGCTCTCTGCTCGGCAGGGAGGCTGCTTCCTCCTTTCTCTCTCTCTGCCTGCCTCTCTGCCTACTTGTGATCTCTGTCAAATAAATAAATAAAATCTTTAAAAAAAAAAAAAGATGCCTAATTTGGGGACGTCTCTGCCTAATAAATAACAGATTTGACCACATCAAACCTTCAGAGTTTTAATTCCATGACTTTTTACTTCATATCTTACCACTTCTTATTTCAAGTATGATAAGTATGTCAAATCCAAGTACATTCAATAAATGATTCAAGAGCTACTAAGTTACAGTACAATTGTGCTTAAATATTTATGTGTTGTTTGGAGGGAAAGAGGCATTTTAAATCTAAGACAGTCACACATCATCCTCCCTCAATTGTTAGAACGAGGCACCTCTCCTTCATGTATTTTTCAGAAAACAAGCTATGCTCACCTTTAAAGACTACAGTTTCTAAAATCCTATCCACTTTTGCTGGAAATATTTCTGAAACACTTTGCTCCTTCTTCTGCAGAATACAAACATTATACTCTTTCATCCATTCACTTATTCTTTCATTCTTTCAACAAATATAAAATAAACATCTCCCTCAGGCCATGCACTGGGAAAGGTTCTGGCTCTGAAGAACACCAAGCAAGTAAGTCATTCTGCCCTCAAGGAACTCCACAGTCTTGATGCCCCAGCCCCCCATCCTGCTATTATTACGCAGAACAGGATGAATATAAGGCAAATGTGGGATACAATGACACATTCTGGAGCAGGGCTTTCCCACGGAAATCCAACAGGAGCAGTTTAGGTGATTTTAAATTTCTCAGAAGCCATGTTTAAAAAAAAAAAAACAAAAACAAATGGAAACAGCTGCAATTAATTTTAATAATGTATCTTAACCTAATATATCCTGAAGTTATTTCAATTATATTAAATATTTAAAAACTGTTCATGATGTATTTTTCATTCTTTTTCATAATCTTCAAAGTCCCATATATATTTCACATGTATAGCACATCTCAATTCGGATCAGCCACGTTTCAGATGCTTAATAGCCACATGTGGCCAGTGGCTTCTGCACCGGATGTCAAAATGCTCAAGCTCATAAAGTATGAATGATTAATTGCCCCTTCATTAAATGGAAGTAGGCATTTAAATATTTTAACTCCATATGTCTGCTTGTCCTAGTTTCTGACTTTGCCTTCTTACTCTCAGCCAGCCTGTTTTCCTCTCTTTTCATTATAAATCTGCTATCTCTACCAAAGGCAGTGTCTCCTGTTACTCATTTATTCTTATAATCTGATACAATCAAATTTCCTAAAATTGATAATAAGATAACCCTCTCTAAAACAGGGCTCTGTTTCTTAGAACCCTGAGTAAGGTTTAAAGAGACATTTTGTGACCAAAGCATCTGAGTAGTAATATATGACATTTCTAACACAGATTTGACTTCCTAAGATGAATTTCACTTCTCTCTTCCAGCCGTCCTTTGGATCATTGGTTCCCAAAATGTGGTCCTTGGACCAGTAACACCAGAATCACCAGGGGAGTTGTTCAAAGGGTGATGTCTTCTTCCCCCATTCCAGACCTACTAAATCAGAAACTCTGGAGATGAGTCTAACAATCTTTGTTTTAACAAGTCCTCTGGGTGATTCTGGCACCTGTTAACATTTGAGAACCATTTTTCTAGAAAAAGCAGACTGTTGAACACATGGACTTGACATGGATAAGTATTCCTTCGTTTCTGTTAAATTCAGTGTTCTAATTAATTGGAGAAGTATTAAAGAACATTTTTTTTTCTTTAAAACCTGGTACTGGGGCACCTGGGTGGCTCAGTGGGTTAATCCTCTGCCTTCGGCTCGGGTCATGGTCTCAGGGTCCTGGGATGGAACCCCGCATCCGGCTCTCTGCTCTGTGAGAGGCCTGCTTCCTTCTCTCTCTTTGCCTTCCTCTGCCTACTTGTGACCTCTCTCTGTCAAATAAATAAATAAAATCTTAAAAACAAAAAACAAACAAACAAACAAAAGCAAAAAAAACCCTGGTACTAAAAGTTGTGTTGGTAAATATTTGTATTAACTTCCCATTGTTGCTGTTATAAATTTCTTTAAATATATGCACACAACACAATTTTTTTAAACTCGTTGATTCTGTTTTATATTATGTTTTTCATCATAAATGTACTCTTTAATCCCATCACCTATTTCCCATCATCTCCCTCCTGGTAACCATCCCCTCCAGGACACCTGTCCTCTGGTAACCATCTCTTTTTTTTTTTTTTTTTTTTTAGCCTTTGCTCATCTGTGCAAAGGCTAATTTTTAAATTCTACGTATGAGTGACATCATATGGTATTTGTCTTTCTCTGACTGGCTTAATTCACTTACTTTATAGTCTCTATCTCCGTCCATGTCATTGCAAAATGCAAGATTGCATTCTTTTTTTATGGTTGAATTATATTCCATAGTATAGTTACACCGCATCTTCTTCATCCATTCATTTATCCATGGACACTTGGCCTGTTTCCATAGTTTGGCTATTGTAAATAATGCTTCGATCAACATAGGAGTGCATGTACCTCTTTGAATTAGTGTTTTCTGTATTTTTCAAACATATAAGAAGTCGTGAGAATTCCTAAATTGTAGGGTAGTTCTGTTTTTAATTTTTTGAGGAGCCTCGATACAGTTTCCCACAGTGGTTGCACTAATTTGCATTCCACCAACAATGCAAAAAGTTTCCTTTTTCTCCACATCCTTGCCAACATTTGTTGTTTCTTATGTTGTTGATTTTAGTCATGCTGACAGGTGTGAGGTGATATCTCATTATAGTTTTGATTTGCATTCCCCAATGATGAGTGATGTCGAGCATTTTCTTGTGTCTTTTGGCTATCTGTTTGTCCTCTTTGGAGAAATGTCTGGTCATGTCTTCTGCCCATTTTTTAATTGGACTGTTTGTTTTGGGGGTACTGAGTTTTATCAGTCCCTTATATATTTTGGATACTAACCCTTTATCACATATGTCATTTGAAAATATATTCTCCTTTTCACTGGGCTGTCTTTTAGTTTTGTTGATTGTTTCTTTTGCTGGGCAGAAACTTTTTACTTTGATGTAGTCCCAATAGTTTATTTTTGCTTTTATTTCCCTTGCTTCTGGAGATATATCTAGAAAAATGCTGTTATAGTTGATGTCAGAGAGATTACTGCCTGTACTCCCTTCAAGGACTTTTATGGCTTCAGGTCCCACATGAAGGTCTCTTATCCATTTTGAGTTTAGTTTTGTGTATGTTTAAAGAAGGTGGTCCAGTTTCATTCCTTTGCATGTGGCTGTCCAGTTTTTCCAACACCATTTGTTGAAGACACAGTCTTTTTCCCATTGTATATTCATTTCTCCTTTGTCAAAGATTAATTGACCACATTTTGTGGGTTTATTTCTGGAATTGTGATACCTCCAGTTTTGTTTTTTCTTTATCAAAATTGCTTTGGCTGTTTGAGTTCTTTTGTGGTTCCATGCAAATTTTAGGATTATTTGTTCTAGTTCTGTGAAAAATGCTGTTGGCATTTTGATAGGGATTTCATTAAACCTGTAGATTGCTTTGGGTAGTACGGACATTTTAACAATAAATAGTCTTCGAATCCATGAATATGGAACATCTTTGCATTTCTTTGCATCATCTTGAATTTCTTTCATCAGTGTTTTATTGTTTTCAGAGTACAGGTTTTTTGCCTCTGTTTAGGTTCATTCTTAGATATTTTATTGTTTCTGGTGCAATTATAAATGGGATTGTTTTCCTAATTTCACTCTGCTGCTTCATTATTAGTGTATAGGAATACAACAGGTTTCTGTACATTGATTTTTGTGTTCTGCTACTTTCCCGAAATCATCTGTCAGTTCTAGCGAATTTTTGGTGGACTCTTTTCTATATATTGTATCATGTCATCTGCAAATAGGGAGAATTTTACTTCTTCCTTATCAATTTGGATGCCTTTTATCTCTTTTTGTTTAATTGCTGGGGCTACAACCTCCAGTAGTGTGTTGAATAAAGTGGTGAGAGTGGACATCATTGTCTTGTTCCTGAAAGGCTGTCAATTTTTTGCCATTGGTATGATATTGGTTTGGGCTTTTCACATAAAGCCTTTACTATGTTGAAGTATATTCCCTTTAGACCTACTTTGCAGAGGTAGGGTTTTTTTGCAAAAAACTTTTTTTTTTTCCTTTTAATCATTAATGGATGTTGTGCTTTGTAAAATACTTTTTCTGCATCTATTGAAATGATCGTATGGTTTTATCCTTTCTCTTGTTGATGTAATACATCAGGTTGATTGTTTTGTGAGTTTTAAACCATTTGCTTCCCAGGAATAAATCCCACCCTATCATGGTGAATGATTTTTTAATATATTGTTGGATTTAGTTTGCTAATATTTTTTGAGGATTTTTGCATCTATATTCATGAGAAATATTGGTCTGTAGTTCTCTTTTTTGTTGTTGTGTTTTTATCTGGTTTTGGTATCAGGGTGATACTGGCCTTGTAGAATGAGTTTGGAAGTTTTCCTTCCTCTGGCATTTTTTGGAATAATTCGAGAAGAGTGGATATTAACTCTACTATGATGACATCTGGTCCTGGAGTTTTGTTTTTTGGTGAGTTTTTTTTTTCTTTAAATGATCAATTTCATTGCTGATGATTGGTCTGTTCAAATTTTCTATTTCTTCCTGCTTTAGTCTTGGCAGGCTATATGCTTCTAGGAATTTATGCATTCTCTTAGGTTGTTTAATTTGCTGGCATAAAGGTTTTCCTAATATTTTGTTACAGTTGTTTGTATTTCTGTGCTGTTGGTTGCTGTTTTTCCTCTTTCATTAGTAATTTTATTTGGGTCCTCTCTCTTTTGTTTTTCATAAGTCTTGCTGGAGGTATATCAATTTTGTTGTTGTTTTCAAAGAACCAGTTCCTGGTTTAATTAATCTGTTCTTTTGGGGTTTTTTAAAGTTTCTATTTTATTAATTCTACTCTAATCTTTTTATTTCCTTCCTTTTGCTGGGTATGGGGTTTTTTGTTGTTCTTCTTCTTTTTCTAGCTCCTTTAGGTGTAAGGTTTTGTTTTTTATTTGAGAATTTTCTTGCTTCTTGAAATAAGTTCTCTATTGCTAGAAACTTCCCTCTAGAACCACTTTCCCTGCATCCCAGAGATTGTGGACAATTGTGTTTTTATTATCATTTGTCTGCATGTAATTTTCATTTTTTGGTTGACCCAGTCATTGCTTAATAGCATGTTATTTAACCTCTTTGTATTTGTGCGTTCTCTCTCCCCACCCCTCTCATTCTCTCTCTCTCTCTCTCTGTGTGTGTGTGTGTGTGTGTGTGGTTGATTTCTAGTTTCATTGTTTTGTGATCAGAAAAGATGCATTATGACTTTGATTTTTTTGAATTTGTTGAGACTTGCTTTGTGGCCTAATATGTGGTCTGTTGTGGAAAATGTTCTGTGTGCACTTGAAAAGGATGCGTATCCTGCTGTTTTAGCATGGAATGTTCTGAATACATCTGTTAAATCCATGTGCTCCAGTGTGCTACCTTCTTGATTTTACAAATTTATTTTCTTACAGTTTTGGGAGTCAGAAATACCAAGCGGGTCTCATTAGTCTAAAATTAAAGTGACAGCAGGGCTGTGCCTTTCCTAGAGACTAAAGAAATCTGTTTCCTTGCCTTTCTAGCTTCTAGAGGCCAACCACATTCCTTGTCTTATGGCCCCACGTCTTCAAAGTCAGAAACATCAAGTCCAATTTTGTCAGGTCACATCTCTATGTGGCTCCTTATTAAGCCTCCCTCCCTCTTTCTCTGTAAAGTGCCCTTGTGATTCCATTAGCTCCCTCTGCCAGAATAATCAAAAATAATCTCCCCGTTGCACATTCAACTGATTGGCAACATTAATTCCTTTTACGGTGTTAATTCCCCTTTTACACTGAACCTAACATATTCATAGGTTCTAGGGATTAGGACGTGGACATCTTTGGGAGCCGTTAATCTGCCTATCACACCATATGATTCATGAGCTACCTTGACACACCTTAATAAAAGAATTTTTAAAGTTATTTACCCTCTGCACATTCTTAGGTTCACATCCTTGATTTTTCATTAGACTTGCAAAGGAAGTAATTGCTTGCACTTTGTGAATCTCAGTATTTGTATCACTCTTAAGAGTACTTAAATGAATTTAAATGTTATGGTGATTTGATATAGCTATCATCCATTTAATTTTTTTTTCAGTACATGTATAGCTTTTTTCTTGACAGTTGAAATTATTTATCATTTCTATTTTCCTTGAAAGCATGTTCTTATTTTCTTCCCCCAGAGTCAGGGAATGTTATATTAATACAATATATTTTCATGCTTTAGAGTCTTTCATTGATAATCTCAAGGTACATGTCTATAACAAAATTAGATAGACAGATAGATAGTTGGATATGTGCATCTGTGTGTGTATTCTGTTCCCTGGGATCTTTATGCTTTATGAGTTTAAATTTTTTCTTCCATATTGAGTTGTTAATGTTATTAAATGTTATTAATATAAGCAAGCAATAGAGTTAAAATATTAAAATATTATACATTTCATAAATATTTTTAAACTAAAAAGTAAAAATTTTTTGAAAACATTTTTTTGTTGTTGTTATAGATAAGGGTAGAGAGAGAGCAAATTACGATGTCTTGATTCTCTTCAAACTTTCCAACAACAAAGTTTCAAATAGTCCCCCTGTGTTTCCACACCTCAGGACAACCTTTCATGGTATAATTTTGGGCAGTGAGAGACAAGCCTTTGTTTGGTAAAGTAGGAGTGGTTCAACAGAGAAAGTAATCCCTAAGAATCATCCAGATGCCCATCCAGAGCAGGTCTTCTTTCAGGATACAAGAAATGCAGCAGATACAATTATAAATGCATTATGCAATTTTTCTTCTCTGCTTTGAATCACACAAAATAGGATATATCAATGTTCCAATGTTTGTAAGGCACAGATCTTTAGTCCTACAAATAGTATATCTCCTTGTGAGTAAGGTCATATGTTTTATGTATCCCAATATTCAAAAATAAACAATAAAACCCAGTCAACTCTGGTTAAAGAAAGACTAAGTTAGTTGCCAATACCCTCTAATGAAAATGATATGGGGAAATTATTGTCATCAGGAAGGGAGATCAAAATGTAGGCAGGCTCCCAAAATGTAAGAAAAAAAGTACCATAAAGATGTATTTAAAAATTAATTAAAATATTTCTCTTAGATTTTTCTAACATTTATTATGTTTGTTACATTTGTTGTGATTTCTTTTCCTATTCTAAGTAAATACTCATTCTCACAACTCAGTCCATACTCACGATGTTTTTTAGAAAGGAACCTCTAGATGAAATTTTTAACTTAAAATACAACTCAGTAAATGTTTGTTAAACAAAATTGAATGAAATTCATTCAATTGAGTAAAAGACAATTAATATTAATCGATTCCTGGTGTATGCCAAGCACCCTCTTTATACTCTTTGGAAACAATATTTCATTCATTTCTCACAAAACAAGCAACTAAATTGAAATATGCAAAACATTATAAGCATGTATTACTGTTCACGTTCCACTGCCAGAGAAAGGTTCAGCGTAATGTTCACAGCTAGTCATTCCCACAGTTAGTAAAATAACAATACAGGATTAGATCTCAGGATTTTTTTTTTTCTTAACAATAAGTAGAGCTACCACCAAGTCATTAATTCATCTATTCAATGGATTAGGTCATGATAAGGGCAACAAAGAGCAAAGCAGGGCCAGAAAGTTTAACACGGTGACCATGGCAGTGATGAAGAAAAACATGTACAATTCTACATGAGGTAGTGAGGAAAGGCCTCATCAACAACGCAATCCTTGAACAGAGACTCAAGTGATATGAGGACTTACTTTTGCAAATGTCAAAGGAATGAGCATTGCAGGCAGCGGGAGTAGCAAATGCAAAGGTTCTGAGGTGTTCTGGGAGTATTCGATGAGTGTAAAGAAGGGCTGCAGGTGGGAACAGGTACCCCTGAACCTAGGCATGCTGTCCATCTCCCATAGCCTTTGCAAACTTCTACAGGAGCCTCAGCTTCTACTCTGGGGGATTTCAAAGGCTCAGGAGGATGCAAAGTAGTGACTTGATCAAATTCACATTCTCTGAGCTGTCTCTGTCTGCTGAATAGAAAGTAGGTTAAAACGGGCAGAGATAGGAGACCAGTGTGGAGGCACCTGAAATCATCCAGGTGAGGTTACAGACACAACAGCAGTGGTGGTGAGAAATGGTCCAGTTGTGGACATATTCTACAGACAGAGCCACAGGATGTGCTGGTAGTATCTGTGAGGTGTGAGAAGTCAGGATTATTTCAGGATTTACTGGGGGAGGTAGGGATGCAAAGTGCCTGAGCAAGTGAAAGACTGAAGTTTCCATTTATCTTAAGGCAGTTATTGTTCTGGATTCTTTATACAATATATCTATAATCTTCATGTCAACTCAACCCTACAGGCAAAATTGCAGAACCAAGAGTTGAAACAAGATCTTTCCTGTCCCAAGGCCCTACCTTGGGATATCACACTCAGTAGCAGCTTCATAACCTTGGCTAATAACAGTTTATTTTCTTAAAGGATGTGCCAGGCACAGTGCTAAACCCTCTTGCATCGGTTTCCCATTTAATCTTCAAAACAATTCCATTGGGAATGGGTTATTCATCCATATTTCATTTTCAGACAAGGAGACTGAGGCCTCATCATGCTCTGCAGAAGCATCAGTGCCAGCTGGGCAGTACCCTCTCCCCTCCTCTTCCAAACTGTCTAAATCTGATTATCTCAACTTTTCCTTTTTGTTACTCCACACCCAGGGTTAATAACTGCTTCCTGCAGTTATTCACTGGTATTTGTTTCTTCTTGCCTTTGCAATTCTCTCACATTTATTTAACCAATTCACTATATTAAATTCCATCTGTTAAAATAACTAGAGTGGTTTCTATTTTTCTACCAAGAAAGTGAATCCATGTTTACTTCCACAAATGTGTCATGCCTTTCCCAGGGAGCAAGCACTGTGCTAGGCACTACAGACATACTGATGAAAAAGAGAGAGTTCCTGACCCCAGGGATCCCAAGGAGCTAGACAAACACATGCCAACCTCAGTCTCTGTAAACAAGTAAAAACCATATTACAAGTTACAATGCAAGTAGTACTGTCAACAAATGTAAAGGAAATAGGGGGGACACAGACTGGTTCCACCTGGAAGAATCTTGCCAGCTGACAACAGCGCTGCTCCTTGAAAGAAGAATAGGATTTAATGGGAAGAAGAGGACAAGGGCACACAGAGGCAAAGGAAACATCAAGAGCCCAAAAGAGTGCTTAGAATGACAGAAAAAGGCAAATAGCTCAGCAAAGTAGGGACTGCACCAGGTGTGTGCTGATAGGACTGTACAGGCTTGAGGCAGAAAGGGGGAGGGAGTCATTGGACTCTTGTTCTTCTAAAGTTAATCAGAAGTAATCAAAAGAATTTGGTCAGAGAATGACATGGTCAGATTTGCCTTCCTGAAGACTACTCACTCTCACCCCCAAAGGAGAACAGAAGTTGAGCTGTGAATGGAACTTCAGTGATAGATAAGGAGGGTTAGAGTAGGGCAATGAAGGAGTGTGTGGAGGAAGGGTAGATCTGAATAGAATCATATATGTAAAACTGTTTTGAAACATAACAATCCCAACAGAAAATCAGTGTTACTTGCATTTTTCCTCCATCTGCCTAACAATAGCCCCATGCCAGGTAGGTAGGCATCCTAGGCAACTTCATATTCTTGCGTATTCTTCTCTATTTCTCCTAGAATATTGGGGGACATTCCTACAGGAGAATTTTCAAATTCTATCTTGTTTGTTCTCTTTTCTTACAATTTTATTGTCATACACTGAGACATGAATCTTGGCAAATCAAGGCAGAGAATAAGTAAATAAAAATTTCTTTGCACTTCCCCTTTCAGACCTATGAATGTAGACATAACACCTACTGTACACCATTGTTAAAAAGGTGAAATGAGAAAGTTTTTAGTGTAGCCTTGACCATGAAAGATGCCTATTAAATATGAGTGCTCTCCTTTCCTTGAGGAGGCAAAATGATGGGTGATGCATGTGGCCCTTTTAAAACATTTTCAATAAGATGTGACAGATTTGAGATATGGGAACATATAGCCAAGTTTAAAGTATCTCACAGACACATGAACATCCCCCAACCTGTTCCAAAGCTGCTCATTTTGTTTATAAAGGGCACCTGAACATCCCCCAACCTGTTCCAAAGCCGGGTGTGATGATTCCAGTCTTCTAGTCTTCAGGATTGTCTCAGGCTGCACTGCAAAGTCATAAAGCTTTATGTGATGTTAATGTACAGTAGTCCATGATCTTGGGCAAGTTCTTAATCCCTCTTAAGTCTCCATATACTTGCTTTAAAAATCATAATACCTCTCTGTTTAGGCTCTACTGAAGATTATGTAAAATGAAAAACATGGATTGCGTAGATCATGCTAAGTGCTCAATTAAGGTTAACCATTAACTTTAAGCTCAATAATTAGTCCTATTGTTATTGCTTGTATTTTACATTATCCTACCTCCTGTGATCTTCCCAGTTTAGAAGGGAAGGCATTATTGTCTCCATCTTATAGCTAAGAAAATGGAGGCTCAGAAATGTTTCATGACTTCCACAATTTAAAAGGTGATGGAGGGACACCAGGGTGGCTCAGTCAGTTAAATGTCTGACTCTTGATTTCACGTAAGGTCATGATATCAGGGTCATGGAATCAAGCTTGGCATTGTCTCCACACTCAGCAGGGAGTCTAGGATTTTCTCTTTCCCTCTTCCACTGTCTGCCCCCTGCTCACGTGTTCTCTCTCTCTCTCTCTTTCAAATAATAAATAAATCTTAAAAAAAAAAAGATGAAAAAGCAGATGAATGTTCAAGCTTTTAAAAAATTTAAAAAGCAAATGATATAGATTGGTGAGATATTTTGCATGTAAAGGTTTTAGAGTCACCTAAAGTTATAGGGTGAATTTGGGAAATAACTTCAGTTCCAGTCCACACCAAATTTGAATTTTTACACAGATTAGACTAATATGGAATGCCCATCACCTAGCATAACACCAATTCTTTATTAAGGAATAATTGATACACAAAAACTGTACATA
Source organism: Mustela nivalis (assembly GCF_964662115.1). Taxonomy (NCBI): domain Eukaryota; kingdom Metazoa; phylum Chordata; class Mammalia; order Carnivora; family Mustelidae; genus Mustela; species Mustela nivalis. The sequence goes on along the minus strand of NC_139021.1, from coordinate 13,404,102 downwards.
TTTAGTGTTTACAATTCGATGAGTTTGAATATATGCAGACACCCATGATACCATCACCACGATCAGGGTAATAGACATATCCCATACCTCCCACTTTCCTGATGTCCCTTTGTTGTCGCTGTTTATGTGTGCATGTTTTGTTTTCTTGTGGCGAGAGTACTAAACTTGAGATCTACTCCCTGAACAAATTTTAACATAGGCAGTATGGTCTTGTTAACTATAGACATTATGCTATATAGCAGATCTCTAGACCTTGTCCATTTAGCAGAACTGAAACATTATATTCATTGAATAATATCTCTCCATCTCCACCTTTCCTCAGGCTATGGAAACACTATCACATTCTCTGTTTCCATAAATTCGACTGCTATATATCCTTCCTATAAGTGGAATCATGCAGTGTTTGTCCTCCTGTGGCTGGCTTATTTCATGTAGCATATTGTCTTCCAGGTTCATCCATGTCATCCCAAATAGAGAATTTACTTTTACTTTAAAGCTGAATAATATTCCTTTGTATGTAGACACCATATTTTCTTTATCTACCCTTCTGTCAGGGGTACTTGGGTTGTTTCCTTATCTTGGTTATTATGAATAATGCTGCAACGAATATGGGAATGCAGATATAAATGAAAGCTTCAATGCAAAAGGAAAAGCGATGTGTAAATGTGGAGTCACACTTGGGAGACACAATAACCCATTTTAGACTAAGAAGAAAATCATATTCATGTCAGCTCACTCCTGCCTAGAGCTGTCTGTTTTTCTCTGAAAGGAAAAGCACTGAGTACCACCAAGATTGCTTCACCTTGGGGGCTTTGGAGTCAAAATAGATCTAGGCTCAAATCCCAACTTTTAGCATTGTTAACATATTAAATCTTTGTCATCTTAATGAATGCATACCACTTAAGCTTAAAAAGAGGTAAGTAACCTAACTGCTCCAGTCCTTGACTAAAGGCTACATGAAATTCTAGGTCAATTAAAAAAAAATACTCATCAAAGAATTTGAGACATTTTCCTGTTGATACCAAGAGAAGTTTCAAGGAGGTGCAGTAGGATTCATGTTATTTATCAAGAGAGATTATAACTGGAGGGAAAATGTCTTTTCTAACCAAGAAGGGACTAGAACATTTTGTGTCTTATTCAGTCATGTCATCCAAATCTATCAGCCCACCACATTTTTCTCTCAAAAAAAAAAAAAAAAAAAAAAAAAAAAAAAAAAAAATTCAACCTATTCCATGCAAAATAGGTTCTAATATGAGCTACCTTGTCACATCAGGGAGATACTTTAAGTATTATATAAACTTCCATTTCTGCAAATTTTCACAGGGATTCTCATGTTACCTACTTCTTGGAGATTTAAAAGATTTGCATTGCCTTCATTCATCCTCAAAACTCAGCATGATTTGTTCAAAATTTTACTAGTCAGCAATGAAATAAAAAAAAAATGGTACATCATGCACAATGATAAACTACCCCATGTGGTTTGGATAAATTAAATACTTTAAGCTTTCAGTCTCCCTAATGATTTGGAAATGAAACAGCTGTGATTTATGACTCTAGCTGATAGGCTAGATCTGAAGTTTACACTTTGAAAAATGCCATATTTAAATTCCCCTATAAATAAAAAATCATATTGCTCTAAAAATCTAGCCTAAGATATGTATGTAATAAATTAGAGATCCTCATGTTGGGTGGGGAAATCTCCAGGACTGATGGCTTTCTTCCTTGAAAAAATGCAGAGTGAGCCATATCCGGATCTGTGTGTATCTGCTAACACTGAATCAACGGTTATTGTTCCTTTCTGTCCATTTATTTGACCATCTTAATGATGACTGCCAGCCTGTGTCAGTTCAGTTGTAAGGATAATCTCACTGGTTTTTAAACCTAGATCAACTATTTTGAATCAGGTGGTTTCCAGTGTCTTAATACAAATGTCATTCTGGGTTCTTTGTGTTTTTTTGTTTGTTTGCTTAAGTGGTAAGACTGTTCTTGCCCTCTGCTTTGAGGCAGCTTCCAGAAGCTGATAAGAAAAACAAAGAAATAGTGGGAAAGGTACTTGGAGAGGAGTCCATTGAGTCTGGGTCCAGTGTGACCTCTGCCTCTCCTTACCTTGTGATCTGACACTTATTCTTTGCCCCCTCTGTAATCTTTACATTGAAAGGATGGTGCATTTCTTGACTAACTCCCCTTTTTTCACTGACAATTATAGTGCAACATTTAGACTGGAGCAACAATAACTTCAAAACCTTCAACAAGCTGCTTATTCTCTCTGCCTTCCAATTTTCCCTAGAATAAAATGGAGATAATTACCCCCACTACACATAGTTTTCAGGGAGATTAGAGAAGATAACATATAAACAGTACCACAATTCCTGGCACATGGTTAACACACATTCAAAAGTACTTGTCATTATTATTTTTATAATTATTATTACCAATATTTCATTATACTGTAAGGCAATCAATCACCTGCCATTAAGGGAGAAAAAAATGAACAAGCTTCAGGAAAGTAGCAACACCAAAGCAAGAGCCATCTCTCATGTTGGTTTCCAAAGCCTAATACCAAAGCCAGCTTGCAGCAAAAGGAAGAAAGAAGTATAATGAGTCTTCATGACCCTCATCGCTCACCAGAGACTACCTAGAGCCCACAGATCTGGACCCAGATTCTATCTCTAGATTTTGGAATTGGGTATATCAGGTACTGAGCTCCGAACTGAGCTCATGTGGTGAGCATGCATGGGGTGAAGTGGTAATAATCCCTACCTTATATAGTAGTCATGAGCGTTAAGTAAAACTGTGGCTGGAACGCACTCAACTTCCTACCCAGCCCACAGAAAGTGCTCAAACAATCAAATTTGTTACTCTTATTCTGAGCATTACCATTATTGACCTGCTGGCACTGTTTCCTGGCTCCCACTAAACCTAAAGCCGCTCCCCTCCCAGTATCTTCAGATCTCCCCTGGAGTCCCATCACTTCTGTTCAACAGGCCCCTGTTCACTGGCCCGCCTTCCGTTTTCTCTGCTTCGTTTTTACAGAAATCCTCAGCTTGCTGAGAAGGGTGCTTGTCTCATTTATGATTCATGAGGCATGGAGTATACAGATGGCATTATATAAATGTTTAATAATCACCATATGGTTTCCCTAGGAATTCTGTCACTCCTGGATGAATCCAGACTGAAGGCTCCTTCAGTATGTGAAATAGATGAACAGGCAGACCTCCATTCTCCCCACCCCTCCCCTGCCATGGGTGCTCCATAAAACAAAACTGGTGCATACCAGCCTGGGAAGGATTAGGAGAACACAAAATTCAGGATTACAAATAAATAAAGGCCTCCCATACTGACTATTATCCTTCTCTGTCAAAGGCAGCTTCGTTGCTCCTGTTATCTTGATGCCTATTTTAATGATTCCATTACAGGACATGGTTTTGAGTTGGTGGGGTAACCATGAGGCGTTCAATTGGGTCCACTTCTACCATGATCTCGTTTCTTCTCTCTGTTTTCTTAAAGGGCCTCCCGACAGCCCTTTATTTGTGAGGTTCTGCACTTGCGGATGGAGTCGCATATGGAATGAAGGAGATGGCACATTTGACAAATGGGAATCATGATTGTCTGGCCTCCTGACAGGTGTTGATGTGTTCTCCTGACCTGTAAATGTTGCAGCTGACTGATTACAGTAATTGATTGAGAAAACATTTGTCAATAGCTTTCTAATGAAAGAGAGAGGTGAGGAGGAGAAATTGCCGGAGCTCCTAGAAACTGGATTTCACTTAACAGAAGGAGCGCTGAACCATGTTATAATCACTGAATTCTATATCCCCATCTATAAAATGGAAATTCCATTCTTCTGGTTAACATCTGTGGAGTACCTACTATGTGCAAGGTCAGAGGTCAAAAGCTAGCAATTTGTAAGCAGAATGTGGTCTTCACATTTGCTCTACGTGTCCTACTTAGTTGATCTGCACCATCCTTTTGTTACAACTGGAAGCAGATGGCCAATATTTAAAATCAGGATATTTTACACTAAGATATAGCTTTCTGGCATCTCTTGGAAAAAAACAGTATTTGGCAGCACTGGGACAGTATTTCTGCAAGACAATGTCTTTCTCAACTTGGGTAGCCACTGCCTCTTAGAAACAGACTATGTGCCCCCAAGTTTGACTTTGGTCCTACTACTCTGAGATTTCATCTGTAAGTGTTAGCTTTCTCTGTCCTTGTAGGATTTCCAGTTTGAGATCCTTGGTTTAGATTCTTGAGATGCAAATGAAGAAAAAATATATATGATTCTGGGCCCTGGCCTTAATACTCTCAGTAGTATAATTGTTCACTGCAGTAAATACTAAATTTCTAGCCAAGAAGGAAAATTAGGCATTCTAGCTCATTAAAGATTCTAAACAGTAAAGTCACCCCATATCTCTCATGATGGCTACCATATGCAGGAAAACATTTTACAAATCTTTGCAACACCATCTCCTGTGGTGGCTGGGATTTTAGTTGCAGGACTAGACATGGAAGCAGCACACGTGGGCACAATTTACAGTCGTGTCACCAGATTGCTTGTGACCTCAAGTGGGTCGTTCACTTCCCTAGGAATCCTATTCTTCTAGAAACAACAGGGTAAGGGACTAGAAAGCATGCTATAAACACTAATGCTCTATACCAGGAACAGTAAACTATGACAACCTGTTTTTGTACATAAAGTTTACAGCCTCATGCATTCCTTTATGTATTATCTATGGTTGTTTTCATATTATGACAGCTGAGCTGAGTGGCTAGAACAGATCATGTAGTCCTTAAAGACTAAAATATTTATAAGCTTCCCCTTAAGAAAGGACTGCGCAGCTCTGCTCCCTATAGAAATTAGGTACAGTAATAATAATAATACACATTATTATTGAATATGATTTCCTCTGTCTTGAGAAAGCCTTTCAGTATTTGCAGAGCCATGAGTCATTAGTATAACCCTTCCTTTTCATCAGATTCCAGGTGTGCTGAGATGCGTTACTAAGCTTTCTTCTTGGTAGAGCTGCTTTTTCTTTTGTTGGAGAAAACCTCTCCCACAATTGGGCTGTGGAGTGTGCACAGCCTTGAACAAAACTTGTCCTTATCCCCACTTCTCTTCCTGGAATAACTTTCAGGAAGGTGAAGCCTCACTGCTCCCTTGGTCACCAGGGAGTCAGAGACAAGAGAGGCCATTTGAAAGAGTTAAGGACTGTGACTTACTTGGAACACTTCCACAGAATAACACCAAGTGATGGGTTGCAAAAAGCAAGAGGCAACTTTGCACCATGGTTAAGGGTTCAAACATTAGCAGAGGACTAATCGCTAATCAATTACAATCATTTTTTCAGTGACTTTCTAGTTGCATGACATTGAGCAAGTGTTTAACTTTGTTGCGCCTCATTTTCCTCATCTGTAAAACAGGAGGAATGGTAAGAATCACCTCACACAGTTTTGTGAGAATTTACTGGAGCCAGGAATCACAAGACAGGGAACAGAGTATACGATGCAGATGCCTGTGTGCACGTACATTGGTCAGGTCTGGTGGGATGCAGCCAGCGCCCTAACTTCAGAATATGAACTCCAGAGCAGTATTTTTTAAAGTATGATATTAGGGACACCTGGTTCAGAAACGCCTAAATTTCATTATTAATGCAGATTCCAAAGGCCTCACCCAGGACTTCCTAAAACAGAATTAGATTTGGGGGGGGAAAGTGTCAGACTCTACTGTAACAAGATCCCTAGATGATTTTGATGAACCCCCAAGTTTGAGAATTGCTACCCAAAGGACAGCAGCCTCCCCTTTCTGCATATTGTGGCACACACAAATTCTGAAGAAGGGAATCTGTGTCCAACACAATGCGTGACGAGCCGGATGAGAGCCAGTGGCATGAATTATGAATCTCCTCTTGTCAGAGAAAACCCTTGAGGCAGGAAAGACCTACTCTGGCTTTTAATGCAGTTGAGATAAACAGGGTAACCCAAAGAGTTCCTCCTCTGGACAGCTGCTTCATGAGACAGCTCTCAGAATCACTTCCTGCTCCCCATGCCCAAACCCACACTTCAGCTAATTTCGTCCAGATGGATTCCCACCCACTGTTCATTACACATGGGCGTTCTAGTGGGTGTTCCCAGTACAGCTTTAGTTCCTCTCTTATGGGTCCTCTTTCAATGGATGAGGACACATGTGTAATGAGAACACTGAACATGCAGAACTCATAGGATTTAGTCATGAAATTAGTTTGGGGGGTGTTGTATGTGTTTTTCGTCTTTTTTTTTTTTTAAACCCCCAACTGTCCTCTTAAACTCACTCAGTAGGGATAATAAGCCTTACTCTGCTACTGAGGAAAAATTCAGATCATCCCATGGTGAGATCATTATTACAAATCCCAAATGGACAGTCTCCATTCAGAAATTAAAATATCCAGCCCAATAGAGTAATCAAAATTATTATCCATAAGAAGACTCCCCTTCCACCTGGTCCACCCCAAAAGCTAAAGCCTATGACAGTCAGGTAGCCTTCCTCAGAGAAGAGTTCCTTCTCACTTTCTTGTTTGCCAGTTTCCCTCCTGGATGGCGGTTATTTTTTATCTTTGCTGCCTTTCAGATGAGGGTGGAAAAAGGAAGAAAGAGAGGTAAGAGGAGTCAGAAAGTCCTTACTTAGCCAGTACTATTGTAAAATAGCTCTGCTGTCTGTGGACCCAATAGACAAGTCCTATGAACTCTATACTTTTCAGAAGGCCAGCCCCAAATTGAGCTAAAAGCCTTAGCTGAGCCCACCAACTGTAACCTCAGTTCTATGGGACCTAGATCCATCCAAGTATATGGATCGTGCTCTACACTTGCTCTCACTCCACGAACACACACTGTGGTAGCCCCATGAGTGGGTGGCAAAGAGCCTGAGGCCAACTCTCTCTCCTGTGAGCCCACGTCTGATCCAGGAGACACTGAGACATCTTTTGTTTCTCTCAAATTGACTGTGTGCAGGGAAGTGGAGTCAATTCTCCTTCATACTGGAGTCCTATGGAGGGAGTCAGTTTTCAATTCACAGCCTCTAGGTACACACTACAGGCTCCATGAATGGTCTCAGGGAAGCCCCATCACATTTGGTTTGAAGTGAGGAACAGACACCCACCACCTTTGAGAAGGACTCAAAGCCTTTCAATGGCTCTCCAGAGAAATCTCCCTCACAAACTCCCCTCTCTCTATTTGCTCCTGGTCATTCTAAAGTCCACTTGGGGAGGTGGGGCCCTTTTAAAAAAACTGGTTCTCAGATATCCTCTTTGAAAGTCCTTTGTGTTGATGTCTGATGTCTGCTAAATCTTAACCTCAACAGTCTAAACTTCCTAGTCTTCAGTTGTGTCTAATGCCTGTTGAATGTCATTTTTAAGATAATTTTTGAGAGAAGCATTTCCCAGAATTAAGCATGTAAAAGCCTAAAACTCTTTTAAACAAATATCAGATCATACCAAATACTGGAACTAGATTGGGCTCGAAGCCTGGGTTCAGCCTCAGCAAAATTCTAGAAAGATGTCATCACCTGCAGACGACCAAGTCACACTGTTATTTCCAGAAAGCCAGCCCCATAGTGTGTGAAATGATGCTGCATCCCCCCAAGCTTGTCATTTACCATCCTGCAGTGACTGTTTACTGCCATTCCTCCCATTGGACTAAGGATTCCTGAGAACACACCTCTATCTTATTCTTCTATCTCTACATCTTCAAATACTAGCTAACATTCATCATCCTGAAGGCACCATATAAAGATTAATTGAATGGAATACAAATATGTTTCCCTTTCCAATCCCACCTTTGACCAGCCCTCTCATTGAGGCAGAAATGACTGAGGCCTGATAGCAGCTAAAGCACTGCATTTTTCTAGATAGGTATGTGAATATATCAAAGCATTAAAGACAAGGTATAGTGTCAATACTGGAATTTGAAGAGTTAGTTTTTCTTGTCCTCTAAAGTCACACCATGAGTGGTATACCAACAAAGAAGCATCCCTACCCCTGTGACATTTTATTGCATATGTGGTCCAGGTGTATCCCGATACACCCCTAGAATACAATATATATTACATGACCTGGCCAGAGATCACTTGAGGCACAGATTTCTTGTTGCTTGTTGCTTTTTCTTATTTTTCAATACGTGCCTCCTTTGTGCTACTTTGCATAAGTTGCTGGGCTTTGAGGAAGCAAGTCAAAGCAAGTGGGATAAGGAGAGGCTCTTCCTATGAAAGTCAACCACAGACTGGAGAGGTGTTTTAAGAAGCTCGAGAAAGTAGCATCTACACTTTTTGATGCAGCTTCTCTTCTCCTGAGAGTGAAATTGCTTTATTGCACTCTTCACTGAGTCCTCCACTTGATCTGTGCTCTCACAGCATTTTGCTCATCCCTCAAGCAAAGCATTTATCATGCTCTGTTATGGATAATTCACGAATGTCTGACCCCTCAAGACTCAGAGATCCTTTGGGGAAAGAACTTTGGTTTATTTATCTCAGAAAGCTGAGTACTTAAAACACATAATTTTGTTAAATGGGTGGATGTTAATGATTGTTAGATGAATGGAAGGATAAAAGGATGGATGGAGGAAAGGATGGATTTATTTCTTGCATATTTACTATGTGTAAGTTAGAATCACACAGTGTCTGTCTCCCCTCAAAGCCAGGCAAGGATAATGAAGGGTCTGGAAATAATACTATTCTTTGCCAACAGCTACAATAATATCTCACAATGGCATAATGTTTTGAAATGTGTATGTGTTCGGATAATTTTTATATTGAATTCCCTTTGACATTAAGGTGCAAACTACATATGAGAATATGTATCCATATGATGAAGCACTTTTTTTTTTTTTTTACTTTTTGACAAATTAAATTTTTAATTTAAAATTTGTTTTTAAGTGAATCGACGGAATAGATTTTGATTATAGTAAATATCTACTTTTGATTTTGTTTTTACTGCCAGGCAACCAGTTGTCCTTCAGATAACCACACTCATTGTTCTTGAGGAAACCATGTCCCCATCAGTCTTAGCCCATGTGTCTTAGGTGAAGCACTACATCAGTTAAGCCAATCATGTTTCCTTTTCCTGGTCTTATGGAGAGATTCAAGGCTGGGTATGCAATCCAATCGGAGCCAATGGGTTATCACCAGTCTTTAGCTTAAACTTCTGGGAGACATTAGCTCATTTTGCTTAATTTAAAACTGAAAGAATATAAAATCTGGCTGCTCAGCAGCCATCTGACTATGGTGAGGAGGCAATATTTGAGAATAATTTTACTGGGAGAACATGTAAGAAAGAGAATGTCTGGGTCATAATTTTTTGAGTCTTTGGATAAAACTATATTTTAAGTCAACTCTACTCCCAGACCATATATATTTTTTTCAAGTGTAAAATAAGTCACCCGACCTATTTAGTTTAAGGGGTGGGAGGTAGGGGAGGAAGGTGTGTATACCCATATATAAATGATTCACTTGTCCTAATGGATTCCTTGATGTTTTCAGAAAATTGATCCTAATAGGCTCAGATTTTTACAACCACTGTTATGTAAGTGGGTAAGACTAGCTATAATATTTTGAGGAGGCTGTGCATAGACTAATCTTCTACAAACAATAATGTGCACCTACTCATCTAGGCATTGTGCCAGACCCTTAAGAGACAAATATCATATCCCTTTCCTCAAGGAGCTTTCACATTTAATAGGGGTTAGATTTATAAACAACTAACTATGATATATGTGAACAAACTATTTGGGAAAATACTGTGTTAAGAGCTTAAATGAAGAAAGAATTGCTTTTGATTTGCAAAAATGTTCTTCCTAATTTATAGTTATAAAATGAGTCAGAAGGGTAAGTGAATAGATGGGTAAGAAGGTGAGTCTTTTCCTATCCTAGCTGTATATTAGAATCATTTGGGGGCTTTGAAATAAATTGAATTAAATAAATCAAATGCTGGAAACCGCCCCTCCACACACACACATACTCCAGAGCAATTAAAATAGACTCTCTGGGAGGAGGTCCCAGAACTGGTAGATTTTAGAAGCTCCAGAAATGATTCTGATGTGCAGCCAGGATTACCAATCAATTTTCCATAGGAGCGATGCTCAGTCTTCTTGTACATCCATCACCATGAGGAGCTTATAAAAAAGTCCAAATACTAGGGTTCCACCCTCAGACATTCTGATTCAATTGGTCTATGGTGGGATTCTGTCGTCAGGCAATTTAAAAGCTTTCTGATGATTCTAATGTGAAGCCAAGGTTGAATACCATTCATCTGTAGGGAACTCACCATTTTGGAAGTGGCCACTAAGAACTAAGCTTCACGTTAGGTACATTCACATATCTGATTTCCTTTGGTCTTTAGAAACATCTTTCAAACTTTCAACTTAAATAAGAGCCCCATTTTACAGATAAGGAAATAAACATTCTGAAAGCAAAATAACTTGCCCCATGTGACCTCAATAAGGGAGGGAGCTGAAATTCAAACCCAGTTTTGTCTGGCTCTAAAGCCCAGATTCTTTTTACCACAGCATTCACATAGTCATTGACTCACTTATTGTCACTTGAACATTCTTTCAATAAATGTTCAGGGAAAGTATGTGACTTAGTCCTGCAACACACAAAGTGTCAGTGGACCTCCCAAAGAACACAACCATGTGGACGTATGTGCTGTGGACATACGTGTGAAGGACAAATCACTGTGGAATAAACTAGCCTAGTTATAAGCCATCACCATTACCTTAAGCTGCAAATACAGTGGTTGATTACTCAGACCTCCTTGTTCTGGACACAACATGGTTCCTGTGACTCTCATTTAAAAGGCAAGCTACATGCAACTGCACGGCATCCCACTTTAGTCCAATGATGGGGGCAGAGGGGCAGGTAGGGTGTCCTGTTGGGGAAAGAGTGCCTGGGAGAGACAGAAGGGCAAAAGCAGTATTGGTGTGAGAAGTATGATTTGCCTCCTAGCCACAAGAAAAGGAATGTCTTTGTTTTGCTCAGTCCCCAAAACAACTTGCCCTTTGTGATCAAACCTGCCAGCAGTTCCTGCCTGAAGACTGGAGGAGCCTACTGTCTGGGCAGACAGAGGGAGGTTCCAGTGCCTTAGGCAGGGCAGTCAATGAAGAGGAAGAGAACAGCCACCTTTCCTCCTCTCACCTTGATGGCCCATTACAGGTGCTTCCTTGCTACTTTCATTTCAGAGATGCATGCCATCCCACCATCTGGGCTCACAGTGTTGCAATTCAGAAATCCTACCCATGTTCATCTTGCTGTCCACCTACCAGATCCTCTGCTCAGCTTGGAGCAGTTTGGTTCCAGCCTACATTTTCAGCTTCACCACTTGCTACTACCTACAGCTAACGACGCTGCGATGTAGTCACAGCAGGCCATTTACCTCTAGGCTTTCTCTCACTCAGTCCTCTCTGCCTGGAATTCTCATGTCATTTCCTTCTCTTGGAAAACTCCTACACAGTTGTCATCTCTGCTAAGAAAATTTTCCATTACTGAAGAATAAAATCACTTTTTTTTTTACAAGAAGAATTCTCTATCTACTTTTATACTTCTACTGCTATTGCATTCACCTCAGGGGCTTAAGGTTAAATCATCTTTACATACCTATTTCTAGTGTCTCCTCCAGGATATCTTCCTGGTGTCCTCCCTTTTTATTTTGAGCCCAAGACCAGTATAGGTGCCCTCCTTCATGCTTCTATAATGGTACCCCAGTAACTCTCAAATGTTAGTATGCATCAGAACAATCTAAAAGACTTGCTAAAATTCAGCTTTTGGGTCCCCATCCCCAAAGTTACTGGTTTATAGGTCTATGTATGAGACCCAAGACTTTGCATTCTGTTATATTCCCAGTGATGCTGATATTGCTGGCCCAGAGATCACACTTTGAGAACTGCTGGCCTATACTTACCTCAAACACATAACATGTGTTGTAAATTACTTGTTTGTCATTCCATCTTTTACTTAATCAGTCAATAAGGCAATATCAGATCATGAAAAGCATTGCAAAGAAAATAAATCATTGTAAATTAGTTATCTATTATTGTGTAACAAAGTACCCCCAAACTTAGCTTAAGATAGTAAACATTTATTATCTCATAGTTTCTGTAATTCTGGAATCTGGAAATGGCTTAGCTAGATGATTCCAGCTCAAGATCTCCCTCATGAAGTTGCAGTCAAGCTGTGGGCTGGGGCTGCAGCCTTATCTACAAGATCAACTGGGGAAGGATCCTGTTTTGAGCTCACACACATGGTTGTTGGCAGGTCTCAGTTCCTCGCTGGTTGTTGCCAGAAACTTCAGTTCCTCTCCATGTGAACTTTCATAGGAGGCATCAATATCCTCAAGACATGACAGCAGGCTTTCTCCAGAGCAAATGATCCAAAAGAGACATCACACACCCAAGATGGAAACCACGGTCATTTACAACCAATATTAGAGGAGACACACCATCACTTTTGCTGTGTGCAGTGGGTCACACAGACCAACCTTAGTTCAATAAATGATGAGACTACACAAAGATGTGAGTACTGGAAGCCAGGTTTGATGGGTGCTGGCTACTGTATAAGATAGTGATAGGGAAGGGAAGTGGATCTATTTAGGTAGAGTGTCTAGGGAAGAACTTTCTGAGGGGATGCTATGAAAACTGAGACCTAAATGGAGAGAAACTAACAGTTATGTAGACTTAGGGCTCTGCTTTTCCAGATAGAGGAAAGTGAGTTTAGTGTATTTGGAGATAGTAAGCTAGTATAGCTTTAGCAGAACTAGCAAGGGATCAGAGGAGTACCTAACATTATTAGCATTAACATCAGTAATATTTTAAAAAGAATACCTACTGTACCCAGGATCTTATACAATGAAAAAGGAAAAAAATAAAAAGCTCATTGCTAACTTCAAGAAACTGACCTTCCAGTTGAGAACACTCCATTTTTTCAATTAGTAGAATAAGAAAGAAAGTTTAGATAATTCAGTGTCAATACATTCCCATTATCACACCCACCATTTCTTCTTATATGACTTCCAATTATGTTTAATCAACCTAGGAGCAAGGGTTTGAGGGAAAAAATACCAATTAATTGAGTGAAGCTAAGGCCATGCTTTACATTCATCAAATTTAATGAGCCATGACCTTTCCAGTGTTGGAGGGTGTACAACCTAGAATCAAGACAAAGCTGGAAGAGACCACAGACATCATTCCATCCTTTCCTCTTCAACTCCGACTTGATTTTTAAAGAAGAAGTTGAAACTAGTCAGCTCTATAGAAACCAGTCCAAGGGCTCACAGCTTGTTCAGCAGTCCTCTATCCACTAATTGGATTAGTGAACTAAATGAGCACCCTTCACATGTAAGGTGTTCAGAGTAGCAGCAGAGTGACTAAAAGCCAGTTTCGGGATTTCTGGGTCAACATGATTTCCATAGCCAGAGGTGATGCAGAGGTTGTCTTACCTGTAGGAGGGAGCAGAGAAATAGAAGAGCTACTTCTCAGCCTCTATGTCTTCCTCTCCCAACCAAAGCAGTGATGTTTTCCTCTACTATATATGTAGGATTTCATAAATAATCTCATGCTATAAAAGCTTGAAAACCACTTCACAGAACCATCCTTTCTTTCCTGACTATAACTCAAGAGGTCAGAAAACTTCATCCCTTGGGTCAAATCCAGCACTGCCTGTCAGCCAAGAGTGGTTTTTACATTTTCAGATGGTAAAAGTAAAAAAATAAATAAATAAATAAATAAATAAATAAATAAATAAATAAGAAAAAGAAAAATAATATTTTGTCACACATGAAAAATCAAATGAAATTCAAATCTCAGTGCCCATCAATAAACTTAGAACACAGCCACACCCATTAATTTAAGAATTGTCTGTGCTACAGTAGAAGAACTGAGTGGCTGTGACAGACCATATGCCCACAAGCCTAAAATATTTATAATCTGGCCCTTTAGAGAAGTGTCTGCTGACCCCTGGTATAACCACATGTCCCATTTATGTCTTCATCCTTCGTACACACCTTCCTTCGTTCTCTTTGTCTTCATCTCAACAAAACTTTATTATAGGTTTATCTTTGTCTTCATCTCAACAAAACTTTATTATAGGTTTATATTCAGAACACAGTTAGCTGTGTTATTATAGGTTTATCTTTGTCTTCATCTCAACAAAACTTTATTATAGGTTTATATTCAGAACACAGTTAACTGGGACCCTAGGTCTGCATTCAGATGTTAGTGTATTTTGGCTTGTGACTTGGGAATGTTTAATACTACGGTGTCAGTTTCCCAATCCAAACCGCCCATTCTCCTCTCCACTCTTCTAATAACATCCTGTGGTCAGTGCAGCAAAAGAAACTTGACTGAATCGTCCACTGCTCCCAATGGAAGCACATGCTAAGTGATACCCGTTGCTCTTGTCCTGTCCCTTTGAGACATCAAAGTCTGAACGAGCAAATCTAAAGTACATAGACAACTCCACTGCCTACAATGGCCTGAACTCCTAAGTAGCTTACTAGATGTGCAAGAAAAGGAAGAGGAAACTGTTCCTTTTCTCCTTGTGCACATGTGGGTAGTAAGAAGCATTCTTCAATACGAGTAACCTGGACTGATACATAGGTGAATAGATTTTCTATTAGATAGAGAGTATTAGATAAGAGTATTAGATAATAAGATAATATCTCAAAGGTGCTTGCTCTCACTGCTAACCAAAGATGTGCAAAGTAAGACTGCATTAAGGTATCTCTTTTATGCCCACTCAAATAATTTTAAAGAAAATTAGAAATTACAAAGCCCAATCAATTATACAGAAATTATAAGGAAAAAGGAGCCAAATAGGCTGGATAAATCACTTTAGAGACCAAATCAGTAAAAATAAATTAAGAGGCAATATAGTGATGCCTTTTAACAAAGGAATCCGGGAAACTCAATCTAAGACACAAATTAAAAAAAAAAAAAAAAAGTAAACAAAGAAATTCATTGCTGTATACTTACAGTTTGTTATTTAGAGTAAAAAAAAAATCCAAATTCTAAATGTTTGATAAGACATTATGATTAATTAAATTACAGTAAGCTAACCCAATGGAAGTATCCTGCAGTCATCAAAATGACCATGTTGCAACATTAAAAAAAAATCCCTTTAAAAATAATGTTAAAGTAGAAAAAATAGGACAGACCATTTTATTCATGTTGCAATTAATGTAAAAATATGCATCCTTCTGGCTAAAAATTGGGAAATGAAGTTTCTTACAGTTCTTTTTGGTTAGGCATGAAGAGAATGTGGGTGAATGTTTGTTTTAATTTCCATGAAAGTTGCTGTAATAAAGTCCTTTATTTTACTTTTTAGCTCACGTTTTCATAAAAGAACACAAGAGAAAAGAAGAGTAAGGACTGGTCTTCATAATTACTTTTAGGAGCAATGAGCAGGAACATTTTATTTGAGGAAGGCCAGCTCACAACCTCCCAGGGGTACCTCACGAGTTCATGATGCAGAAATGGGATCAGGCTGGGAAACATGCTGAGCTCTTCCCATGAGCTCTAGTATCATGGCATCAGCAGAGATGGATGCCCCTGATGGGAAGGAAGCAGCATTGGGGACCACTTGAGAAAGTGACTCAGCAGGGCCAGATGGTATTTATTCAAGAGTTCATTTATTTGGATCAACTAACATATGAAATAGCAGGGACTCTGACAAGGGCATGTGATACATCATTTCCTTGAAGATAAGGAACTGCAAACACAGTATCTGTCCTCCAAAGAGCCTGGGGAAGGCAGAGTGAGGCTCAGAGATGGGCAAATCCTGAGCAGAGGCCTGTTTGCATAGAATGACAGAGACAGATAGAAATTTGTCCTTTGTTATGGGTTAATTGTGTCCTCCCTACCAAAAGAAAAGGATATGCTGCAGTCGTAAGTCCTAAGACCTCTGAATGTGATCTTATTTGAAAATAGATACTGGCTAAGTTGAGGTGAGGCCATACAAGAGTAGGGTGGGCCCTACTTCAATATGCCTGGTCCTTTCTAAGAAAAGGAGCGCCCACATAGAGCCACATAGAGAGAATGCCCTGTGACAAAAAAGGACAGAGATTGGAGAGGTACAGATGTAAGCGAAGGAATGCCAAAGTTGTCAGCCATCACCAGGAGCTAGGAAGAATTAAGGAAGGATTCTCCCATGGGTTTCAGAAGGAGCATGGCTCTGCTGACACCTTGTTTTGGGACTTCGAGCTTCCAGAACTGTGAATAAGGGCATTTCTGCTGTGTTTATAGCTGTCTTGATTTGTGGAACTTTCTTACAACAGCCCTAGCCGGGAAACTTACACACCTTGAAAATTCCCATGGCCAGATTTGAGCCAGTTACTTTCCTTTGGGTATCTTTTGGATTGTTGCAGCAGATCATAGCTTGGGTCTTCTTGATACAGAAACCAAGCAGTAATAACCTGGCAACTGGAGATGCAGCTTAAGCCCAAAGTGGGGTTAAACAGAGCAGAAATGTGGGCTATGCACTAGGAACCCTCTCCCACAGCAGGATGCAAGTATTAATCAGCAGAGAGAGAAGGATGAAATGACAGGATGGTTAGAGGCAGAAAAATATGGTGCCTAGACACTCACACACAGTGCATAGTAAACATAGTGGTTAAGCACATGGATTCAAGGTTCTAATCCCAGCTACATTACTTAACTAGCTGTGATACTATGATAATTTACCTAATCTCCCTGAGCCTCAGTAGCCTTACCTGTAAAATGGAACTAATAGTAGTTCCTATCCTACAAAGTGTTCAGAATTATACCCAGCACGTAGTAGGTATGTCATAAATATTCCTTGCAAGCTTCCTTGTATACTATCACACTTAATCTTTCACCTACTATGTGATGGATATTTTGTTAGGTTTAATAATAGATAAACTGAGGTTTAAAAAGTTAACGTAACCAACGTCATAGACAAAATAAAACAGTGTGGCAATTGGAGATCCAACTGAGGCAAGAGGGGGCATTAGAGGACAAGGCAGGAATGTGAGATGTGACTCAGGGACTTTCCAGTAAGCCCCACCAGGAGCCAGGTCACCTGGTTCCATGCTAATTCTACCTCCACTCTTTGGAGGTGCTGATGTCCTAGGTTCTGGACAGTTAATCTGTCAGCAATTTGCTGCACAACCTTCAGGAAGTTGCTTGCATTTCTTAATCTATAGCAGGGTTTCTCAACTTCAGCATTACTGCCATTTCAGTCCAGATAATTGTTTATGTAGGAAGTTGTCCTGTGCACCATAGAATGTTTAGTAGCATTCCAGGCCTCTACATACTAGACACCAGTAGCACCCTCACCAGTCATGATAACCACAAGTGTCCCTAGACATTACCAAATGTTCCTTGGGAAGCAAAACTGTCCCCTGTCCCCAGCTGAGAATTATTGACTTACAAGATAGGATTAAAGTACTTGTGAAACTGTTGCATTAAGCCATCATGAGAGCAAATTTGCTAAGTATGTTTTTTTAATCTTTAAAAAGAAACAGTGTATTTGTTAATATACAGTAGTGTAAGATGAACTTGATATTATTTATTAGTGATCATTTGTCAAGTGCAAAAAAAAAAAAAGTCATAAAACAGGTCTTCCCTTCAAAGAAATCACACCCCAGTAGGGAAGGAAGGAAGGGTGCAAAGACCAAAAGGCATCACTGAGGTCCAGAAGCCTAAAAAGAAATCATCCTCGGTTTGAGTCGCTAAGAAGACTTTACAAAGGAGATAGCATATGGGCCATTTATTGAAGGGTGGGGATGGAATGTCCTGCATGGAAATGGATTTGTACAAACTCAGTACACAGTAGAAGCCAAGTGAGGGAAGACAGGAGCTGGGCTGTTTCAGATCTCCAAAAATAATGTGTTTTTCTCTCCACCTAGAAGGCTTTTCCTGCTTTGATTGATGAACTAGATCTGTCTCCTCCTATGGGACTCAGCTCAGATACCACCTTCTCTGGGACTTCTCTGGACTTCCATTTTGGTAAGATGCTCCTTCTCCTTGTTCCTTTTTACCTCTAGTAGCCCCCATCGGTGTCTCTCATGTGGCTGCTATTGGCATTTGGGGCGGACCAGTTCTTTATTGAAGAATCCAACCCACGCATTGCAGGAAACTTAGCATCTCAGATTTCCACTCCCTAAATATCCTAAATGTGCTCCCCAATCATTGTGACAACCAAAAATCTCCACAGCATTTTCCCAAGCCTCTGAATGGGTAATATTGTTCCTGGTTAAAACCTGTATCATAATATTTACATTTTGCCTGGAACTTTGTGTCTGCGTCCTCCTGTTGATCCTTAGGGATAGGGACTGCTGATCTGAAATCATATCTGCAATGGAAAGACCTTGCCTAGTACCTAGTTTGCAATTGGCCCTTGGTAAATATTTGCTGATCTAATTAAAGCAGAAGGTTCGTCTAGGGAAAAAACTGGAAACTCAGAATTGAAAAATAAATTGGGGCCAGGCAATAAGGGACTTCACATATGCTGAGGAACATGGATTGTATTATATTAGGTGAAAACATATGAAATTTCCATTTTGTAAGTCAAAAATAATCAGTTATTGGCAATTTCATATAGATCATCCTAGTATAAGGCAGTATTATTATTTCCTTAACTTGCTCTTGAAATTGATATGCCTTTTTTTAGCTTAAATATCTAACTTTGTCTCATCTTAAACACAAATATTCAGGAAATAATGGGTTATATGTACTGACTTTTTCCTTTAGTAAAACATTAAAATGGTTTTGCTTCGTAACAACCAACAGTCATGTATGTACCATCTAAAAGTATATCCTGTGCCACAAGTAGATACAGACCCTGCTGTCAGAAACTGCTCTAATGGGTGACTGGGTGGTTCAGTCGTTAGTCATTAAGCATCTGCCTTCTGCTGGGGTCATGATCCCAGGGTCCTGGGATCTGGCACCCCATATGGAGCCCTGCATGGGGCTCCCTACTGGGGGGCAGCCTCCTTCTCCCTCTCCCACTCTCCCTGTTTCTCCTGTTTGTGTTCCCTCTCTCACTATCTCTCCCTCTCTGGCGAATAAATAAATAAAATCTTGAAGAAGAAGAAGGAGGAGGAGGAGGAGAAGGGCAAGAGAAGGAAATAGAGTAGAAAGAAAGAAAGAAAGAAAGAAAGAAAGAAAGAAAGAAAGAAAGAAAGAAAGGCTGTTCTAATGGGATGTATTCTTGCAGTCTGGGGAGTGAGGGCAGTTGGGGAGGGTATGTGCTATGGTGAGTGCTGTGAATTGTGTAAGACTGATGATTCACAGAACTGTACCCCTGCAACAAATAATACATTATATGTTAATTTAGAAAAAGAAGAAGAAGACAACGACAATGGGGTAGGACCTGGGGCTGGAGACTGGCTGGGGGGCAGAGACTGGGCCCTGGTGGGTGGAGACTGGGGCTGGGTGGGCGGAGACTAGGCTTAGGTGGGCAGAGGAGGTGGGTGGCAGAGACTGGGGCTGGGGGTGGGCCTGGGGTGGAGATTGGGGCTGGGAGATGGTCTTTAAAGGCAGTTAAGGAAAAGGAGAGGAAGAAACCTGGAAAACAAGAAAAAATAGAGGAAAACAAAGGAATAAGAGCTAGAGGAGGAAAGTAGGATCAAGGTAAGAAAAGAGAGGAAGAACGAGGAGGAAGAAAACAAGCTTGTGGAGGAGGAAATGACTGCTATGGGACCAGATTTGTTCCTCACTCTGGTTCCCAGGTTCCACTCCGATGCTGCAGTACAATCAGCTTAGCGCCTGATTATCATGGCTGACATAGCAAAGTGCCTGCCTATTTTTAGATGAAATTAATCATTTTCTTGTGTTATTTTTGGTTCAGATAATGGCTCTAGTACACAGCAGCTTCTTCATTAGCTGCCAGCAAGCATGTAAACAAGGTTGAATCTCCGCTTGGCAGGTTCTATATTCAGCTCTGCCATCAGGAAGCCAAATTTCTTGAGAAAGCTGGGTCTCCCGCACCCTGTGTAGGGCCGCAGGGAGAGGTTTAACTGTGCCAGTGGATGTTGGAATGCCTGTGACCCCAGTGTTTGCTCTGTTCAATTGCTCTTCCAGTCAGGCACCATGTAAGTGGGCACTGCTGACATTTAGACTGGCTCATTCTTTGTTGTGGGGCACTGTCCATACATCAGAGGACGGTTAGCCACAACCCTGGTCTGTACCCACCTCATCATGACAATGAAAAATGTCTCCAGATGTGGCAAGAGGTCCCGGGGGTAGGGAGATCGTCCCCAGTTGAGAACCACTGGTTTAAATCAAGAAATTAAAACCACAGGGGAGCCTGGGTGGCTCAGTGGGTTAAAGCCTCTGCCTTCAGCTCAGGTCATGATCCTAGGGTCCTGGGATCGAGCCCCGAGTCGTCTGTCTGCTCAGCAGGGAACCTGCTTCCCCCTCTCTCTCTTTGCCTGCTTCTCTGCCTACTTGTGATCTGTCTGTCAAATAAATAAATAAAAATCTTAAAAAAAAAAAGAAATTAAAACCATAATAATGTACCTCAAATTAGTATTAGGAGCACAGGCTTCCGATCACTTTATCGCCCAAACTAGAACTTCCAGGCTGCCTTATTTGGTGAAAGAGCAGAATGCTTTTACTTCTTCGTCATTGCCTCCAGGTTGTTGGTGATGACCCATGAGAAAGAGCTGCTTTGCCAGACTTTCCACTGGTGGCCACTGCAGCTACCTAGACCCTGGCCTCAGAGCATGCTACTGCTTTTCACCTGCATCATCCCAAGTAGACACCAAGTCCTCCTCATTAACTCTGCATAGCAAATCACAGAAGCAAATGGAACTTGTCACTTAATGACACAAGCAGGGAACTACAATAACAGGATAACCCACAAGTCCTGCTTTGACCCTCCCTGACCAATGCTGGCCTTGTGCTCATTCTCTCTTAATGTCTCTTCATGGGACCTGAGCCAGCATGTTCTGCCTCCTGGAATCACTCTCATTGGGTCCATTTCATTGAAACTTGACCAAACTGTGTCCCCCCTGCCTTGTACCCAACGTTCACAAAGGAAGAGACTTCCTCTAAGTCCAGACTGACACTCACTTCCCAAGTCCTCACTGCTCACCACTTCAGGAGCCACCTACTCCCAGGATGGCTGGCAGTGGGAACACACACCAATCTCTGCTGTCATCGTGGAGTGCAATCTGATGTTGGCTCCTCAGAAAAATAATCTCTCAAGAGGTTGACATCAGAACCTCTCTCGAGTCTGGGTATGCCGGACATAATTCGTCCAGAACAAGTCCATTTTCCTCAGTTTCCCCTCCTCAAGATTAAACTGAATCACTGGAAGGCAACTCCATAAGTCAGTGATCCAAATTCAGCATGACAAGATGTCCTGCAAACCTAGAAGAAGCATGGGGCCCAGACTACAGTGGTGAAGGAGGCATTCATGACAGAAGTGCAGCATAAGCAGCATCATGAAAGGTGACAGGACGTTAACCAGATAAAGTTGATGGGGGATAGGGCCCAAGGAGAAGCAGGAACTGATTTCCGAAGCAAAAGTACACCATCGTGGGGACCAGCCCCGTGTATTAAGAAGGAGACAATATAGATCTTCAAGGGGGTACGGAACAAGGCAGATAGTGGTGAGAAGGCAGAATAGGACCAGGTCAGATTCTGACGTAAGAAGAAGAGAAGGAAACTGGATCTGATGACTGGGTTCTGGAAGACAGTCCTATGGCTCAGGACTGGACTGCTCTGCTGTGGCCTCTCAGTAGCTGGCAACTCCTTAGACATACTAATGAGGGAACAGAAGGCTGGCTGAGGACAAAACAAAAGCTGACACACTGCAATCTTTCCCCACCCCCACTCCTGGGTGGGACAAATGTGGCATTCTTTAGAAATCTGCCAACTATCTTAATAATACCTGGCTAGAGGGAAAAACCTTGACAATGGCAAGGCCTCTGGTATTCCGTATCCTGTAGGTCTACTTTAGTATAAGAAAGTTTTATTGAAACCTCTCTTTCCTTACCTCCCCAACCCCGTGGTACTTAACCCGCCACCCCTCACAACGCTGGGACAGCAGATCTTTGTGCCCATGGGTCCTGTCCCCGTGCTTCAATAAACTATCATTTTGCACCAAAGAAGTCTTCAGCATTCTTTCTTGGTCTTCAGCTCTGGACCCCAACCCCACTGAACCTCACCTAGATTCTAAACTTCATCAATACCAGCCACAGTCCCCTTCAAAGAGGGGCACCAACTTTAGTTTCCTATTACAAAAATGCCCATCATTTTCCCAACTATAAGGTGGAAGAGGAGGAAAAACTTTTTTGCTTACATATGTTAGGCTAGAGTAAATGAGAGCTTACTATCAGAAACAAGATAGAGAGCTGGCCAGCACTTCCCTGTGCCTCAGAGAGTTTGTTCCCTTGGATCTCCTCTTAAAGGACCCTGGGTGTGGTTGCAAGACCCATGCTGATCCTGGCCTAGAGACACAGACCCACACATATACACACATAGATCAAGTCAGGGAATGTCTGCTCTCCCAGACAAGTTTGGACAGCCAGCTCCCACCCTCTCTTTCCAGGCCTGAACATGAGGATGGAATCAAGGGGAGAGCTCTGATTATCCCCTCTGACAGTTGTCAGGTGTCAGTGCTATTGTCTTCTTATAGCTGCGGCCTTCTGGTGGGTGGGAGATTTCAGGCAAATCTCCTAACCCCAATCCAAATGTCAGATGCTGGTAACAGCCTTCAAGAGAGCCCCAAATGAAGGTTATCCCAATAAGCTCCTAAGGAAGATCAGTGACTCTCACATATTCAAGGCTTACACCACAATGCATGTCTGATGAAAGCAAACCACCCCAGAAGGAAGACTGGGAATAAGTGTTACCCTACAGGCTTATTCCCTCTGTGTGAACAAATACCAACTCAGGTACCTGAGCCAGGGAGAGATTGTAAAAGCAGAAAGTCTTTAAAATCTAAGAGGTGTGTTTAAATTTACACCCAGATGTGAGGCCAGGAAGGCCAGTTACCTTTCATCCATGTTCCGGCTCTCTTTACCCCAAGTTGGCCAGGGCATGGTGTTGATAAGAATGCCAGGACAGGGTAAAGTCTCCCCGGAGGGGAAGCCAGAAGAGCAGTGATGACTGCCACCGGAACAGGAGGGGTGACTGTCCCTGTATGTGCCCAGGAATGGGTTGTTAGTCAAGATTCTTTTAATTTCAAGCAACAGATACCGAACTTGAATTCGTTTAAGTACAAAGACGAGAAGTTTTTGGTTCCTACAAAACACAGAATGTAGGGAGATAGGCTTCCACCATACAATGAGTTTCAGCCAGCACCAAAATTCTCTCTTGTCTCACCTCTCCACACTGCTGCTTCTATCAATGTGCTGACCTCATCCCCTTTCACAGAGACGGGCTTTTTTTAAGCAGTGGAGAGCAGGGCCAGAAGCTGACTCAGAACTGCATTCTTGGGTAAAGAAAGAACAGATTTCCCTCATCCACTTCCTATTTAAAATAACCACAGGGAAAGAAGCTGATTGGCCTGGCTAGTTTTTGTGCTCATTCCTGGTCCAGTCATAAAGGTCCCGAGTAAGACATGAACAGACATTTCTGCAAAGAAGACATCCAGATGGCCAACAGACACATGAAAAAGTGCTCCATATCACTCGGCATCAGGGAAATACAAATCAAAACCACAATGCGATATCACCTCACACCAGTCAGAATGGCTAAAATCAACAAGTCAGGAAATGACAGATCCTGGCGAGGATGCGGAGAAAGGGGAAACTTCCTACACTGTTGGTGGGAATGCAAGCTGGTGCAGCCACTCTGGAAAACAACATGAAGGTTCCTCAAAATGTTGAAAATAGAACTGCCCTATGACCCAGCAATTGCACTATTGGGTATTTACCCTAAATATACAAATGTAGTGATCCAAAGGGGCACGTGTACCCGAATGTTTATAGCAGCAATGTCCACAATAGCCAAACTATGGAAAGAACCTAGATGTCCATCAACAGATGAATGGATCAAGAAGATGTGGTATATATACACAATGGAATACTATGCAGCCATCAAAAGAAATGAAATCTTGCCATTTGCGACAACATGGATGGAACTAGAGCGTATCATGCTTAGCGAAATAAGTCAAGCAGAGAAAGACAACTATCATATGATCTCCCTGATATGAGGAAGTGGTGATGCAACATGGGGGCTTAAGTGGGCACGAGAAGAATCAATGAAACAAGATGGGATTGGGAGGGAGACAAACCATAAGTGACTCTTAATCTCACAAAACAAACTGAGGGTTGCTCGGGGGAGGGGGGTTGGGAGAAGGGGGTGGGATTATGGACATTGGGGAGGGTATGTGCTTTGGTGAGTGCTGTGAAGTGTGTAAACCTGGTGATTCACAGACCTGTACCCCTGGGGATAAAAATATATGTTTATAAAAAATAAAAAATTATATAAAAAAAATAATAAAAAAAATAAAGGTCCCGAGTAAGGGGCATTATAATTGGCCCAGGCTTGATTATGTGCGCACCTTGAGTGCCAGAAAGTTGATTTGTATGTGTATAGGCACCTATTTGCACCAGGACACACACGTGTATGAGTAAGTGTTTGGAAGGCAAAGGGGAAAAAAAATCAACATCTTCCACTATAGATACGCTCAATTTAAAGTCCTTTGAATCTAAGAGAAAATTTTGGAACTTGAAAAATAAGAATCTATTTTCTAAACCTCCTTTTGAAAGCAACTTCTGTTCTTTCCTTTTGATTTCTATATCATTTCATCTGTAACCCCGTTATACTCTTTATCTCCTTGGTAACTTATTTAAGCTTCCATACAAAGCCGTGAGTGCACAGAGATCAGATCAGATAAGAACAGCTAATTCTGTTCATCAACAAAACTTTACCTTGCTTATTCCTGTTCCTGAGTACTTTGTGTTCCTGCCTATTAACATATATAAACAGGTACTGCTCTTATCTAAGCCAGTCCCGAGACTTATGTTTTGAATCCCATCTCCCCTGAATCTACTCAAAGATTTTGAATTTGAAATGGTCTCACCTGTCTCTTATATCAAGCATTTCTCCTTCTTGGATCATTCCAATCAACATAAAAATATACCATACTTAATTCCATCTTAAAAAAAAAAAAAACTCCCTTCACCCCCTGACCCCCTCCAACAACTGCCCCATTTTTTCTCCTTATAGATAAACTTATTAAGAGTAAACTCTCAGGACGCCTGGGTGGCTCAGTTGGTTAAGCAGCTGCCTTCGGCTCAGGTCATGATCTCAGCGTCCTGGGATCGAGTCCCACATTGGGCTCCTTGCTCCGTGGGGAGCCTGCTTCTCCCTCTGCCTCTGCCTGCCATTCTGTCTGCCTGTGCTCACTCTCTCTCCCTCTCTGACAAATAAATAAATAAAATCTTAAAAAAAAAAAAAAAAAAGAGTAAACTCTCTTTCCTATCTCTAATTCTTCACCCTCCCTTCTCTCTTTAACTTACTTTTATCAGGATTTTGGCTCCACCACCCCACTGAAACTACTCTTGTCAAGTTTGAAACATCCTCCATTTGCCCAATCTAATAAGATAATTCTGTCTTCATGTTACTAACTTCTGACCATCATTTGACATTTAGTTGTGTACACCTCCTTTCCTAAATGCTTTTTTCACTTGGCTTTGTGACAACACATTTTACTGGGTTTGTTCTTACCTACCAGGCTGTTCCTTCTGAATCTCCTTTGCTGAGTTTTCCTCTTGCTCACAACTTTTAAATAAATCAATATTCTTGACTCTGTTGTCACTCTACACTCTCTGGGGAACCACAACTAGAGCTTTAAATAAAATCCATATGCTGACTATTCTAGTTCAGAAATCCCTTGATCTCCCTCCTTGTGTTTTCAATGGCCTGTTCAGTGTCTTCATTAACATGCCTAATGATTTTGGACTAACTAGGGCCAAAACAGAACTTGCCCACCTCAACTTCACACTCCTCTCCAGTCTACCCATCTTGTTTAATGATGTCACAATTCATCCAGTTGCTCATTCTCTAATTAGAGGAAGTATCCTTTATTCTTCTCTTTTCCTAACACTTCACATCTAACCCATCAGCAGCTCTGTTGATTATACCTCCAAGATACATTCTGAATAGGATCTTCTCTCACTATGCTCACTACTACCAAGCTAGTAGTTACCATCGCATCCCACTTGGACCACTGCAAGAGCCTCCTAATGGTCTCCCTACTTCTACTCTTCACTCTTCCCCCTCAACAGCTCTTTGTCCACATAGCAGCAAGAGTGATCTATGGAAAATACATTCAGATTATACTTCTTCCCTGCTTAAAATCCTGCAAGAGCTCCCCAGTATATTTTAAATTCAATTCAATATCCCCAGCATGGCCCATGTGATCTTGCTTCCTTCTCCATCTTTTCTCCTCACCCTATTCCAGTGTTCCAATCACACTGGTCTTTTTGCTGTCCCTCCTCTATAACAATCCAATTCACATTTCAGGGCCTTTACTATGTTTTCTTTTTTTAAAAAAATTCTCACCTAACCCCAGTTCTTCACACATCTGTCTCCTTGTCATTTAAATCTCCATTCAAATGTCACTTTCTTAGGGAACATCTTCTCTAACCAGCAGCATACAACAGTCACACTTACCTAGTACCTCAGAAAGTCTTTATCTCATAGTAATATTTTATTTCCTCTATAGTACTCTTCTAAATTACACCATTTGTTTATTTAGTTATCTCTTTCTTTTCCATCTTCTCCCACTAGAGTGTAAGCCAATACCATTACTGTCATATTTCCTTGATTACAACTCATTTCTTTGCTTTTATCAGCTCCTCAATCAATATCTGGCAGTAATAAATTCTAAATAAATATGTGTTGAATGAGAAAAATAAATATGTGTCTTCCACTGTCTTTTTCACAGTAGTGTTCAATAAGTGTTAGATGAATGGTTGGATAGATCGAGTGATGGGAAGAAGAATGGTTGGATGAAGGGCTGGATGGATGGAGGAACAGATGAATGTATAAAATCAACAAATTCAATATCTCCCTATTACTGGCAAATATAGACTATCAACTAAGTTCTTTTTTTTTTTTTTTTCAGTTATCTTTTGCTGAATAACAAACTAGCCCAACACTTAGTGGCTTAAAACAATAGTTGATTATCTCTTACCATTTGGAAAGTTGATTGAGTGGCTCTTCTGGTCCACCTGGTATTAGCTAGGGTGCTACGGTAGCTGCATCATCTGAGGACTATACTGGACAAAAACATCCAAGATGACCCATTTATCTGGCTAGTGGTTAATGCTGCCTGTTGGCTGAGAGTTCAGCCAGAACACTTACATTTGTCATCTCTATGTCACTTGGGTTTCTCCTAGCATGGAAGCTGGGTTTGGAGACATCCCAGGAGTAAGTGTTACAAGAGATTCAGGCAGAAGCTCTAAGGCTTTTTCTGACCTAAACTTGCAAGTCCCAGAATATAATTTCTGCCATATTCTATTAGTTAAATAATCACTAATGTCATCCTAGATTTAAGCTTCAACCTCTGAAGTGAGGAGCAGAATTGAGAGCAGCCATCTTGGAGATTATCTACTATACCCATAAAGAGGCAGCAGGATTCTGCAGGGAAATCACAGTTACTAAATCCTGATCCTTCTCTGCTCTTTATGAAAACTACTTCTAGTATTTGCACCTATGTGTGTTATTTTAGGTGGATATTATATTCCAGTCATAAATGAGCAAAGAAAAAAAAAACTTATAAGTCATGACTTCATAACTCATTGGTTGCTTATTCATTATCTGAAAACTCTTCAGAATTCATTGCCTTTTCTTTGTTCCAAAAATTTTTATATATTGTTCCAAAAATACAATCTTGTTTCACTTTCTTTAAATTCTTCTGTAAATTCTAGCCAACGTTCTCTGTTTTTTCCATCTCTATGTTCCTGTCACCTGTTCCCTTTCCCCACCACTACATCTCTTCATGAGCTCAGATAAGCTTGTACAGGAAGAAAAAAAAAAGTCATTTCTAAAATAAAAGCTAGAAAACAGGATCTGAACAATGAAATGCAGTTATAGATCAAAGCAGAGAATTAAGAGTTGAATTAATAATTCAACAATTGGGTTATATTCAGTTAGGAGGCCACCATCTTTGTTTCCATTGTTTCTTGTTAGCTATATATAAGAATCAAATGTGCAGCTAAAACAAACCAAAAAGAAAATAAAAATCCCAAGCTTTACCCAGACTTATAAATCAGAGGCATAAGGAGTAAGGCCAAACAACTATATTATTAAAAAAAAGCCACAGGTGACTTCAATATTCTGTCAGCATGAATTAACTTTCTTGGGTTTCAAGATACAACATTGAAAGTAAAACCTAACTATTTTATAATTATAGTTTATCTTATTAACACACACTTATTATTTTCCTATTAAAGAAGGGACAGGAAATATCAGCTAAGTTTCTCAGTATGATTTTATGTCCCAATTTCTGGCTGAACCTGTTTGCACATTTGTAAGGAAACTTAATAAGAAGATAGCTTTCAATATGCAAAGATTCACTTTTCAGGCATCTTTTCAACATTGATTCTATTCTGCAAAAGACATTGACCTCACAAGAAACAGTTACAGCCAGGTTCTCACTGTGCTGAATTTCCTCAAGTGCATCCTGTAAGTGGGCCACAGCTGCAGCCAGCAGATTTTGCACTTCTCTTGTTCCTGCTGAGGATAAAATGTGCTGAGGCCAATAACCTGGTGAATAATTCATTTTCCTGAAGAACAATTTGTAAGCCTCAGAATTGCTTTTGCCAAAATAAACAGCAAATTTAAAAGATAGTAATACTCTCTGCATGTATATAACTTCCTATAATTTTCTAATTATTCTCCCAACAATGAGGATGATGACCATAGCTAGTATTTGTTAAGAACTTACAATGTGCTGGGTTTTGTGCTAAGTGCTTCCACATACATCAATCATCTCATTTAATTTTCATAACTTTCTGAGGTGAATATTGTCATTTTCATCCCTCTCTACCAAAGGAAGAAACAGGCTTAAAAAGTTAAGTACCTTTCTCAGAACCACACAGAATTTGAATCCACATCACCGTCAAAATGCTAGACTGCCTCCCACATCCATATGTTCCTTTATCTCTGTCAATCTGTCGCTCCACTGTTGATAAGTAGGCTAGTAGAGGTAGAGGTAGAGAGAGGTTCACCTGATAATTACAAAATCCTGGATGATAAACAGAATCAAGTATCACGGTCCCCAGTTTTCAAGGAGAACATTTAAGTTGTGGAGTTAAAACAACCTGCTCCCACATTAGGGAAGCAAAGTCAGCTTTCTGACTGGAGTCCTGTGGTCTTCCCATAGCCTTGAGGCAACTCCAACAGAGCCAAAGGGGCTTTTCTAAATCTGGCCTTGCACTGTGAAGGAGGAGGTGCTGGCAGGATGGGATTCAGCAATATACTGAGCCCTATGATGACATTTTTAGCCAAGAAGAATGTTTTATCAAATCCCCATCAGCCCAAGACTAGATCATACCAAGATTTTGCAATATGAACATAATGTTCTCTACTGTCCAGGACCTAATCCTTTTCCATCGGGGAACACATTTGCAAACAATGGCTCCTAACTGATGAGGAACAGGATCCAACTCTTACTCCACACACTGGGACCTTTACACCAGATTGGAGGCAACAGCCCTGAGGTTAAAGGGCTGCTCCATGTCTAACCACTGTAGCTTTTGCTTGAAGGAAGGTTTCCCAAATGAACCCCCAAAGAAACCGAAAATGGCATGAATGTACATCCTGTTACTCAACACTCTCTGGGTTTCATAACGTGAAGTCAGGAAGAAAAGGTGCCAACATTCCTGAATGTTATAATCATTAAGAAGCAAACTCTAATGTTCCCACACTTGAAAGTTAAAGAGATGGGATTATTCACTCTCCTCCTCACTTATGGAATCACTGCAAAACCATATGGGCTGAATTAGGCATCCAACACAAATGCTCCTTACCATTCCCTCTGGGGGGCCTTGGGACTCATCCCAGGCAATTGGCTTTAAAGGGAAGGATATCCTATTTGGAAACATAATCATGAGCCCTGATATTAATAAGCACTTTCTGACTTCAAAGCATTTTAATAACCATTGCTCTAATTAAATCTCACAACCTCCCAAAGAAGAGGCAAGCTTCGTCATTTCCACCCTACGAATGGAGAAACTGAGGCAGAGCTCTATGGAATACAAAACCATGGTCTTCCTGATAGTAGAACTCCTGGGGTTACTTAATGAGTTTTATGCTAAATTAAAATGTTGAACTGAGGAACACCTGGGTGGCTCAGTCAGTTGGGTAGCTGCCTTTAGTTCAGGTCATGATCTGAGGATCCTGGGATTGAGTCCTGCATTGAGCTCCTTGCTCAGCAGGGAGCCTGCTTCTCTCTCTGCCTCTTCCTGCCACTCTGTCTGCTTGTACTCTCTCTCTCTCTCTCTTTCTCTCTGACAAATAAATAAATAAAATCTTGAAAAAAAATGTAAGGGGCACCTTACATGCCTTCAGCTCAGGTCATGATCTCAGGGTCCAGGGATCAAATCCTGCATCAGGCTCTCTGCTCAGCAGGGAGCCTGCTTCCTCTCTCTCTCTCTGTGCCTGTCTCTCTACCTGCTTTTGATCTCTCTCTGTCAAATAAATAAATAAAATCTTAAAAAAAAAAAAGTTAAACTGAGTTTTTGTTGTTTTTTTGTGTGTGTTTTTTGTTTTGTTTTGTTTTCTGTTACCATTTGGTGACAACAAAACAAAGGCATTTAAGACTGTGTGTTAGGATAGTGAAAAGCATTAAGACAACCAGTTGTATAGTGCTGGCCTAGGGATTTAACTTCTCTAAGCTTTAACTTCTCTAAGCTTTTCCTCATCTCAAAAATTGAAATAATAATAGAGGCTACCATATTGCCTTGTTGTTTGGATTAAATAATATAATGCATGTTAAAGTTGGTGGCACACAATTGAATACTCTAAACTTTAGTAGTACTTGTAAAGCCATCTCCTTCTCCTAAGTCACCATTGAATCATTTTTTGGTTCACAAGTATTTATCAATGGCCAATTGAGTGTCAAAGACTGCTGTCCAGAAAGGATACAGCGGTGAACCAAACAGACAAGATAATTTCCTACATATGGAATGTATCTTATTTCTTATTATAAATTAATTCACACCAAGCTTAGTCATAGTCCATTGTTGATTTTGGTTTGATCTTACTATTTACACAGCTAAAATATTTTTGATTATTCTCACAACTGGACCACCATAGTCCTTGTGCTGGCTGTGGTAGCTTTGATTGAGTTCTACTAGTACACGCAAGAGGATTTGAGGGCAGTGGTCTGATCTTGGCATTTTAACTGAAGTTGCCAAACAAAGTATTGTAATTTCAACACCTACTTATTTTTGTTTCAGTCCATGCAGTTGTGGAAATCTGTTTTAGGTTTCTTTACACAGACACTATGTGGGGCACTGTGCTGGGAGGGAAGCATGGGAGGGGGGTCCAAGTAATGTTTCAAGACCAATTGCAGCCATACAAAAATGGTGTTTTGAAAAGAAGCAGCATCAGTAAATATGGCATTCTTTGGGAAGGTACAGAAATAATAAATATAAAGGTTCTATTCCACGCAATTCTTTTTTGAGGGTCTAAATGGTCTTAGAACATACAACTCCTCTATGCCTTTCTAATTACATTTTTATAGAAATGTGTAAGCATATGAACACGTGCGTGCACACACACACACACACGCATGCATTTTTTAAACAAACAAGTTATCTTTCAAGTAATAACTAGAGGAGATATTTATTGAGTTTTATTCAAGGTCAGAAATGCTGATGGATGCCCTAAAATATATTAGTACATTTAATCTTCCTGAGATTTCTAGAATGTAAGTATAATTACTTTTCTCAGTTTAGAGGATGAAACTAAATGTTTAGAGACATAAAAGCTCACATAATGTCTTGTAAGTGGCAGAACTGGAATCCAGTGTGGCTCCCTATATTCGAAAGTTCACTATACTGGGAAGAATGAAAGAGGGGAAAGGAAGGAAGGGAAATAGAATGTGAGAGAGGGGAGGAAAGGAGAGAGGAAACAGAATAATCTAGGAAATGCTAAGCCACGGTGAAAATAAAGTCTACAACTCACAGCCACATTTTAAACCCAAGAGTTTAGTGTTGAGACCCACCGTGAGGAGATAAGGAGGAACCATGTGGGACAAGATGTGGTGGGAGAAGAAAGAAGTGGTGGAGGAGAAGATAGAACTGTGGCCCAACCTCCCAAGCCCTTGTACTTACGAAACTGGCAATAGCCACCATGACTTTGTGTTAAATGCTTCCCATATTTCCATTATTTAGTTACCACATTTTGAATCATCAGGACAAGCTTTTGAGGAAGTTGATTTTTATTCCCATTTTCATGGGGCCATCATAGTTAAATAATTTCTCAACAACCTTTCTCCCAAGTGACAGAACAAGGATGTTACCCAAAGCCCAGATTATTTCTACTACAGTATGGCCTTCCTGGTCCCTGACTGCTTGAGGATTGAGGCCAGGTGTTAAAGGACCAATGATGGGGAGGGATGGGGAGCCATAACAGAGAGTTCTGAGAAAGCATTGCAGCAGCAAAAGGGAAAGGAGGAGAAACTCCATGCCTGGAAACCTGACATGTTCTGGAAGGGGCTCAGCTCAGAGTACGGTATCATGAGGACTGTCAACAGGAATCAGAGATGC
The DNA here is from genome assembly GCF_964662115.1 of Mustela nivalis. Taxonomy (NCBI): domain Eukaryota; kingdom Metazoa; phylum Chordata; class Mammalia; order Carnivora; family Mustelidae; genus Mustela; species Mustela nivalis. Next base: position 13,371,385 of record NC_139021.1, on the reverse strand, counting down.
ATATCCAAGGGAAGAATCTAATTTCAATTCCAGGACATGTCAGGAAACAGAGTGTAAGGCAACAATTATTTGCTAAATAGAAAATTAAAGGCATAAATAAAGTCAAAGCTTAAACCACTGAGGCAAAAATCACACAGGCTCCAATTTCCTTCTGCTGCTTGTAGCTGCCAATTTGAAAAGAAGAGATCATGGGGATAGTGAAAATATAAGATCAATGGACCATGGTTGATAGATGGTGATGTCTTTTATCCCACACAGTGCCCTTACCCCCATGTCAGCCCTTCCCCAACCACTGCCAAACGCAAGCAAGTTGGAGGAAGTAAGACTGTGAGAAAGAGGTCCCTGTTTATCTTCATAGGAACTCTGCTTTCCTATGAATGAATTCCAGCACTGAGCATGTTCCGGTAAAAAGAGCTTTATTTCCCTAGACTCCTTGTACTTCCACTTATGCCAAAATATATTTCTTACGTGTTTTAACCTTAAACACACACACACACACACACACACACACACACACACACCACACACTGTCTCTTGGTCTTTTTAAAATACTGAGTTTGCCCCTTTTCTAGAATTCCTGACAAGGCATCCTGTTTGATAGGTAATGAGTGACACATGACAGGGATAAGTTGGTCTAAATCTTTGTTTTCCATGGGTCCATATGTAAGACACTGGGTCAAAGGTCAAATGCTCTAGTCATATTTTACAAACCACTGTTTAATGAGATTAAACACTACTTATGACTTTCACTCCCCTTTATCCTCTGTATTCACTCATCTCCTTTGACTTCTTCCCTATAAGTACCTCTCAAATCTTACTCCTCCTCATAATATCCACTGCCTAGACCACTGACCACCTCTACTCTACTCTCCATACAGCTACAAGAATGTTTCTAATGGTTTGTAATACATATATCTGATTATATTTTATCCTTGTCTAAAATGTACAGTGGATTCCCCATTACCCACAGGATAAAAACCATTATCATTGGTCATATATACCCAAATCTTCACAGACCTCCTCTACCATTGATGCCACTCATTAATCTCTTCACTCATTCATTTAAAACCAGGCATCATTCTGGATACATGGGAAGTACCTATGAATGTTTGTTTACTGACACTAACTCAATTATCTCCCCACAAAAGAGCCACTTTGCCATTCCCAGTTGTTCTGAGGAGTGGGCAAGGTGAGTGGCTACCAACACAACAATATTCGGGTGTTCTTTCCCATGACAAAACTTTACACCAATGAGCACACTCTGCCCTGGGATCTAGGGTAACCCCATTCCATGTTTAATTGTTAGCATACATCATCTTTTTAATCCCCTCCAGCACCATTTCTTTTCTCATCCAATATGATGTCATCCTTATGAGCATAGACTCTGAGCCATGGTAGCTGTCTTTATTCACCAGTTTCACTGCTGTACTCGGATAACCTAGCACTGTTCCTATTCTTCCTTCATAAAACAGGGATTCTCATAATCCTACCTCACCAGGCAGGAAAAGGATTAAAGAAGGTAATGTATGAGGAGTTTTTGGAAAAATTACCGGCTCACAAGAAAGGCTAGCTAGGTGGTTATTACTGCCTTCAACTCACCCATAGGTTACTTTCTATACCAAGATTTTCATAGCCCTCAAGCTCATCTTCCCCATCCAGGTCTTCTTGCCATTCTTCTGCCCTGAATTCCCTTCTCTTTTGTCTATTCATTCTTCAAGATGGAGTTCCAATCTTGTCCATGAAGACACATTGACCACCCCTCATCCAAACAAACTTGATCCCTTTCCATTTGTCTCACATTGAAGCATTTTCATGTTTTGATGGCAGGTTTACCAGTTCTGATTTACTACCTACCCTACCTATTAAATCCAGAGCACCACAACCCCAAAGACAGTCTATGCATCTAGCGCAGCCTCACTGAAGCACTTCCCTATGTCAGGCATTGTAGCAACTCTTAGGGTCCCACATAGCTCAAACATAATCCCTGCCTTCAGGACACAGACCAAAAATTGATAATAATCTTAAAATCTATGCAAGGAATAAGTACAGTCATATATTGACACTTTTTTTTTAACAGATTTATTTATTTATTTATTTATTTTGACAGACAAAGATCACAAGTAGGCAGAGAGGCAGGCAGAGATAGAGGGGGAAGCAGGCTCCCCGCCAAGCAGAGAGCCCAATGTGGGGCTCGATCCCAGGACCCTGGGACCATGACCTAAGCTGAAGGGAGAGGTTCTAACCCACTAAGCCACCCAGGTGCCATATATGGTCACTCTGAAGGAGATCCTGCCCCTAGAAGAGTTCTTAGCAGCTATTAAGAAATTGGTCAAGCAAGCAAAGAGGAGAAAATAAACTTTATTGAAGGAACATTATTGCTGATGCTTTCAACAGAGCATTTCCCAAAGAATGGCCAGTATGCCATGGGAGGCAATTTTCCACAACATTTAAAGGACTATTTTATAACTGCAACTTTAGCATGTGTTAGTACTAAATTTCAAGCCTGTCAACCCCATCTTTTCACAAATTCATCGTTTTGTTTAGAGTGAGTGGAGTGCAAACAAATTACAAGTGAGTGAAATTGAGGGACTCAGATTTCAGGGCTCACCTGAAGGGGATTCTAAGGAAGGAATGTTTTGTGACACTACCAAGGAAGTAACTAAAATACAAGATTGCAAAACCCAAAGGCAGAACTGGCCCTCAGCCTAACTGACCAGTACTATCCAATACATCTACCCCACACTGAGCAGGGGAAAGGGCCTGTTCATCTCTTTTGCTTTACAGATTTTTAAAGTCTCACCTATAAAATCTCATCTATAAATCCTAGATGAACAGATTGAGGCCCAGAGAAGTGAAATGAGTCATTAATATCTCGTTGTTTAAAACTAAACATAACTGCAGAAAAGGAAGCCAGACCAATAGCACTTGTTAAATAAACTCTGTCATCCCACCACAGAACTCATGTCAGAAAATAGCTTCTGTTCATCTCCATGAGAGACCATGGACTCTGAGGAACTAACTGAGGGTTTTGGAGGAGAGAGGGTTAGAGGTATGGGTGAGCCTGGTGGTGGGTATTATGGAGGGCACATATTGCATAGAGTTCTGGGTGTGATGCATAAAGAATGAATTCTGGAACTCTGAAAATAAATTTTTAAAAATAAATGAAAAATTAAAAAAAAAGAAAAGAGCTTATGTGGGTGATTCTTTCCCAGTCTAAATTTCAAGCCCCCAAAGAATCTCATTTGGACCCAGCATTTCCATATAAAAAATAGGAGGAGAAATGGTGCAATACCTCATTAATATCTTTCTTGGCAAGGCATATATTTAAAATATATGTACCAAGTTATAGTTATGTTGGAATCACACCTCATTTTATACAGTACCTGAGACTTTGCTACCTGTGGGGTGTTTGCCCTGGGAAACCAGCAGCTTCCAAGAAGAAAAATGTTCAACCTGCTTGTTATCTTACAAATAAATGACTTTGTTCTCTCTTTTTTTCTCAGGCTTATTTCCCCTTGTGTTGTGCCAGATTTTCTGTACCCTATTATTGTAGGATATTGTCCTGACATGCAATAACACAACATAGTATAGTTCAGCGATATTGACACAACCCAAGTGCCATAATCATGGCAAAAATATATGCATAAGAAGAGCAAATTGAAGACTTCCAATATTGATTCAGGTAACAGAGCAGCTTGAGGCCAGGCAGTGATGTATTTAACTATCAGCACACTAGACTCCTGACCATCTCTAGGAATGAAGCTGAGCATTATAACTGAAGAGGGAACAGGAGTTACTGGGTACCCAAAAGGGTCCCTTGACAACATACTCAGGTAGAGTGTTAGGTAGATGATTCATTCACTTGTGGCTCAAGTTGATTGTTCGTACTTGGAAAGTCTCACCACTGGTCACTGCCAAAGCCACTAGTTGAAAGACAGGCAGTTGGCTTAATTCAAGGCTTACTAGTTGCTTGACTAAATCATACCATGTGCTTGCAACATCTCTCTCCCCGTACCCCAGGATATAAACTGTCTTATATATTAGATACAGTTTTATTTGGGACTGGCTAGGAAAACTTTTCTGGCTCTTATCCATCAGCTCATTGGTTAATTCCTATTCTCAATTCTGAAAAAAAGTCTTCAGGGATGTCATCCTTGACCAACCAATCTAAGTCATAAGTCTCTGTTTTAAGTTCTCATTAACACTGTATTGCTTTCTTTCAAAATCAGCACTTATTAGAAGTGTAAGAGTACATTAATTTGTGGGACTATTTGAATTATGTCTGTTGTTATTATTCTGTAAATACCCTCCTGCTGTCTGCTTTTGCTTCTGTCCAGTCACTGACTATTGTGCCTAACATATAATTGACCTTCAATGAATAGTTGTTAAGTTTATGAGTGAATGAATGAATGAGTGAGTGAGTGAAAAAGGTGCCTGCAACAAAGGTATTATAATGAGATGGTATCAGTAATCCGAGCTCAAAATAAATGTGTTCTTCTGTTCCTGGACACATTGTTGAATTGCACTTACCAGGCTCCCTTGCAATTAAGGTGTGGTCATGTGACTTTTGGGCCAGTGAAACATGCCTTCTAGGTCTAACCTACAAAAATCCCTAAGATCTTCCCCTTATGGCTAGCTTGGATGGAGTTCATCATAGCAACCTTGGAAGCAAGTGGTGAGGATAACAGAGCTCTGTGAGACTGTCTTCCAATAACTACATGAAGCAGAGCCAGCCTGACAACATATTCATATATTTCCAGAACTATTGTATCAAACACTAAATAAACTTCTAATAAGTGTAAGCCATCATATTCATGGAGTCTATTTGTTATGGCTGTTAGTGTTACTTGAACTAACACACTTCTTCCCAGTGATTCTTCACTAGGGAAAATTTTGGAGCCCATATTACAATTTTGTGGAAAATGGGGTAGTTGGAAAAAATCTCCCCAAGCAACTAAGATACTCCCACCTCCACGTCCCCCCATTATAATCTTTGTCCTACATACTTTCCATGGCTTTCCATGAAAGCTGGAATTTAAAGATGTACTTGACTAGATGAGAGCCATTGCAGATGTAAAGAACACACACATTCACCCATGTATATAACATAGGAGGCAGATTCAACAAAAATCATGGCTCATCATCAGTAGTACCAGATGATGTGTTATGATCCATTTCTTTTCAAAGCAATCAAAATTTCATCAGCAATCATTATCAAACCAGTCCCTATGGAGGAGAGAGAGATATAAAACACATGGTTGGTGCCCTTGAACAGCACGGCTCAGTGAAAGATCTCAGAATTGTGGTATAAAAGACTTGGCTTGCAAGTGACTCACTAGGAGTGAGACATTGGCAAAATTATTTCACCTTTGCTTTTCTTCATTAGTTACCAAAAGTTTAAATTTGCGATTCAAAATTGCTATAAGGTTATGTGAATCAATGCATATAAAAGGTCTTGTATGGCAGAGACATAAGTATACCATGAATTATGACCAAGTCTTTCACACTGTATGGCAGAGTGAGATACAAAGTGTAGTGGAAACCAAGCCTGTGGAGGTTGGTGAGTCAAGGGGAGGGACAAGGAAACCTTAGTGTAGGAAATGATACCTGATCGCAGGGCAAATGTGGGATTCAAATGGTAGAGGCTAGAGCTATTTCGAGGTGATCAAGTAGGGTTTCCTAGGTGCTCTGGGTCTTGAACTGAATGCCGAGAAATAAATACAAAGACATAGAGAAGGAAAGCTAGTATGAGACTATCAAATCATCATCAAACATTTCTTGAACACCAGTGAAATTATTAGGTACTCTAAAGTTTGCAAAGCTGGTGCGGACAAGAGGTACTATAACACAATGAAGTGGAAGCCATCTCGAACTGGAAGTTAAGAGACAAGGTTCTCTAATAAACTACATATTTGACCTTGGAAAAAAATCTCCTCGTTTGGGAAATGAAGACATTGGCAAGATGATTGCAGATTTCCTTTCTTGATCTTAACCCGTGATTCCACTTCCTCATTGGTCCTTCAAGTTTTAACCAACTGCATCTCTCAATATAGCCTGCAGAGGGCACTGGACTAGGAATCGGAACACCTAATTTCTCTTCCCAGCTCCACCTCTGACCAATTATGTGACCCCAGTCACATTGCTTAACTTCTCCCTATCTCAGGTCCCCATCCATAAAACAGAGGGACGAGCAAACTCTCCACCTACCACTAAGGGGTGTAGCCAGAGTTAATACCCTCATCGTCCTTTGAGCTGAGCAGATGAAAGGCACTGAAAAAAGTACAAAGAATTTTTATGTGCTATTGACTTTATTTTATTTTCTGTGGGGGAGGGAGTCTGCCCCAGCTGGAAAGCTGCTTTCTCTGAATCAAAGGGCAGGAACCCAGCAAGTTTCTCAGGATCAGGGCCTTAGACTGAGCTGTGTACACTCACCGTCCCAGCCAATCCTCCAGCTCAGTTTCCTTTAACCTGGTGCTCCAGGCAATAACTGTGCAACTCTGCAGTTTAACAATGTGTTCTTTGTCCCACAACTGTTCTCATTTCGCAACTGCCCAGGTAATATGTTTGAGCCTGTAGGAAGAGTCAAACAGTTAATGAGGGAAGGGTTTGGCATGCCCTACATAGGTTCTAGCAGCAAGTCTCAACAAGAAGGCATTCTCTCTTTCCTGCTTTCCGACCTACCCCCAGAATGTACAAGTGTCACTACCAGGAATGAGCCTTCTTTCCCAGCAGGCTGTAATACCAGTTTGGCTTTTATCAATACATTGGTGAGGTGTGTTTTGTTTATGGTTTTATGCTGTCTATTTTCCCAGGGATATTATGTTTTGTACAGAGCTCTGGAGTTTGCGTCAGCTTTTAAAGCTACCAGCTCTTTTTCAGGTCTTATCGAGCCTTTAATATGGTATGAATAGGGGAGCTATTAGAGGAAAGAGCCATAATCGCCCCCAAGGAAAACATCCATCACTGGTCTTTATGTAGTCCCTGAACCCCTAAAAGGTGTCATCTCTCTGGACCCTATTTGGTGAGAGTATTCTCTGGGAATGCCAAGAAGCCAGTGCATTCAATGGTACTTAGAAAGGCATTTTCTAACCATTACAAATTGCCTTGTCAGTGTCTCAATTTCGTCTACATGATGAGTCCCAATTAAATTTGCTGGGGTTTGAACCTTTGTCCCCAGATGTGGCTCTGACAGAGATTGCTGACATAAATAATGTGGGCTCCCAGCCCTTGCCAGGCTCCAGGCTCATCTGGGACAGCTATGGCTTTTTAAATGTCATTCCCAAGATATCCTGGGGGTGTTCAGCTTCCTTCTTTCTAACCTGGGAAGGAAACTGTGGGCAACATCAGCCCAAATGACACTAATGCGTCTTGACAGAGCATTCCCGCCGGACAGGTGAGCTACCTGCCGACGCCTCCAGCAGAGAAAGCAGCCAATGTCCACAACGAAGGTTTCACCAAACTGAGGGCGTTTCATGCACAAGTCTTGAATCTCATGTCTCTGAATAAGTTTCTTTTAACACTACACTACACACACACACACACACACACACACCTGAAAAAGTTATCAGGGTTTTCTCTATTTAACTATAGTATTCCAGGAAACGGTCCAGGTAGCAAAATCTTTTCCCAGTGGCTTCCTGGTTCCTCATTCCTAACTTGCTCTCCTGATGTCGACTTGAGCCAACAACAGAGGTGTTCTCTCTCTGGAAGCTGTTGGCTTTCTCTGGAAGCTGTTGGCTCATTATAGCCAAGGCAGATTTTAACTGGCTCTGGGTGGGTTTTATTCTGAGGGCTGGCTGGTAAAAGCCACAGCAAAGTTTCCGACAGGGCATTCATGTCCCGTGTGCATAGTTCCACCTCAACTCTGGCTTGAACCTAACTGACAGCCCTACCCACTTACTCAGAAGTGCTTTTACTGCAAGGGACATAAAGTACTGAAAGAAGAGGTATTCAAAGCCACAGAGCTAGACTGGCATCGGCATCTGGGATTGTCTTGCGGGATAACCTGTAATACATTTTTTCATCTGAGTCTCAGTCTCCTTACCCGTGACCCAAGCTACTGGGTGAGCTTTCTCACACCTCCTGCTGCTGCTCCTTCAAGTTCACACTTTCTCTCCATCTCAAGTGACTCAGACAAGGACCAGAGTGGCTCCTAGGCTAACCTTCTTTCAAAGGCTGTCTACAACTAACAGATGGAGCGAAAGAAAACTTCTATGGAACAGTTGCAAAAAAAAAAAAAAAAGAAAAAGAAAAGAAAAAGAATAAAGAAAGAAAGAAAAATAGGAAGGAAAGAAAGAAAAAAGAAGAAATTAAAAAAAAACATTTTCACTGTATTTCTAGTAGAAATTTAGTCAAGAAGAAGAGCATTGACTTTGACTCCATAAACTACCATTAATGCCAAAATCTGGGAAGCAAATGTTTGCCAAACATTGTCTCATTGTCAAGGCATATTCAGATATATGATGTTATTTAAAATACTGTCTCTATTATTAGTAGGACTGAAGAGGGTCCCCAAACTGAAACTGAAACTCAAAGTGGTTAAATAATAGTCCAAAGTCCAAAGTTCACATAGGTCTACATCGTGGGTCAAGAAACAAGGGCACCTCATATGAATACGAATCCAGGGTCCTTTCACATCTTTGCCACTGCAGCTCTTACCTCATTGGCCTATGGGCATTCACGATGCCCTTTCATTACTAAAAGTTAAGGGGAATACATAGAATGTTAGCTGTTAACATAAAGCAAATAAACAAAAATTATAAGACTATAGTCTACCTAGCACAAGAAGGATGCCATTATAGATGTAAAGCCCTTTGCAAATAGACACCATCTGAATTGTTAATCTCTCTTTCTCACTTCTTCTTTCCCACTCTCCCCTATCGCCCGTCTTCCTCCAATGGACTTCACTCTCTGACCACAGAGGACTGGTCATTTCCCAAAGATTCCATGCTCCTTGGCTCCTTTGACTTCTCACAGCCTGAACCTACTGGTACTATAATGCCTATCACCCCTCCCACCTTAGCCATCAGCATACCGTGTCCAAAGGTATGGGGGCAGTCCCAGACCCTTTGGCAAATCTGGGGTGGGGAGGCGGTGGAGGAAGCCAAAGCTTTTGAACCAGACAAATGCAGCTTTAATAAGAACTCTTAATCCTAGCTGTACGTCTCTGCTTTCATTCTCTGAGATCAGGGGGAAATTGTATTGTTCCTCCAGCAATGTTGTGAAGATTATACAAGACAAATATAATGCAAAAAAACCCACAGTATTTGCTACCCAGTAGACACTCCAGAAATACTACTCCTTTCCCCTCCTTCCTGCTTCCCCTGTATTGCAGAGAATTATACGTGTCCATCAACTGTAGTGCACAGTATTGCATAATTGGTGTCTTTCTCACTCACAACCGGTACGTTCTTCAGGGACATAGATGGCCACATTGATCTCTGTTCCCTAGCGCTCAGACTGGCATGCATCAGGCATTCGATATACAGTGAAGAAAGGAGGGCTGTAAGAGCAGGAAATTGTAAAGAAAGTGTTTTTCTTTCTTTGCCTAAGAGAAAAGTACATTATCTTTGATGTCTCCACCTCCTTAAACCAGCCTTGTCTAAATTTTCTGAACTTCAGATGACTTAACATGCTAGTTCTGAACCGGATGGTTCAAGCTAGCATGGACCTCTCCACCAAGAATTCCCCTTCTGCATTCCACGCACACCTGTGCTTGCGCACAAAGTTGAAAGGTAAACATCTGATAGACTCCATCCCTCCTGCACCTGGAAACCCAGCACACGTATGGCTAAACAGTTCTCCAGTTTGTCCAGGAATCCACACATTATAAAACTGACCTGAAAAGAGGCATGAGTCAGAGGGAGCAGAAATCAAACCACAGGTCTATGGGAAGCAAGAAACAAAGATCCAGTTCTTGGCCTCCCTCTTTCTTTTGTCTTTATTTTGTGAAAATCTACATTTCCTTGAGGTACTTTGAAGTTGAGTGACTGCAAAGTCACAGACTATTTAACCTCTCTTCACATCAGTTTTCTCATCAATTAAATGAGAGAATAATGCTTCCACAAAGGAAGGGTATTTTTTGGAAATATCCTCACACTACAAAATCTCTACTTGGATCTGTTTTCCCCTGTGCAGACCTCACCTTGAGTTACATCTGCTTTACTTGCAGAAAAACTCTGAGAGCATTTCATGAGTAATGATAGGCAAACAGGTCAATATTGACCCCTGTAGAGTCCCATGGACAGGATGGTGGCTAGTGGGTGTATCTGTTTTAACATTTCTTAACCGATGATGATACCACTTATGTTCTGTTCACTATCCTGAGTTAAGGATGTCACAGAATAAAGATGAACCCACTTTTTGGTGACTGACTTTTGGAATTATTTCTAGGACAAGCAGCATTCCAGGGAAAAGAGATTCGAAGGTCATGGTGTGAAATACAGGAAATTGTTACAAGCTTTGGAACACCAGTGATTGAAAGGCTGTGTGGGATGATTGGTTCTGATTAGAAGGATACTTGGTGACATTACAGGGGATGAATTACAGAAAAGGACACCAGTGGCAGAGTCATTAAAAGGCTTTTGTACTGAAATGAATGAGAGACTGTAGAGTCCTTATTTAGTCCATTGACAGTAGGAAGACAAAGGACACTGAATAAAGTACACTTCGAAGGTAAAAGCCACATGGTGAGGGGGGACCCAATTTTACAAATGAAGATAGAGGAGAAAGAGAAAGAAAAAAAAAAGTTTATATTAACACGATTAAATATCTTTAAAGCCCTCATTTCCTAAAAACCCAGAATAAACTTAGCCATCTATGACAAGAGCTTTAGAAATAGTATTTTATAAGTAAGATTTCCCTCTTAAGATAATTGGTTTTATCACTTAAATCACCTCCCCAAAACTGAATTAAGTGGTGAAGGTGATTCAGTTCCTAAATACAAGGATTAGAGTGACCACACCAGGCCTCAGACTCATTTCTATGATTCATGATGTAAGAGCTTTGGCCACCTTATATGGTTGGAAATGGTAGCGCTCCACTGCATAGACGTCTAGTCTATCCTGGCTCACCAAAGTTTTATCCCAAGGCCAAGTTTCAAAATTCTGACCCATCAAGGATAGATACTTTATGGAGTTTTCATCCAACCCATCCATTGGGTCATCTGGAGATGACCTAAGTAGGCCATCTCCAAATATGTAGGCTTATGGCATGTCCTTGATAAGCCACTACTCTACTTTTTAGTATAATGGAAAGAGTTGTGCTATGTTTGAAAAGTTCAAGAATTCTATGAAAACTGGGTTTGGAAGCCTTAGTGGATAGAAAAAAAAAAAAAAAGAGAGAGAGAGAGAGAATATATTCCCCAGAATTCTCCATGAATTCAACAGAATTCTTTTAGGTGATAAAAATAAAGAGAAGGAAGTCATCGTCAGGTGTTTTTGGGAAACAAATCTTTGTAAAGTTGTTCAGGTTACTGTATCAGTCAGAGCTCCGGCAGGAAACAGAGGACACACTCAAATTAGGATTATTTGAAGAAAATTTTTAAAAAGTCAAGCAGAGAGAGTCAATTATCATATGGTTTCACTTACTTGTGGAGCATAAGGAGTAACAAGGGGGTCATTAGGAGAAGGAAAGAAAAAGTGGAATTAGGAGAAATTGGAGGGGAAGACAAGCCATGAGAGACTGTAGACTCTAAGAAACAAACTGAGGGTTTTGGAGGGGAGTGGGTGGGGAGTTAAGTGAGCCTAGTGGTGGGTACTAAGGAGGGCACGTATTGCATGAAACACTGGGTGTGGTGCATAAACAATGAATCTTGGAACATTGAAAAAGCAAAATAAATTTTTTAAATGTATGAAAAGAATAAAATAAAAGACACTATTTGCAAAGATGTGAACAGGGTATCAAGAAACCCTAAGGAATATCACAGTACTCCAGTTAGTTATTGCCTTAATACCCCAAGGTCAGATGGATCAAGGGCAGATAATATTCATTGGAACCTAGAGCCAGAGAGGGCTTCATGGAATCAGGAGCAGAGGGCTTTGGTAAAGATGAGCCTGCAGGGAGGAAGCCAGAGGAATAACCATGCCAATTCCACTCTCCAACCACCATCCAGACACAAGAAACATGGGAACCTATTAGTTTAGTCTACTTAAGTCAGTCTCATGGGAAGGAACTCGGGGTGGGGGGTGAGGAGGAGATGGCATCTGGAAAGCTGAATGGAAGATGCAAAGATCACCTGTTTTCTAAGTGGCCTCACGTTCTTTAACATGATAGGACATTGGGTTGCTCCCAGAGCTACCCCTGCTGTCGCAGTTCCCAAACTGATAGACGGCAGGTGCATTTATTGAGCATGCCAAAGAAAGGGCTTTGAAGAAACACTAGAGGGAATGGCGGATTTGGATATTTGGTTTATCATACTAATGACTGGCAAAGTCCACTGTGACTTGTGAAGAATTTTGCAGTAATTCCTCTTCCTATAAATATCTGTAGTTTGAGGCAGAACTGGTTATATTATTCTCATTTTCCAGCCGAGGAAACAAAGAAATCTCTCTGTTCATTCTGGTTACATAGCTCCGTGAAACACTCATCTCTGGATTCCATTAGTATCCCTGGACTGCCACCCCAAGAATGCCAGTGGTCTAGGTCCACCTCTTAATTTTCCTTGGAAGGAATTGATTTGAAAATAGGATGATCTTTGCTACAGAGTGAATGCCTGCGTCTCCCCCTACAAAATTCATATGTTGAAACCTAAACCCCAATGTGATGATATTAGGAAATGGGGCTTTTGGGAGGTGATGAGTGATGAGAACAGAGCACTTATCAATGGAATTAGTACCTTTATAAAGGAGAGCCCAGGGACCTACCTTGCCCCTTTTGCCTTGTGAGGACACAGTAGAAGACAACCCTCTATGAACCAGGAAGTGATCCTCACAGACACTGAATCTGTCCCCACCTTGATCTTGGACTTCCCGGCCTCTAGAACTCTGAGAGATAAATTTCTATTGTTTATAGGTCACCCTATCCATAATCTGTTATAGTACCCCCAAGGGCTAAAATAATCTCTGAAAAACTGCTTATAGAAAGCTCCTCAGCTTTACCTGAGGTTGAAGATGCTTCAGTAAGACTCTAGACTCTCACTCACCAAGCCCATTCATGAACAAGCATTTTCAAAACCCTTCCCTGTGTGAGATAACTATGCTAGCAACCCCATGAAATAAGGTGGAGATAAGAGTGGTAGAGTTTTGGTCGAAGTGAACACAGTTATCAGGGAAAATCTTGTTTTGTCCTGTGGGCATTTACAGTCTAGGGGGACCCACCCCCGAGGTTCATCAACAGGATAATGGAAAACAGATAGCGATGTATCCATACAATGGGTTACTCTACAGCAACAAAAGGGAATTGCTGATCCATGCTACAATGTGGGTAAGTCTCAAAAATAAATCAAGTGAAAGAAACCAGAAGCAAAGAAGCACATATGGTATACTCCAATTTATATGAAGTTCAAGATGGGGCAAATTAATCTATACTGACCGAAATCAGAATATCAGTTCTCTCTTGTGTGGAAACTAGGAAGGAGTTGTAAAGAAATATCTGGGAAGATGGACACACTCTTATTTCTTGACCTAAGTTGTGGTTACACAGCCCTATACAAGTGCAAAAAAAAAAAAAAAAAATCATCAGATGGTACCCTAAGATTGGCAAAAAGTATGTGTTTATAAATGATACCCACGTTTAAAAAATCAAATAGTAACTGTTACAGTGCAATGCGGGTAGTCATTATGATGCTGCCCGTCCAGCAGTTTTCTCTTCCTCATGCATACCAGAGGACTTTCACACACAGGTTTTGGGAAACCAAACTACATTGTCGCAAAGAGCATGAGCCCTGCTGAATGGCAGATCTAGGTTTACAGGCCAGCTCTACCACTTCCTGATGTGTGACTTTGACCGAGTCACATAAGCTTTCTGATCCTGAACTTTCCCGTCTGTAAAACCAAGCCCCATGGGGGGGAATTCAACAAGAAAATTAACAAAAGAACTTAGATTTCCTAGCACATTGTTAATGCTCAATAATATAGGTCACTATGACTGCCACTATTGTTGCTCAACTGCTCTCCACTCCACTTCACCTGTAGAGAGAGAGAGACTAGAAGAGAGGAGGGTGGACAGAGGGAATGAGTAATGTCTATGAAGTCTCTTTCTCTTTTTTCCCTCCTAGCAGTCTCTGGTAGGCAAGTCTGAGGCTGATTGCTGCAGAGCACTTAGCTGACGGGACTTGATGGGATGACGGCCAGGCTGCCTGTCTGGCCTGCAGGCCCTCATAATATGCAGGGCTATGGTTGTGCCCCTGCATGCACCTAACCCAGAGAAAGTGTGGGGCTCTAGTGGGCTGATTAATGGCTCCCTCACCCGTAGCTCTCACAAGTCTGACCTGAATTCTTCACAGAGCCAGTGTGCCTAAAGGCAAGAGGTGAGGCCTGCACATGTCTACCAGCCAGCTGCTTCCATAATAGAATATTGATCTCCACCAGGAGGGTGGCAAGCCCCACACCAGGCATTGGATGTTAAAGGCAAGACCTCTGTAGATGACAAATCCATCAGCCATCAATTTGACATTAGCAAGCAATTACAGTGCAGTCCCTGTTTTACCTCCACTTCGGGATATCAGGATGGTTGTTTTAAGAGGAGAAAGAAAGGGAAAAAACAAAAACAAAAACAAAAAAACAAGGAAATAAAAAGCCTTATCAGTACACATTGCTCCTCTAGAATGCTTTTGGATGAGGGTGAGGCTAGATGCTACAGCAGAATGAGCACTGGACTTGAAGTCAGGAAAATTAGTGAGTCTATAACTAGAAACCACTGCCCATCAATGTCCTTCTCTGAGTCTTCTTGCCTTGGTTCTCAATCCTGGCTGCATATGGGAGTTACCCGGTGAACTTTTAAAACTCCTAGTACCAAGACTGCTCCAGAACAAGTATATCATAAACTCCAGGGAAGAGGCCCAGATACCATCAATCTTTAAGGCTCTCTGGACTTTTGATGTGCAGGTGAAAACTCTGAGGACATTCAAAGTGAGGTGGCTGACATCAGTGATCTTTAAGGCAGTGATTTCCAACCTTGCACACCCATGCAGGTCACCTGGAATCTTGTTCCAATACAGATTCTGACTCAGTTGCTGTGACTTAGTACATCTAAGGCTCTGCATTTTTAATGAGCAACCAGGTGATACAGTTGTAGCTAGTCTTGGGACAATATTTTGAGTAATAAGACTCTAAGGTACTTCTTCTTGCAAACATTTGAAAAGTCTATAGCAGCATTATCCCATAGAACTCTCTGCAATGAATTAAATGCCTCCATTTGTGATGTCCCATGGTAATAGTAGCCACATGTAATTATTGAGCCCTTGAAATGTGGCTAGTGCAACTGAGGAACTCAATTTTTAGTTTCATTTAATTTTAATTAAATTTAAATAGCCACATATATCTAGCTGGTGCCATGAGACTAGAGTTTTAAAGCATGAAACATATGACAGGGTTAAGAAAGGATGTTTGTACCGTACATCCATGGGTAGGATCACATGTACTGCCATTCAGGAATAGATCCCAACTGATGGCAAAATGCTCTTCTCCTGGCTCAAATTAAACACAAAGTCTAAATTGATATGAATAGAATGTGTTGATGCTAGGTATAGCACAGAATGGAAGTGTCAGGAGATACAGCTGAAGAGGTGATCACTGTACTGGGCCTCCTAAAACAGACTGAGGAGTTTAGGCTTTAGCTCAAGGACAAAAACAAAAGTATGACCAAGTTTTCGTGGCAGTCCAAAAGATGGAATTCTTGATATCACCCAGAACTTGCAGGGAAGGAAACTAGAGGAGGTAACATTTGGCATGTGCCAAAGAAAAAGGCAAAAAAGAGAAGGTGAAGAGCACTAAGTGTGTGGCAGAGAACAAGGAAAGTGAGACTTTAAGCAGCCTAGGGATGCATAACCTCAATACAGGGCAGAAAAGACATAATGCAATGGTGACTTTGCATCCTCTTATTTCAAAGGATAACACGCATTATTATTGAAAAAATTGGGGGGGGGGGTTTGTTTGTTTTTCGTTTTTTGTTTTTTGTTTTGCTTTTTGGGTTGTTTTGTTTTGTTTTGTTTGAGGAGTGGTTCCAAACAGGACTGCTGGATACAGTTATGGAGGTTGCACACTGCTCAACTGTAGGAACAGCTGTTAGCATAATTAAATGTAAGTGACATCCCCTGGAGTTGTATGATGTACATACTCTCTCCCATTTCTTTTTTTTTTTTTTTTCTATTAATGTGCTTTGGCTTCTAGTCAAGAAAATCCCCTGAGAATGGGAACTTCAGACAGGAGACATCTAAACAATGAGCCCTAATCCCTATAGCTTCAGTTTCCCAATCACCAAGTGGGATGAAGAATTACAGGTCTCTCACATGCCAGGTACTGTTCGGAGGCTTTAAATGTGACATCTTGTATTTCTAACAGCAGTGCTGTTTCTAACAACAGCAGTGTGAAAGAAAGCATTCCTGCATTTTTCCTCTTAGGAAATGGAGCTGAAACATTAAGATAGTGAAGGTAGAATCTGTTAGAGCCAGTTTAGTCACCCAATCTGGTCTAAGTCTTAGATCCATGCTCTGTGCACTACTTGATTACTCCCTATCAGTGTTAAGGGGAATCCATGAGTCAGTTTCAATATTTTACAACTCTACTGGAAATCACTTACTTGCTTGTGATTAGGACACATACATTCAAACATCACAGGGCTTTGATGTGGCTAAAATTGTATCAACTTACTGTGGCAACACTAGTATCTCACACTGATTAGAAACTTTCCTTGGCAACAGTATCTGCCTTAGATTCATTAGAAACTGAAACTAACTGCTTTAAAATTTTCATTTATTTGGCATCTTACCAAAATACAACGACCTGGGGGCAGAGTAATAAAAATGGAACCTTGGTGGTACATCTACAACATCCTGCCTAGAATCACAATTATGTATGCACATCTCTATATCACCCAGTGGCTTTACCTATCACACACATGGTAGTTATGGCCAAGTCTCTTTCTGTTTCCTTTTTAACACTTCATAGCACCTAATTCTTACATACAGCTACCTGTGGGATTCTTTGGCCTCACTGTCCCATGGACCCTTTGGCCTTACTGTGCCCAACACCATACGTATTTTCTCTTCTCACCTTCTTGTTTTTCCTCTTCGTGTGTCCTTTCTGACTGAATAGGACCACCACCAACATGGTCACCTAAGGCAAGAACCTGGGAGTAACCAGCTCTGACCCTCCCTCCCATTTACCTAGTCGCCCCTAAATTTATCTGTTAAGATTAAGATCAGCTGCCTGTAAGAGAAAACCTAAACAAGAAACAAATAAGAATGATTACTTAAATAATCAGCTGTTTACCTCTTCCATAAAAGAGGTAGGACATCTGACCCCCATAGGCAGGCATAATAGTCATCAGGAATCCAAGACCTCTTATTCTGCTCACCATATTAGCTGCAACTTCCAACCTAACATCACCTCACAACTCAAGAGGGCTCCTAGAGCACAACTATCATGCCCATGGTATAGGGTAGCAGAAGGAAAGGGCCATAGGGTAGAGTGAGAAGGGGAATTTCTAACAAATTTAATTACCTTAATCAGTCTTCCTCCAAATTTCACATTGCACTCCTGTTGATATTGCTTACCCATATCCTAGAGTTCTGAGAGACTAGTAAATATAGTCTTTTAGCTGGATGCCTGCTGTCCCATAACAATGAGATTACGCTACTAAGTCAGAGAGGGGGAACAGATCTGGGGACACAAATAGCTGTTTCTGCCATTCCAAGTATTACAGCTTCTAATCATTTTAGATTTAACATACCTGCCTGCTTCTCTACCTCACACCACCATTGTTCTAGTTGAGGCCCAACCCCAGAGGAACAACAACTTAAATGACAACTGGAAAAATTCACAGAGAGCAAGACAAACAATCTTTATCCAAGTTAGACTGGCTTTTTCCAATTTACCTTCATCCCCGACCCCCCCCCCCAAAAAAAAAGCTTAGTTCAGAGGAAACAATGATGTAAGAAGGACTAATGTTTCTACCTGCCCCTCAGTTTAATAGCAAGAGATTCCACATGCCAGACAGGAAAGAGGGCTAGGAAGGAAAATGTGCATTATGTTAAATAATTGATGTTAATACCAACAACCAAGACAAACAATGGTGATAAATGACATAGAGAGAACCAAGGAAATTGTTCAGCTGTGATATCGTGATTTCAAGCAGCTTGACTCTGTGATCATCCAACATAGTTTCAACAGGAATTTCATCAGCGTCGACGCCCCTAAGCTGCCAGTCTTCAGGGTTTACTACGAGTGTGTGTCTTAGTAACATGAGCTGGCTTTCCACCCATCATCCAGTTCAAAAGGGCTGTCTCTCTGTCGTTATCTGGAGACAAAAATGAAACGTTATAGTGGGTTTTGTGCTTCTCCTCTACCTCTACATTCCCATAGAACTCTCTTTAACCTTTTTGTCCCCCTATCTAGCCCTGCCTGTGCCTGGGCTGTAGTATCCCCTGATATTATTATTGTACTAAACTAAACACAACCCTTGATTCCATGCATTATTAATTCTTATTTGTATTATGTAGTCAAATGAGCAGTCAGCAGGTCAAAGAATTCAACTCACCTGAGTCCACACTGCCCTTGTTCTAATATAGTCAACAAAGCAGA
The DNA here is from genome assembly GCF_964662115.1 of Mustela nivalis. Classification (NCBI taxonomy): domain Eukaryota; kingdom Metazoa; phylum Chordata; class Mammalia; order Carnivora; family Mustelidae; genus Mustela; species Mustela nivalis. The sequence continues at coordinate 13,352,645 of NC_139021.1, read as the reverse complement.
GAGCATTGTGTCGGCTTCCCAGGGTCAAGTCTAGGTACCATGAGGCTTAGGCCAACCAACTCACCTCCTATTTCTTTATCTGCTAAATGGGAATAAGAATATAAGTCTCACTCTATTTTTTTTGAGGAATAAATTGAAATAATCTATGTAAATTGGCAAGCACATTTTACAATTCTTAGAAAAGGGTATTACACCTACCTTTGCCCCCAAATACACATAATTTTTCCAGATGGTATTTAAAATATTTTAGACCTTAAATGAAGCTAACTATAACATGATGAGAGTAATAACTACTGTTTATTGTGTTAAGTTACACACATCATCAGACTTAAACTTCACAACAAAGTTGAAAGAGAGCATATCACTCTTTTAGAAAAGGGAGCTCAGGGTTGTCGAGGCCACAAGTGGAAGCATCTAGAACTAACCCTGTGTTTCTCTTACTAGAAACATTCGAGAGTGGCCAATAAGTTTGAGAATTTAGGCAAGACTGGGGAACATTTAAGTTCCCTTTCCAACTTGTATCCCAATTCTGGAATCTAATTTTTGTCACAAGAAACTATATTTCAGGTAAGGATTACTTAGTGCCAGGCCTTCTCATTGAGTTCTTTCTTCTCCTAGACAGGCCTCCTCTGCTGCAACCATGTTATGCCAGATCATCGGTCAGGCCAAGAAGCATCCGCGCTTGGTTCTCATCTTCATATTTATTGGGGCAGGTAGTACTGGAGCAGAGCGGTTCTTGCACCTGGTGTTGTTCATCCAGATGTCAGTTGGGATAGAAAGAATAACCCAGAAACCTGGAACAAATGGAGTCTCAATCACCAATCAAGTTCTACTCAGTGAATGTAGATTACAGCAAACTAAAGAAAGAAGGTCCAGACTTCTAAATGAAATGTTTCACTCTAAAGCTGCTTAGAATGAAGGTCTTACAGAAGTCATCTGCACAATTTATCACTTATGCAGGAAATATTTCCCCCCTAAATGCACAAAATCATGGTGGCGTATTGTGTTGGGGTTTACACTGAATAATAAATATTTAAAATTTGAGGGGAAAAAAAAGAAACTATATTCCACAGTGTAGAGGTTAATGGCTCCCATGCAGATGCTAGAAGTAATGGCATGGTAGAAACAGAATGGGCTTGGGAAACACTGTGTGTGTGTGTATGTGTGTGTGTGTGTGTGTGTGTGTGTGTGTGATTTTCATATCCTGACTTAAACTTACATTTGAGAAGTGGGGAAAGAGAGAGTTGTAATAGAACAGAAGTGCGTCCATTTTTTGAACACTTACTTTGTGCCAGACATGGTACTAACATCTTTATCTCTATAACCTGCAAACCTACCAGAAAACCTGTGAAGTTGACTTAATATGATCTTCATTTTATGGTTGAGAAACAAGGTTTAGAGACATTGAACATATATCCACAGTTCAAAGACTGGTTTGTTAACACCAAAGCCTCTCCTCCTTTTTTGACAATATCTATGGGGAATTGAAATAAAATATTTGAGTGGCAGATTACAAAACATGGCCTACCTAACCCATTTTGGTGGTTTTAAAATATGTCCACCAATTCAATTATATTCCTCCCTTCAAATGGTGAAGGCTAGTTTCCCACCTTGAGCGTGGGCTATATCAGTAACTCATTTCACACTGGGGGAGGATAGCTAACATGGTGTGATCGCACTGAAGCAGCCTTATGGAGATGTCCCTGTGGTGAGAAATTGAGACTTTCTACCAACAACTGGCAAGGAACTGTGACCTTTCCCAATTGTTATGTGAGTGAGCTATCAAGAATCAAGAATCAAGCCAGGAAGTTTAAAACTACTCTTCTCTGTGATTACCCATGATAGAACCATTTCCCCTCAATCTATAGGAAATCATAATTGGAGAGAAAAACCCACCATCCTATAGCATAAAATACAAGTAGAGATGTCTTCCATGAAGAATCTGGCCATGTGTCACAGTGGAAACAGCGTGGACTCAGAGATCATGCAGTTCCATCTACCACCAGCACAGTGGACACATGATATAACTCCTCTAAATATTGCCATTCTCATCTACAAAGTGGGGATAATAACTCCCAATTTACAAGGTGACCATAATGATTTTAAAAGATCATTTGTTGAGAACTTTATTCTTCAACAAACACTGAAAAATGTTTTGGGCACTATGTTCATTACTGAGGTGGATAAGACACATAGAGCCATACCCTCAAGGAGTTTTCAGAGGAAAATAAACAATCAAATAGTTACATTTCTAAAGCATGGCAAGCTGTACGGCACATGTTAGGTACTCAAAATATATTTGTTTTCTCCTCCCTTTGATCTTCTACTAAAGTCCCACTTAGTGGTAGTGTTGTTGGTGGTGGTAGTGGCGGTAGGTTTTCTTCAAGATATCTCATTTATATGAGACAGTACCTCTTTGAACACTAAAAGCATGGCCACAGTCTCCTTATATTTCCTGGTAGACTCTACAAAAATTGGAGAATTATCTATTCTCTATGATCCATATACTTTATTTTTAAAAGAACATAATATTTATCTTCCAGTTCACTAATGGGATTTGACATTAGAGTCATCATTGAAAAAGACTATTAGGAATTAAAAAGAATAATTAGGAATTAGCTTCTCCCCATAATAATGGGCCTACCCACTATACTTGATCCAAGGAGGTACCCATAGTCACTCTAGACCTTTCCAGAAGGACATGAAAGGGAGACTAAAAAAATATTTCCTTCCAAATTTGCTATGAAGTCACATCACGAAAAACTGACCCTCATTTTCCAATTGATGACTCAAATGGCAATAAAATCCTCAAACTATTCAAAGCCCAGTGGGGATTAGTGAGTAGGAGTACTGGTGGCCATCAGGAGACATGCTCAAAACTTCAGGCTCTGCAGATGCTCTGTAAGTCAAAAGGCCATCATAATCTCCTAATGGCTTGGCTTTCTGTTATTTGTCCATCGGTGACACTTTCATAGCAAACAGTGGTGCCACGGCCCGGAGATCACAGTGGATGTCAGGAAACCTGCAATCTATGAACTAATGGGACAGGCTTTGGTGAGTCATGTCTCCTCTTGTGGAATTTCAGTTTTCCCAGACACAAAGTAAAGGCAATGGATTCCACAAGACTTTTTTCCTGGATCTAAAGTAATATGATAATTGCCCCTTTTCAACAATGATTGCTACCACTTTGAGCATTCTTCCTTATACACTGCTTTGGACCTCTTTTTACATTGTTTTCCTAATCTTTAAACAAACCCAGAGATAAGTGGCTTTATGATGCTCACTTTATAGATGCAAAAGGTTTATTGAGTAACCTCTCTAAAGTAAAAGGCTGGTCTGGAGTTTGGACTCAGCTATGTTCTGCTCTAACCTAAGTGATTCTGGATTGCAGATTGACCAAAGGACAAGTTATTCTAGAAATGCTCAAAGAAAAGGCTGGTGCCATATATCATATGAGGAAAAACAGAAAAGGTAACAATATTTAGTCAAAGGCATATTCTATTGTGATTTTGTTCACCTCTCATTTATCCCTGAGGAATCCCAAGGAAGAACGTTGATATCTATGGACTCCATTTGAAAATTTTAGTAATTCTTCAAATTAAACGTGTGCCAATTAAAATAAACAGGACATATTTAGCCTAAAAATATCAAGCATACTTTGGGGTCCAGAGCACCTTCTTAACTCCTTGACTAGCTCCAGCATAACCCCAAGGTGAGGATCCCCATTGAACCTTAGAGATTTTACTTTTTCTACAGAAATTGCTGAATGCCCATTATGTGTCCAGTAGTATTTGTGCCTCTATGCATGCATATTTTATTCTGTTTCCATATCTAACCAGTGAGTTAGGTACAATGAACCCCATTTTGCTGCTGAAGAAAATAAGTCTCAGAAAAAAGAAAGAGATTTCTCAAGGGCATACTGCAAGGAAAAGGCAGTTAAGGAATGAACCCGAGACCCCTAGATTTCCTCATCACATCAAGCCTGCCTCAGGAGCATGCTAATCTCCCATAGCTTACTTGGAAAGGCCTACTCCTCTCTCATTCAAGAACAGGCAGCTGTATCTAACAAACACAGAAGCAGACATAAAACAGAAGTAATGAAACCTGGGCAGGAAATAAGCAGAGTATTTTAGACATGGCTGTTGTCTGGAGTGGGGAACAGGAAAAGTTCCTGATAATGTGAGCCTGACAATAACAATGAGTAGCTGGAACTAGGAAAGAAGAATCTTCCCCAAAGCTGGGTATTTTCTCAAGTCCTGTCTAGGATCAAAAACAAATCACAAAGAAGTGAAGACACCGAATTCCAGGTAATGTCAAAGTTAAATTCATGCTCAAAAATCTCCTGGCTTTAGGAAGACTATCAACTTTTCTGGGACAGTAAAACAACGCACATAATGCAAAGAGTGGCATGAACCCCTATGTTTATAGCAACATTATTTAAAATAGCCAGATTATGGAAGCACCCCTTGTGTCCACCGATAGATGAATGGATAAGGAAGTTGTGATACATATACACAATGGAATATTATTCAGCCATAAAAAGAATGAAATCTTGCCATTTGCAATGACATGAATGGAGCTAGAGAGTGTAGTGCTAAGTGAAATAAATCAGTCAAAGAAAATACCATGTGATTTCACTCATATATGGAATTTAAGAAACAAAAATGAGCAAACAGAAAAGAGAGAGAGGAGGAAGCCAAGAAACAGGCTCTTTACTACAGACAACAAACTGATGGTTATCAGAAGGCAGATGGGTAGGAGGATGGGGGAAATGGGTGGTAGGGATTAAGGAGTACACTTGTTGTGATGACCACTGGGTCATTTATGGAATTGTTGAATCACTGTATTGCACATGTGAAACTATTACACTGTATATTAACATTAGAATTAAAATAAAAATTAAAAAAAGAAAAATCAACAATAATGATGAAAAAATCAGTGAAAAAAATTAAGAAAAGAATGATCAGTGGACAATGGTTCAGCAGCAGATGGCACAGAGAAATAAGAGCAATATTTTATTTGGGGCTTATTATATATAATATTTTAACTGCCCTTTAACTGCAGGCAGACTCTATAAGGTAGGTGATTAGGATTCCCAACATGTGAATAGGGAAACTGTGCTGGAAATCCTTCATTTGCACCTCCAGATCTTTTCTCTACCCTTCTACACCTGGCCCATACTCTAGGAGACTGACATTTATTGACTACATCAATGAGCTCCTTGCCTTCTGGCTTCCAGTTGGGTTGGTCAATGGGAGCCATCAGTGGGAAGATTGGAAGGTAGAAGAATGACATCTGGCTCTTCATTGCTCCAAGTCCTTTCCTGCTGGAACTTGGATGGGCAGCAATCTTCCATTGGAAGGTATAGCTCTCTCCAGGCAGTTCTTTCCTACAGCTATAACTACTTGCCAGACCCTGGTAAATGCTTCCTCTCCTCCCCCTCAATCCCAGGCTCAGAGTGTAAATGACTCTCTGCTGTCACCAGCTCTGAGATGCTTCACTATCCCTTATGAGTGTCTCTTAGCTCTGTCTGCATCTTTGTAAACAGCTTTGTCTTTCAACTTCCTCAATTGTAGCTTTTAAGTGTACATGCTGATTACTTTGGGAGGGATGCAGACTGATACGGAATCCAACACAGAAGAGTTAAGTGGTTGTCACAAAGTCACACAAATGGGGTGTTAGTTAAAGCAATGTCAGTTGCTATATCAAATCTTAAATCTCAGTGATTTCAATCAAGACACATAAATTTTTCACTTAAGTAGAGCATAGGGGTTCCTGAGTGGCAGGTGGCTGTCCTCCAAATGGTGATTCAGGAACCTGGCTCCTTCAACCTCACTGGCTCCACTATCCTCACAAGTGATTTCCATGTTCTCTCCTGATCATCGGCATCAAAATGGAAGGGGTTCAATCACAAAACCTTGTGTGTCAGGCCTGGCGGTGCCAAGCATCTCTACCACTCGTTTTTCATTGGCCCAAACTCAGTACGTGGCTCTCCAATTGTGAGAGACCCAGAGAAAATGCGTTTACAAGGATAAAGGAAAGTGTTGGCTACCTCCGGGAGTGAGTATGAAAGCACATTCAAATTCAGAGCTGTCCCATTCAGTACCCAAGACCTCGAGTTCATGGTCTACACTGTGTATTTAATGTGTGCATGACATAACAAGATTTAACTATGTGAGTTCAGGGGCAAAAGAGAGAAGGCAAGAACAATTTGAGTAATGTGGTAGGATCAGCCCATGATCTCACAATTGGTGTATCTGCTCTGGAAAGAATGTAAGATGGAAAATATGATCTGCTGCTGACTCAGTTTACCTCAAGGACTACTTTTCTCTAATATAAACACCTCATTGCACATGATTCTGTGATTCTAGCACTTAAGGTTACATTTTCTGACCCCTCAGCTCCTATTTAGCAAAGGCATGCACATACATACATGTACATTTCATCATAAATACTATTGTAACAGGATTATATAAACAAAAATATGCATTCTATGACTTACAGTCCCTTTTAGAAATCTCAAGGGTAATTTTTATTATATACTCTGTTTGCCTTATCCACTGAATTTAGAACCTGTCCCCATGAATCCTGAATCTCCACTCTACCCAAACTGTAGATCTCTCTCTCCACTCACACCTCTGTGAATTTCTCTCCACTGTATGTGAGTTTTAGAGTGTTAGTACACACCCTCTGGGAATACAGACAGTGGAACTTTTCACATTGCTATGTAAATCTGCAGATTCACTACTCAGTAAGCATTGACCTGTTGACTTCACCTTTTTTCCACCTTGTAGGCATTCCCAGTGATCCAGGAATTTGGAGAAAGATGTCTCATGAAGGTAACTTCTACCTAAATGAATAATTTGGAGCGCTCATTTGAAAATGGACTTACAAATGTTATTTAGAGATTTAAAAATAATGGATTTGAGTCCTGACTCAGCAAGTAAAAAAATCACAGACTTTCAGCTTGCTGCTCATCTCTGTAGTACCTCTGTATTGCCCAGATGAAAGAAGTATATGATGGGAAACAGAATTTCAAGCACTTTCAGATTATCACAGTTAAAAATCTATTGATCTCATCATTCACAAAATGTGATCCACTCTGCCACAACAGTAAAGAAATCCCGTTCCCTGCCCTCCAAGACTGTACACAGGGTAGACAGACAATGCACACATTATCTAACAGAAACAAGATAATTACTGACGGCAGTAACTGGTGAGAAGGAAATCAAATTCAGGGAGTATGTTGGAAAGTGTCCTGAGAAGGGAGAGGGGTGAGCTGCTTTATTTCTCTTTATTTAAATTCAGTTAGCCAACATATAGTACATCATTGGTTCCAGACATAGAGTTCAGTAATTCATCAGTTGTATATAAAAGCCATCACACCAAGTGCCCATCACCAAGTTACCCTATCCCACTACCCAACTCCCTTCCAGCAACCTTCAGCTTGTTTCCTGGAGTTAAGAGTCATGGTTTTTCTCCTTCTCTGATGACTTCCCATTCCATTTTCCCTCCCTTCCCTTATGATCCTTTCTACTGTTTCTTGCATTCCATATATGAGCAAAACAATAAAGTAATTATCTTTCACTGATTGGCTTATTTTGCTCAGCATAATGCCCTCCACTTCCATCCACAATGATGTAAATAGTAAGTATTCATACTTTCTGATGGCTGAGTAATATTCCATTGTATATAAGGACCACATCTCTTTTTCCACTCATCTGTCAATAGGCATTTAGGCTCTTTCCACAATTGGGCTATTGTGGACATTGCTACTATGAACACGGGGGTGCAGGTGCCCCTTTGGACCATTACATTCATATCTTCGGGGTAAATCCCTAGTAGGACAATTGCTGGGTCATAGGGTAGCTCTGTTTTTTAGTTCTTGAGGAACCTAGAATCGTGGTCGGAGAAGGCTCCTGATGATAAGAATGACTGCCAGGTTAGGTGTGGAAGACCAGTATTCCAGGCACAAAGATCAACCATGGTAATGGCCATGAGATCAGGATGGTTTGGGGGAACTGGGAGAATTGCCCTCGCCTGTCGGCTGCAGTGGAGAGACAGACGTGAGGTGGAAAGGTATCTTTGTCATTCATAGTTTCTGCCACTCATTTTTGTCCTTGACTTTGATTTCTTTATTTTCCCCTATTTCATGCCTGTCATCTCCTGGTCTGGAAGGTGTGACATCTTATCCTTTATTGAATCCTGCCTTGTCCCCGACGGGACCTAGCATGGAGTGAAAAATCCATAATATTCCCTGATACATCACCTGGCTAGGATTTCAGCAAGGTATTCAACAAACCCTTTGGAATCTTAGGAATTAAAAAAATATATATATCTACCCCAAACCCACCACACTTCTGCACCCCTGTGGCCATTTACTATCTCATTCAAGAACATCTTCATTTACTGTTGGACACATATTTGCATATTCCTACCTGAACTTTTACTTAAAGACCCTTCTCAAAAGAAGTCTATGAGCCAAAAAAAAAAATTAAAAAAAAAAAGAAGTCTATGAGCTCCATGAAATTACATACAAATTGTGCATATGTATGTATTCTTCTCTTCTGGGGAGATAGTCTGTCTGTACCTTTCCTCAATGATTTTACACATCTGAAGTATTCCTTTTTTTTAAGATTTTTTTATTTATTTGCCAGAGAGAGAGAGAGTACACACAAGCAGGCAGAGAGGCAGGCAGAGGCAGCGAGAGAAGCAGGCTCCCTGCCAAGCAAGGAGCCCGATGTGGAACTCGATCCCAGGACCTTGGAATCATGACCTGAGCCGAAGGCAGTGGCTTAACCAACTGAGCCACCCAGGCGTCCCCATCTGAAGTATTCTTAAACAAAGCTTCTCTCCCAAATCCCATGAGTTCCACGAGTCTTTCCTGCCTAACACAAGGCATTCCCAAACTGACCTCCAGTGCCCTATGCATTCCATACCATATATTTGGGTAATTCTACTATGCTTATTGTCATAAAAACTAGAACTTATCAAAAAATTGATAACAACTTTGTTTTCATTGTTAGTACTTTAAAAGAGCTAGGACTCTTTTCTTTTGCTGCTTATATGAAGTTTAAGTAGTCCACTCAAAGTAACTACTATCCACATATATGCATACCCAGCACACACATATTATACACGCACACCACATATGCACACATACATTCACACAAGGACACACACAACTTTGGCCAAGACAAATAGTAGAAGAAATTTCCAGCAATCTCTGAACCAAAAAAAAAAAAAAAATAGGAATAATCCAGGCGATGCCGTTTTAATTGCAGCAAAGTGTGTGGGCACTGGAGTCAAATTGCCTGCAGTTGAATCTTGGCACTTTTACTGGCTAGTTGTGTGACCCTGGGCAAATTAATTCATCATGCCTCAATTTCCTCATTTGCTAAATTTGTCATTAGTCTCCTTAACCTGTAGGACTGTTGAGTGAGAGCCACACTCTCAAGAAGATTTACTGTACTCTGAGTTTTTTATTTTATACCTTATAGTGTATTGGGTCATCTTTTGTTGAATTTGATGTCTAATCACCTGTTCTGCATGGTTTAGAGAATAAAGCATGGTTCCTTGTCTAAGTAGATGGCCATCTGCCTCTAGAGCAGAGACTCTGAATCCCACCTCCATTCCCCATTAGACATGGAATTACAGGGATGAGCTGACCCAAAGTTCTCCTTTTACCATGAAGACAAATAAAGCCCCGAAGAGTCAAGTGTCTTGCCTGAGATCACAGAATAGGTTAATGATAAAGTTGAGAACTCAAAGCTTCCAGTACCCATCCCAGTTACAGACTGAGTGCATAATAATGCTTGGGGCCCTGTGGGTGTACAGATGATTGAAGCACAGTCCCTGCCCACAAATATTTCAGTCTCACAGATTTTATTAAACCCTACAGGTGGCCAATTGCAATGTTCCCTAACCTTTTTGAGCTTGAGTCTGAGAGGGCAGGGAAATGCATGGTGCCTTCCTATCTTGGACTTTTGGGGAGTTGATTCCTGGCCACTCAGTATTCACAATCTGAAGAGCTTCTAAGCCTTAACCTGTGCCAGTTCACAGCAGAAACATGCATTCAAAGCTGATCTATGTCAGCCTCACATGGAAGATGAGGGTGCTTCTGAGGAGGAAAATTCTTACAGTAAGAGAGATCAGACCAATGATTTAAGCCTAAAGGAAAGAGATTATGTATTTAGCAAGAGGTTTGGAGCTGGGGGCTCCAAGCCTGGCTCAATAGCTTTGTGACTTCAAACCATTCAACAAATGTCTCCCACCTTCTTTCTCCATTCTCCTTTCATGGTCTCAAAGTGACTATCCCATCTTTAGGTGTTATAGTTTCACATAACTACATTCAAAGGCAAGTAGCAGGAGGCAGCCAAGGCATGGGAGATGAGAAGGAGAGAGAAAAGAGAGAGAGAGAGAGAGAGTGCCTCCATGCATCTCTCCTTTTATAAAGAAGGAGATATATGTCCCGACTATTCAGAACACTTGCCCTTAATATTTCATTGCAAAGAACTGGGGCACATGGCTGCCCAGCTGCAAATAAGCTGAGAGGCCATGAATCTGACTCTGTTCTTGCAGCCCATATAGCTAGAGGCAGGTATGGGGAAACCATCCTTGGGGTGGGTATTGGTAGCTAGTCAAAAAACATCTGCCACGCCCAAAGTGTTTAAGTTTGTTCAACGGGCAACTTATCTTCCCTGGGAATGCTAAATAGCTCTACTTGCTTAGTCAACATCCAGGAGGTTGCAAATCTCGGCTCCTCTGACCCAAGGACACTTCCCAAAACCAAGTTGAAAGGGGGAAGCAAGAGGTTGGTCGGATGTCAGGGACACCTGCCATTCTATCACACATCACCCTTTTTCAGACCTCCACCTCCACACCTGGGGCCTCAGTGGGCGATAATAATGGAACTCTGTGATTCACTAAGCCATGGAATTCTGCCATTTATGAGGGCTCAGAAGTCTACCACCCACTGATGCTGAAATTCTACTTCAAGGAGATCTCCCTTTCGGCCATCAGCCAGGCCCTCAGAATCTTGGCATCCCCAGCACTGCAGTCCACAGCACTTTATTTCTGAGAACTTGAGAGTAGGAAGAGAATTTCAAACCCCAAATTAAGAATGGCCAACTTGACACATCAATCTAGTGAATTCCGAGTAAATTGTCAGTTGCCAAACGGCCTCTCAGGATGGCTGTAATTAAAAACCTAAATTCTCAAAGCCAACTTTGGGTCCACCCATCAGTGACTATGTCCCCTCCTCCCTTGGGGAATATTCTGAGTCTGTGCTGTGCTGGGCAGCTTTTCTTCCCTTAAATGAGTAATAACTCCTGCAAGGGGCGCGTCGGAGATGTCCTGACAGGAGATCCTGGCTTCCTGCCAGAGGAACCTCTCACTATTTTCCTCACCCCCTCTCTTCCCTTTTCCTCCTAAAGGGAAAATCTGAGGGTAGTTGTTCAGTTTAGTCACCCAGGGTGAGCCGCTTTGACTTGTTGGCAGTAAATACTGCTCCCTCACGGCACGACTGACGTACAAATGTGTTGTTTCAACATTCCCCTCTGAAGCTTTCCTCCAGAAACCTCAAGGCAGTAGAGCATGTTTTGGTGTTCCTCTCCACTTGGACAGAACATTCTGGGGCAGCGAAAGTTGGTGACCCTGGAGTCATTCAAATAGAGTTAGACCTTCCACTTTCCAGCTCTGGGTGTTGGCCAAGCTCTTCAAGGAGCTCTCCATTCTCTGCGAAATGGGCATAATGATGCCCCCTTTAGCAAATCGTCCAGAAGATTTAAAAAAAAAAAAATCAGGTAAAGGACTGACACCTCTAATGATCCCTGGGACACAGTAAGGTATTTTCAAAGACAGCTCACATAGAAATGTGTGTGGGGCACATATGTGTGCATGTCTGTGCACACACATGCCTGTTCACTCATTCATTCACACGTCCATTGTCAAGTATCTCCTGCCTTCTAAATACCCAGACTTTGTTAGGTATAAATACTGAACAAAACTGATCAAGTTCCATCTCCGATGTTGTAGAGTGGGGATAGAAGATGAACAAATAAACATATTTGATGACAGAGGTCCATATGAGCTATGAAGGAAAATAGGTGTGGTGAGGGATAGGCATGCTAGAGGGGCCACAGTGCTAATTTAGAGAAACTGATCACAGTAAGTCTTTTTAAGAAGGGGGCATTTGAAGGCACCTCAAGGAAAGGAGGGAGGAAACCATCCAGATGTATGGGGAGGAGTCTTCCAGACAGAGGGGGTAGCTGATAACTGATGCTGAGGGAAGGGGGCTACCTGGCCGCCTTCCTGTCCTCAGGCCAAAGCATCTGACAGATGCTCAGAGAGCTCCTTGAGGGTAGCTCACATTGGACTTTTTAGGCCAGTTCAAAGGATTTGAGTTTTCTTCTTAGGAAGATGGGAAGCCACGGGTGATGTGTGGGCAGAGGCTTGTCATGCTCTGAATTAGGTATTTGAGGAAGAGATTGGGAAACCAAGGGCAGAAGCCAGGGGACAAAGTCAGCAACAATGGCAGCTCAGGAATGATGGTTGCTTGCACTAGAGCAGCAGTAAAAGAAGTCTTGAGAGGGAGGCATTGATTAATGATAACTGCTTAAGTTAGAGCTGACAGACGTGCTGTTGGAACAGGTGTGACTCTATGCAAGAGAGAAGCCAAGGGTGACTCCTACAATGAAGTTCTCCTTCCTTGAGATTAGAAAGATGACAGGAGGAGTCTGGGGAAAAATCAAGAGTTCATTTAGCCAGTCTGTCTGTAATGGAAACTCTCTCTGTGCTAGAGATCATGCTAAGCCTGGAACGCCAGAATGATGGGACAAAACAGGTTTTGCACACATGAAACTCAGGTTGCAAAAGGAGACATTTACTGAGTCCTCACCAGGAATTAGTTATCATGCTAAGTATTCTTCGTTTAATGACCCTTACTCTCTGGTGGGGGAGATGGCCATTAAACAAATAATTACTGCACTATTTATTTAATTATGAGTGGAAAATTATGGGGCATCTCCCTGGATATAATCTGGGAGAACTTCTCCCCAGGTTTCTTAGGAAGAGTTATAATGGATGAAAGTAGAGGGGAGATATTTTCGAGGGTCTGGCCATCATGGAATGACTTCCTGTCATACTCAGATTTGAGACCACCCATTATTCTGCAGACACATTAACTATCTACTTACCCTGGGAGAGCAGAGGACCTCCTCTCCCTGAGCCCAGGCAGGCATTACCTGCTCAGTTCCACTCTCACACACTTGTTTGGGCCATTTTCCCAGAGGATAGACCATCCTTTCTCCTCTCTGCTCCCCTATCCCAATGGAACCAATCTAACAGGAAACATCTTGATGCCAGACAGTAATAAACTCTCCCTCTGACTACCACACCTCTGTAAGAACATTATTCTCAGTATGGGCTGTTTACTTCAACTGCATTTGCTTGTTTTCTGTTCAGCATCCAATCATGCATTGTATAATTCTGAAATGTATGTTATTAGTGCTTGTTGCTGAATTAATGCTTATTAGCACAGATTTTTCCAGCAAAACTCCTTGAAGAGAAGGACAGTGCCTTGTTCTGGCCTCCAAAAAGACACATCACAATGCAAGTCACTCAGAGTTGAGGTCATTCGAGAAACTGTGAACTGAACACCTTGATATTGAAAGATGGATGTTTAGAAAGAAAGTCACCTTATGAATTCTCAGAGTTCAGCCTGATTCAGGCTAAACAATGTGTCCATGAGATCTAGAAGCTTACCAGAAAATCAGATTATTAATATCCAAAGGGAAAAAGAAATAGATCAAAATATTCAAGTTGGCCTGGTCTGAGTTGGTGTGATTCCTTCCTCGAAGCCAAGTCACAGAAAAGCAAAGTCATGATTGGAAACTATTTTATCTTCTTTTATTTCTATGATAAGTCATTTCTGCAGCAACCAGAAAATAACTGAGCTCCTTACAAAACAGTATAGTTTCTGTAAGAGGAATCGTGGCACAATAAATTACCATTTATAACTAACGGAGTTATTTCTCCAACCTGGGTAACCCTTTGATATTTTCCATGTATTTAATTGAGCCCAGATCTCTGCCTAGCTGGAATTGTTATACCATCCACTAGAGCTTATCAGATTAGCCTCTTTAGGCTAAAAGATGCTCCATAAGTGATGCTGAGCAGACAGTGGGGCTCTCGTCGCCCTGGGCATAGCCCAAGGGGGTTAATTTAGGTTTCTCTTTTCTTCTAGGTATATTTTAAGAGAAAATCTACCACGGTGTTGATTTCTGACTCAAAAAGGAAAAAAAAATATGGAGGACCTGAGTGTTCTAGAAACCATCTTTATCTAGAGATAACTATGTTTCAGACAGTTTCAGAAACTAGTGGAAATACCTTATTATCAGCATCATCAAGAAACATTAGAAGCATTTAGAAACCATGATGCTTTCAAATATGGCCACAAGAAAGCAAAGATTCAACTTAAAAAGTATGCATGGAGCACCTAGAGTGTTCATAGTGGATCACTGTTGATTTGGCTCACGTTTTTAATGTGTTAACACCTGTGCTCTTGCCATGACCCCCTGCACTATGTGCTTCAAGTGACGGATGAAGAAGCCAACGTTCAGTGAGGTTGGGTGAGTTGCCTACTGTCAGCAAGATCTAAAGGACAGAGCCATCAAAGTTGGAGCCTCCACAGCCCCCTCAGCACTGTTCTGCATCACTCGGTAAAAAATGCCGCTCGGAGATCTGGGTCTAGCTAAGCTGGTGTGGTTTCCAAACTGGCTGTGCTTTCAAATCACCTGAAAACCTGTCAGACACAGATTTTCAAGCCTCACCTCAGATGCTCTGATTGCATGGGTGTGTCTCTGGCCCCAGAGGTATGATTTTGCATCTAACTTAGACCAGCCCCAGAGCGTGTCAGATTGCTGTGGATATTCCAGGTGTGTGCATTCATACAAAGTACCGTGAGATAACAGGTATGAAGTACTCTCCTTCTTGGTTCTATTCATTGCAAATTTGGTCCAATTCAAGACAGTAGCACTTTGGGTGTTTAGCATAAGCCTTCCCCATTTGATAAGTAATCCATGAAGTTGGTGGTGAGGTAGAGCCATGAAAAGCTCATTGATTCTTCATGCACCCGGCATGGACCTACGGACCTCACCTCTCTGAGATTCACTGTCTGCATCAGTAAAATTAGGACTTAGAGTAACCACCCTCTAGGGGTATGATGAGATTCGAATGAAACCATGTAGTAATATTAATAGCCAACATTTATCACATCTCAAGGTCTAGAGCACAGACTTGTCTATAGCCAGACACACCGGATTCATCCTCAAACACCCTCTCACTGGCTGTCAATGAAGGGGAGATACTTACATCTCTGTGCCATACTGTCATTATCTGTAAAATAGGAAATAATATTACTAGCACCAACACAGAGGCTTTGGGAGAACCAAATGAATTAACCTATACGATGTTTAATTCAGACCCTAGTTTAATATCAATAAGGACTTAATAAATGTTAACTAGTAGGTATGCAGGGCATAAACATTCTCATTTATTATTTGCCAGCACTTTTGAGATAGTGACTGTTCGTCTCTCCATTTTACAGATGACAAAACTGAATCCTAGTACCTCGATCCAGACCTTAGAAAAGCTACGCAAGCTTGCCTCCCAAGACAGCCCAACTCTTGTTGTAATAGTAATGCTTAACGCACTCACAGTCCTACCTCTCCTCTTGGCTGTAGGCTTCTGAAAGGGTGGAAACAAGTCACATTGTACCCCCTGCCATTTGGGCAGAATCCAGAAAGAGCTAGAAAGATAGGGAGGAGGAATAACTCCTGCATTTGGGCAGACATTTTTGAATTTTTGGAAACCCAAAAGAGCGCTTGAGCAGTCCTGGGGCTGCCCATGCGCATTTCCTTGACTACGCTTTTCTTCTGCAGTCAGAGCTTAACTATGTTTCCACAGAGCTCTGGTAAGCAGTATTTTGCTGCGGTTTACACTCTGCTGCTAAAGCCTAGTAATAAACGCTACTGTCTCTGACAGCAAGATCTTAATCCACATGAGTGGGTCTCCAGTGCCAGAATGGTGACAAATTGGTACATCTGTGAGGGTTTTCATAGGCATGAAACATGTTCTATGCAGGAGGGAACTTTCAGCTTTTTTAGAGTCCAACCTGCTGCCGGGAAAGCAGACCTCCAGGAGATCTCAAGATGGTCCCCTGGTCAGCCAAACACTTGTACTTGTCTTTGGCTTTGTGTTTCCAGGCTGCAGAATCTCAGGGAGGGTTGTTGCTCATGCTGCTTTTTCAAACCATAGCACCTTTGTTGGCTCCATCTAAAACTGGCCCTCCCACCGTCTACTTTTTAGATCCTGATGTCCCCAGTTCAGAGAGATTTCCTGGAAACAGACCCAGCCCTTCCAGTAAACGTATATAACAGAGCGGTGATTGCAGAGAGTGGGGCCTGGTGGAAACAAAACCCAGACATGTAAAATTTGACACCTGAGCCGACATGAGTGCCCATGCTCCCTCCCAATTCCCACTCCCTGCTTCACTCCCACCTTCAGTGTAGCCATAATTTTATTTGGGGGAAAACCACAACCAGCACTTAATACCAGGAGCCAAATTCCCTGGCAGCAACCATGCTTTTTAAAAGGAGAGATGAAAAAAATTGTCAAGACCTATGGGGATTTCTAACACATTAGGAGGGCCCCCAAAGACTGTGTTACACCAAGCATAATATTTTATTTTTCTTTAAGAGCTTTCTTAATTGGTTCCACGCAAAAGGCTTGCAGGTAATGAGTTTTAAATAAATAATAATTATGTTCCACCATCCTGTCTGGCCAAAAAAACGTAAATGTCTTTTGCACGGAGTTAGGTAAGTGTGGGGATAGGAAAGAGGTCTGTGTGACAAATGTGGACCTCCCTGCAAAGGCGGGACCTTGATTCTCGGGCTCAGACATAATCAACTCTGACTTACACACTAGGTTCTTTTTGTACAATTTTGTGCCAAACATAGTGCTAGGCCCGGGTGAGATGAAGACGATGGCCTGCATATCTGGATGCTGAGAATCATTAAAACATGAAATCTACGTGGGCTTCAACCCATCCGAAACAATGCAGTCCCAAGGGAGAAGTGTTCCAGGCCCTCAGACTTTCCACACACATACGCATCTCTGGTCTGAAATGCCCTCCCCCTCTTCCTACCAGGGGGAAGATCCTGAGAGCTCTTTACCAGTTTTTGGATTCCTTTCCTTGTAGGCACATGGTAACGTTGGACCTCTTCATCCCCTTGACCATGGAATTGCAAACATGGAACTTGATTTGGTCAATGAAATATAAGTGAGTGCAATGCTTGTCCCTTTAATACGCAGCTAGGAAAACCAGTGCTTACTCCTATCTTGCTCTCTCTCTTCCTCTTGCCACTTTCTGGAAGGTCAAGCTCCATCAGCCTGGGTTCTGGAGTACAGAGACACAAAGTGAAGCCTCAACTGACCAAGGACAGACACAGCATGTGAAAGAAATAAATCTTAATCTATAGTTAATATACCTTAAATCTTCCAGGATCTAGAAGTTATTTATTGCACAGCACAGCCTAGGTGCTCCCTCTACCATTTCCATGCACCTGGCTAATTCCAGTCATCCTTTAGATCTTCGCTTTATGGTTAGTCTGTGGAAGAACACTTGACTGGCCACCTCATGTCCTGGTTTTATCTAGTACTAATAAGCTATTTCCCATAGTTTCCAAAGCACCCCAGCATAAGAGTTAGCACATTATCACTTTAGCAAGATTGTTGTTCATTTATCCACAGCCCCCAGAAATGCTACTAACTCCTACAGAAGAGGCTATACCTGATACACCATTTGATCCCCAGGATCTAGTATGATAAGAGGTACTTATATTCACATGTTCATATATAACTATGTCCATACTACTTGCTGAATTCATTCTCTAACTACTTCTGTCAAGTCACCATGATAATACTTCTTAATTAATGCTTATCAGAAGCTCTAACACACACACATTCATGCGTATACAAAGTATACGCAATAGTAATGGGTTTATGCAATAGTAATGCAATTATGCAATAGTAATGATTTCAGAACAAGAAAAGAATGGTGGCTGACCTTAAGAAAAGCATCCACTACTCCTGGTCTTCATTTTACTTATAAATTTTGCTTCTGGAAAAGAAGATCATGGGCTTTGGAGTCAAAAGAGCCTGTGTTCAAATCCTTGTTCTGCCACTTCTCAGGTGTACACCTTGATTGCTTCATGCTTTTGCTCCCTTATCTACAGAAGAGGAAATTATACCCACCTCTTATAGCTATTCACATAGGTCAAACAAGATAATGTGTATGATGTGTGACGTGTGTATCATCTGGAACAGGGGAGACAATCAATGAAAGATAGGGATTAATAACATTGTTAACATGATGATAATTATCTGTTTAGAGATTTCACTCTTTTATTGCTAGATGAGAGGTCCCTGAGGGCATGGAGCTGGTCTTACTTACCTGTGTTCTCAGTTTCTAGGCAGTGATGTTAAATGAATAGATAAATGAATGATATGAGACTTGGAGGAAAAATAAATGTATTTGTCCTCGATACCCTTGATTTTTCCAAGACTACAGTGGAATGAATAAATAAGATTTATACTCTTCAGGCATGACTCATGAGGTATTTATTTCCTACTATAGTCATTTACCTATTTATAAAAGGGTTCAATGTGCAATGCTTAATAACCGAAGCTGTGATTATGACTGGTGAAATTAGAAATACAAATGAAGAGATATCACAATGAGCATATCATCCTGCATGCAGTAAGTACTCTGTAAGCATAAGTCAAATTAAACTAGATTAGACTGCATAAAGATAATTGGGATTGAATTGAATTGAGCTGAATTGAATTATAATAATTTCATAAATCTGATAGAATGAGGCTTTTTTTTTTAAAGGAGAGGCTTTATCTGTTTTGTTTTCTCCTATTTCCTTAGTGCCTAGAACAGAGTAGGGACCTAATGAACATTAGTGAATAATTAAATAAATAGTTTGCCAGATAATAGCCACCATATCAACATGACAGTCCAGATGCCCTGTGGAAATCAAGGGATTCCGAAAGCCTCCCAAGAAAATGATGGATTCTGTTTAATGCTTGTGCATTGATGAACATGAAAAGAAAGTCAAGAGCAAATGAAGAAATAAGGACAGTTTACTGTTCCATGATCATTGACTTCTTTGTAACAGTTAGAAAGCTGATGAGTTCTTCAAGCTATATAATTGCATATAACAAATAGTTTTACTCCTTTGAAAAGTGTAAAACTCCAGATTGCACAACATCTAAATGCTTTGCCAAAGGAAAAAATTAAACTCCAAGGGAATCCCAACACCTGTCACCTTGATGAGTTCTGCAGGGCCTGCTTACCTTGGATGTCCTTTCAAGAGTCTCCAGGTGGGAGGTAGCATTGCTGCTCTATACTTCACGTCATTGAACACCAATGCCAATGGCCAGTCAGTGGCTGGGATTGGTAAGGCACTCCCAAAGAAAAGAGGAAATTGCTGATTCTCACTTCAACCAAGACAGGCAGTCTCTAACAAAACTACACTGTTGGGGAGAGCTTAAAAACAATTTCATTTCCAGCCCAGATCTGAACCCCAACACCATCATGGATGAATTATGGACTCACAGAATTTTAGGCTCAAAGGGAGCATCAGGCATAATCTAACCAAGGTCCTTCATTGTGTGGATATGGGAGATAAGGCTCGGCATGGTAAAGAAATGGGCTCAAGACCACGTATCTAGTAAACAGCATCAGAGACAGGCCTCATATCTCTCAACCATCAAGGCAGTGGGATATCCAGGTCTTTCCTGCCTGAGAGCCTCATAACCACCCTCAAAGTTGTCCTTAAAAAGAGGGCAAATATCTGGGCAACTTGATGATGAGTTAGTTTAGTGGAGGAGAAACAAATGCTCATAAAATGGAAAACGCAGACTTAAGTGATGTTAACATTTGATCCAGAGAAACTCCTTCGTTGTGGCTGCACTATGAGAAATTACCTCCCTAATATCGGCATTGGGAACATAATTTGGACCAAAACACAATTCTGTGAATAGATGTAAGACAGAATCAAGTATCAGAAAAACTGTAAAGTTAGAATGTGACATCTCTGGTGTCCCAAATCAGGATCGCCTTTTATCTACCTGCTCATATTTATCTCTTCTGGCTCTGTCTTGATCAGATCCTGGTCTCCGACTCCTCACTCATACGAAAGTATAAGTGATTGACAGAAAAGTGGCCACTTAGAGAGGCATTCAGTGTCAAAGAGACAAAACTGTGATTTTTTTATTGAAGTATAGGTAACATACTGTGTTATATTAATTTCAGGTGATTCAACAATTCTATACATTTCTCCGTGCTCATCAAGATAACTGTACTCTTAATTCCTTTTATCTATTTCACCCATCCTTCAATCCAACTTTCCTCTGGCAACCACCAGTTTTTCCCCTTATATTTAAGAGTTTGTGTGTTTGGGTTTTGTTGTTGTTGTTGTTGTTTTGTTTTGTTTTGTTTTTTGTCTCTTTGTTCATTTGCCTTGTTTTTACATATGAGAGAAATCATGGCATTTTTCTTTCTCTGAATGATGTACTTCACTTAGCATAATAGTCTCTAGTCCACCCATGTTGTTTTAAATAGCAAGATTTCAGCTTTTTTATGGCTGAGTAATATCTGTGTGTGTGTGTGTGTGTGTGTGTGTGTGTACGCGCGCACGCGCCTTGCACATATATGCATGCATATCTCACATCTTTTTTTTTAAGATTTTATTTATTTATTTGACAGACAGAGATCACAAGTAGACAGACGCAGGCAGAGAGAGAGAGGAGAAAGCAGGCTTCCTGCTGAGCCGAGAGCCCGATGCAGGGCTCAGTCCCAGGACCCTGAGATCATGACCCGAGCTGAAGGCAGAGGCTTTAACCCACTGAGCCACCCCGGTGTCCCTCACATCTTTTTTTATCCATTCCTCTATGGATGGAAAATTGGGTTTCTTCTATATCTTGGTTACTATAAATAATGCTGCAATAAAATGGGGTGCATATATCTTTCCAAACTGGTGTGCTCATTTTTGGGGGGTAAAGGAATTACTGGGTCAAACAGCAATTCTATTTTTTGAGGAGCCTGTATATTGTTTTCTAGTGAGCTACACCAATATGCATTCCCACCAACAACACACAAATGTTCACTTTTCTCTATATTTTCACCAACACTTTTAATTTCTCTTGTTTTTTTATTTTAGCCATTCTACCAGGTGTAAAGTGGTAGCTTATTGTGGTTTTCATTTCTCAGATAATTAGTAATGTTCAACATATTTTCATGTGTCTGAGGGGCCTCCGCATGTGTCTTCTTTGGAAAAAGATCTTTTCATGTGCCCTGCCCACTTTTTAAGATTTTATTTATTTACTTATTTATTTGAGAAAAAGAGAGCGAGGGGGAGAGAGAGAGAGTGCAAGCACAGCTGGAAGAGCAGCAGAGGAAGACAGAGAAGCAGGCTCCCTGCAGGACTCTATCTCAGGACCCTGGGACATGATCTGAGCTTAAGGCAGATGTTTAACTAACTGAGCCACCCAGGTGCCCTCCGACCCTGCCCATCTTTTAATTGGAATATTCAGTTTTTAGGTGTTGAGTTGTGTAAATTCTTCATATATTTTGGATATTAAACCACTAATCCATGAATCCATTTTAGTCCATTTTGAGTTTGTGTGAATGGTGTAAGTGGTCTAGTTTCATTTTTTGCATGTAGCTGTCCAGTTTTCCTGGCATGCTTTGTTAAAGAAACTGTCTTAGCCCATTGTATATTCTTGCCTCTTATGTTGTAAACTAATTGACCATATAAGTATGGGTTTATTCCTAGACTCTCTATTCTGTCCCATTGATTTATGTGTCTATTTTTGTGCCAGTACCATACTGTTTTGATTACTATAGCTTTGCAGCATATATTGAAATGTGGGATGTCAATATCTCCAACTTTGTTCTTCTTTTTCAAAATTGCCTTGGCTGCTCAGGGTCTTTTGTAGTTCCATAAAAATTTGAGGATTATTTGTTTGAGTTCTGTGAAATAAAGGTTGTTGGTATTTTGATAGGGATTACATGAAATCTGTAGGTGGTTTTGGGTAGTATGGACATTTAATAAGATCAGTTCTCTTAAAGCTGTGAATATTGACCTATCACACTGAGGACAACACGGCCAGAGAGAGACATGGAGTCAGAGATAAAGAAGACCCCCCCCAAACAATTATACAACCCAAACTATCAGTAGTGCTGAGGTTGAGCAACTCCCTCTCTGGATTTTGGCAAATTCCATAAACTCCCAGCATAAATCATCAGGTGAGCAACTGACAGTAATCTGCCATCTCCATAGCTTTGCCTCTCAGCCTTTCTCCAGAAAGGAGGCATACAACCCCTGCCTACTAAACTCACCTGTGCCATTAGTATGACAGCTTCTCGCATTTGCACAGTGCAACTGTGACAGCTACATGCTTTCATCAACTGTCTCTCATCCTCAAGATAATCCTGGGGTGGAGGCACTATTATTACTCATATTCCACAGACCAGGAAACCAGAGAGGAAAGTAATCCAGCAAGATCATTCAGAGAGAGAGGCTGAGTCAGAATTCCCACCCAGATCTGCCCCAACTCCAGAAACCAAGTTCTACCCCCTACTTCACACTGTAGACAAGAGTGCAGGCTCCAAGAGTTGGAAATTTTAAAGAAATATTCAGGGGCAGAGCAATAGTACAAGTGCCATCCAAGGCTATATGTGAAGACTCTGAGTCTTTAGGTCACATTTCAGGACCTAAACATTTCCACCTAGGCTAGGCTAGGTGTGGTAGGTAGAATAATGTCTCCTCCAAGGTGGAGGAGACATTGATGTCTTAATTCCCAAACTTTTGAATCTGCTACCTTAGATGGCAAAGGAGACTTTACAGGTGTGATTAAGGACCTTGGAGAGATGTAGCCCAATTAACCAGGAATGCTCAATATAATCACTATATAAATTATAAGTGTCCTTATAAGAAGGACCCAGGAAGGTCAGAGTTAAAGATGTGATGACAGATTCAAAGGTCATAGGCATGTTGGTCAGGAGCCAAGAGATGCAGGTGGCCTCTGGAAGCTCTCAAAGACAAGGAAACAAATTCTGTCTTAGATCCTCCATGGAGAATGCAATCTTGCAGACACTTTGATTTTAGCACAGTGAAACTGATTTCTGACATCAGACCTCTAGACTATAGAGATAGTAAATTTGTGTTGTTTTAAGCTAACAGGTTTGTGGTCATTTGTTATGGTAGCAATAGGAGAGAAATAGACTAGGGATGCCATGTGAATACCATTCACCCAGTTAATTTTGAATTTTAGAAAAATAGCAAGTTATTTATTTAGTATAAACATGTCCCATGCAGTATTTGTTTGTCCTGTACCTTTATTTGCTAAATCTGGGAACTCTAATCCACTCTGATCCTCCCTCCCACCTGATCTCTGAGTCCCCACTATCTTCCTTCTTACCCATCTGCTCAGTCACCATAATATTGTTATAACTGCCACTCCAGGGTTAGTCTATGACTCAACAGAGTGAAATTATTAAGACCTCAGACAAATAGCTCTGAGGCAAAGTTATTATTCTATATCATTGCCTATCAATTATTTATAGTTTATAATGCAGTACCATTTGTAATGGGTAATGTGTTTTCCTATTGTGTTGTAATATCATCCAACTCATCAGAACAACCATGGGGGAGATGGATTGGACTGGTGAAAACAGCAGTGCCTTTTTTTTTTTTTTAACCATCTGCATGCATTTTTGAACCTGAGAATCATGGCTATTTTAGATAAAAGAAAATTATCCTTTGAATTCAAAGGGAAAGATAGAATCCATCTTTTCTGACAAATTGATTTCCTAAGAAACAGAATAAGAACTAGGATAAGGCAAATATGGTGTCTTGGGCACAAAGTTTAAGGAGGCCCTTACTTCTAGATGACAATCCTGCACTTACACAACCTTGAGAATAAGTGCTTTTTAAAATATGACATCCTATGAGACTCCCCTCCCTCTCTCTACCCTGTCTCTGCTAAGACATCTCTCTTGGAGACATCAATAGAAGCCAGAACTGGTATGACTTCTTCACACGGCCTATGGGAAACTGAGGCCCAGAAAGATGTAGATAATCCAAGATCCACTAAACTGAGTGGCTACAGTGGGCCTTGCTACTCCTGGATTTTCTTCACCTGTCCCTTACTGGTCTACAGCTAGAAGGTGAAATCTTTACCTCACTTTTTTTCCAAAGATTTTACTTACTTATTTCACAGAGAGAGAAAGAGGGAGAGAGAGACACACCAAGAGAGGGAACACAAGCAGGGGGAGTGGGAGAGGGAGAACCGGAGGGAGGAGCCCGAAGCGGGACTTTATCCCAGGACACTGGGATCATGACCTGAGCCAAAGGCAGATACTTAACAACTGAGCCACCCAGGTGCCCCATCTGTACCTCACGTCTAGCTTCAGGAACAAGCCCTATCCTGGCTGAATTCAGCAAATCAGCATAATTCCATATGTCTGGCCTCAGTGATCAGGCACTTAACTTGGGCCTAAGCCAATCAACAGATGGTGTGTCCTCAGTCACATTGGTTAGTGACAGCTCCAGCATGCATGCATGGGGCAGAGTGAAACCCATGCCACCCATGGATAGAGAAAAAGATTTCTCTTTCTTGATGGCATGGAATATAAATGAAAAAGCTGGAACTATGGCAGCCACTTTATTACCAGAGGAAAACCAGCATGAGAATAAAGCTGTCATGTAGGGAAGAGAATGGTGAGAGAATTATAGAAAGAAGCCAGCATCTTTATCAAATCTTACCTGAAGGATCAGTTACCTCTGGACTGCTCTGCTATGTGCACAAATGAATTCTGATTGGTATTTAATCCACTTTGAGTTAGAATATTCTGTTAATTTCAAGAGTTTTTTAAATGGACAATACTTTGGAAAAACCAAACTCTATAGCAGCACTGTCCAAAAGAACTTTCTGCAATGATAGAAAAGAAATATTCTATATTGGTCTCAACTAAATGACCACTGAACACTTGAAATATGGCTAATGTTACTGAGAACCTGGATTTTAAATTTTATTCATTTTAATTAATTTACATTTAAATAGCCACATGTGACTAGTAGCTATCATAAGGAACAGCACAGCTCTAGAAACTTTCTTTCCTTCATTTCAGTTGTTGCCTCCTCCAGAAAGCCTCTCCTGATCCTTCCTTTCCTCAAGAGCTGAGTTAGGCTCACGTCTTCTGTGATTCCACACCAACTGGGCATGCCTTTGTCATTGCAATTACCTATCTTAGAATAATAATTTCTTACTGTGCTTACTTTCCTCCTGCATTTGAGACTGCGAGGGCAAGTCTATTCCTATATGGTAATACCAAGCAGAGGCATAAGAATTATAACTGTAACTGTTGTAACTGTTGTTGTATTCTAACTATGGAATTGCATGAGTTCATTTGCAATTCAGTTATGTATCAGACAGTGAAAGGCCTTGTAACTTGTAAGACTTTAAGGCAACATAAAAGTGTTTGCTATCTTTGTTACTGTTAGCATTCCTGCTTTTAAAAGTTGGTCCACCCTTCCATAAGCCGAATACCAGTAGCTGCTCTTGACTGACTAGAAACCCTAGTTTGCTCCACCGTGTGATGATATCTGACTGCTGATTTCATGCCCACTCTCTTCTTACCCCACTATTTCCCTGACTTTCTAACTCACCAGGTGTTCTATTTCCTTAATCCTCTAGCTCAGACCTCTTGGTCTGCCATCTGCAAACCAAGGGTAATGGGGGAGGTGATGAGTAGAATTGGACTTTGGGCCATTGTGACTGCCAGGTTGTAGATGTGGATCTGGTGAGCTGAAAAGCCTTTTTCTTGAGATATGCATCATCATCCTGTGCCATTAAAACTGGGAGAGTCATCCATTCATTTACTCCTCCAGCCAATGTCTACTGAGTTTCTAAAGAGTGTCATGCATATTACTAGCCACTGGGTTCTATCACTGAAAAAGAGAAAATTGATGTCTTACTAAAGCTCACATTCTAACTGGGGAGACAGGCAAAAATAATTACACACTAAATGTATAATATATATGTAGATATAAATAGGTGCAGTGAAGAAGAGTAATACAGCAAGGTATAGAAATAGAGAATGATAGAGGCATTAATCTAAATTTCAATTTCAGTGGAGATTTGAATGGAATGAGAAAGTAAGTCTCAAAAATATCAAGGGAGAAGGCTTCCCAGGCAGAGGAAGCAGTTAGTGCAAAGGTCCTGAGGTAGTCACATATTTGGTGTATTCAAGGAATCAGAAGAAAGCCAGTATGGCTGAGACAAAAGGGAAAAGGTGACTAGACAGAGAGGTCCAAGTAGTGGCAAAAGCCAGACCATGTGGGGTCTTGGTGGTCATAGTGGGCTGCATAGTCTCCCCCCCCCCAATTCATGTCCACTTAAGAACCTATGAAAGTGACATTATTTGAAATAGGATATTTTCAGATATAATCAAGTTCAGACAAAGTCATACTGGGCTGGGGAGGGCTGCTAAATCTAATATGACTGGTGTCATTATAAGAAAAGGGAAATATGAACACAGAGATGCAGGGGGGAAGGTCATATGAAGCCAATATGAGATTGGAGTGATACACCTACAAGCCAAGGAATATTAAGGATTGCTAGAAGCCTCCCAAAGCTAGGAAAAGCTTATGTTAGAGCTCTCAAAGAGAGCATGACACTTGATTTCAGACTTCTACTTTCTAGAATTGAGAATGAATTTTTGTTGCTTGAAGCTGTCCAGTTTATGATACTTTGTTAATGAAGCTCTAGAAAACTCACACAGTGGCCTTGGGGTTTTATTTTAGACATCCAGGGAGGTCATTAGTAGAGCTATAAGCAGGGACAACTTGGTTGCTGTATGGGAATGGGCTTCAGCATTTCAGAGAGAAATCAACCAGATTAGTTAGACAGATTATTACAGTGGTCCAGGAAAAAAAAATAATAATAGTGACCACAAAATCCAGGGTGGTGGAAGATGAGATGGTGGGACATTATTAGATTTTTTAAAATTTATTTTCAGCATAACAGTATTCATTGTTTTTGTACCATACCCAGTGCTCCATGCAATCCGCGCCCTCTATAATACCCACCACCTGGTTCCCCCAACCTCTCACCCCCACCCCTTAAAACCCCTCAGATTGGTTTTCAGAGTCCATAGTCTCTCATGGTTCACCTTCCCTTCCAATTTCCCCCAACTCACTTCTCCTCTCTAACTCCCTTTGTCCTCCATGCTATTTGTTATGCTCCACAAATAAGTGAAACCATATGATAATTGACTCTCTCTGCTTGACTTATTTCACTCAGCATAATTTCTTCCAGTCCCGTCCATGATGCTACAAAAGTTGGGTATTCATCCTTTCTGATGGAGGCATAATACTCCATAGTGTATATAGACCACATCTTCCTTATCCATTCATCTGTTGAAGGTCATCTTGGTTCTTCCCACAGTTTGGCAGCAATGGCCATTGCTATAAACATTGGGGTACAGATGGTCTTCTTTTCATGGCCATTGCTATAAACATTGGGGTACAGATGGCCCTTCTTTTCACTACATCTGTATCTTTGGGGTCATAAGGAAGCTCTATTTTTAATTTCTTGTGGAATCTCCACACTGTTCTCCAAAGTGGCTGTACCAACTTGCATTCCCACCAACAGTCTAAGAGGGAAGGGTTCCCCTTTCTCCACATCCCCTCCAACACATGTTGTTTCCTGTCTTGCTAATTTTGGCCATTCTAACTGGTGTAAGGTGATATCTCAATGTGGTTTTAATTTGAATCTCCCTGATGGCTAGTGATGATGAGCATCTTTTCATATGTCTGATAGCCATTTGTATATCTTCATTGGAGAAGTGTCTGTTCATATCTTCTGCTCATTTTTTGATATGAATATCTGTTTTGTGTGTGTTGAGTTTCAGGAGTGCTTTATAGATCCTGGATATCAACCTTTTGTCTGTACTGTCATTTGCAAATATCTTCTCCCATTCCATGGGTTGCCTCTTTGTTTTCTTGACTGTTTCCTTTGCTGTGCAGAAGCTTTTGATTTTGATGAAGTCCCAAAAGTTCATTTTCACTTTTGTTTCCTTTGCCTTTGGAGACATATCTTGAAAGAAGTTGCTGTGGCTGACATCGAAGAGATTACTGCCTATGTTCTCCTCTAGGATTCTGATGGATTCCGTCTCACTTGAGGTCTTTTATCCATTTTGAGTCTATCTTTGTGTATGGTGTAAGAGAATGGTTGAGTTTCATTCTTCTACATATAGCTGTCCAGTTATCCCAGCACCATTTTTTGAAGAGACTGTCTTTTTTCCACTGTATATTTTTTCTTGTTTTGTCGAAGATTATTTGACCATAGAGTTGGGAGTCCATATCAGGGCTCTCTACTCTGTTCCACCGGTCTATGTGTCTGTTTTTATGCCAGTACCATGCTGTCTTGGTGATCACAGCTTTGTAGTAAAGCTTGAAATCAGGTAACGTGATGCCCCCAGTTTTATTTTTGTTTTTCAACATTTCCTTAGTGATTCGGGGTCTCTTCTGATTCCATACAAATTTTTGGATTATTTGCTCCAGCTCTTTGACAAATACCGGTGGAATTTTGATCGGAATGGCATTAAAAGTATAGATTGCTCTAGGCAGTATAGACATTTTAACAATGTTTATTCTTCCGATCCAAGAACATGGAATGGTCTTCCATCTTTTTGTGTCTTCTTCAATTTCTTTCATGAGTGTTCTGTAGTTCCTTGAGTACAGATCCTTTACCTCTTTTGTTAGGTTTATTCCCAGGTATCTGATGGTTCTTGGTGCTATAGTAAATGGAATTGATTCTCTAATTTCCCTTTCTGTATTTTCATTGTTAGTGTATAAGAAAGCCACTGATTTTTGTACATTGACTTTGTATCCTGTCAGGTTACTGAATTGCTGTATGAGTTCTAGTAGTTTGGGGGTGGAGGTTTTTGGGTTTTCCATATAAAGAATCAGGGACATTATTAGATTTGGTGTGAAATATATAAGAATCATTTGTTTTGCTTTGTCCGTTCACA